>NC_088602.1:65143084-65743084 GCF_036013475.1 Columba livia
GGCCAATGTGTTCTCCTTGTACTCTCAGCAGATGTGCTTCTGCACCATGGAAGTAAAGCACAGTTATCTCACTAGGGAGAAAATGATGGGAATGCAGTTTAACAGTCTCATCTGTCCCTCAGGCTGAGGTAAAGGCATGCTGGTGGGACAGGGATGGGGTCCTTCTACCTAGGTGAGGTTGTAGAGATTAATTATGAATATTATTAATTCAATGTATTCTATCAAAATGAAAGCTGGCATTTTCAAGCAACTCCTGGGAGACAGAAATCTTCAGAAACATTATTTTCAGACACCAAGGCAAAATTCATTTTGTTGAAACAACTGCTTCTGCTAGACTATAGAGTTCAAAGGCAAAGAACTCATTTATAGTCTCTCTGAATGTCAAAAACACCCTAGCTAAAACAGAAAAGGGAACCTCCTAACTTTCCCATCAAAACCAGCAAAAATTTAGCAGGAAAAAAAACCCCAAACATTAGAGATCAGCAGACTGCTGTGGGTAGGACCTGGCCAGCACGGTGATGCTATGGAAGAGCAGGCAGGTTGCTTCCTTGCATCCACAGTGTCAGCTTCATGGGTCCAGGTCCCTCTGCACCCTCCAAAGGGCAAGGACCAGCCATGCACCTATGGCACGTGGCTTCTCTTCCCTCTGGGACTTTCAGAGATGCTGAAGAGCGGCCACAGCCCTGCTGCCACCTCCATGATCCTGGCTTTGGTGTGAGAGGGAACAACCTCTAGTTGAAGATATCCCTGGTCATTGCATGGGTTTGGACTAGATGACTTTTGAAGGTTCCTTCCAACCCAAACTATTCTATGATTCTATGTTTCTGTGAACCTGTGGTGCTGGCAATGGGAACATGCTACTGGGGAGGGCAGCTGGACCCTCCCCGGGCAGCTGGCAGGGACCCTCTGCAGCTGCAGAAGCAGGATGTGCCCCAGCAGGGTGAGGCAATGACACAGTTGGGGTCTGTGGAGTTTTGTAGCTGGAACAGGAATTCCTCTGGAATCGTTTTCTGCTTATAAATGTAAAAAAAAAAAGAAGTAAAAAAAAAAAGTAGTGTGCTTATACAATGCTGAGACTGAAGACTTGAGCTGTGGGACAGATAATATAATACTCCTTCTGTGGCAGTGTCATTAAATAGAACTTTGCATAGAAGCCAAAGCACAGTGCTGCAAATCTCTTCTCCCTGGCAAAATCCTTGCTGCCTGCATTTTTCTGTATTACTCATTACCACCAGGAGAATGATTTATTTTGAAACAGGAGGGAGAAGAGACACTTGGCACTGTGGCTTTGAAGAGTTCCAGTCTTCTGTTCTGTGAAAAGTATTCCAGCAAAAATACCATTGAAAAAAAAAAAAGGATTGCACATTAAAAGGAAGAAGAATAAAAGATTTTGTACAGTGTGACTTCCAAAATGATTCACATCCTGTTTCCCCTCCCTCAACATACATCCTTATGGTAGCATGACATCTCCTGCAAAGAGTCTTTCCTTGAAGGGAGAATTCACTGAGGAAGGTCAGTACAAGGTTTATGCAAAATGAAAGCTGTCCCTAGCCTGGTGTTATTAATGCTAATGGGAATGACTGGTTAAAATGAGGCAGCAAATAACAATTGCATATCACCCAGCTAAAGGGTGGAGGCAGTCAATGAGGTGGCAAATGTTGACATAAATTCTGTGTATCTGACACACATGACATCTGCAGAGAGGAAGGCATAGAACAGCTGGATAGTCTGTGGTTTGAGAAATTAGAAACTATGCTTAATTAAGCTGTACTGACCCCTTGGCAAGACAGAAAAACCTCTACCTTCCTCCAATATCTTGTCTTGATTTTAATGCAGTCCCCTGAGGGGACTTTAAGCACATGAGGGACCTAGAGTTTCTCAGTCTCTTTTCATAATGGTCTTAAAGAAATATAATTATTTGGCTGGCCCAACACAACAGCAATTTTCACTCCTGAAAAAATAAATACATAATGATCTTAACACTCTCTTCCTGCATTTAGTTTTAATTTATTATCTAGTCATATGCCAAAAGGATCGTTGACACCAAACCTTAGAGGTGCTCCCCAAACACGCAGTAACTCTGGGTAACGTGCTGCAGATTTGTTATGCCTATCAATTTATTCCCAGCCTCTATAGTTACAGCTTCACCTTCCCTCTTTTTCAAACATCTGAAGAAACCAAGCCTTTAAGCTGATCAAAAAAGCACGTTGGACATGCCGAAGATGAGGAGTTTTTTGTCCTCCTTCACGATGTGGCCACCACAGCTCAGTTATGCAGGAGGTTTTGCTGTTTCTTGGACTACCTGACTGACCCCTCATCTTGGCTTCAGGCTTTTGCCTCTCTCACCCTGCTAGCATTTCACTAGCCACGCAGGTTTTAATTGCATTTTTCCCATCATTATCTGCTTGATGGGCAGTTGACAGTTTGCTGCTAACCCTTCTCTGGCTAAGCAGCCCTGGGAGGCAACTGAGTTGGATAGGTCTGATAGCGGGACGATGCTGACTGATTTGTCAGGAATCAATCTCAAGCTGCTCAGTTCAATGTTTATTAAAAGGATGCCATCATTTGATCATGTACATGTAGGATGGCCAGTTAAATCAGCCTGACAACCCGTTGCCAGTTCAGTACAAGGGAAAATACCAGGGCTGACAACATGACAGCTTTCCAGCGAGGCACCTGTGGGAACAGGACGGTGTGATGGTGAACAGGCTATTAGAGCATGCCATGCCGCAATCCCAGAAAATCCCACTGCAGAGCAGTTTAACTCCTACAGACACGTTGTGTACTTGTCTTCTTTCATTAGATCTTGCCTAATCTCGTTAAGCTGACAACCTAACAAATGGCAATAAACCACTCGCTCAACAAACACTGTGTAGCTCTAATTGGCATTAATAGGAGATACCCGCTGGCCCCTCTGTGCATTAGAAAGGTGCAGCCCCCCAGCCCTGGCAGCCCCCCAGCCCTGGCTGCCCTGCGGCAGACATCGGCAGTGCTGCCCACACCTGCTGCCTCCAAGGCTGGGCAGCTCCCGCTCCTCTGGCAGCCAAGTCAGAGGGACATGCACTTGTGCAAACAGCAGCTCTTCCACCGGGTTGGAAAACGGAATAGGTATGATTTTCCTACTACCCTGCCAAAGCTAAGAGCCAGCAAGGTTCTCCAGCAGCATGGTGTAGGCCTTTGCATGCCCTGGAAGACTATGCCTTGGACTAAAAGCTACTGGTGCTATCAAGGATGCTCCCAAAACTGGGAAAGCACTAAGCCTGAAAGTAAACAAAATTGCAACAGGCTACCCAGGGAAGTGGTGGAGTCACCATCTTTGGAGGTGTTTAAAAGAGGTATAGATGAGGTTCTTAGGGACATGGTTTAGTGGCAGTGTTAGGTTAACTGTTGGACTTCATGATCTTGAGGGTGTCTTCAAACCAAAATGATTCTGTGACTCTATGATTCTAGGATTCTACACTCTTCCAGTCTGTGCCAGTAACGTCTTTCGCTGCCAGTGAGGCACTGGCCCTCTTGTGCAGAGTTTTTACATTTGTTAAATATTGCACAAGATTATATTTCCACATCCAAGAATGATAAAAATTGGCAACACACAGCAGATTTACTTACTCAGATTTATTCTTGTACCAGCAGCAGTGAAAATCTGCCTCCATGTTTTACTATATGAAGCACCATTTGTGGAATTATTCATTATCACTTCATTTACAAATAAGGCTTTTAAAAAATTATTGGCAGGACATCCCTCTTTCAAATTCCATACTTTAATAAAAATAGATTTCCTTTTCAGAATTCTGTGTATATAATATGTAGCAATAATTTTTTTTAATAATGTTTGTAAAATTTGGCCATAAATCTTTACTGCTAGCTTTCGTTTATGAACTGTGGGTGTGCTGTTGAGCCCAGGTTTTATTTAAAAGAAGACATGCACGTAGGATAACTCCTTTTGAGCCTCCCCATCATTTCCCTAAATTGCCATCCCAAAGGAAGAGGACTATTTTGCTTCATCTTTTGTAACTGGCTGGCCACCAAAGTGACTGCTTCAGACAATTTGCTGCTCTCGGTTCCTCGGGGCATGGCCACAAGGCTGGATGTGGCTAGAGTCTGGTGTTAAAAATCTAATGGGGGTTGGTGGTGTTAAATCCACTGAGACTCTCCAGGTTTTCAACCTTTCCCCACTCCTGGAGGCCAACAAAACCTCCTGGTCCTGCTCTGGTGAAGAGGAACATCCATTGGAGGCCTTGATGCTGCCACGTCCATCAGCCATTTCCTCCCAAACAGGGACAAGCAGAAGCTGGTGGTGAACTCCCCCTTTATTCACGTCTGGTGTTGCAAATGTATTGTTTTAAAATAAGAATGTATTTTTACAAATCAGGATGGTTTTAAGTCACAGCTTCAGGGATGCAAGTACATAAAGCTTGTCTACGTAAAACTTCAATGGTGAAACATCACCAGATGATTTTGCTATCTAAAAAAGAGAAGGCTGACTTTGCTGAAAAAAAACCCAAAATTAATCTTGCAGTGCATGCATTCATTGTACAAATTTATTCATTTAACAGAAATACTTAAAAACCCCCAGCTACTCATGTGATGCTCTAATCAAGAAATCATAATTGTCTGGGAGATAACTATTGCTGTTTTCTATTTGTAACTGTTAATAAGCCTCATCCTATGAAGTAAATAATTTTAATTTCCAGTCCAAAAGATTCTCTTTAGTGAAAGAAAAAGGAAAATCTGGTTTTTCAAAACATACCAAAACTGGACAGAATTAGAAAGGCAAGTATCTAGTTAAGGAATTTCCTTCTCACATGCTAATCCCCATCACTTCTAACCATATATGACACTTCTGAATATTTCAATTTACATGGCACATTTGCTCCAACAATTCATTAAATTAAATGGCAAAAGAAGGTGGGGGAGAGAGAGAGGCCTTAGGTGGGAAGAGAGGTTTAGAATAGAAGCAAAAAAAGCACATTGCAGGACAAAGGATTATCATAACTGGGGCACTTCTGTAATCTATTTTTGAAGTAACATGAATTTAAATTTTAGACATACCCTTTGATCTAACTTCTTTTTTTTTTTAAAAAAAAAAAGGAACATACACAGTGCAACAGCTGCAAGCAAAAACTGTGATTCATTTCTGGTGGATGGAAGGAGTACTTCATACCAGCATTTGCAGGGCTTCATCACTTCACAGAGGGGACACTGAGGGCAAGATTTGTAGTTTACAGATCAACACCTCCTATCAGTGGTGCTTTTCAAGCGAGCATCGCCAGCCTCTCTGTGCTATACAAATGGCCTAAAATGGTCAAGCTTGGCTCTGAGTTTCCTTGAAAGCAAAAGGATTTTTTCTAGCCAGTGAAGAAATGTTATCCGGTTTTTCCTTCCAAGTACTAAGTGCCCTGTTTTACTATTCATCAGCAGTTGTTTTACCACCAAAAAGGTGAAATGAAAAAATGTCCAAATTCAAAAAATCTGTCTGTACATGGAATGCAGCCATGTACCTATTATATTACAGGCTCTATCATCTGTCGTGATAACAAGATGCAAGTCAAAAAACCCAGAAAGGCTGCAGACAGCAGAGAGGAGTGCCCTGTGCATGCAATTTGATCAGGTTATTGTTTGAGACCCGTTTTAGGGGATGAAAATACTTCTCTGGCAATGCTGCAAAAGTAAAACCAGCTCAAATTCTCTGCTATGTAAGCACCATTCACATGAATGAAATATGCCCAGGGACTATGAATCTTGTGACAGACCTTACCTAGCTGTATTATCCATAGCCTGCTTTACATTTTTAGATAGGAAACACCTTTCTTTGCTCCTTTGAGTTTGTTTACTTTGGTCTTCTGCTTTCTACTTCACATTACTCATATCTGTTAGGTAGTTGGGTCTGTTGGAATGATAAAAGTGGCAATTTCAGAGCCACATTTCCTTGTGCTGAGGAGAAAGCAACTTGCCTGTACCGCTCACAAGAAATTCAAGCATGAAGGCTCACTCATGAGCATGGTCAAATAGCCTTCTGAGAGGTGCTATGGACTTGTGTTATGACTTTCTGGTTGGAAATGTCCCTCGCAAGGGCCCTTGAAAGACTCCACATGAGAGAAGTTAACATGTCCAGGAGGGAGATCCAGAGATGCCACACAGGGCATGGAGAAGCTGTGGCTCTTTTTAATGACACTGGCTACAACACTGGGTTAGCCATAGTGCAGATCACCACTTCTTCCTAAACAAAACTCCAGCAGCAGGGACAAAAAGGAAGAGCTATGAGATACAAGCAAGAAAAAATTAAGAAGTCAGACAGAGTGGAAAACATCATGAAACTCAAATAACCACTTTATAAATCCCAAATTGTGTAGGATTGTCTGAAAAATAGTTAAGATGACTACATCAAACAATCTCCTCACCAGCATCTCTTTAAACTCCCAATTTGTCCAGTCTCTTTTTCTCTTGTAAAACTAATGTTAGCATTTAACCTGATGTACTGAAGGCATTTATAAACAAAAGAGGCATCAATCAGTATTACTCGTTGCTACTTCCCTGTGGAGATTTGGGTTGGTGGGTCACATCCCTCATGTCCTTTGCCATCACTACACACAAGCTGAAAGGGCAGGATGGGGCCAAGGACAACGATGGGGGATCCCCCACTTCCCCGTCCTGCCTGTCCTGCGCTGCTGCAGGCACAGCACATTCCATGAGAAGCAGCAAGGAAAAATCACAGATACACGAAGGCAGCAGAATAAAACACAAGTAATAAGTGTGCAAAGGAGTGCTCTGCAGACAAGGGAAAAAAATCAAAGTCCTTGTTCCCTTCCTGGAAAAATTGTTTGTACCAGTCTAAGATGATAGTAAAGAAGAGCCATTTTCCCAGGGAATAAAATTATCTTGTTTTTCTGAAGATAACATTACAGGTCTAAAACAAAAAGAGTATGGACTTATTGCATCCACTCCAAAATTTAATCTACCGAATACACTTGTGCATAAAATCAGCACACTGACACGAAATCAACTTCTCCTCTTTATCTATCTGACTTGTTCTCATGAGTCATATTAAAAGAAAAGCAAATGGTTTAGGACACAAAATCACAAATATTTCAAGATATCTAGAAATAGGAGCTTTTGACTGTTTCAAAACCACATAACATTCTAAATCATCCATACTTCCTTTTATTCCAATTTAACATCAAATTCCAGCCTCTCCTGGCAGATCCTACTAGGAGGATCTTTGCCCTGTTAAGTCTCATTCCTGCTAATTGTCTGCTGAAAGCTAAATAAATACGCTTTCAGGGTAGTCAATGTGCTTTGAGGGTTTTGGCTGTCTGCTGATACGAAGGATCCAAATTTTCCTCGTTCCTGGATTTTTTAGTTGTTGCTGTGGTTTTGAGAAGTATTATGTTAATATTTTGAAAGCAATCCAAGCCTTCTTTTTACTTGTGTAATTATTTCCACATCATTCAGTGCTTCCAGCTTTGGTAATGTTTTCTGGATTCGTCCTGGTGGTCATCCACCCCATAACATAAAAGTGGGTAAGCATGCCACATTTGTTTTGCAGTAACTGGAAGGTATATAGCTAGCTGTGGAATAAAATTACTCCAAAGCCAGCCTTGGCTCTGTTTCAGTTTCAAAGTTATTTCTTCCACATAGCATTAATTTTGGGATACAGCAAGCATATTTGTCCTAATTTTGAAATCTGACTCAAGGTTTTTAAATTTTGTTTTCATTCACACTGCAATAGATCTCTGTACTTTAAGGAAACATTTACTACATATTTTCAACCAATTTGATGTTTAACCTCATAAAAATCTCCTTAAGGTGATGGCCTTCACACTGATCCATTTCCATCCCAGCTGAATTTAAAATACCTATTTAAGAGGGCACTCCACTTAATTTTCCTATTGAATGAGAGTTGGCCTAGAAAACCAGTGTTTTGTATGGGATGAATTTCCAATGTACATTTTGAACAATATCACAGAGTTAGAGAGAAATAGGGAAGATCAAAGCAGACTGCTGGGCACCTTCAGACTGCCAGGCACCCCCTGCAAAGAGGAAGAGCTGGCAGCTCACTCATCACAACAGCATTGACTTGGCTGTCCTCATTCATCCAAGTAGGCCAATGCATTTTAAGTGAGATTTACTGAGAATTGAGGTGCAGCTCAGTGTAAGTATGACAGGAATTAGCTCATCAGCTAGCCAAAAAAGATAATCTTTCTTGCTCAGTCCTCTCTTAAAAGTTGTGCCTTAAGCCATACAACCACATTAGTTTTTTGGGTTATTTTTTCCACTTGGAAGTCAGAAGAGCCTCACTCCAACTTCTGAAAGACAGAGCAAGCCAGGGATCTGCGATGTTTTAATTGGTTCACTTGGGAGCCACCCAGATTTGAATTCCTGATTTATGTTAATCATGGGCTGAAAATTCTCTTTATGCCGGAGAAGTCCTTCTTATTCCACCCTCACTTCATGTCATAGTGTGGAAATATACATGAATGCAATTACCATTTATGTTCTTGACTTGACTTGGACAGAAAAAAAGACCTCTGACAGCTAGTGTAAAATTTACCACTTCTATTTTTATTTTAAGAAGAATTAAGTAACTCAGGCTTTTGAAAAGGAACAGACAAAGGCTATGTACCCATCAGTTCTACTTTGTAGTCTCAGATGCTACATGCATATATTTGGGGGATAAAAAAAATTGGTAAAAAACCCAAAGGGTTTTTAAAAATGCAGATCGACTTCCCCATTCCTGGGTTTATCATCCACTGACGTTCCAAGAAGCTGGAAGGAACTAACTTTCATCCTGAAGAAAAAGCAAGACTTGGCCAACTCTACCACATGCTCCCAAAGTCCACCGTGACACTTTGGCAGAGAAAGGCTCTGCCTTTGGCAGCATGTAGCGTGGAGCCATAGAAGAGGATTGGCAGAGTGGAAGAGTTGGTGCTGAGGACCTAAGGACCACGCTGTAGGTGCTTTGTGATTTTTACCTCAGACAAGGCTCCAGTCGGTAGCCATGAACTTAATGCCCATTATCACTGCAGTGCACAAGGTGTGTTGGATTTCCTGCTCAGTTGCCCCTGAAAATGATTAAATTTGTATGTTCCGAGACCACACCGTGACAAAGTGACACTTTAGTAGGATGCTCAGATGAAATATTTCAAACACCCACTCCTGTTCCAAACTTTAATACACATGTAGACAGATGCACAGTGACCAGACAAAGATGTGTTGTATTTACTTCTGCCCAGGAAACCTCACAGAACAAAGTGCCACCTCTCTCCAATGCAACTGCAACCTCCTGTCCTTGTGCAGCTGAAGGAGGCTGCTGCAACCCCTCCTTCCCTGAAGTTTGTGCTGCTATGCTTGCAGCAGTCAGCTTAAAAACAGGCAGTATTATAAGCTAGTACTTGTCATTTGCAAAACTCATACTCTTTAAAGTGTGTTAACTTGTATTGGACATAGTTGAGACAGTAAATTTAGACCAATATGGAAGAGGTGCATGTGAGCCTCCAGCCCAAGGGGCAGCGGTGCCCCATCAATGAGAGAGACCCTCCTGAGTCAGCTGCGGTCACCCTGCAGTGAGTCCAGACTTTTCCCAGGCAGCACTCACTCTGCCACCCTGACACCCCACATAACACGTGCAGCAGTTCAGCACTCCTTCCTCGCTATTTATGCTGCCCCGTGAAAAGCCATAATTACTCTGGTGCCCTATGGGGATGGGTGGGAGCAGCAGAACCAGAGCAGGTCAAAAAAGTGCTAATCTGGTTGCGTTTGATTAATGGAGATGAGGAACCTGAGTCTTTTTGGAGATCCATGGGAATTGGGTCACTTCAGGGGGAGGCACAAGCGAATACGATTTTTTCCTGCAGTGGGAGGCAGAGCTATTGCAAGGTAGGGAGGACAGCTATTTCTCCAGCACCTCCCACCTAGGCAACAGGAAATGTGTTGTAATAAAGTCTGCTTAGTCCAGACTTCACATCCCACTTCCCTGTTCTTCTCTATTCCCTTCTGCATAGTAGCCTCCCTGCTCAAAAACCCCAAATGAATGCAAGGACAGTCCTCTTCCTTGCTTGTCCTTCAGCTGCTTGAGAGCATCACATCCTCCTGTTAACTCCAGTCCACTCAAATCAGTGCTTTGTTATCACTCCTTCCTCCTCATGTCCTGTTTCTCCCCTAACGAGGCTGTTGCACTTCATTTAGATCTTATGTCTTCCAGTTCTACCAGTATGTATCTCAGTTTTATCTACATCCTTTATACAACCTACATTTATCTGCCTCTTGTGTCCAAAGGCATTAAAAGAGGGCACCTGAGCTTTAAAAACTCAGCAACTGTTTTAAAAAAAACCCCTGGTTTGTTTCATTCATTCCAACACGCTGAAGACCAATTTTCCCTTAATAGGATCTCAGGAACCTGGAGAACCTGGACAGGACAGATGAAGTGAAATTGCTTCATTTCTAATAACCCACACATAGTGCAAAACGCTCTGAGAGTCTTTCATTCAGCACTTATTTATTGCTCATAATTCACCTTCTTCTGACAGAGAAGGGCATGATAGAGCTAATTTAATATTTCCGTGGTCAGATTCCATTCATATTTGAGTGAAATATCAGTAAATAAAACTGAAGCACAATTTATTAAGCTTCTGAAATAGTCACAGGTTAGGTTATCAAACACATTGTGTGCCGACAGCATGAAAATTAATTCACAGTCCTGGTCACCAGGCAGTGGCTAAGGAATCATTCAATCCAGGTGACCAGTACTTTTGAAAAACCCGGCATCCTTCAAAAAATATGGCCTGATTAAAAAGTCCAGCTGAGATAAATGAGAATTAAGTGAAAATGGCAATTTATACAGAATTGTTTAGTGGGGCTAAATAAAGCTGATTGGTTGGGGTGAAGAGGAAAGAAAGTGCATTTGGTGTATGGGAAACATGGAATGGATTTGTGTCAGATGGCTCCAGGCCACAAAAGGTGAAATCCATCTCATCCCCAAAAGGAAAATGTTCCATCTCAGCATTTACTAACTGAAGCAGAGGGTTGTGGCGAGGTTTCTTGTTTGTTTGTTTGTTTGTTTGTTTGTTTTGTTTTGTTTTTCCACAGACACTTGTCTATTTCAATCAGCATCTAACAACTGGCTGTTGCTGAGTCCTGGCTCTGCTCGAAGAAGCCTGGAGATGTCAAGAACCTTGGCCTGGATTGATGTTTGCAAGTCCTGCAGTCCTGGCTTTCAGCAAGTTCACTAGGATTTACTGAGAGCCAGAAACCTGAAAGGTCTTAATAGGGGCACTTCAAAAGGTTAGGAAAAATAAAGACTTCTTCAGCCACTTCTAGATTCAAGGTAGATCTGAACTCATGCTGAGTTTCAGAAATATTGGAAGGAGGATTTCCTTCACCTTTCCCCCAGGGCATACATTGTTTTAGCTTGCTTCAAGATGAAGAAGGGGAATTATAGAAATTGCATAAAAGAAAGCTTGATCTCATAATATTTCCAGCTGACTTTGGCAGCTTTAAGAATATTGCGTATGTTGCTGAACTACTAGATGTACATCCAGCCTGACCCTTTGAAGTGCACACATCTTAATTTCAAAGTGAGTCAGAGTTTAATAAAGTGTTTTACTTAAATTGCCCACATTTTGAATTCTCAAGGGCCAAACACCCTATTTAATGTGAATGCCACCAATGAATGGCAAGATACTGAAAGCCTGGAAGACACCAGAAATCTCCAAGGCTGAAAGTGAGGACTTACGTAAACCAAGAATGACTAGATAAACATTTCCTACTTATAACTCATTACAAAATAAAAGGAGCTTACAGGCAAGATAATTGAAGTAAAGTAAATGTAAGAAAGATAGAAAATACCAGAGCTAGTCAACTAGGTGTTTTAGCTGAACTCATGCTTTTGGGCTTTGATTTATTCTATGGGATGTGCCATTCATTGGATTGTCGTAGTCCATTCACAGCCAGTGCTATTTACCAAATCAAGTCATGCAAAGACCAGGCAGGGAAGGATCACTCACTGTAATACAGTACATCAATCAAAAGGGTTATTTTCATGGACTTGGTCTCTAATCAAGCAGCAAATCATTCTCCAGTTTTGCTATCAAGGACCATTACTTTTAGGAAGTGCTCAATCTGAAAAAAAATGCATCTATTTGAAGCTACAGGGTGTCTGGCAAGATATACTGAAGACAGAGGAAATGAAATATGTGCCACACAATTTACCCTCTCTGTAGTATTTTATGAATAGCTTATTTGTGGAGAGAGAGGCAAGTTGCTGGCAAGAAAAGAGTTTTAGCTTTCTATTTGTCTATTTTTTGAGTTATTACAAAGGTCACTCCTGCACTTCAATTATCTTGAGTGCCACTTTTTATGGGGGAATTTTCAAATTATATCCAAGGTGCCTCAAATATTTGCAAAAGGCTTCAGGGTACATGTGCCTTTTTAATTTAAGTGCCTGGATAAAATTACTGTTACGTCTGTGTGTTAAAGCATTTTCCCATCAAAGGCAGGGGTAAAAGCCTACCAAGCCTCAGTGTGGCACCATCCAAATGTGGCTGTTCCTCCTACAGAGGAAAGATCCCTACTGGGGCATGATGCTGTGCCACCTGAACGTGCTGGCTGGTTCACTGCTAATGTGATAGAGCCATTGATTGCATCCCTCTGGCCTGCCAACCATCATTTGGGAAATCCCAACCCAAGGGACCATATACACATACAACACAGGGAAACAAGCAGCACTAACAAGGTTGACTTTGGGTTACCCCCAAAACAAGCTTCTCACACTTTAACATAACACAATTAGCATCTTGTGGACCTAATAATCCAAATAGCTACATTGTGCTGAGAGTGGGGTATAGGAGCCCATACCAGCTATCAGCAACCAGCAGTGACTAAGGCACAGGGTTTGCACCATCTGAAAAATGACTGTTCTTGTCTCCTGTGAGTTTTGCTTTCAAGGACAGGTTTTCCAGTGGTCAAAACAGGGCAATATGCCCTAATACACACAACAGGTCAGCTTCCTGACGCCTTCTGTGGTAGGAAAACAGGATGGAGTGTGAACATAACAGATCTGACAAAACTTCATGCTGGGACCTCTCTATTCCTGTTTTCAACTGGCGGGTGTTGTTCACTGTAACACTTCACTCCAGGAGTGATCACACCAAAATTCATGGGTTCTCTGCAAAAGCAGACTTTTTATTTTGAGCTGGGAAAAACTGAGAGGAAAACATGCATGCAATAGATGTAACCAACATTTTTCCTCCTTGTACAGATGTTCTCTTCCTCTTCCCTTCAGATTTCTTCCACATTTTTAGAAGAAATGTTTTATTAAATAGTGTTCTTAACCTCTTTCACAAAGGAAGAAATTTAGTTGCTACTTAATGAATCCCATCAGTAACCATTCTTTGTTATACGTGGGGAACAGACCATACAGAATTACTTTGTAATGGCCATTCAAAATGTGATTGAGATGATGAAACATGTTAGGTGAACGTGTCTTAAAGCGTCCTCTCTGCTGCCAGCCACTCGCTCTGCCTGTGCCTTCTAATTCCTAACAGAACCAGGAAACACCTCTACTAAGCTGCCATCAGCTGAGCGCTTATGTACAGAAAAACCCAGATGAAACCAGGTTTTGGATATAGCTCTGAGTACAGATAATCAACAAAGCGTATTTCTCTTTCTCACACATTTGTTTCAATTAGAGCTTATTGAATCATCTTTGCAGCCCCAGAGAAGACTCAAGCAATCATCGGCACTGCTCAGGAGGTAATTCAGGATGCCGTCTGGAATATTTGTCCTTTTTAATCATCTGCTACGCGCTGTTCTTTTAGGATGTTGTCACTCAGAGACCAAAGAATAAAAAGGAATATTAATGTGAAAGGGTGTCTGTTTGAATGCGGCAATTCCCTGCATAAAAATGAGTCCCATTAATAGGAAAGCCCAACCTATCTCCAGGCAATATTTCAAGTCCTTGTCTGTCTGTAACCTCAGAGGAATTTAATTCCTTTATATTATTTAAATTATACACTAGAGGGAGAAATTATGAGGTACTGGTCACTTAAAATGCTTTCCTTAAAATATATAATTAAAAGAGCAAGCAGCCCTCCTAGCAGCAATTTTATCATGGCAGTTTAAAAAAAATTCTGAATCTATTGGCATTTAGAAAGTGTCATTTTGTCCTATAGCCTTTGGTCAGTAAACCAAAGTTTAAACAACTGCCCTCACAGTCTCATTCACTAATAGCCAAACATGTAAAAACTGTAAGTGAAATGACAGCAGAACAAAACAGGCAAAGGAGTCCTGAAAGAAGATACATAGTGCTATACACTCCTCAGTTCAAAACTTTAACTATATTCAATGTCTTCCCGCTTCTCAGGGCAGTTCAGTGAGTCGTTACTATCTGATTTGGAAAGTCCTGGGGAACTGAGCCTTTGGCCCAGGCTTTTATCTCAGTTACCTGCCTGTAAATCCAAAGCATCTAGCTGATCTCAATGTATTATTTAAGTTTATAGCTTAGGACTAGTTCTACCAGAGCAATGCACACTTGGAAAAACCCTTTTCTCAGTTCAACAGTGGTCCAAACAAGCTAAATGAAAATTGACCGTATTGTTAGAAATGTCGCACAAAAAGAAGAACCACAGCTGATAACATACATGCCTAGTAACTACGTATTTGCTGCAACACTATGTTAATTTTATTTTTTTTAACATTCCTATGAAAAACACCTCTAAAATCCATGGCAGGTTCAGCAAGGTATTAAACATACACTGTTATAAAACTAGAATGCCATTAATCCTCACATCTAAAAATTTCTTTCTTTCCAAAAGAGCAGGAAAAAATGTGACCCGATGCGGTATAAAATATGTGTGTAAGAACTTGGTCCAAAAGGATTTTAAAAGGAAGAAAACCCACGATAATCAAAGAGCTAAGACCTTTTGGCTTGCCCACATATATGTGCATAAAAAATATGAAAGTGAGGCTGTGGAGAATTTCCAGCAAGTACATGTACCCTTTTAGCACCAAATATGCAGTTCAATTTTATTTGGGGCATTCTTAAGCAAAAGGCCATGTTCAGAAGGGGATCTGGTCATTGCTTACAGAATGAAAAGAGCCAGAGAGTTAAATCTCTCTGGAGCAGAACATGCATTCGAGAAGCAGATGACCCAAGTTTACGTCTCTTCTGTCTCTGGATATCTGTGTAACACACACAGAGTGGATGCTATTATTTATTTGCTTATTTATTGGAACAGTTCCACTTTCTATAAAGCACATGGTCACTGGAGCAGGAATCCACATTGCTCCTTTCCCAGCTCTACTACAGGCATGACGAACACTCTTTTTCCTGCTCTGGTGAGTGTATTTAGCTCTTCATAACAAAACACCTCCAGGAAATCATGATGGTGCTTAAGAGATGGCTCAGAGAAATCATGATGGTGCTTAAGGCACAGTCCTGCAAGAGCTGCAGGGGTGAGCATCTGCCTTGAATTGAGCAGGACAAGGACACTGACCTCCTCCTCTTCCTGCTGTCATAGGCTCCTCTGCCTGGTTCGCAAATAGTGCCTGAGTCCCCCTAAGCATCCACCCTTTGGAAGAAAAATCCAGACACGAACCATTCCCAGTACTTCTGGACTGTTTTATTCAGTTTTTAGCCTGGTTTTCTAAGGATTATGTGATGCTACAGTGTGCCTGCCTCTCCAGCTGCCCTAGGGACTTTTAGCTTGCTGGGCAGTTTCAGCCAAACCTGAGACAGCAGAGTAGAGAGCTCAAACGCATCATGATGGTCACAAGGAGGAGACAGTGGCAAGCCCACACCAGTGATGTGAGCTAGGAAGGGGGAGAAAAAGTGAAAAGTGAGAAACAGTCTTTTTGAGTTCTTGGACAGAAGAAAAGCTTCAGTGGAAACGTGTGTTACTAAACAACAGAGCATCCTCACAGGAGAAAAGCTTTGTCTGAGAAGTGGATTCTCTGATGCCTATGAAAGGCTGAACACACATCGCAGCTGCACCGTAATTCAGTTAAAAGTCAATCAGCCAAGAGACAGGCATCCATTGGAAAGCAGGCGTTGTTAGTTTGGCTGCTCATGGAGCTATTTGCTTATTCATGGAGACAGCACCTCTCTCCACGATATGCTGAGGAAGCAATTCATCCAACATGGAAAAGAAGATGGGTACACCTGGGTTTAGTAGGAAAGCACAACCCGAGAAGCAACTACAATGAGTAGAAGACAAGAAATGTAGTCTGTCCTCTCCACAATTAGAACTGAAATGAGAGAATAGTGGAAACAGTTGGCTTCACAATGCTGAAAATTGAATTAGTCTAGTTCACTATGTCAGTAAAAATAAATATAAGGCCTCTGCAACTCCCTTTTCAATGTAGAAAGGTATTTTGTCCATTTTGAATGGTTCTAAATCCATCTGATTTCTGAAAAAAAAAAAAACACCATTATTTGAAGCTTAATTTCATTTATCAGTTTTTAAATTTTGTGGTTTTGTCTGCCAATACTTTATAATATAGCATTAAAGCCTCTTTAGTAATTTTAAAAATAGTAACAAAGCTTTTTGTGTTCTGCTTCTAATACTGATGCACAGGCAATTTATTTATTGCAGCAACTATGTGAAGTGAACTGGATTTTAGTTGCTCACTTTAGAGATCTCAGCATGTTGTTTTATGTTTAAAATACAGTTTTTTACCCAAGGGAAGTCTATACTTCAACAGCTCATTTCCTCTAACCATTCTGTGTTCTAAGGTTCACAGACCGACCATGCTCGTATTTATGTCGGTTAATGAAGTTGTCTCAAGTCCTTTATGTTTTCCAGCTTCCTAGCACAAGCAAAGGCCTTTCGAAATCTGAAAGGAATAGGGATCTGACCCTTTCAGAATAAAAAGAAAAAGGAAGCATTCTCTACACAAGTATGCATGCAAGTAGATATTTTAGGAAGGTAAAACCTACCCCCAAAATAAATGTGGGAGATGACTTAAAGCAATAGATAAAGAAATTAGCACAACTGTGAGAAATACGGAGGATCTGTTTCCAGAAATGAAGCACAACCATATTAAAGTCTTAAAACATCAATAAATGTTATAAGAGAACCCAAATATCCAGAGCAACATTTCCTGTGTAGGTAATACAACAGTCCTTCATAACTCTGCTACTTCGTGCAACCATAAACAAGCCTCTTTCTTTCCCCAGCTTTGTTCTCTAATCGTGCAGCAAAAGCTCATGATAAAGAAATGCTGTTTTCCCTGGAGCACACTGTACACCCAACAGTCTCTACTCCTCCAGCTCTCCAAGATTTCTAATTTATAAATTACAGAGGCTTAGCCTGAGAAACTCAGCTATATGGTGTTGAGGGAAATTTCCCTTCCTCTTGGCAAAATATGACTTGTGCACATATATGCACGTAGCTCAAGCTGAACTCCTCATACTTCAGGAATTTGGAATCAGTGGGACTGAGTTGCACTTTGGGCTGTGATGGAGAAGGTCATGCAGAAGCCCATGACTAGCTAAGGCTTTTGTCTGGTTTTCATATTGCTAAACTTAAAAAACAGATCAAAACAAACAAAAATAGTAAAATAAAATAAAACAAAATACCAAAAGGCAAAACCATTTTGGGATGGAAAAAACTAAAAGCAAGCTGAAAAAAGTGCCCTTTTTTCTTCCCAGCACTAGAAATCCCAGCTGATCAAGCTGGAATGACTCTGAGGCAAAGTCCCACATTCTCACGGTTATGAATGGGTAAGTTTCGAGTACTGCCTTGGGCTCTACTTGGATGGAGCAGCAAAAGAGTAAATGTTTATTTAAGCCTATGTCAAACACTTTGAATTTTTTTCAGTATACAAAGATGAGCTAGAATGTCACGAGTAAGTGAATACTGGGACATTCTGGTATTTCGTCCTCTGCTGAAAAGGCATTTCATTTTAGAAATGCTATTTTGCTTCTGATTAAACTTGGACACAAATTCAGACCAATGCTTTATTGATTAATATGGATACTTCTACTCCATGAAGTTAACTCCTGGACCTTTAAAAAAAAATACAGTTCCTCCAAGCCAGGACTGCCACCAATGCCAGCTGCTCGTGAAGGTGAGGAAACCTGCCTTTGAGCAAGTTGTTTACTCTGCCTGGTAGGAACTGCTTCTGAAAGCTGAAGAGGCTCTCGAAACCTCGCCGAGCAAGCGAGACGCCCGGGACGGCTGGGTGATGTCTGAGAGGCAAAAGGGACGTCAGAAAAGGGCCATTGCGAAACAACCAGCTCTGGTGGCTGGAGAGGAGCCAGCAAGTACACAGGAGCTGCTGCTTGCCCCCTCTGTTCCTGCCCACTAATGACTGCAGATTGTTATTCCACAGCTGTGCTCTAATTCAGCAGGTGCCTTGTCTTCTTTTATGTGCCAATACAACCTAGTAATGCATCAGGTTGATCATCCTCCATCCTACATACCCTGCGCGAATGTTTTCCATTCCCAAGAAAAATGCTTTAAAACCAAGGGAAGACTTATGCTCAGAATTTCTTCTACTTTAACTTTGATTGCCCGAATGACAATCTTTCAGTAATTAGGACGTCATAAATAATTATTTTCCAAATTTCAGTGACTACAGAGAAAAAATGCTGAATGTTATAGCATTTCTTCTTCATGAATTAAGATAATGTCAACCCTGCAGTGTTCCTACAAAGACAGAAAACCCCCCTCTGTATTCCGTAAAGCAGTATCTTTCATCAAAATTACAAATTTTATCATTTCCCAAATAAAGAGACGAAAGTTTTCCTCAGTTAACATTCTGTTAATTAGGGATTCATGCAGGAACAGTACTCTGAGTAATGCACATGACAAATAAAACATTTTAAAGTCCTACCATGACTGTGCCTGTAACAAGTGTGTATCCACTGCACACCTCATCAGCTTCAGGAAGGAGTTCAACTTCCCCTCTATCCAAGAGCCAAGAAGAATAAATGAAGGATCAAATTTCCTTCGCAGAAAGAAAATACCACACAACACAACACAACACAACACAACACAACACAACACAACACAACACAACACAACACAACACAATCTTCTCTATAAAGTTGTTCGGAGGGATGCTCCAATTTCTGCTCAAATAGTATATTTATTTGTAAGTTTCTATAAGCTGACAAACTGCCACCCTCAGGAACAGACCCTTGCTCTTTGGATGGGCTGAGCAGTGCAACAGGGTTATCAACAGCCTCCACCTCTGGCCACATCCACATGCTTTAGGTCTTCCTCTCTCATGTTGCACCACGGTGAATTCCTATCACATCATCAGTGTTTTGTTAACAGCATATTAGTGCTCTTGGCATTAGGTTGTATGTTCCTCAGGGTAGAGGTTTCTCTAATTTACCTATGAAGTAGCTGCTATTTGTCTCTAACAAAAGAAGGGAAAAGGATGTGTAATAAATCATGCATTGAGGCCATCTGAAAGGTGTTGGTTGAAGCACGAGTCTATCCATGTGTATCAATAACGCTGTAGTGATACCCAGGTTTGCTGATCAAGTTAAAATAATCAGCAAGGACATTTGGCTTTTATGGCTCCCTGATTAAAGAGTGATAAATTTATGAGCTGCCCAATGCCAAAACTATCACTACTGAGCTGCCTAAGTGCAAAACTCCCTGGGGAAAATAGACACTGAATCAACAGAAGTCACACAGGTAGATACCTGACCTACAAACCCTCAAGGAACAAGCAACGACGGCACCCACCTTCCTGATTGTTTGGGTGCAGATGAGGTGACCTAATGTCTCACTGTCATGGCCAGACACAGTCCTCTTCCTCCTCCTCTGCTCTACTTCTTCTTTAACCCTCACTCTCCATGTACCCATCTTAGTACTGAACTGATTCAAACTCCCAAACCAGTGGAAAACTATTGACTTTGTGTTGGGTGAATTTTCCAGATGAGTGCACTGGCTCAGCTGTGTCACATAACTGTAACCCAAAAGTGGGTAGCAAAGCCAGCCTGGTGTCAGCACAGCCAAAGGCTCAGCTGGAGGGCTGTGGTGCTCTTGCTGATGGCTCTCCATGCCAATGGTGTTGCATAGCTCCATGCCCTGCCTCAGAGCAGGTTGAGATTGTTCCCAAAAAGCAGGAGATCTTCAACAGGAAATGCTCAGAGATGATCCAGAAGAAAGGTGATAAGAAGGATGAACACCAAGTTCAGTTTCTTGCTCTCACAGGGAAAGCTGCCAACCTGGACAACAGGACTGAACAGATGGCTAAATGACAGAGGGCAAGCAATGAGCATTCAGTGTGAGAAAGCCTGAGTCCAGGAGGGGCAAATAAAGGTCTGCCAGTCAACTAAAACACCAAGTAAAATCCCAGAGTCTTGTTCAAAAACACCTAAAGGGTAAAGAGAGGCAGATGACCACAAAAAACGGTAAGACCAGGACAAGTCTGGGCATCATCATCTCCCACTCATCCTCTCTGTTGAGTCCTTTTTGTTTATCATGTAGGACAGAGGCTGATTGTCTCCACTCTCCAAACCCCTCACAAGCTATTTTTCATTCAGTTTTAAGTAGGACTGGCAGTGCTGAGCTCCCAGTGTACTCGCAGTGACGGCAATGAAACACTCCAGCAGAAATTAACACTGGGGGGGTGGGGAGGACAGACAATGGGTGTTTGAAAGAGCTACAAAGAGAAGCGCAATGTGCCATCTGTGTCAGCTTAAAGTGCACTTGCTGGGTATGACCTCTCGATTATATTAAATGGACGAGATGTTTTTAGTTTACACATTTCCACTTTTTGTGATGGTTCAGAAAATCCCCCACAGCCTTATGAAAGTTATTTTTGCTGTAGTGCAATTTAACGGCAATCCATTGAGCTTTCTACAAATCACAAACAATAACATTGCCATTTGCCAGTCAGAATAATTTTCTTTATGTCCTTGGTAAGTCCACAGTAAGTTCATTGATGTATTTAAAGACATAGTTTGGAGGCAAAAATGCCATATCTCAATCTTTGCATGCACAAGTGTGTCACTTTTACAGTATCACCATCTGTTTTTCCACATGCAGGCATTACAACTTCCAGAAGCCCACTAAAACACTAAGCCATTAAACTTCCTCATAGCATTGGGCCATCTGCTTCTTCATCCCAAAGGTTTTCCTCCCCACCTTCTACATTTTTTTCCCTAGCCAAGTATTAGAAGGAAAAAAAAATCCTTCAGGGTAAGGACTGCGCATCTTCCAGCACACACAGGTTCATGGGTACAGTTACAACAGCCTGAAAAAAAAAAAAGATCTTGGACAAACTGTGATCAAATTCCACGTTTTCACAACTACACATAAGGGTAATGTGACATGTGATGCTTCTGGGAACACACGCAAAGGCTCAAAACAGCATTATAGTGGATTCCCAGGGAATTTATCAACAAAGACTTTTTCTCTTGTTCATTCCTTTAGCAACAATCTATCTTAAAGGATAGAATAAGAATGTGTAGACCCCATGGCGCCTTAGAGAGAAACCAGACCTTTTTTTGTATACTTCCTAATATAATTTAGATCCCTGGTGATAAATATCTTATGGATTATCTTTTTTTATGCCTGAGTTCACTGAACTTTCCCACTGAGAAAATAATCTGTCAATCAGTGTAGGTCCCTCTTTCTCTTTGTCGTATGCCAGTTTTCTTCCACAGTGCCAAATCTAGAACTAACAACTTACAGCAGGGAGAACAGATGGGTACACAACTGCCCTGAGCTATGGAGATGCTATGAACTATTTTTAACAAATAAAAAGAAAAATACATGAATGGTTTACAAGGAGGTTTTCTGGGTTTGCCTCATATAAAAGGTGAAGCTGTCAGCACAACCTCTTCCAGCGGTACTATCTATACCTGCAGTTAGGATGATGCCTTCAGAGACAGTTTAGTTTAACCTATATTTAAATACAAGAGTAGAGCTGGTTATCAGTGCCCTGATGAGTCCTCAGAAGTGCTGCACCTAAAAATACTCACAGGATCTTGGGGCTCCCGCTGTGTCCATCAGCTGAAGAGCCGCACCACCAGCAGTGCAGCACCCAGCAACACCACAGTGCCCGTCCAGCCTTTCTGGCTACAGCCAGGCTTGGGCTTCTGCAAGTCCCATGCTAAATCCCAGTAATCTGTCTGGAGGGAGCACAAACCCCAAGAACATGTGGGTAGCCCAAGTCTTTCTCAACTACAAGCCAGTTTGTTCCAGCAGACATTTGCCTGGAATAAAATGACCCAAATGTTGGCTCTGTGCACATACTGCTATAGTTTTCAAGATAAACTGGTATAGTTTTCTAGGCATACTGGTATAGTTTTCAAGTTATGAACGCTGCATGCATGAGTAGGTATGAAATGCATTTTTATTTCCAGTACTTGTTTTTTAACACCATCTTATCCCCCTGAAGCTGCAGCAGTTTCATCACATATAAACTGTGTTAATGTCAGATTTATATCCAAAGAATCTGAAAATAAGAATAAT
This sequence comes from Columba livia, assembly GCF_036013475.1. NCBI lineage: Eukaryota > Metazoa > Chordata > Aves > Columbiformes > Columbidae > Columba > Columba livia. The sequence goes on from NC_088602.1 coordinate 65,165,524, forward strand.
TTGCTACCACCAACACACAAATCGAACAGTTGGGGAAAAAAGAAAAAAGAAATAAAAAATGTATGAAGTATATTACCGAGAATAAAAACCAAGCAACCAATGGTATAAATGAGATGATAGCAAGAATACATCTCATGACTCTTTGGGAAGCAAAATTTTCTGTGTACCACATGAAGATATTTATATAAAATACTGCCTGTGTAAATCAGTCTAGAGAAAATGGTGCCTCTGTGTCTATCCAGTCAGTACATTAAGGATTAGATGCAACTTGGTAAAACTCAAAAGCTTCTCCAAATGCATTCTGTTAAATATCTCATCAGTATTGCACAGAGGTAGTTAAAACTGGTGAAAGTTCTTGTATATGCATATTGGCTTCCAGCTTCCCAATATTTTTTTGTGCTTTCTATTGCTAGGCCATTTCTTTCTCTTGTGCCAGAGATACATCAACTCCTTTAAAAAAGAAAGGCTAAAAAGGGCAATACAATCCCCCAGACATGTCGTTTAACACATGCTTTGCTTAACTGATTGGAAAACCCAAGTAATTTCTTGACTTAGACAGTATAACTTCTCTAATGCCTCTACTGTTTATTATAAATAAAGCGAGACAGAACACGGGAGAGGTGCCATTGCAGAAGGCACTGCCTTTGGGGCAGTTCTGGATGCAGAAGCTCACTCTGCTGACCCCCAACCACTGCTCCCCACTCTCACCACCATTTGCTGCCCCTCTGGGTTGTGCGGTGCTGCCAAGCTGCATCGATCACCTGAGCAATCTGACTTGAATACAGCCATCTCAAAATACAGCACAAAAATGGCAGCTGCAGAAGATGCAGCATCCCCTGGTACACCAGCTCCCTCCTGGGGACAGGCCCATGCACTGAGTAGGGGACCAGAACCAGAGGCTGACTACACACACCTGTGAAGGTTCACAGCTGCTGAAAGCCCATCTACATCTGTGGTGTCACCAAAGGAGATGGTCTGTCTTCCCTACCAGGCCCCCTTTCCATTTTACATCCTCTTCTCTCTTGAACCCACAAGTGCAATCAGTCCATTCAAGGATTTAATTGGACTGAAACCATTCGTTTCTCCTTTTGGTTTTGTTTTGTTCCACTGGTTTTCAACTGGACTATCATGATTGGGAGGTTTGTTATGAGCCTCAGTACCTCACAGAGGTGTAATAACCAACTTATCAGGTGCTCACTCTTATTCTAAGTAGCATGAGCAAACAAATGCAAAATATTATTCACTACTGCAAACATCAAACTGTTTCATCTAGCCACATCAGACTAGGAAAAGGATTTCCATCTACAAATGTCTTAACCAACTTGTTTTAACATCTGTGATTTTAAGCCTGACCTAACATTAGTGCGGACAAGCTGCAGGCTTCCCCAGTGGTCTAGGCAGAAACAACCTACATTTTTTTACATAACCTTGCTCTCTCTTGTATCTTACATTCCTAGAGATTTCGTGATTTGCACATACAAATTTAACTGATGGACTGAGTGTACAAATCCACTGTTCATGCAAGGAGGAAGCAAACAGGATTTCCTGGCGTGTAGGCATCCTCTGAGACAGTTTGGCTGGTGGGCTCAGGATGCAGAGCATGGCTGCTGTGGGTGGCATTGTACCGTAGGGGAACAAACCCTGCAACACCTCAACAGAGACTAAATTCAACACATTTAGGTCAAATATCACCTTCCAAATGGTGTGGAAATCTAATAGGGACCTAACTATATGCACCCATAGAAAGGTGTCTAGTGGGAGGTCCTCAGATACTTTGTGGATACTACACCACATGTCTCACAGAGAGGAGAGGCATAAGTAGATGGGGATCATGACAGAAATTTTCAAACCTCTGGAACTAGATGTGAAAAACTAGAAGAAACATATGTCTCAGTCCTGTTCCTCATTCTTTTGGTGTGTCCTGTCTTCCTGTTTTGTCCCGCCTATGCAGCATCACTTCTTGAGGAGATAGAGCACGAGCTGAATTCCTGGGAGTTGTGTTCATGCCCCCACGTTGAACACGGCTTCCTCAATATTTTTCAGGAGCTCAAGCAGCTGCAGCATTCTGTCAGAGTCCTCACTTAGAGGCAGATCTTGCCTCAAACCCTCTTGCAATATCATCTCTTTTCTCCCAAGAGAATTAAAGACTTCATCGCAGTATGTCAGCTGCTGAGCAAAGGCCAGATTTTATCCCATTTTTGCCACACACTATTTTCTAAAGAAGGTAAAAATTGGTGAGCTTTTTCCTTTACCGTGTCACCCTTCAGAAGCTATTTCATTAGCCACTGGAGTTCCTCCAGCTCTCTGGGGCACCCTAATGACCCCACTGACAGTCGGGCACACTTTCCTATCAGTTTTGAGAGCCAAGGTTTGAGCACTGGGGCTAAGCCTTGGACCCCTTTGCTGTCTCAGCCCCTTTGAGTGCCACCCCAAACTTTCTTGTCATGCTGACACATGAGAGTTGATACTCTGGGGTCAGTTAGTGAGGTGTCCCCGAAGCCAAGGAAGAAGAGGTCACATCATACAGGGCTGGGACCTCAAGTTGTTGCAGTTTTTACACTATTGCTGCAGCAAGCATCTCTCTGGTAGTAAAAAAAAAGGCAAGAAAGGCTAAAAATCAGGATTCTGCACTCCTGTGGTAGACAGCTCTGCTCAGGGAACTTGCATTAGGCAGTATATCCCTAGCTCCTGTTTCCTCAGCATCAGCTGGAAATCCCAACCTAATTTCGGCAGAAGCGAGACCTGGGTTCATTGCTTTGGGCAGGCAGCAGACACGAAGGTCTGACACCAAAGAATAAGGAGACATGCCTTCTAATCTACAGACTTTAAACGGGTTTGTCTTCTTTGCAACAGACAGATGTTGCCTGACAAATCTAGTAATGAAACTTTCATAAATTCTAACGTGTTCTTCTGTAAAGCACAGCTCTGAGAGGCTGAACAGAAAGGCTAAATGAGCTCCAGTCCCCATTCATGCTGCACGAAAACATTCTCTGACTGTGAATAAAACATGTCTTTATCACCCTTCTCCTCCATTAAAATGAAAACCTATGACCTGCCACCCCAGCTGATGATAGCTTTACGTTTCTGAGGGAAAAAGAAAAAGCAAGCCACCAAAATGAAACCTTGAAGACTACCAGCTGCATGTGCTTTAGTTCCAATTACAAGGAGAGCATTTGTATGCCTGTCTTGTAGAGACGCGATATGGATCCCAAAGACTGTTTAATACAGCTATTAACAGTTTATTTTTGCCACGCTCACACAAGACTCAATTTGCACTCAGCAGCAAGGTGTGAGACGGGAAAGGCTGTTGTTTGCATCCACATTTGAGAGGTCTCATCAGTCTATAGGAGGACCGAGAAGCGTGCCAGGTCCCAAGGGCTTTGCTCCATGGATTTGCTTTCCATGCTCTTCTGTCGCTGCCCCCACCCTGAGCCTCTCCAGTGGCGAGGAGTTGCTTCTGTGCCCTGCTTTTATCTCACTGCAATTATGGGATGAGTGAAATCTGACTGCATTTTCATGCCACCTGTTGTAAAGCCGAAGAACAATATGCATTGAGACTCGCAGCTGTTTCCTATATTGTGCTCATTTTTAATATTGTGAAGCCAGAATTCCCAGAGTATTAAAACAGCCTAAATTTAAAACAAAAAACCAAAGCTGCGGCTGCAACGCAATTTAACAGAAACCACAGAAGCACGTGCTTTGCACTGAGGTTTACTCCTCGCTATACAGAAACAACCTGATGGACATGTACAAAGGGATCCATTCAAATAAAGGCGAGCAGGATTACACTTATGAAGAACATGTTGGATTAGGCACAGATCCCCTCCTTGTGTAATCATTTTAGCAATGAGAAAAGGCACTCCAATTACTTCAATGCTGTCTTGGACTTTCTGTAGATTCTACTTCTTTAATTGTGTTTGGTATTAAATCTGCCCTCCACCCACAACCTAAAGTTTCCACATAATTAAGTACTTCACCTACACTACGAACAAATAATCTCTCCTTTTTCTGTATGCGAGTACACATGCACAAACAAAGCCAGCATGCATTATGTTAACAGTGCCTCTCCTCCCTCCCTCCTGAAAACATCCATTGCTGTTTATAAATTTTGGATGTGTCTAAGTTCTCCTCATCATTTTCTGAAAATGCTTCACAAAAAAATGTTGGAGCCTATCAGCAAAAAGAAACGTGAGAAGGATCCCAAATGAAAAAGCGACAGCAGCAAGGGCATCCTGCATTTGCTCTTGCCATCCCTTAGAGCCCCTTTCACATTTGCTGTGACATTGAACACAGTGCCATCCCTCCCAACCGCAGCACAAAGATGGGTTCAAAGGTTAGGTCATCCCATTTAGCTCCCACACAAAGGCCCCAACATAAAACCCTGTCCCTGATTATTTATAGCATAAATCAAGGCACTGTCCAGAAAGACCAAAGCATCCTCAAGCCTGACTCAACTGGCCTTATCAATAGCTTGTTGTCTTGCCTTATGCCAGGCCTATCTTCACTGCGATAATCATGCAAATCAACAGCAAGTCATGCATATATATTTGTAATTTATGTGCTCAGGGTTAAACCAGCACCTTTGGTGAAACCGTGGAAGAACTCCTCCAGCAAAGCAGAACCGAATCCAAGGACATCCATAGTGAAACACTTCAGAAAATGCTCTAATGAATTGCTCTCAGAAGCAGATTTTTAAAATACTCAGTTATCAGTAAATGGATTAAGTTTGATGTCATGCATCCCATCATTTATACTATTTTTATCGGCCATTTTTGTAATTTAAGTCTTTTTTACAAGGAGTTCAGATATCTTACTCTACATTTTAACAGAAATTCTATATTTTTATGAAGAAAGATACACATTTATCATTTTTCTTAGTGTGTGTCACAGACTCTCTTTACATTTGAGAATATCTAAGAGAGAAGTGTTGTTAAAGGGCTAGCTGGACAGCATGTTACAATGCTTCAGCTGGGCATAGTTTTGAACTGTAAGCCATTTGTCAGAATAAAATGAAGACTCAGCATCACATAAATATTTCATGAATTTGTATCAAATTTGCTGAATTGTTAGTTTCAGACAAAAGAAATCAGTGAAAAATGGAAAGGCTTCATTTTGACATTTTGAAAATGAAAGGTTTTGATTTTCTCATTTGAAGTTACTTCTGTATACAAATTTCCCTTATTTCTTAGAATATTTGAATTGGTTTGAAACTAAAATAAAGCCTTTCATTTCATGTCAAACAAAATGTTTCACTCAACCCAAAGCATTTTTGAGGCTGTGGGGTGCCGTGGTTATTAGCCCTCAATTCACCAAAAATTTCATCTAATTCACTCTCGCTCTGACGTAAAGCCATCCTTTTTTTTTTTTCTTTCATCAGAGACACTGGTAAACAGACATGTCTGTTGTTCTCCATCCTCTCCTCAGTAGGTATTTTTCATATCCAGCATCTGATATTCGATGAAATGGTTTTAATACAGTCAAGGTCTACTCAGCACTTTAAATATTTTTTACTGATAAAAAAACCCACAAAACAAACAAACCAACGTAAAAGCAGAAAACATAAATACCCAGAAGTTGGTTAATTATGTTTTCTCCCAATTTATAACAACTACCTTAGAAATCTCTACCCTAAGGTCTAGAACTCAGGCTTTAGGAGTTATTTCAAGAGTGACAATGGGATTCAATAAACCCTTAAAATCACCCAACTTCACAGCTGCAACAGCTGCGGCAGCATCTTGCAAGGTGACCTTTCAGCATCATTCAGACTCCGAAGAGCAGACACATCTCATTCACCCCTGAAAAGCAGGCATCTGGCTTTTATGACAATGCAGGGGCTGCCTCTCAAGGCAATGGAGAGAAACAGGCAATTCAACAACGTAATTAATCTTATTTTGGGAGAGGTGTCTCAAACAAGGAGAACGGACCTTTGGATTTGTCTACCACTAGTGAATGACTACAGGGAGCGTTTGCCCACTGTGTCTCAGGGTGAATGTCCAATTTCAAAATGAATATGATGCTGGTGACCAGCACAGACCCAAACCTCTCATAGCCCTTAACTGGGAAGCACTGGCCATATCTCCGGTGTACTCTGCCAGCTCTGTGCAGTGTCCCCGAGTCCTCACAGAGAGGCAGTTCCCATTTCATGGTCAAGTGAGCATCACCATGGAAATGCTGATCTCTTGCAGCTCCTGTCCCTGGCTCCATCAGGAACACCAGAAGCACTCAGACAAGGAAAACTGCATTTATTTTTGTGTATCTGAGTCCAGCTGCCTTAGTTCCAGCAGTAGTTCTCTCCTGAAGCTCAGCACAAGGAGCAATTATCAAGGTGGCAGTGCTTCACTTCCAGTTTCCACCCAAGGAGCAGGTGTTCGTACAGCTATTGCTCATTTTTCTTAGTCACCTTTTGCAGAGCATTTAAAAACTGTTCAATGAACCCCGGTAGTCCTCAAATGACACTTCACCTGCCCCGCACCCTCCACGTTCCCAACACGTGTCTGCTGACCAACCATCTTTCATCCCAAAACATGATCAAGAAATCTTAACAAAATTCCTCACTGCTGATGACTTAATAGGGAAACAGAGCAGAAGCGGCAAGAGAAATGATAGTTGTGCTTGCCTGCAGACACATGTTCTCCCAGGGGTGCCAGCCACCACTGCTGCCTGCATGGTGCCCTGCAAGCCTGCCTGCTCGCTGCCCTGCCTGCATCCACCAAAATGCACCCCTGTGCCCATGCAGTGGCGGCCAACCTCAGTGTCTGCCAATGCTCAGCATCTCTGCCAGGGGAGAAGAAATGCCACCAAACAATCCAGAAACAGGCAAGCAGGTTCCATACTCACACATATTGGCATTTTTTCCATTATCCCCCCAAAGGACAGTTTTGTTAATAAGTTATGATCACTGCTTTCCTCCCCCCCCCCCCCCCCCCCCCCGTTGGATTCTTTTTAGAGGTTCCTGTGATTTAAACCTTGGAGCAAGGCAGAATAGTATCACCCAGCTCAACTGAAGTATACGTTAGTCAAAAAAATGCATATATTGCCCAGTACTTTATCACTGAGAGTGTGTCTGTGTACATTTTCTTTTGCTAAAAGAAAAATAAATAAAATTATTATCCTAGAGTCAAAGACAAGAAACAAATACATTCTTCTGTAAATAAAAATCTTCCTAATACATCACTTAGAGAGGAGTTTTAGTTTGTGGAAAACCCAAATAAAAACACCATTACTACACAATAAAATACATTTTACTATTTTTCTCTATTTTCAGTACCATTATTGTGGATTATTTGCATCTAATTGTTATTTCTTTTACTGTGTTGGTACTTTAGCACAGAGCATACTCAGAATTCTGCGCTAGTATTGCATAGGATCAGGTGCTCTGCAAGAAAATTGTGCTGTCACCCAGGCACTACAATGACTTCCCTGTAAGATGAAGCAAGAAAAATAACTGAAATGTAGGCATGGGGAAAGATCTCATCTAAGTGCTGCCTTCTACTAGTAAACATACATCCTGTGTCATGTAAACATGGCATATTCTAAAAGTTTTTTATGATGTTCAAATTTCCTTTCAGGAAATTTTAAAATGCAGGTTTTTGTTTTATTAAACAGATGTATAATTTGCTGAAAAAAGCCAAATCATTCTATGTTCTGCGCTAAACACACATTATGGGTAGTCTGTCAAAAAGGATGAGCTGCAGAAATCAGAATTATCTCTTTCAAGAGTAATTGGCAGGTATGAGAATTCCAATCATTATTACAGAACCTATTCTCCTTACTCATGCGTCTAAGTAAGAATCAGATTTAAAATGCTAGTTCCTAATTTAGTCTGAATTCCTCTTCTGTCTCTGCTGGTGATAGGGGTGATTTACCAGTTTTAAGATACATTTGCCAGATAATTAATGCACGGGCAGAGCTTTAGTGCCTTTCTTGAGCTCAGTTAATTTTCCACATGTTCATATTCCAGCCATAAAATCACCTTTTAGCGGAGTTCACAATATAATATGAAAGAAAGGAAAAACACCCCCAAAGATTTCTAATTCGTGCCTAACTGTAATTGCACGGGCATGAAATTAGCAGGAGCACAAGCAGAGTCATTCTGACTTGTCAGTCGTCAGGTAATGCTTGTCATATTGCAGATCACAGATATTATTAGCTCTATGTCCATTTTCTCTGCAGGTGCCGCACATTTGCACGGGTAGATGGTGCAAAGGAACGGCACGTCCCTGCCCCCGTCTCCTAAGAGTCACCCGCAGCTGTGACACTGACATTTCACGGCTGCCCTTATTATTACCACCAGGTGAAGCACAAATGAGAGAGCTCTGTAGGAAACTAACCATTTCTGAGACCTTGAGACTCATCAAGAAATACCCACTTTGAAGGGAAGTAAAGTGCTTTGAAAATACACAAAGAGAACTCACGTATGGAGAGAAATTACTGAAATAACATGCCAATATGTGAAATAATCTTCCAGCCCACTAATTTGTACAGTTTGAAAGTCGATTGTCAAGGCATAAAAGGTGGCAACTCTTTAGGTAATTACTTTAGCAATGCACATGTGAATGGCATTACCATTGAATCTTCCTCAGAAAAAACTTCAGTGTATCGACAGACAATGGATCTATGTAAGAAGTGACCACAAAAAGAAGAACATGAAATAATAAAAAAGAAGCCAAGTTAAGAAAAAAAAACAAACAACAATTCAATATATTTGTATTTATAATGAGGGCTTTTAGGTTAATGAGAGCTACCTGAAGGAACCACTTTAAATGTCTACTTTAAATGTAATAAACGGTCATTATGAATAAAGTCTTACATAAATTAATTTCTAGAAGCTGTCACTGAATGGCAGAGCTCCAAAACATGAAATAATTGTACCCCAATGACTCCAAGCCAGAAGACAATTTAAAAAAATCAAATTGCAAGACTTTAAAACAAGTCTTTCCATGATGGTGTCTTGACTCAACAGTTCAAGAGTCAATCTGAGTTCAAAATGGTGTGTTAGCAACAGTGCAAGCCCCAAGAGGCAGATGTGCAGTATACAACATCCTTCTGAAATAAGGCACTGATGGGTTCAGAAGAGAAAGCCACAAGGTCTTGGTGTCTACAAAACTGTATCAGAGAGAAGGAGCTGAGCAGCTAATGCTGGCCCTGCATGATTTGCTGCAGGCTACTAAAAGACCCAGCTAATGACCAATTTTCTTCTCACAAAATAATTCTTCTAACAGGAAAGCCCCGGGAGGGACGTAAACTGTAAATATTTCTAGCTGTTAAGTTACCTCAGCCACTAACAGGTTTTTATTTTTGTCCTGACATCATTTAATACAAAACATAACAAATGCTGCTGAGGTTTTTCTGCCACTTTCACAACCAGGAGAGATAATTTCCTTCTGTGCTATGGTATCAATAGCACTGTGGTGAAGTACAGATGATTAGCAGAAAATTGGAGGGATCTACCACTGAAAAGGGATTATTGCCAGTAGTTTTCATCTCTGTTACCACTGCTTCAGCTCCCTAAGAGTTTTCAATACAAGAGTATTGGTACTGAGCGGCTTTCTGGAAGGATTATGACATATATTCACTGTTGAAATGGCTGTTCCTATGACAACTAAATTGGAACAAAGAAGACAAAATCTGAGCACTTCTGAAAATTTCATCTCAAAGCTTTATGCCATCTCATTCTTCACACAACATCTTGGTGTAATCTGATCCCTTAATTAAAGTAATGTGGCCATACATACCTGTCCCATAACTGGGCTAAAGTCCATTTCCAGCGACTCAACCAAGGTAAGGCTCTCAGTGGTTGTGTGTCTCAAGTCTGGTCCTCACCCACATCATGTCCACTTCCCACTGCTCTTGAAATGCAATTTTTAATGCCTCCTAATGAACAAGCCTGTTTAGCAAGTCATACAAATTGCTCTGCAAGTCTGCCCTAACCTAGTAGATATAGAATGTTCTCTTTTGTCACCAATCATCTTGTAAGTATTTTATCATTATCACTTGATTCATGCATATAACCTTGCTTTTTTCCCTGAAAAAATACAGAACAGAAACATTTATTGATGATTTCTCTTTTCTGCACCATTAATAATTTTGCCATCTCCATCAAGTAATACCTTATACTGTTGCTAGGATATATTTTCTTTCTAACATACTTAAGTAATCTTTACTGTCCCCAGCTCTGGTAACCATTGATTTTTCCCTGATGTCTTTAGCTTCCCTCATCAATTTTCTACACTTCGTAACTTCTAACTTACATTGATTACTATTTCCTACTCTTTTTTCATTTTGTTGTAACATTGCTTCTTCATTTCTAATTACCACCTTCCTCATAATCCTGAAACAGGATGGGCTTTTAGCTGATGGTGTCCCACTCCATAAGAGAATCTATGTTTGCACATCCAATAAAATCCACTTTAAAAATGCTTCTTTGCATTTTTATAGCAAAATACTTTCTCACAGTTAATTTTACTACTAGTTTTCCTTAGCTTTGTGTATGGACTCCTCTGGGGAACAAAGCATATATATTACTTGTTCTTTTAAGCCACAAAGCTGTATGCACACACCGAATGTAACCAGGCTGTCATTGGAGGTTGTCCACCAGCCACAAGGGTAGAGCATCTTTATCATTAGAAGATTCTAGAAGGCAGTTACTTCCTGAGGTAAGATATTCCCATCCATCTTTTATATAAACTTTAATAAGTATAAGAAGGACAAGGAATTACTGGAGGGAGTCCAGCGGCGGGCTACAAAGACGATTAGGGGCCTGGAACGCCTTTCTGATGAGGAGAGACTGAGTGAGCTGGGTCTGTTCAGCCTGGGGAAGGGAAGGCTGAGAGGGAATCTTATCAATGCTTATAAATATCTGAAGCGTGGATGTCAAGAGGATGGGACCAGACTCCATTCAGTGGTGCCCAACAATAGGATGAGGGGCAACGGGCACACGGAGGTTCCACCTAAACATGAGGAGAAGCTTCTTTACTTCGAGGGTGCCAGGGCACTGGAACAGGCTGCCCAGAGAGGTTGTGGAGTCTCCTTCTCTGGAGACATTCAAAACCTGCCTGGACACATTCCTGTGTGATCTGCTCTAGATGAAGCTGCTTTAGCAGGTGGGTTGGAAAGATTATCTCCAGAAATCCCTTCCAACCACAACTATTCTGTGATTCTGTGATTCTGTGTTAGCATTATCTTCACAAGGCAGCATGTCTCCCACTGTGATGCCCTGCCTCACTGCCCTACCTCACTTCTACCTACTACAAACAGAAATGTAAGCTTCACCTAACAGATTTTGCTCTCTGGTTTCATGTGCTGAGCAATTTGAGGGCCACCACCACCACACTTCTTACCAAGATTCTGCTGATTAATATTGATCCATGTAATTTCAACATCCCAAAGTTCTGAGTTATCCATATTCACATAAAATGCAGCACTGGCTTCATGCAGGCTATGTAGACTCTCCCCACTCCCTTTCTACTATTATTGCCCTCTCTGTCTTTCATAAGCAAAATAAAAATAAATTATCTTAATATTTCAGTATTAAGAACCAATCTATTGTTTTTAGAAATGGCATTTATACCGTAATTGCATCTTTTCATCAGGGATAATGTTGCATTCCTATGGCTTGCCTGAGCTGTTAAGAGTTTTCAAGCACTAAGATTATCACTGTATCTGACATTCTATACCACATTGTCTCAATAAATTTGAAAAAAAAAATAATCAAAGTTTGAACCATTTACTACTCCCTGTTTTAGTTTTGTATCTCCCTTGGTACATTATTTGGATTCCAAGAGGGAAAACCAGCTCCTTTTCCTCCCACTTCATATATACAGAACTCTGTGATCTGGGTTGGAAGTGACACATAATTTTCTATAGAATATGAACTTCCAGTTTCACCTCAGAAACACAGCCAACTATCCAAACCCTCGGTCTCCTGTCTTCTGTATCTTTTCACTCATTTTCATGAAACGATATCTAAGAAAATCATGCTGGCTTTTCTCCACGTCCTTGCCTGAAGTTTTCTATAATCTGCATAATTCTACATTTGCCCAAATAATTTCCTCTATTGTTGATAACCACTCATGGAAACTTGCCAACTTTACAGTGTCATTTCATGTTTTTATGCTAGGGAGACAGCTGACAGATTTCTTGCTGAATTCTCTATTCATTCACCTAAACATAGCATTGCTGGTGATAGTTGAATTATAGGATGACTGAAGAACCTCATAGCAGTAAACTGATTCCTCACTCCACAAGCTGTAACCCTTCAAATATCTCTCCAGTCGCTCTATCTTCTGCTCTGCAATGGGAAGTTTCTCCCGTAATTTTTCAATGGGTATCTGAAAAATGGTTGACACTTCTAGCTAGGTTGCATGTCTTCTGGTTTGCTCTTCTCAGCTGATCATATTTCTTTAGCTTCTAGTTTTTCCTTTTCACACATTCCTCCCCTTAGGACCTCAACAGCACCTGACTGTCCAAGTCTGCTTCTCTCAAATGCTGCAGAGTGGCGGCATCCAAGCCTCTAAGATGATCTATATTTTCCTTCGCTATGATGATTTGCTTGCGTTCACATACTGGAAATCTCATGTCTTATCAAGAAAAGTCACTTCAAAGTAGCTCCAAACTCTGGGTTTGGCCAACGAGCCACTGGTCCCTCTCTGCACAAACATACAGATGTTTTCAGGAGGCTCACAAGTTTCTCGCCTTGCCAGTCACATGGAGAACAGCGAGCCCCGTCCCATAGAGACAACTGAAGAATAAGAAAAAGGCACAAATAGAGATGCTGCAGCAAAACTCCAGACAGGTCTTTCCGCCTCTTTGCCCAGAAAGCAGCCTGCAATTCCAGCCTTGCTCAGGTGAGCTCTCCTCAGCACAACCACTGCCACATCCCTGTCTATGTTTTAGATAGTATTTAACTATTCTCATTTTATAAAATGTGTTCCCCTGGGAGACTACGAGTAGTTAATTTAGAATTGCCAGAGAATAAATAACACTTCAGTTAGGTTATTATCTGAAGATTTATACAGATTAGCATAGATGTGTCATTGTAATATATGTCTGGATTCGTGTAACTTCAGCAGTCAAAAGGGAAAAAGCTATAAGAGGTCTAGGTATGGTTACGCATACAGGTTTAGATTCAGCCCTCCTGACTTCAGAAACCTACCTGAGGGCCCCAAATTAGAAGCACAGCCGCCCCTGCCTCCATATTTAGGCAACAGAGAGTGATGGACGGATTGAGTTTCTCTCGAAAAGAGCTTGAAATCAAACCGCCTTCTGGAAAATGCTTACCCCTCTCCCCTGACTGTACGGAGGGGCCTCTGCAGCATGAGTTAGGTGGGCTGGTCCCTCACAAAGGTCAGCAGCTAGCAAATACCAGACAAAATACTCAGTCTCCTTTGAATTACAGTATTTTCCCAAAATAGACTGGTCAGCTTCCTCCCGAAGAGCTATTCTAGTTGCGTATTTTTCTCACAGGCAGCTCTTGTGATCCTGTTCAGACACAACCAGTGATTTGGAATGTTAATAACACCTCAGTACTAAGGTAACCTAAGAATATAAAATATTGAGGATGTGTGGTGTTCCAGTCTTAATGTGCTTTTCCTAAGGAGCTCTGCAACGAGGCCAGTTGTTAAGTGTTCTTATGACACACTCCTGGGCTTTTACTTTGACTTCTTTTCACATCTTGTCGAGTCTTCCAGTGTCTGAAAAGGCCATTTCAATGTGCTGAGGTCATATGTTAAAAAGCTGAAAGCAGGGGCCCTCACTAATGGTGCTCTGAAAGCAATTGTTTGGCAGAAGTTCATTGCATAAATCGCTCTATACTTTTTTAGGATCGTAAAAGGAAAAATTATACTGTCCTCTAAGGAGGTGATGCAAAGATGATGTTCAAGAGCCATTGTTCAGCCACCAAGAGCTGGAATGGGGACTGGAATAAGCGGGTGGGGAGAGAAAAGGCCACTAGCATCAGCTGAGCAGCCAGAAGAGCACTGGCAAGAGAGAGGAAGAGAGAAGGGAGTCAAGGAAGTTGTAAATAACAACCAGGAGAAATAAGAATATTCCTAAATACAAGTATAGTGACAGGCAAGTCCCTCATCTACAAAGCTGACATCAGACTTTTGTTACACGGTCAAGTTATAACATTTAAATTTAATACAGATTTTCATAACTTTCATTTAAAATTTGTGCTAATTCCTGTTTGGAAATGCATATTTTGGCTTAAGGACAGTTTATTTCAGTTTAAGTGGAATGCAGTGCTCAGCAGTTTTAACCAAGCAAAGTAATGTTAATTAAAACCAATGAAGGAGACTTCCCACAGTCCACTGTACTACTTGAGGCACTCTGCCTTATGGACATGCTAAAAGTAGACAGATCAGTTTTCTTTTTTACCTTTCTGATTTGTCTCAAAAAGGTTTTCTTCAAATGCTCAGATGTTGGGAACAACATTTAAGATCAGTGGCATTGGTTGATTGCAGTAAGGGGCAGCTTCAGTCAGTAAAAAAAGAAACCATATGGCTACACAAGGTTCCCACTTCAATCCCTTTTCTCCCCAGACAGAAAACAATAGCACCTGGTGAAACAGCCCACAGGAATTTCTTCCCTGTAGGCAGAGCCAACACGCCATGAGTTCTCCCAGGAGCAATACTCCTTGGGACTTGGGGGGGGTGTGACAAGGGGATTTGCAGCCTCTGAATCAGACCATCACACCCATGCAACAGCCTTTGGCTCTGCTACCAGGACTTGTCCCACCAAAATGGGCTGGACAGCTCAAGGGACAAGACTCATGGGTGGGACATAATAGACTGGGATCTGAACCAGGCATTGCTATTTGATCATAATAATAATTACAGTACTATTGAAGAGTAGTCCTTCTTCAATACTCAGTTACATACAATTGCAGTTATGTATAGCAACAGGCTGTACAAATACTGGCCAGCAAGGCTTGGGGAAAAAATAAGAAGGGCTAAGTAAAAAGAGTCTGTGCTTCACAAGATCAGACATGGTTGCAACGACAAAGGGAACCATGAAGAAAGTTGCACCAACATTTAGAGGAAAAGCAGAAAAGCACAAAGAGTTCAATTTGTTTGTTTTTACAGCCATCATAGGGGAAAAAAAAAAAAAAAGCAAGCTAGCAGCAGTAGGAGAAAACAAAGAGGATATTTGGGAAGCGGGGCCATTTCACTTGTGTTCTGTTTTGTTTCCAGTCTTCCATCTCTATTTCATCTGCTTGCATTGCAGACCCAGGCTTGCAGAAAGCCTAGGAAAGATAGTCTGAGGTTTTTAATATATGTGAGCCTGATTTTGTAAAGACATATTTACCATTGTCCACTCAAGTGGTGCCACTGGCAGCAGAACCAGTTGTGAAGGCAATGGGAAGCACCAAGAAGTTTTTCCAGGACCAGCAACTTGACAAGCAAGGTCTCTGCCAGTTCACGACCTGTGACACTTGGTGACTACTGTATTCTACCCTTAACTGAATATGAGTGCCCCTAAATTATGGTACAAACTGTTTTCATACACATGGCTATACATACTGTACATCAATTGCAAAATATTTTAATGCCCTGAAGATGACATCAGACCTTCTGAAATGTATACTAAACCTCCGGATGGCAATTCAAAGCATATGTTCCGCCTGGTCTGCTGAGGACATAATGGTACAAAACTAGGATGCCTTTAATGAATAAAACACTAGTCACTGATACCATGTGCATTATACATACTTTCCACTTCACAGGCGAAGCAGTTACAGCTTTCACTGCCTGAAGCCATACTACATCAGCCCATGACTGTATCACATCTGAGAACATGAGCACATTGAGGTGGTGCAGTCTTTGAACAGGAAACATTGAAATGAAGCCCAAAGTGCTGTTGCTGGTGATCCCAGACCTGGCACCTCTGCCTCTGAGTCAGCAGCAAACCCACATCGCAGCCTGTTCCTGGGGTCACTGTGCAGTCCTGCCTGAAGAACCAAACCACACATTGACCATCGCCCCTGCTCAAAAGAGATGCCACTCAAGTTCTGGTTGCCTGGCCAGAGTTCGGCTTAAACAGTCATACCCTGCCTACCTCTATTTCCCCAGCAGTTCCAACAGCATATTATAACCTCATTATTTTTCTGCTCTAAACTATAATTTTATGTCCCTCCACGCTGCTAAAATAGCTACCGTAATCTGTGCCAAAAGTGCATTCCAGCAATACTCAAAAACACATTAAGGCTTTCTCCTAAGTTTACATTCAGCAGGGTGAATTTAAAGTACCTCACCACAAGCTGCACAAGATGAGTCCCAGCACCTGTTAGGAGCAGGAGTGGGATTTACCTGGCAATGAGTGTCCCTTTGCTAATTCAGAAATTCTAAGGAAAGACAAGCGGAAAATACATGAGAAATTGGCCCAAATCCTGTCAATTATAAGAGAATAATGCTTCATCAATAACTGCATTGATTTAACCATAGTTACTCCAAATTGTTTTCAGGGCAAATTTAATGAAATTTCAAAGCAGCTTATTTTGGTGCAGTATCATCAGGGAGAGTGGTGGCTTTGTGATAGCGGGGGTTTTTTGTTTTTCAGCATCAAGCTATCCAGCTAAAGCGAAACAAACTGCTCCTCCAGTAAAATATGAATGTATCATAGACCTATGATGATCTAGATAAATCAGTATCTTAGCCTGATGTACAGGTCTCAGCTTCCTTAATTCATGATGTCAAGACCTTTGTGCTGACATGTCTCTATGTGTCTGACACAAGGGACCACATTAATGGGTATTTGCTCTGCCACATGAGCCAAGGGATGCTGGGGTCCACAAGCGATGGGACTCCAAGGGCAGCTCACACCCCACCAGTGGGTCGCTCTCTTCCTGGGAGCTCCGTGCAAGGTGCACCCCACCAGCAGATCACATCTCAAACCAGTCAGCAATAGCTGGACACCACAGAAGCAGATGGGAGCTGCAGACATGTGAGATATAGGTCCACTTTCTGTGATGTCTGATTCTCATACTCCATTCAAAAATAGCACATAAGCCGTGTGCTGGGTTTAGTATGAATTCACTGAGCTTTCCTCAGTTCCACACACTTTTATTCCAAACTAGGAACACCCCTAAACAACTTTTGCACAAAGGTAAGTCAATTAGTTTTGCTTTCTTGCTACTTTCGTATAAGAGTACTTGAAGTTTATGCCAATTTGTATATTGATCAATATAACAGCCACTCTTGCATCCTTCCTGGTTCCATTGGTGCATGTTTAAGACAGAATGTGAGTAGTTCTGCTCTCCATTGCATCTGTGTACATCAGACATGACTTCGTTAAGTCAATGTACTTGCACTGACCAAAACGAAAGTTTGAGCACCTTTTTTTAAATTATTTTGATATAATACAGTTCATGCAATTAGATTTAACCTCATGAAAATATCAACATTTAGAGAAAAAAAAGAGTATGCTGATTTTCAGTTAAACATGTCTCTTTCTCATCACATCTTTTCAGCAGAGCAAATTTTTTTTGATTAGGCCTGGTAACCAGTGTTTCCTAAGAGAATTATGATGAAGACTAATTCCAAACTATGCAGCTTTCCTTTTCCTGATTCTGACATTTCATTTACTTTAGGGTAAACCTAGGGGGTCAGGTTTTTTTCCAGAGTCCTCACAATCCAGGCCCTTTTTCCTGGACATAACGCATTCTACTTTACTTAATTCATAAGGTAGAACTTGTAAAAATTCAAAGCTGATTGCTTTTTCCTGTCCCGTTCTCCAGCCTATTCTTAATTATCCATACAAGTCTCAATACCTCCAGAAAAGCCTTTTGCTTTTTGGCTTTGGGAAGTGGGAATTATTTCTGAAGAAATTTATAAATATTTGCTCCAAATGCCTGATCAAATAAATTATTTCCCACGACTTGCCTCTTGATACCTTAAATCTCTTAGCATTTTGGCATCAGATCCTCCGTTCCCTCAGTGTCTCAGATCACAGTGTGAATTGATGGCTTCTGAAAAAAAGGACAAAGTAATCTCTGGAAAGACTGAGAACCAAGAATAAATAATTAAATAAAAATAGAAAGGAAAACATCTTAGGCTCATCTGGAAACAGAGGCTGGGCTGAAGAAACATTAGCAGTTTCTGGTGGCTCTACAATTCTGGTGGTTTTACTGTTGTCCTTCCCACATCTCTAAAGGGCAAGTTTAGAAAGGCTTCATGTCAGTGGGTCCCTCTCGGCTCTTGGGCTGCTGATTGGGATTTTCAAGAGCCTCTCTGCAGAGACTTCAAAACACACCCAATGGAAGAATAAATAATTTGGTGCATTAATGGCCACTTCTCCACTCTCCAGACAGAGTTTTGCTCCAGCTTCACTCCCTTTGCTCTGACAAGATGCAGGGTCAGCTTGTACCCATTAGCCAGCACTTCTTCCAGCTAGGTGTGAAAAACACATTTATTGGACACTGAAAATTTGCAGGAGGTGCATTTACTGTGTGTAAGAGCCAGAAGGATGTCTGCTACACAGTGCTGCAGGCAGCGAGCGGCCAGTGGAGAAGTTGAATGTATTCTCCTCTGATACTGGGACCAAGTTCCCCTTCAAAACCAGATCCACAGTTCCCAGTAATTCAAGGAAAACTCTGACTGTGAACAGCAGGAGCTGGACACAGCTCAGACAACAGAAATGCTTGTCAATCCCAATTCCTGCAAGTGCTACTCTGAAGCAACCCAACACTTGCCCAGCACAAGATCATTTAAAGAGAGAAGAAATATATCTACATCAGCTAGTTTAAGTCTTTCCTAAAATGATTGCACTCCAGAAGCACTAACAAAGACACAGATGTAAGATTTTCTGTGACTTATCTCTGAGGCAGTTATTTATAAATCTCCTCGATTCATTATGTGCCAAGCCTACATTAATCCTCTGGTTTAACAACAGAAATGTATATGTAGCCTTGCACATTGCAATCAATAGTGCATGCTAGGCATTTAGTTTCATAGACTGTTTTTGATAGCATGAAGCAATTTTGCCACTTTTCAAATAATTTTCTCAAAGAAAAGTCCCTAGCTAGGGACAATTCCTGCTGTGAGATCTTGTATCTAGCTGCGTCTGAAGGCTTCTGAGAGGTCAGGGAAAGCTGGCACCATATGTGGTTGAGAAGCGTACAGAAAAAGCACACAGCCAGATGCACATGTGCACACACACACACAATATATATGCATGTGCTCACACACAAACTTATGTAGAAAACTGCAAAGTATGTCCTTCTCCTCTCTCCACGTTCCCATAATAAAACAAAATTAAATGGCACGAGTCCCTAAAGATGAACATTCCTTAGGCTTAGCTATTTTACTTATCCAAAAGAAATTTTACTCTTGGTTGCCAGAGACAATGCAAATGGAGAAAGTCAGGGCAGCTGGTGTGTTATGCCATAGTTTTGCCTGTGCTGTAATCTCTGCTGCATCAGCTACAGATTTGAAGCAGCGGTGATGCTGCTGTTTACGGCCTGGATGTCACAACTTCTTGCTCAAAGCAGTGAAAAGTTCATGTTCGGAGGCTGATATTTTTTTCCTCCTCCCAAACACTAATTGATGTTGCTTTTTTAAAAAAGTCAGCAAAGTAGAGGATCTTAATTTAAGCTGTCAGTCAAAAGTAATGGAATAGCTAGAAGGCCTGACATTGCTTCTTTTCTGTGTGCTGAGTAAAGCTATGTTAGGGGGTATGTTTCAATAGGAATGAGGAAGGAAGGACCAGGGCCAGAATAATTAGCAACCAGGCTTTATCTAGGACAAATATTAGGAAGGAATAAAGCCATTAAAATGTGCTGCTTATTTGCTGATTCTAGAGCTGATGTGGCTTATTTTCATGGGAATTAAAAAATAATCAAGGCAATAGAAAATGTGTTTTATGTTGTTACAGTACCTGGTAGAAATTCTGCTCTTGCCAAGGGCAGGAAAGTCAAACACAAAACAGGAGGTATTAAATAGATGTCCACAATTGTACACAGCATGGTGCTGGCCATAGCTGGGAGCCTGACCAACTGAACCAGGCAATGTGAAGCTGTGGGTGCTCCTAACCTGGAGACCAAGCTGGTAGGTCATTCACATGTCTACATGGAGGTTGTCACCCACAGAACGAGTTCTTGGGGGCAGCAAGGACTGGTCCCTTTGGGTTCCCCAGGGGTCCCACACTCCACCACTGCAATGGAGCAGATGGGCCAAATTAAGCAAGGTGGGTCCATCACCATCTCCCCAGGGCATCCACCAATGGAGGGAGAAGGAGGTTCTGGCTGCCCTTCCCTCCTGCCCCATGGCATGGGGTGGCAGGTCCAGGGGCTGGGACTGTCCCCAGCTGCAGGGACCCTAATGTAGGGGGGTTCATGTACGCAGGAAAGGGAGAGGAGGCTGTCTCATGCCTCTTCTATTCCCCATTATGCTATTTTTGGAGGTTCTTTCAGGCTATTATCTTCTATGTAGTGCTTCCCACTTTTGCTCCCACCTGTCCCTCCTTTCATGATTTCAAGAGGAAGTGGTGTCTGCTTTTATTGCCTGCTTTGACATTCATTTCCTACATGGCATAGGAGGATGACATCTATATGAAGCTATACATCTGTCTATCTATCTATCTATCTATCTATCTATCTATCTATCTCATAGATGGAGAAATAACTCAGCCTTAAAAGAGACACAGTGCAACTCCTGATTAAATTGCCACATTAGTTATGTTTGACATGTTATAACCTTGAATACTGAGAAACTGAAAAAAACCACAAACAATGCTATATGCAAATAGGAAGGATTATATTTATGTACCAAGTGGCATCAGGTTTCAATCATTTTCGCTGAAATGTTCAGTTTAACTTCTTCAGTTACTTTGTCAATGGGTCACGAGTCCAACTTGCTTTTTACTTCCAGAGTTCTGGGACTCGTTATTTGCCATTCATGGTGTTATTAATTCTGTCTGCCTGAACATTTTCATTGTCAGAGGGAAACGAGGAAACCAAAGATAACTTATCGGGCATTGTTCCCATTTAGGTGCTCCTCTGAGATTTCCTTTTGACTGGAATGTATTTCATTAATTCGGAGGACATTCTGGCATGGATGTCTAATTAGATCTGCTTAATGGATTTCATGTCACAGAAGCATGTAAATCTTACCATGAAAGACAAGGTTTGCATTGAGAGATAATATCTTTTATTAGACCTCCAGATAGAATTGAAAGGAATGGACACAATTTTCAGTTTCTCTAAGAAAACCTGTAATACTTTGCTACAAACTTTTCCTTTCTTACCTCTTCAGACACTCAGAGCTACAAAGACCTGACCACTGCTGTCTCTTCATGGCTTTTGTGTATTAGCAATCACTTGTTTCTCACTAAGAGCTTTTGCCACATCTGTAGTTTTTTTACTTCATCTAGAATTTCAGTCTTTTGACATTCACTTGCTTTTTACAACCTACTGCATATTACATCTGGTTAGTGTTTATATTTGATTTTACTTGTTCAGAGGTGTTTACTTATTCAGAGGATCCCAGATGGGGTTTCCTTCCAGGTTTTCTAGGCCCAAACATCACCAGCTCACAGAGATTACAAAATGCTCCAGCAGTCACTGTGATTTTTGTGTTATTGCCTACTTGACTTGAACACGAATTCAGCAATTGCATACACTTGTCATTTTGTATACCAAATAACACCCTTAAAACATCCATTCTTCCATCTTAAAATCTTTAGTAGAGACCTAAAATCTTCAGAGAGGGAGGAGTTGCTGTGCCTGGCTTGGTAGCTCACCTATTCTTACAAGAACAGCACAGAACATGCACCCACAGGCCAGTTTCATTCTTTAGCTTAAGCTTTATTTTTCTGATGCTGGAGGTATTTAAAGTAACTGACAAAGCAGATTTCACCTAATGTATTAGACACTGCATGGGAATGTGTAGCTAATTTATAGGGGGTTTTATGCCCTGTAGTAGCATATTCTGCAAAACATGCAAAATACATTAGTACAATTCGTGAAACTTCAGTTCTTGTAATAACTGGTTTGCTGTTATATCCCGTGAGGTCTTAGGATGCTTATAGTTCAACAGGAACCGCAGATCTTCTGCTTTGGCAGAAGTTACAGAAATTCTGGATCGATCTTGCAAGCTTTCTCATAAACTTCCAACCCCACTTTTAGTGTTGCTAAATAAACAGCTTCAGCTCCATCCCATGGCAAGTTGCATGGGTTTATTCTTGGTGACACCAAACCCCATTTCATAACTTACTTGCGTACAATCCTACCTTCACAAAGACCCGTGTGAGTGTTTGTAAATCATAAAAATCACCTCTTCTATAGGCAAAAAGCTTTCTTAGCTGTAGAGACTAGAAATTAATTCTCACATATAGTTTTGTTTTGCAAAGAACAGGGAAAGAGATAAATTTATACCTGCTCTCTCCAAAGATAACTTCATTTTTTTTAACATATTCGGTCATGTGTCAAAACTAGATTTAAAAGATCTCAGTTTTAGGATATCTAAATACTGATTTTCAAAGTTTAGGTAATAAGAAACCTCTAAAAATCAGAATTTTTGAATTGGAATTTGGCACCTGAAAACAGAAACTGTAGAAGTAGTTTTCATTAGGAACAAATTAATCTGAGTTTTGATTAGTTCATACTTACTAAAACCTGAAATTAAGCACATCTGATACTCAATACAGTCGTACCTTAAAAGAATACTACCTTTTTATTTTTTGCAAAATTACATCTTCAAGTCCAAACAAGGAAATAAACTTCCCTAGTGCATATCATTTTATGTCCTTTGCAATTTTGATGGTAGTTACTCAGAATGCTATCTTTTCATGGCTCTTTGTAGAGACATAAACGAAAGTGAGTTTTGGTACACAGAAGCTCAACCGAGTAGATTTGCAAAAAGCAAGCACATGCTGATATAGCAAAATCTTTAAATTGGGTAAGCTGGAAACTGGTTGCCATGCTTATCCATTATCCCCAGACATAAAGCCCATAAAGGGTTCAACTCCAGCCCACATCAGTAATGATTAAAAGCCATTAGCGTACGTAATGGCTGCTCGCTTGCCTATAGGAAATGAATGGATGGTCTCAGTTCAATTCACGCAGGACAGGTGGTCACATCACAGAAACCACTGAGCATCACATGGGGAGGGAGACAGAACTGCCCTCTCCTCCCCAGAAGCCCCTTCCTCCCAAGTGGGTCCAGGCTGTAACCAGCAAGCGGACAAACAGACATTTTCCACTATCAATTAGCCACTGCTCTCAAACACGTAGCTCACTTTTAGGAAGGAGGAAGAAAAAAGTCTGGAGCCTCACGATAAGCCTGAGGGATTAATAAAGGCAATTTGGTTTACAGGATAAAGCAGAGCCTTTATCACCTGCAGTTCAATCTACCAACTTAAAAATACATGAAATCACAGGACTGGCTTCAACACCACTTGAAATAAAAAGCTAAAATAAAGTCTGTATTTGGGGAAGTATTTCTAAAAGATAAAGAAAGAGGGATACCCAAGATTGAAGGTCACGCTAGGCATTTCTCCTACCCTGTAGAGCTTAAAGTATTGAGCATAGTGTAGTAACAGAGAGAATAATAGTTGTCAAAGATTTTCTTTAAGAACATAGACGAGGGACAGGAATAGGTCCAGGAGAGAATCTCAGCTTCACAGAAGTGGAAGGGGTTATAAGCTTTCAAATTATCTTCTGTTTGCCTGCTGCTTTGGACACTTTAATTTTTCCCTAAAATTTAAAGCCTCCTTCTAAGCTTCTGGTTTCTTCAGGGTGCAATTTATCACAATCTTATTTTATTTTGAAATGCACTAAGGCATCAAAGCAAAAAGGGAAGATGAACTCCATTTAATCCCTCTGTTGCACTGCAGTAAGAGCAAGCAAGCAAGGAGGTGTAAGTTAACGAGGAAGGCAGGAGAAGAAACAGGAACAGGGTAATCTCATTGCAACTGCGTTTGGAGATCCTGAAAAGGCAATAATAAGCTTCCAGAGCACAGCTGCCTGGTCGCAGAGCAGAAAAGCACTTCCAACCTCAACTTGACATAATTCAGCATCTCCTTAACTGGTAGGGAGAAGAACACGCTGTTATTTTACACGGCTATGAAGTGCATGCCACAAGAGGTTTTAGCTGTAGTGAGGGCCAAGTACAGACTTCAAAGGCTAACATTTGGATGCAAAGAAGTGAGAAACGCGCTTTATTTCTCCTAATGAGAAATGCGACTTACGCTTTATCAAGCCCTAACTTCTATTAGGAGTTACATAACTAAAAGCTCCACTCCTCTCTGCTGACTGCCAAACAGCCATCAAATATTAAAGAGATGAGCAAGAGCTCTGGAAAGGGTTTGTATGGTTGCTTTAATGTGCACGTGTGCGAATGTGTGCCACTGTGTACATAAGACTCTTCACAGCAGGGTGGATCCTGAAGGCCAGTGAATAAACCTGTAAAGCTTCCCACTCTATGTTGCACTCCACCATTCCCAGTTGCCCCAGAAAAATGGTGTCCCAGAGAGGCTGGGCATGAAGGGAAAGAATTGGGTCGGGTGCTGATTGCAGGCTCCCTGCCAACAAAGTCGATGGGTTGCCAGTGACGGGCTGTCAATAAACTCAGGTCCCTATGTCCCACAAGTAATTTGTACTGTTATAGACAGCAGCACTACCAATCCTCCCAATAGTTTGGACTTTTTGAAATCCAGTGGTGAAATAACATTAAAATCTTAGCTACTTTCTAAAACGCTAGCTGGTTCCTGGCCCCTGTGATGAAAGTAAATCATGCAGGTTTTCCTAGAGAGGAGGAAGGGCAAAGGAGGTTGTCTCTTTGGTTCTACAGAGGGAAGTGGACCAGCTGGATTGTTGAGCTGAGGCCAAGTACCGGGTCCTGCACTTGGGTCACAACAAACCCAGGCAGCACTACAGGCTCAGGGAAGAGTGGCTGGAAAGGTGCCTGTCAGAGAGGGATCTGGGGGTGTTGATTGACAGCCAGTTGAATATGAGTCAGCAGTGTGTCCAGGTGGCCCAGAAGGCCAAGAGTATCCTGGCTTGTATCAGGAACAGTGTGGCCAGCAGGACTAGAGAAGTGATTGAGCCACTGTACTCAGTGCTGGTGAGGCTGCATCTCAAATCCTGTGTTCAGTTTTGGGACTCTCACTACAAAAATGACATTTGAGGTGCTGGAGCGAGTTCAGAGATGGGCAAAGAAGCTGGTGAGAGTCTGGAGCACAAGTCTGACGAGGAGTGGCTGAGGGAACTGGGGCTGTTCAGCCTGGAGAAAAGGAGGCTGAGGGGAGACCTTATCACTCTCTGCAACCACCTGAAAGGAGGTTGTAGTATGGAGGGGGCTGGTCTCTTCTCCCAAGTCACCGTCCCTGAAGTTGTTTAAAAGATGCATAGATGAGACTTTTAGGGACATGGTTTAGTGCCAGATTTAGGTTATGGTTGGACTCCATGATCTTAAGGGTCTTTTCCAACCAAAATGATTCTATGATTCTCAATACTTGGAGTTGGCAACAGTGATGTCATGCCTAAAACACCGAAATCAAGCATTGCGAGAAAGACAAAACATGGGGGTGAGAGGGGTACTCTGTTGGGCATGTTCAAGACCAACCTTCAGTTTAAATATACTTTCTTGTAGTGCTGAGTTAGCAGAGAGGTAAGCCCTCCTGATAGTGGATGAAGCTTTTCAAGTGGATCAAAGACCTGGAAGGCAAAGAGGAGTGGGATGTTTCCACTGACTTCCAGGTGGTTTTGTAATAAGATGAAGTATAATTTGATTCCTTTATACTCTCTGCTGACACAACCATTTTCACAGAGGGAATAAAAACAACTTCAGGACTTGTGGGGAGCATGACAGAAATGCTGACTGCTTGATTTCAAGTAGTTCACCAATCAGTATAGCCTAGTCAAAAAGCACACTGGGCAGGTATATAAAGAAATGCACTACAATCAATTATACTTTTGATTTTTTTTTTTAATCCTGTATAGAAAAAAGAAGAAATAAGGGGAAAAAAAGTGAAACTCAGGAGTATAAAAAATGTTACTCCAATACGAACAATGTATAAAATCATTTTTAGAGAGTGCCCCAAACAATAAAAATTAAATTCAGATTTGAACTTGAACAATGTCTTTCGAGGTCCCTTCCAATCCTTAACATTCTGTGATTCTGTGATTCTGTGAATGTCACTGTTGGGTTGAGATCTGAGAGTGGGATGTTACTCTAGGCTCTATCTCGAAGGCACTTGTTCGAGAATTCAGGACACCTGAGGTTATCGTACTCTGGGTGGAACTGAGAAAACCAGAGAGGATTTATCATAAAACTTATATTTAAATTGTACCTGCTTTGAAGAAATATAGACACATATTTAATAACCCAGCATTTGGTACATGCAAATGTTGGAATTTCTGTTTACTAAAGACT
The DNA here is from genome assembly GCF_036013475.1 of Columba livia. Taxonomy (NCBI): domain Eukaryota; kingdom Metazoa; phylum Chordata; class Aves; order Columbiformes; family Columbidae; genus Columba; species Columba livia. The sequence goes on from NC_088602.1 coordinate 65,191,893, forward strand.
GATAATATTATTGTGGAAGAACCTTGTTTTGTTTATATATTGTGGAGTACCACGTTTGTGTGAAGTTTCTTAATTTATCCAGATGCCTTTGCAAGAAGCAGAGTTACTACTGAATTTCTGAAACTCTGCCTATTAAAAATATCTTCAGTTGCTAACAAAAAAAAGATATTTAGCTGTTAGTGGTTAATGTCACCAACAATTTGGTGGGGAGCACTTCATGAACAACAAAAATAAGGTACTCCTGTATTCACATTTTAAAGATAATTAAAAATCAGATCTAAACCAGTTGTTTACATGACTCTCAAGAATCACAACAGAAGAAAAAGAAAAAAGCCAGTGCGAAAAACTATGCTAATGTATCTTCCTCTGGAAGGTAATTAATGAATAAACAAAAAACAGACAACTGAAGGTAGCAATGTTTTTGTTAAAAGGTGAAATTATCCCATGAGATCCCATGAGATCCCCTGACCTGCTTAGCAATGCTTTGTACAGGTTTTTACCATTCAGATGAAGCTGGTCTTTAACTGGCCACTTTTGTCATATTGTCAAAAAACCCAAAGGCAAGCATTGAACACTCCCCATCTCATAGTCTCCTTTTGAGTCAGCTGTGTACCCAGAATACAGTCTTCTTACATAAAAATGAGTTTTCTTTCCATTTCTTTCTTTTGCCTCACCTGCACAATATGATCTACCAAGAGGGACCTCAGCCAAGACTGCTGGGATGAGGGGACCGGGCTCCACAGAGGTCATAGCCCTACAGGATAGGGAGCAGCACAACCCATGGCCAAGGCCACGCTGGGCGTGATGGCTCCCACTTCCACAGCCTCCTCCTTCCACATCCACACCTGATCTCAGCCGATGCCCAGCACCCACATTGGAGCAAACCACATAGTTTGTGGAGCAGCACATTTTTTCTTAAGCTCACCTCTTCACTGTTCAACTTCTACTAAACTAATACATGGGAAAAGTATGTTCAAGGATTAATGCCATATTTATGCAAACAGTGACAAGTTTTTTGCAATAAATGAAAGCCCACCAACCTACAGCTAGGTTTAATTTGGCAGTGCCTGCCATGAATAAATGCACTTTGATGCTAACTGCTGGCATCACAGCTATGCTCACTTGGCTTTATAATTCAGACACTGTTAGTCCTTTCATCAAGCAGTTCAGTATATTAAAGCTTCCTCCCCTGCCCACCCCCCCCCCCCAAAAAAAAAAAATATCCTGTGCCTTTGGGATTTGTCTGGGTTGGTTTTCGATAGAAATAAGCCATGCTATGAATGGGGTATTAAAGGACAGACTGGTGACAGAGTGAACTCTCCCTTGTAGGCTTATGGTCAACAGGCACCAATAAAAAGAGTACAAAGAAAAGTGTTTCTTTTAACTACCACTTAAAAGTGCCAGCTATTCCCTAAAGCTCAGGTACTAGACATAAATGAGCTAAATAAAAAGAAAACTCAAATGATAACAGTGCAGTGATTAACAGCAGGCAACTCCACATCAGGCAACATACCAGGGTTCTGATTTTCTGCAAAGGGCCACAGAGGATTCCCACATTGCTTTGCCCTTCATGTGTTTGAGGGTGCCCTGCTCAAGAGCAAGAGGTACTATTGCTGTGGTTTCTTATGCCCTCCTGGAATATGATCAAAGACCCAACAAGTAATTTTTGTAGTCCCACACAATCACAGTCTGAATATCAACTTTTCTTTCAAGTGTAACTATTTGTAGTTGGTATTTTTCAACAGTGCATTAAAAGCTAGCTGGAGCAGCAAAGAAATATAGTGCAGAGGATATACATATTTTTTACTTCAGACATGTTAGACCCACAGCCATATTATGCCTAGCACTTCAGAGACATTAAGTAAATCTTTGTTGAACATCTATCTTAAAAACTGTCAGTTGTGCTTCATTTGTACTGTCCCTCTTTAGTTCCATGTGGTAAGGCATATCTTTTCCTGTAATAATGTTGCAAAAAATTAACAGATCCCCTAATTACTCAGCATGGCTACAGGGCACAGAGCACAGGTCAGGCCACGGCACCAACAGTCACCATCCAGTTGCTCCCCTGCCATCAGTGCTTTGACTCAAATTGTCCCTGATCCCTCCCTCTCTTTTTCGTTTTCTCTTTCTCTAGAATATTTTTTTCCTAACTCATTGCTTCTCCTTTACCCACACACAGCTATTGTATGAGCTTGGGCTGATATCTGGGTTTAATTAACCATACTTGTATAACATAGCAAGACAATTTCGATATGACTGCTGTGGTAAGAATAGTGAAGTAATATAATGGTCTACTGAAGCGTAGCATTGTCTGTTAAATTGAAGGTGCAACATCTCCTAAAACGCAGCAAGCAAAGCCACCCACATACTTCATGTACTACTAAAACACCCTTATTCAATTTCACTCTCAAATAGTCTTTTGAAAAGAAAAATTATATCTTGTAAAAACATAGGTGGCCTGAAACTAAATGCATATTCGTTTATGATGAAAAAATGCCCTTCTGTCACCAGCTGGAAACATTATCCACTCAGCATAGAAAATGTATTGAGAAAGGACTCCAGCATGGAAACCCATGTCATGAGACTGGCGTGAGAAATGTTGCAGCTCATGTACATGGTCACTCTTTGCTTGATAACTCTGGTTGGCTTCTCATTTTGTTTGTTTTCATGATCTCTAATGTGCTGTGCACACAAACACACACACACAATGGGAAAAAAACTGCAGATGTCTCAAATACTCTGTGTTGGTCAACACGTTTCTAAACATTTTGCCATCTAGTTATACAGGTAGTATTTTTGCTGTCATAGCCAAAAGAAAAGTCACACCACTAAAGCCGCATGTACGGATTAAGTCAGGTTGACAAAGGAGAGATTATTTTTAGGCAAATTTTGTTTAGACATAGTTAGGGATTGTTTAAAATCTTCAGGGATCTGAGTGCTGGAGCCAACCTGGAAACAAATGTTTCTGCCCTTGCCTGTGTTAAGATCAGTGCAGTGCAGTGCTGTTAGGGATACTGTGCCTCTCTACAAAAGCAAGCAGAATATGCCTTTTCCCCCATCATGCTCTAAAGCAAAACCAGGGAGGGTTTGTGTTTTCCACAGCAGCTCAGTAGTTAGGGTGTTAAGTCAGAACAGGAAGAGCCAGGCATAGCTGTCTGCTCTGGTCAGTTCAACCTGGGCATGTGAGCAAAGGTCTCTTGGGTCTGAGGGAAGGCTCCTAAACATAATCTCCTAACAGCAATTTTCCAAAATGGTTCTGCCCAAACCATTCACTTGTCTATGAAACATGATATTGGCTGTGCCAAGGTGAGTCCAGCATTGTAGTGTGGGGGCAGAACCCACACAATAGCCCGGGAGACCAAGGCTTATGGTCCAGGCCAGGAGAATACAACATCCCATGGAAAGATTTGGGAGAGCTGCAGCAGGAGGCACCAAAAGACACCCAAAGACGAACAGCATGTTGACCAAGAAGAGTGGGTGACAGAGTCTGAATCAACACGGATTTCCTGATCATGATAATCCTACATGGTCTTCCAATCCCCTTAATTATTTTCTCAGAATAGCCAAATACATTGTCACCTTTAACCATGTTATTACATCAGTGGTGGGTCTCAGGACCTGCCTGGCTGTATCAGCCAGCAATGGTCATTTTAAGCAGGCATGTCACATGAACCAACATAGACAGAGACCTTCAGTACTCCACACCACACATTCCCCAAGGGTTTTAATACCCAGCAGTGCACAGACTGGGGTGCCAGCTGAAGGACATCTGGAGAGACAGATTAGATTAAGGAATGAAGACCTTAAAAAGAGGGTAAAAACTCAGGCCTTTCCAATCTCATCCATCAGACTATGGCATGCTTTTTCCACCTTCTAACAGGTGGTCCTAGACACAGTTGGCTTTCTCCGTGACAGCTCCCTTAGCATAATTTCTGTGAAGCTCCCTCTCCATTTGCAGTAAATTATTTCAGTGACTGGCAACACTCTTCCAGCTACAGGGTTTCAAACTGGGAAAACCAAAGACTCCCCTGGCCATTCCAGACATGGTCAGGATGAACAACAGGGCCTCCCTGTACTCGCCTCTCTATTTTATTCAGGAGCAGAACATGCCACTCTGGCTGCAAGGCAATCCTAAAAAAAGTTTGATGCAACACTTGGTGGAGTGGGGGGGAAATGTTTTGCTTTCCCCTTGCTGATCTGTATAATAGTAATGATGAGATATACAACATTTAGGCCAGTTTGGTCAGATATTCGTATGGATTACAGAATATGCCAGAGAGCACCTGGATGGCATGGGTCTGTGTGCTGTGACATGGATCATGAAGCACTTTTTAAAGGACTTAACAAGGAGCAGGGCTATGGTGCAGCTGGGCTGACGCTTGCCTTTCAAACACTGAGTAATCTGTAAATGCCCTTTGATTTTGCATCCAAAATATTTAAATCCAGGGATGTCTGGGCTTGCCACTGTTATATTTTATGGCCCACCAGCAGGTGTGCCACAGACCTCTGTACGATACTGCCCGTGAGAAAGGGGCAAGGCTGGCTGGTGACACATCCTTCCTTTGTAAAGCTGGAATTTCTTCCAGTGTCAGGGTGACGTATACGCGATGGCACAGTATGGACAAGGCAGAAGTAACCACCAAGTATAGTCAACCAAAAAGCACATAATTAAGCCTAAGAGCCATCTAAATCCAGCTTGCTGCAGTTTGCCACTTTAAAATCAACATTAAAAGGCAAAACTCTCTAATCACAGGACTCTCCATGTTGCAGGTGAACCTCCAATTAGTTTCATTAAGGCAGCTGGCGGCCAGAATGGCACTTGCCAAGCCACAAACCCTGTAGTTGGCAATGCAACATTATCTGTTTAGGAAATAGGCCTCTTTGCTCTGAGACTTTACCAGAATATGATGGAAGAGCAAAATGCAGTGTTGAAGTGCATGTGGACTTTTCCTGTCTTTGGAGAACTGTGTCTGCAAAACAGTCTCCCTTTTTTTGCTCAGCACAGGTGCTGGGAAGGTTTTGGAAAGACATGAGCAAAGCCTTTTGTCAGTGTTATGTTTTTCTAATTTGAGGTTTTGTACATCAAGCAAAATCCTTGCTATTAAGAATCTGTGTTCCTCTGTTCTACTTCTCCACAAGCTATTACATAAAAGCCTTTATTATAGGTAAGAAGTCAGACTATGACTAGAGTTGAACCGGTTTAAGTACAGAGTGGATTAATTCTGCTCCAGCAAATGAAGTTTGCCTGGATTTACAGTGATGCAGGAGAAGACTCTCACCTGCTTCTGCTCTTCCACTGACGGATTTACATAGGCAAGCATGACCGTTAGGTGCCAGAGGAAAAAATATATGTTAGAACCCTATTCAGAAACAGTCATCATCATTGCAATATGGCTCAATAAAAGAGTAATTTAGGGAACATAAGACATTCCGTTTTGTATTTTGTGGACAATAACACCCAGTTTTCACTTTCTGATTTATGGGTTTGCTTCAAGGCATTCAGTGCTAGCTCTACAGCCCAGTTAAACATGATTTGTACTATCCTTGAAGCCAAGAAAGGATTCAAAATAGACAACCGAGGATTCTTTTCACACCAGGAAATTCTCGTTTGGCACAGGACCAACATGGCCAGCTGTACACAGTGTATGGGACCTGTCAGGGATACTGCTGAGCAAAAAAGATGTGATCAGACTGCAAATTACAGCAACCAAGTTGTTTTTAAGGGTCCTGCCTCCATCTTGGGTATCTCTGGGTCTTGCACTGGACAATGATGGTGATGACTAGTACAGCTGCCTTGGAAGGCGGTGTGGGAAAGGAGGTAACCACAGACCACAATTTGATGTGACAAATTATTGTAAAACATGCTCTCTGTAGTGGCGGGTAGAAAGATGGGTGCAGAAGGTGCTGCTTTACCAAACTAATGAGTTTCTCCCTGGGATGTGGTCAGCACCAAGGCCAATCTGCCCTTGTGCCAGACGAGCTTCCTCCAACAGCAGGTTTGGCAGCATAGCCGTGCCTGTGCCTGGAGCTCTGGCTGGCAAAGCCCTGCCAGCCACAAATCGTACCTTATCATGGCTCAGCTCAACAAACTTATGCTGGCAAGAAGTCCCAGGGTAGACTGGAGCCAAGTCTCGTTAGAGAGCTGTGCTATTAGGCCGTACATCTCGGGTGATTAACATCATTAAAACTTGTGAACTGACTAGACCTGGCAGACTGAGAGCACTGAAATACACCTCATGCTATCATCTGATACTGAAACTTAGCTTAACCTTAAAAGTAACATAGTCCTGCACAACGTGGCAAAGAGTTGTGCTACCTTTCAGGACACACAGCCCCACTGGGAAGACAGCTCACCAAGGGGGTGAGGAAGTGAAGCACCCAAACTACCACTGCTCTGTGGCAGCACAGGACAGGTTTGGAGTCATAGGCTCCAATTTTCAGGTGGTTCTCTCTTCTTTTTCTTGTGAAAGCAGATGCTTTTCACATAAACGTTTTGGCCAAAATCCCAATGTTTTCACAAAAGTTGCCTTGAAGGAAATTTTTCAGCCTTTTTCATTAAGCACAGGCATTCAACTTGCAACACAAGACTGTAAAGTGATGCCAACCATGTGCTTCCTTAGAGACCATTTTGACCAGAGATAGAAGTAAAAGAACTAACCTGGTTAGGTCAGCAATTTTTACATGACATGTGGATAAAAGAAACCTAAGTTAATTTAATCCCCTACACATTTAATCCAACCTTTCCACTACCTGAACACAGATGTCAAATGTCCTCTCTTCCTTGCACTCTTCCACTGTTCTCTTTGCAGTGAGCACATCTTCTGTACATTTGCTTTGCTGTGACTCAGCATCACTTGGCTATACTTTTAAGTAAAAGCAGGGCAGGGAGTGAGGCCAAGTGCTGCCTCCTGATGGCTCACCCTACTTTGCTCTTCGCCCACTGCCTGCTCTGTTTCAGCCTCTTCAAGACAGTCTCTGGATGCGGTCCTGGGATATGTTGTTGCATCCCCTACGGTTGCTGTGGTGAAGACTGCCCTAGATTTGTCTGTGTCCTCCTTACAGCATTCCCCCTCTAACATTGTATCAGCATGTAATCGTGAGTGTCCTCAAACACTACATGTGCTCTCTTCCCATGGGCCCAAAGCACTGAAAACAGGTCCTCCATTTCACGTTACCAAAACACCACTCTGGTGCTCCCAGAAGCCTGGAACTAAAAAGATGCACAAAACTAATAATAATCATGTCTTAGGACCACTGAAGGCCATGTGGGGCTCGGAGGAGATTTGAGTCTGAGGGCTATGTGGTGTGGATGTGGCCAGTCTGCTCCCAAAGGGTCCCTCAGGCCTGGGGGCCGAGGAGGTGGGGAGCACTGTCTAAAATGGTGGCATTTGCCTTATACAGATGTTGCTGCTGGTTCACAGAGCTGAGCATCCCCAAGTCACTGCCTGAGCACCTCCTCACCTGGCTGAACACTTGCGTATGGGCAGACGTCTGGCAGTATTTATGTGAAGGGAGATGGCTCTCCTGCCAGCACAAAGATGTCACTGACTGAGAACACACCTCGGTTTGTGCGTACATGCTTCCCAAAACCTCCTCCTTCATAGCTACACTTGCTTTTCCAAGCATGGGGTCCTAAAAATATAAAAGACTACCTTACAGTTAAAAAGCATGCATGAAAGGCAGAATGTGGTATCAAGAGCGAAGAGTTATATGTCCTAGAACTTTAATCAGCTTTAATTGAAAAAAGGTTCTGTAGATAATCGTGTACGTTCAATGAAAGTAATAACATCATATACAAATGACATTCTGAGAAACAAGACTGCATTAAGTAACTTAAGAAGAGCTGCTCTCCAGCAAATATAGTTAGAGCCTGCTATCTCCTAATTTTATTTTCAAAACAACCTTCTTTTTTTTTTAACAAACATGTTTGATTTTAATCTTTTGTTGTTGTTGTTAGTGTTGTCTGCTATTCCCATAGCAATACAAAACAATTGTAACCAGTGCATGTGTGTGTGTGTTAAAAATAACGAACTATTCAGCAAGTTATTCTTGTTTCAGTTTTTTTTAAATGTCTGCATTAATGTCCATTAAGACACCAACTAGCTCAAACCGATTTTCATGGTCAAGAAATGTCCTTAAAATTAAGTTTCCTATTGATCTCCAGTTTAATTTTAAAAAGCTATATATTAATGAGTGACAGCTTAAAAGACTATTTATTGATAATACCCATATTTCTGTAATTCTTGTGGATGACTGAGGAATGGAAGAGACAACAAAGACTCAATATTTTTCTCTTCAAAAATAAAAATAATCTCCATTAGATAATCTTAACATGTTGTCAAATGAAGAGATTCAACTATTCAAAACAAACAGTTCAGCTAAAGAGCTGTCAAAATACAGTTTTTTGGATGCAGATATTTTTTAGGTTGTTACTTTCTTAAAAGATTTGATAGGTGGGGGTTCAAAAACTTTAGGCAGTCAAATTAGCGCACTCCCTATTTGAAAAGCCCATCTATGGCAAACAAGCTTCATCATGGACACTGGGACACACACAACTTTTTGAAGACTTGCAGAAAACTTATCATATTTTCAGCACATCCAACTTCATACTTTATTAGTGTGACCTCAGTTTCCATAAACTGTGAAAATGGACCTCCAATGTGAAATCTATTTGGCATTTCAGCCTTTCAGCTGCAATGCTACTACTGAATAAAGAATGTAAATTGCTGCCCCACTTTCATTCTCCTAATGATGAGTGTGCAGCTGAAGTACTTCTAGCATATTATTAACACCCATTTGAACAAATGTTTTTAACTCTGCATAAATACTAGAATGTATTACTATTTTTTTCCCCATCATGCATCGGCAGGTTGAAGTCATCTGTTGAAACTTGGATTGAAAATACGTCCAAGGAGGAGACCATGCCTGAAGGAGACACCAGTGTGGGTGAAAGTTACTCCTGTGGGCTCTCACCTTCCACCGACACTTACACCTCTATGGAAGAAGTTACATAGAATGGCACGAGAAGAAGAACAGCGGAGGTCAACAGCAGTGCTGTTGGGAACCAAGAGCCAAAACCTGTTTGGAGATGAGACCAGCAGCCATGGAGGTTTGTGCTGTAGAGGAGGCTGTAAGGAGGGAAGGATCTGGGCTCCTGCAGCATGGCCCAAAGACCTTCACTGACTTCAGAGGGCTGCAAGCCAGCTCCTCATGAGGAAGCGGGGAGGACTGTCAAGGCAGTGTTAAAAGAAAGCACAACCTGTTATTACAAAGGGCAGTTGTTGCTGAAAAAGGGTCACATTCAGCAAGCGAAGCTGCGCTACAGCATCACGTGAAGCACACTGCACTGTCCTCTCCATCCTGGCAAAGAAAGTGTCCACCAAAGCGGGTTTCAAGCACAAAGTCCTCCCAGAAAATAGTTTTAATTGTGTGCATTCAGATAAGCAATTACACTTAAGGCTCTTATGCCAGTTACCCAGAAACAATATAAATAGTCATCTCGCTGACAGATAAAACACACGGTGCCAAACTTCTTATAACAGGACAGGCTATTAATTCCATTCAGTTTTGATGATATAATGCCACGGAATCTATTTCTGTCCACTTTACTGACAATTAATGCAGCCTGCACACTGAAAGGGAAAGCTTTGTGTTCAAAGGGAGTAAAATTTCCATGTAAATATGGGACAAAGGCTCCGAATAGATGGCAAGCCTGAAAAGGAATGATTTACTACTCGGCATGCATTTTGCCAAAGAGATTTTTTTTTTTAAATAGTAGTAATAGCAGAGAAATGTCCTGCCTGTTAACTAACTGGATTTGTACAATTCAGATACCCTAATTTATACTGAAATGGTTTGCCTGCCTTCCCTCTTTTCAGCCTGGCAGATGGACTCAGCAAAAATGTGAAATTCATGCAGTCATTGCTACTTGTAGCCTATTTAATTCACAGGCCTTTGTCAAAACTTATTTAGTCAAGATTAAAAGAGAGGCTACCATATCTATCATAACCATCTGGACTGAAATTTGCCAATCTGGACTGACTGGACAGAAGCCTAAGCTGTACTAAAGAGCAAAACCCTGTTTGGGGAATTCCTTCCAGTGGAAAGAATTTAAGCACAATGGAGATGAGGTGCTCCAGAAAGTGGACATGTTGAACCCTGCTCTCCATTCTTTGGCTCCTCTGCCATTTGTGCAACTAGAGACCGACAAGTGAAAAATCCTAATCAAGATGTCTGATTTTTTTAATTTTTTTTTTGGGGGAGCGGGGGGCACAACTGACAATATTTATACAAAGTGGGAAGGAATTAAGAACATAGCCTGCACATTTTAGTTTTAAAAATGAGAAATCGATCAGATGATGTACTGTCAAGGCATCATGCTTTCAGCTAAGAAAATTCCTTCCTATGAAAACATACAGCTGGTTGCTGAGCACTGTTAGTGTATTGACTATGTATTTACCATTCATTAAATCTCCAATGCTCTGAACTGCCTCTAGCACAGGGTAGAGGAGCCAGTCTGGAGAGATGAGGGGCAAGAGACCAGCCTGAGTTGGCCAGTGGGCAAGTTTATCTCTCATTTCATCTGCTGATAAGCAAGAGACTCCACAGATCCCAAGACTCGTCCTGAAAACGAGCAGCAACCATTCAGAGGGTATTTATTAACATCAGTATTTGCAAAAAGCAGCTAAGGTTGTGGGTTTGGTTGGTTGGTTGTTGTTGTTGTGTATTATTTTTAATCTACACGTAAATCCCTGTGGCTATCCCCAGCTTTTTAACCTCCAGAGTGAACTGTCATGGCAATCTTTACACAGAGCAGCACTCACAAGCCTTCTGTGAATAGTAGCAGGGAGTGTACCAGGTCTGTACTCATCTCTACACTGTGCAGATGCTCCTCCCTTGACTTTGCCACTCTGTGACTCTACAGATGAAGTGATTGTCCTGAGCACTAGAGCTGGTTGACAAATACAATGTGGTATTTTCAGTCATGGGCTATAGATTTTACTTTCCAGCTTGGCTTCCCCCAAAGAGAGAAGGGATGAGTCAATTTTGGATTATACTCTAAATTTAACAGCTTTCCCAAGCTTTTCCTGAAGGTTTTGGTGTGAGATGGAGGGTGGGTAAGTTGAAGACTACAGTGAGAACTGTCTGTTTTAAATAAAACATGTATAGTTTTTTTTAATTATACAAAACAAGTTTGGATTTTAGGTGGGCAAAAATAGAACACATATAAATAAATAATAAGGTTCCTAGGGGTAAAATAGCTGTGACAATTTTTCCTTTGTCACTCTTTGCTGAAAAGAAAAAGTGTATCAAGGTCAGACACCTGATTGGAAAAGTGAGGGCAAGCAAAGCTGCCGGGGGAGCACACTTCCCTTGCAGATGCTCTGTTTTCACTTGACCAGTGCTACGCTGTTGGCAGCATACCAGGTGGTAACACATCTACAGAGGCCCTTTCCCATGAAGAAGATGGCTCGTGGGAACCCAGCTGAGCCATAAAGCTTCCCTTCCCATCCACACACAGCTTGCAGGAAAGCTGCACCAACATGGCTGTAAATAGCTTTATTACCAAGTTTTTTCAGCCATGTTCCTCTTCCACCTCACACCAATTTTAAATCCTGTTGCAATTCAAAAGACAGAGAGAGAGAGACGAAAGAAATAATTTAAGCATCATTAAAAAGGCCACCTCTTCTCTCACAGGCACATTCATTTGCCCAGAGCTGTGTGAATAAGCAGCATGTAGCTTTCCATTCCGGTAAATCTACACCAAGGCATCTTAATTTTCAAGGCTGGTGGACAGGGATGAGTTCTGTGGAACACAATTTATTTGCTGACTACAAGCAAACACTCGCCAGCTCTCTGGCTTTGCTGAAGCCCTGACCCCCTCCATGGATGCCAGTGCCCCATCAAACATGGGGTCTGACATCCATGGACATATCCGTGCAATGATGCCCTGGTGTAGGGTCCTCATTAGATGGGACAGAAAATGTCTCTTCCCATTAGGTGTGAGCTGTGCACACCCCTGGCACAGCAGTGTCCCCCAGCACCCAGGCTCCCAGCAGAAGGCATCACCGAAGGGGTCCAGTCAGAAAATGGCTCATTACCAAAATGCAAGATCAGACAGCACTGAATGGCAAACGGCATTGGCAAGCGACCACAAAACTCTTAAATCATTTACTTCTGGAATGTTTTTAAAGAGTGTCCCACCTGCAGGCGAGACAAGAGGAAGGCAGTAGGGCTTACCTCATTTCTTAGTGAGCAAAATTCCTTCAGGTACAACAGGTCCAGGTTAGTCTCAGTGCCACCCTTCACTGCCAATCTAAATACTGAGTGTAAAGGCCTTCTGCTGTGTAAGAGCCAGGCTTTGAGAAGTGACTAGCATGGTGGTGAAGCAGCACAGCAGTAGTTATAACTTCTTTGAAAGTTGTATTTATAAAAATCCACTCTTACAGTAAATAAATTTTAGTATAAAATGTAACTTGCACTGTGCACATCTAACATACATTCCTGTGAAAATTTGGGCTGCATATCTTATCAGATATTCAGGGTCAAATCTGTAGGTGGCTCCATTGACTTGAATAAATTGACTTCAAGTTTCTGAAGATCTTAAGTCTGATTTTGATCTACTTTACTTTAAATGGCGATGTCTGAAAGCAGTCTGACTGTTAAACTAAGATTTTTTTTTATTGGCTGAACAGAACCGGTAATTACTTATTTTATGAACTCATGCACTTAGTTTTCACTCATCTGACTTGATTCTCTTATCAAACATCTTTTAAAGACATCATTGTGTACAGTTTGGATTGCAGTAAATTAAATTTTTACATTTGTACCAAGTCTTTGTTTCTACGAGTTTCAAAGGAATAGAAGGAAAAAGTTCTATATTTAATCAATATTTGGGTTTTTTCCCCCCTAAAATTACTTTGCAACAGTAATTTTTTTTTTTTTTTTTAATATTACTAAGATAGTGATGACAAATCAGAGGACAAAACACCTCTATGGATAGATAAAACTATTACCATAAGAAACAGAAACATTCTCATAATATTTACATGTAAATACTTCATTTTGGCTTACTTATACAAGCTAAAATGCTTCTGAATTTTGTATATATTTCCACTTTATCTGTAAATGAGATCAGCAACCATTGTTTTTTCCAGAAAGATTACAAATTGCATATAAACAAAAAGCTAAGAAATAACTCCATGTTTTAAATTCCCATACAAGAACACATATTACAAAATATTTTTACTGGCATAACAACTGAAACTCCAAAAGAAGGGATCGAGTTCCTTTTAGCTACAGAATCGGGGAAAGAAGCAAGATTAAAACTTGTCAAGAAAACTGAGGGGCAAATGGTGATGAGGATAATGGCATGATGGAGTGAGGTACCTGCATAGAATTGTGGTGTCGGGAGCTAGAAGTTACCGCTTGTCCAGAAAGAGAAGCCAGCAGTAATGATTTGCAAGGCTCACACCCATAAAAGACTTACAAGGTAGCAAGATGGTCTTTCACAAGTGGTTTGTTTTTTTTTTCCCCCCAAGTAAAAGATACTGTATAGATGGAAGGGGTTAGTTTATTTATGGAGAAAGCAGTTATTAAGAGAGGTGCAAAGATAAGGTTAGACTTGGATGATATAATGTGCTGATAAAGCTGAGGGAGATGTCTCCTACCCAGAGTGTTTTAAAGCCCTTGATCACTGTTGCAATACTAATGAGTTAATTAGAGTTGGGACACATGTAGCAATTTACTGGGAAATGAACTTTCAAGGTGCCTTAAAGGAAAATGATGAAAAAAACCCCGGGTTTTTGTAGCACTGTATCCAGAATGCTTTGATGTCCAGGTACATTTAATAAAAACAAAGAAAGCAAAGCTATAGATTCCTGAAATGCTGTGGGGAAAGGGCAGAGAAGGAAATTCACTTTCTGTACAAGAGCTGGGTCTCTCAGCCACAATGCCCAACTTTGTGCCCCTGAGTGGGTACTCGGTTGGTACCTGCCATCCCCCAGCTGAAGACCACACAGCCAGGCAGCACCAGCCTGAGCAGGAATCCAACTTCAGCCCCCTCCATTTGCTGAGCTTGTTGCAGACAACCGTGATGTACCTGCCCCTCTTGTCAGGATGCCAGATGAATATACAGCTACCGCTCTTACAGCATCCTTGCATGGTAATAATGCGGTCGTGCATGATGGATGACAAACTATCTTGAAGGAAACAGAGAATCACAGAATGTCCTGAGTTGGAAGGGACCCACAAGCATCATTGAGTCCAACTCCTGTCCCTGCACAGGACAACCCCACAGTTCACACCATGTGTCTGAGGGCATTGTCCAGTCTCTTCTTGAACACTGTCAGGCTTGGGGCCGTGATACCTCCCTGAGGAGCCTGTTCCAGTGCTTCATCACCCTCTGGGGGAAGAACCTTCTCCTAATGTCCAGCCTAAACCACTCCTGGCACATCTTCCTGATATTCCCTCAGGTTCTGTCACTGGTCACCAGAGAGAAGAGATCAGCACCTGTCCCTCTTCCTCCCCTTGTGAGGAAGCTGTAGACCATGATGAGATCTCCCTTCAGTCTCCTCTTCTCCAGGCTGAACAAACCAAGTGACTTTAGCCACTAATCAAGTGACTTTAGCTGCTGAGAAGTCTGTGGGCACAGGGAACTGCATCACCTCCACTCCCCAAAGCAGAACAAGTCAGGGTGTGGGTGATAAAGCCCCCTGTCCAATATTTGTGACTGTTTATTGGGCTGATTAGCCAAGGACCACAGCTCCCTGGGTACTGATCTGTATCCAGCTCTGCTGCACAGAGCTCACTTTTTTCATCACTTAACGAATATTTAAGTAAGCTGTGCAAAGTGGGAACACCATTGGCAAAGCCAAAAGGGTATTCTGGGATCAGCCGCTCCCTTTCACGTTTGTAGGAACTGTTCCTGGAAATGGGTTCAAGTCCCCCCAGGCAGTAAAGGGAATTGAGCCTCTTGGGTTAGTGGTATAATTATCTGCAAATGAGTAAAAAGGCAATGGGTTCACCCTTCATCTTTGGTTTTCTAACCCAGGCTTTTATCTCATTTGCTTTTATTGCAGAGCTTGAAGATGAAATGTGACACAGAGAAAAAGAAAACACTGGAACAAGATGCATGAGGGTTGTTTCTTTCTTTTTAGGCAAGAAAGAATTGCTTTTTGTTGATTTAAACCATTTTTTCGCCAATTGCTTGCTCTTGGTCAGACAACTAAAGAATGAATAAATGCACTATTAATTGCAGTTTGAGATTTTATATCAAGCTCTCCTCATTTTTTCTACAAAACAAGCAGCAAACAACAAAGCTTTTACAAAAAAAAAAAAAACCACAAAATAATTAGACTCTATTAAAAGCACAGATTAAAGAAACTCCCCATATCTTCTTTTTAATGTCACTCTTTTTAAAGAAGAAACCACATCTCCAGCTATCTATATACCCACATAGGACAGTGCAAATGTTATCTAAGGATATTACATTTCTTTTGGGGAACAAATAAACAGTTGTAGATGACCTTAAGTTGTTTTTGAACTTTGCTAAGTTAAAGCATAAAGGGAAAAAGAATCCCTAAGAAAGAAACTTCTCCTTGAGCACCTTCTTCTCTCGCAAAGTAGAATTTGGCAAATGTCACTAAAGAGAGTCAATATGGCCTTATCTGTCTCAGTAAGACCTGGCAAACTTCACTAGCAGAAAGCTGAAAGCACTGCTAATTTGTCTTTGTATTACAGTCACACTGCTGGTCTTGGCTAGTTACACCAGGCTATTAAAATAAAGTAGCAGATAGGAAAGCGAAGAACAAAAAAGAAGGAGGAGGAGGAAACTGAGGAGGACGGGGTCAGGTGCAGCAGCCCCCTGACAGGCAGAAAGGGAGGAGAGAGGCTGCACGTCCCCACAACTGCCTGCAGAAGCAAAACCATCCTTCACCCTCCAGGAAATCTTCCCCTGAGCAAAAAGGGACTGAAACGAATGGCAGACAAAAAAATTGGAAGCTGACAACATTTTTACTATTTGGCTGTTTGAACATGGAAATGGTTTGATGATGGTTGATGAGCAGCCCTCTGGTGTATTCGACCCAGATTAACAGTCTCCATTTAGCCAGCACTGATGTGAAGGTGAAACAGTGGTAAAACTGGAAAAGCAACCTCAAGGGAAAGGTTTCTACAGACAGAACTTCAGATAGCTGGGAAGGAACAAGGTACCCAGCACATACAGCAAGTCTGCCCACACGCATAATAGTAATTTCAAAGTCTGAAACTGCCAATTGTCACTACCTCTCCTGTAATCAATGCAGGAACAAGAGATTTTCATCAAGGTCTAAAACAGATCTGCCTCCCTAACTCCTTCACTCTGGGGACCGACAACAATAGTGTGCAAAAACATTGGCTGGAAAGCACTTCCGCCTTGATTAGTAATAGCCATATCTTGGCTTATCCTTACTGGTCCTCCAAAACATATAAATTCCCCAAACTTCCCATGCTGTTAATTGTCTCTAACAGAGGACAATGAATTTTTACTTGAGAGGTCAGGCTAACTGTCACTGTTCCTGTAAAAGAACTGTTTCCACATAGCTTGGGATATCTGGCTGGGATAACACAGGATGGACAATATGCACCACAGTACTTTGCACTGTGTGGACTGTGACTTCCTTGCCTACTTCAGTGTTATTTCCCAAAGCGTATGGCTGTAATATCTTCAAAACCACCATACAGGCACGGCTTGGAGTTATTAACTTTTAAAAACAGTGGTCATTTTGCGGAGTGTCTATAACCTGAGAACTTAAAGGTTGTGGACCACAAATGTCACAACATGTCTGCCAAGCAAACATTTAATGTGCTTTGCAGAGGGGTAAATTTTGGACCAGATGTCCCCACATCAGATTAAATCATTGTCAAAAAAATTTCTTGATCCTACTGTACTAGCAGTTAACCAGAAAGGCAAGGTACTGATGCTGTGGTGCGTTTTCGATGGTTCAAATGTTTCCTCCCAACTCTTTCCACAAATGCCCCAAACAACATTCTAAACTAAAATGTTTAAGTGACAGAGAAGCTCAATCAGGAGACTCAGCAAGATATCTCGAAAGAGACTTTTTTGTGTTATCATACAGCACTAGCACTGAACTCTGTGTTGTCATGGAAATCCCCTCTTTACCCAAGATGTTTAAAGTAAACAGCCAACCCTCTGCCTTTCCTCAGTTTTCATGAATGACAGCTTAACTACCACGGCCACCGCTTATCTGCAGGTGGTTTTGGCAGTTTAGGGGGGTATTTCTCACATTTTTTCACTTAAGTCTGGAATAGAGGTCAAGGCATTCCTCTCTAATTCCTGACCTTCCTTCCCCTCAATTTTGTTTCTATGTCAGCTGCTAGAAAAAAAAAAATGCAGTGCTACCCATTCATTGATATCCGCAGATGAAAAGGTATCAGTTTGAAATCTCCCACTTTTTAAAACCACTTCAAAGTTTGCATTTAAAACTCTCCCAGGTGCTACTTTATACTCATCTCCTTCTGGTGAAGGGAAGGGGAGGAGAATGATCTCTTCGTAAATGGGTAATATCAGCCTCTTCCTTCAGCAAAGTTGGTATTAACAGCATAGCTGTATTTGCAGACAACATGAAAAACACTGAACTCACTTAGAAAAACACCTTGTTAGTAAGTGGGAACAACCATCCTTAACACAGAAAATTATCTTCTCTCCAGGGTGTCCACTAAGACAAACAGCAATGCAGATGACACTGCCAGTCGTTTCTTCTTTAGGCTCACCTCCATCAGTATCGTCCAAGATAAAATACCTTGAAATTCTGCCTGGAATGGACTAGTTACTTGATTTTAAGGGGAATTATATATTTTTTTCTGTGCTCTTAATGTTTTAAAAATGAAATTTGCTCAAGAGGATTTTTTGTTGACACAAATCTACCTCATGTTCTCTTTACTTTAGAATGAGAGGAAATAAGCTACACAGACGAGTGCCACCATAGTAGCTGTTTCCCTCTTTTGCAGTAGCGAAGAAGAAGCTGGACAAGTAAACTAGTCAGCACAGCATGCTCAGAGAAAATCCTTCCCACCTTAATTGCTATCTGCTAATTACCACCACGTTCAAAACCAAGGGTGTCCCTAAGGTACTGCAAAATGTTTCCAGCAAGCATCCCTGGGGAGGATGTTTCTGCAGGGAGAAAGGGCATGCAGCCACATGGGTAGCAGAAGAAAACTGTAGAGCTCAGCAGGGTAAGGCGTAGAGTTGGCAAAAGTACTTCTGTACTCATGCCAGAGCTCTATTTCTCACATCACAGGTCTCTTCCCTCTGTTTCTGGGTCACATTAAAGAACAAGAGAGACAACAAAACTGAGTGTCAGCAGCACTGCCTGTAGGAAAATACTGGTGCCTCACTGTCGCTTACCTTCATCAGTCCTGGCACAAGCCATGCTGCCCAAATACATCCTCCCCAATCCCCCATCTTATGCCAGAAGCTTTGAAGGAAACTCACTTATTGCCCTCTCTAGCACCCAAAAAATGAGCTTTAAGGTTGTTTTGTACCCCCAAGCGACCTTCCCAAAAGCCAGGCTTCATCCCAGGCACAACGCAACACATTGCCATTAGGCTCACAGTTCCATTGCATGGCTCTCAGAGGACTAAATCACAGCATTCACATCCCCGTCTGATGAAGGCTTTTCTACTCTAAGTTCAACAAAAACGTGCATCTATTGAATTGCTTCATTATTCCCGTTCTTTACTGTCACCTGAATTTGAACTGTTAGAGTCCTTTCTGCTCAGTTATCACTGACTGCCCCTCTCAGCTTCTGCCTGCACAGTCCATTTCCCAAAACAGCTCAGGCAACATGGGAAGAGAATTGCAGCCACCATCTTAATGCACCCACAGCTTTATTTGTCTGTTATTCAAACTCTGGGAATACAAACACTTCAAACACAAAATAGTTATTTTTACCACATTTTACTGTCAGCTCAACTCACAAAACCACACCATACAACAACTAAAACACCACTTCAGCCTGCAGCAATGTCCTCAATCCATTTTGGCTCAGGGAGTTACTCCTTCAAGTTGAAATACATGGCAGTGGGCTTGATAACATCACAGAAATTATGACTGTTTAAATACTTCCTGCACCAGAAAAAGAAAATGCATAACCTTACATGAGAATGATGCAAGTTGTCTACTGACAAAGAAGTCCCATTATTGCCAACTCCCTGATGCACTCTTTACCCACCCTCTAATCTTCAGCAGATGCTGACAATAACACATGTAGGTTGCTTCATGTGTGAATCCCAAATCGTTGGGCATGAGTAAGGAGCAGCCTCAGGTTTGATCTAACAGCTAGATTATGTAGCTTTTTAATACGCAAGGCTCCCAGTGAGATCAGTGGGCCACGTATGACAACTTCTTGATGAGACTGGAACCTTCAGAAACCTTGGACCTGCTAGCTGGTGATGGTTTCACTTCTTCAGCTCTTCTCCTATGCACATGAATCAAAGACTTTCTGTAGCTCTCTGGCTAGGTCACAAACTTGGACAGTAAGGTAATGAACCACTTTGCTGCTGAGTCCCATACCCATCCTCTCTGTGGCTGACTTTTGCCTTTGCCAGGACCAGAATAACGATGCCTCCTCCATCCACAGGGAATGTCAAGAAAGTACTTCCAGATCAATGGAGGGCAAATACCACAGAAATGCACTTTATTAGTCTATTAAACAGAACATGTCATTGGTAACCAAGTCACTTGACAAAGAAATGGATCAATAAAATAAGTTTGTGTAATTCATGGGTTAGAATAGAATAGAGTAGAATAGAATAGAATAGAATAGAATAGAATAGAATAGAATAGTTTCAGTTGAAGGAGACCTACAACCATCACATAGTCCAACCACCTAACCAACTCAGGGCTGACCAAAAAGTTAAAGCATGTTGTTAAGGATATTGTCCAAATGCCTCTTAAACATTGACAGGCTTGGGGCATCGACCACCTCTCTAGGAAACCTGTTCCAGTGTTTGACCACTCTCTCAGTAAAGAAATGTTTCCTAAATAAATTAGTATGGAGCAGTATCAAACACAGAGCTGCTTCTCATCACCACTGAAAATTTTGTTTTCATTTAAGCTTTAATACAGCATAAGCAAGGTAACAAAAATGAAAATTGTCAGGAATGGAATGACATCCTCAATTGTTTATGAATTATAATGCTAAAAGAAAAAAAAGTGTGTTGGAAAACAACCGTTGAGTACATTACACATCAAAACTAATTTTACTTCTGGGTTTTCAGAATGGAGTGTTTCAATTTTCACACTCTAAAACAAACCATATGAGAGCTTTAGATGCTTCAAATGGGACGCCTTTCGTTAAAGCTTTTGAAATCAGCACTATAGTTGCATTTAATGGATGAATTTTGGTTGGTGTTATTGCAATCAGTAATGCTAAAACAGTCTGTCAAGCTCTCTAGTAGACAAAAGACAGAAGAGAGAACTAAGGGGAAAAAACACACACAAACACCCTTTTAAAATCCATAATACATCATGTGATCTTTTTTTTTTTAGGACATGAATTGAGAAACAAAGAAAAGGCAGACCCTCAGAAACGGCTTGGCCAGTAAGTCACAGCTCATAATTCTACAAACTCCTGAATTTGTAGATGAAAGCTTGTGGGAAACAAATAATATTTCCTACATGTTATAAACTGGACTCATCCTAAGTATTACTTAAAACAAATAGATTTCCTTTAATTACTAAAAACCGCAGTACAAGTTACATTCTTAATGAAAAGATGACAGCCTAATTAATTCTAATCAACATGGTTTTACAGAAAATAGGTCTGATCAAGCAAATTTGTTGCTGTTTTCTGATGGAACTATGAGCTTGATGGGATAAAGACACCTACAGTCCCGGGACAGACCTCCGTACAGCACACAGACACACGCAGCTCACAGCCCTGACTTTTTGAAAGCTCTTACACAAAATCAATGCAGCCAATGCTAAATCAATTACAAAGCACACGACAGAGAGCTCACACATATGAATGAAACCCCTCTGATCATAAATGGGATTCATCAGCTGACAGTAGCTTTTTTAATGGGGCCTACAGGGATCTGGTTTCTGACATAAAATTGCTCCGTATCTTCATAAATGATCTGAAAGAAAAAACCAATCAATTTTTGGTAACAGTTGGAAAAGGGTGAAAATTGGAGGGAGGGGGATAAACACAACTATGGATGTGTCAACTATATAACTCATCTTGAGCCGCCTGATAAGGAGGGCTTTTCTGGATTACATTAAACCCACGCAGCCATCTGAAAAATCTCAGGCGTATGGGCAAAGCCTAAGGAAAAAAGGATGAGGATCTACAGCAGAGGTGAAGCTGCTGTGGAAGCACCATGCCCCATCCCTGTGGCTGCCTGTTCATCAGGGGACAATACTGACAGATTGGAGCAGGACTGGATTCAAGAAAACGCTACAAAATTTATCTGAGATTGAGGAACTGAAACAATTCCAAAGGACTTTCTTATTTACCCAAGAGACCTCAGAGGTGACTCATTAGCAACATTCACGTAGTTACAGAAGAAAGAGGTTCCTAGAGATAAAGCATGCTTTGACCTAGTGGGAAAAGACACAAGTGTCTAATGGAAAATCTAAATTCAGACTAAATAGTAGAATTCAACACTAAAAAGCTGTATTTAACATATAAAGACCTTTTTCTAGGTAAAAGAGTTTCTTGTTTGCTTTAATCTTTTGAACAAAAATGAGGGGCTGTACCAATGCAGGGGCCACACATCTGTTAGATGTGAAAGCAACTGACTTTAAAATCAGAAAACGAACAAACAACCCCTTCCATTTTATAGGCAAACAAACTTCTTCAAGGTTTCACTGAAGAGGTGCTGCTGACTGAACAATCACGCTGAAAGATCAACTTCCTAAGAAAAAGCAAGCTACATACAGTAAGGCCTTTAAGGGGTACAGCAGAGATAAAGAAGGGTTAGAGGAGGACTCGCTGGCTGCTCCCTCAGCTCTTAGACACCCCCCCAGCCCTCTGTTGCTGCTGGTAAGCTGTGGAGCAGAGTAGGGTGTTAACCAGAGGAACGATGCTGAAAGAGGAGGTGGTGGTGGGGAAAGAGTGAGGGATGCTGGGGAATGGTCCTCGCTGGCCTTGGTGTGGCCTCCCCGTGCTCCACACCTGCCCCTGCAACCGTGGCACCAGCTCCCTCTGCCCTTCACACGTACCAAGGTAGTTGCAGAGCTCTCTGCAAAACTAGTGCTGTGCAGCTGCTTGAGTGAGTAGCTGCATTTAATTCATCGGCTCTGCAAGATTAGCAGAAGCGGCATACTACAGCAAAGACCAACAGAGCCAAATAAACGTGGAGTGTTCAGGCCAAGACACAGAGTTATGACAAGCCAAAAATATTTTGTAAATGAGGAAAGCATTCAGTAAGTACTTCTCATTCTTCAGACCTTTGCAAAACCCTTTCTATGATTTGCTTCAAACAAGGCTGCTCCTAGAGAAAGGACCAACACAAAACTTCAGGAAAACTTTTTGTTTTAGTGACATTATTTTTAAGTACTTAAAAAAGTGGATTCATAGCAAAAGGTCATCTGAAAGTCCCCTATGAAAAAGAGCAGCATAATCTCAAACACATCACAGCAGAGTTGCCAGGCCTAGTGAAAAACTGTCAAGGTGGATGCGGGTGGAAAGGACATTCTCCAGGAAAACTTGGGGAGAGCAAGGCCATTTCTGCTGCCTCTGACACCAGGCACCCTGGTCAGCTGAACGGGCCCTGTGTGCATGGGGGACTGCATGCATCCGAAAATGCCATTCCAGTGAGCACTTGCGAGCCAACAACCTCTTTACATCTGTTAATATTAAGGTCACTGCAAGCATTTGCAGTTATACTGTAAGTCCAAACAAACATAGTCCTGTGTTAATGACTTCAGGCTCACTTAATTTGACTGCCAAGCATCAAGCAGGTCGGCAGCCTTCTGCGGTTCTATGCATGCACTTTGCATTAATGTACTGCCGCCCGAGGAAATAATAAGTTAGAGAGCTTCCGTGAAGCTAGTCTGGCTTTAAGATATGTGTGTACACAAACCCATAAGGAGATATCACACACACAGATTGTAGGAGGACTTACACAGAGATACTGTCCATTTAAAGCAATGGGAGGTGGCCAGCAGGTGTCTTGCCCTTGGGGACCCTCTTCCCCTCCAACTCTGTTCACCAAGTCGCTTCACAAACTCATCAGAGGTCCCTGCCCCACCAGCTACCAGGTAAACCCATTCCTGATTCAGTGGGACAGTGGGATCGCAGAGAGCCCTCTGCTGTCCCTGCTGTGCCCCAGGGAGCTCATTCATCAGCCCCCCAGGCCAGCACCGACTCAAAACCGAAGAGAGCTTTGTGGGGGACCCTGCATCTCAGAGCACTGGCTCCAGGCATGCACTTCAGGCACACCACCTCTGCACATAGCATCCCTGATGCTGAAACAAAGACCCTGCAACGTTGACAGGAATTAGAATAGTAAGCAAATCCCAATAACTCAATATTACTATTGTTCGTTAAGAAACTCCCCCATGGTCTGTGTTTTCCAAGCAATAGCATCTACATATTATTTATCTAGAAAAATGACGTTGCTGTTACATATCCAATATATGTTAGCATAAGCTTTCCATGAACTTTGTATGAATGCATTCCTATACTTGAGCTTAGACATTAAGATGACAATACTTCCTTCAAATAAAAAGGCAGATGTATGGAGGCTGATAGCAAGCTCATCTTTTAAATACTCAAAAAGTCCCCAGGGAACTATAAAACTCAAGAACTACTGTGCGTTATTTCACAAAAATCTAAGAAGAAGTAGAATTTCTTATAAAAGGTGACACATAGGAAAATGTAATTCACACAGTAGAGGAACATAAAAGTAGGAATAATAACCTAGTATTAAGTATACATAGAAGCTATTATTAGGGGAAATCACAGATTTTCTTTTTATTACGCATTTGGAGAATTCCAAAAAGAATTTGAAAAGTGACAGGGCTTTATTCAGAGAAGTTTCTCCCAAGTGGAGCTTCTTTTAGAAGTCCTTGAGAATAAAAGTTTTTCTACACCTGCTCCAAAAGATTTCAGAAGAAAGTCTCTGCTAGGTGACCTTGGGCAATGCTTGGCAGGGTGACCTAGGGTGGCACCAGCCTTCTGTAGGCAGCTGCAACATCTGTGGCAAAGCTGTGCAGATAAACTGGGCTTCCCCACTTCTCAGTGCAGTGCCTTAATGACAAACCCACCTCCCCCAGTAGCTTGATCTAATGTGCTGTGGGATGGAGGTGCATAAAGCTGGTGTAAACCAGCGTCACTGCTGAAGGGGATGCTCTGGCCCTCCTTGTCACCTGCAGCTGTTCTCTCCCGTCTCCTCCTGCCAGCATAAATATTTGGATGCTGTGCAGAGGGAACCAACCCAGCTGAAAATGAACCCAACTCGAAATATAATTAATTTATTTCTGGTTTTGCTCCATCATGCAGCTGGGCAAACCCCAGCAGTGGCAGGAGGGAGAAAGAAAAGGGACAAAAACCAGTGACAGGCAACACACTGGGGGCCCGGTAGGGGGTGTGATCTGGATCCCCTGCCTAGCAGTAGTCTGGCAGGATGAGCTTAAAAATGTTTAAGTCTCTGAGGCAGAACAAGCTTTAGGTCCTATGCATCTAAACCTTAGATGGAAAAAGTTTGTGTGGCAAGTTTATATTCTGTATCACTGCCCCAAAACCAGTGAAAGCAAACTTCAGAGAGGTTACAGGAGGGGAGGAAGAAGGCTGGCGGTGAGTGGGATCCGACCAGCCATACTGGTGGATCTGACTAACGCCCACTGGCACAGAGGGCACAGCAATACACCACCACAGCCCGGAGGACAGCCAGCAGCACGTGTCAGCACTCAGAGGGACCCCAGAAGTTCAGCTGTGGTTCTTCATCCCAAACTCTCAGCCCACACCTGCTCCACCTCACTTGGGTGTTACTGAATTCATTGCAAGACAACCTATCCTGTAAGGAGCACCATCAAAACCTGAATGTTAGCCCT
This sequence comes from Columba livia, assembly GCF_036013475.1. Classification (NCBI taxonomy): domain Eukaryota; kingdom Metazoa; phylum Chordata; class Aves; order Columbiformes; family Columbidae; genus Columba; species Columba livia. Next base: position 65,216,956 of record NC_088602.1, read on the forward strand.
GGATGAAGTACCCCAGCACACTGCACATCAAGCTTCTTATCTCTTCCTTGCTTTTCAGTCACTTCCCACCATGTACCTTTTCCAACCATCTCCCTTAGGTGACAACACGATGTTTTGGTTTGTCAGCTTTTAGGTGTCAAAGTATATTGACACTTTGGCAAAAAAGACACTCCTGCAAGCTGACAAGCATGACTTCCCTGCAGAAATTACAACACTACACCCTCTGCCACTTATGGCTGACACATGATTCTGAAAGCAAACTTTACAGCAAGCCTTGAAAAGTGAATGCTCCCTTTTATGCTACTTCTTTAAATAACTGGAGACCATCCACTAGCTTTTTGGAATACTCATACTAAGAACCACATCCATCCCTTTCTCTCCTTGATTGCTCAGAATTATTATTCCCTGCTTATTAAAACCTCTGCATAAAAATCTCTCTCTCTTTTTTTTTTTTTTTGTTAAACATTACCCCTAAAGAATAGACAGTAATAAAGCACTGATACACTAGAACTAGAGAAGGTGGATTTTCATAGCTGATTTCCATATAGCAGAGAATACAGATCCCTGCCTTTGTGTTTGCCACTGAGATCCACAAGCTGCTGTCAGGTGTGTAGACTGATGAGGGTTACAGTATTGGAGCAGAGGCTCATTGTAAACATACTAATTAGCATCATAAAGGTGGCAAATGCAACACTTTAGACAATGTGGAGTGCTAGGTTGCAAAAGTCAGAAAGCTGCTACTTTAGAGTTTATAATTAATAAAATTGTTTACGATGGCCAAACCAGTGAAGTAGAAAAAAGATTAAATTTTTTCACTGGATCACTGAACACTTGCCAGAAAGATCACACTAAAATCCAGGCAGTTAAATTTCTAATTCACAGCCACGAAGTTTGACCACAGTTCGTAAACCAATACAATATAATATAGCAGTATTATGTCAAACAGGCTATTTCATATTCAAAAAGCCCTTTCACTAATAGAAGTGTCTTCCCCAAACTCGCTAACTCCTTTTCCCCTTTCCCAAAGTGATTCAGAGTCACTCTAAAGGGAGAAAGTGATGATTCAAACCCAGAAAAATCTGCATCTTAAAAACTGCCTACAAACCAGTGAATATCTACATTAATCCAGAAACATTTTTTAATGTCTCTAGAACGCAAAGAAGCCTTTTGTGCATTTGTTTTTCCTAAAGACGACAGCAGAAAGGAAGAAAGGGAAGAGCTGGACTTTAGAGGGTTGAATTTTGTATGAGGTACTAAACAGTCTCTCAGTTTGGAGACCATAAAATTGCGCAAAAAAAACAGTTTTTGTGAAATTTTTAAGCTGCTGTATTTACATAAAATAATTGAAAAACACATCAATACCAAAACAAAAAATAAGATTATGTGTTCAGTTTGATATCAGATCTAAAAAGCAAGAAAATCACCCTAACCTTCTTTCAGTCTAGTCTACAATATAATGCAGATAAAGAATGTTAAGATTATATGCAGAGACGCCCATGCAAATAGGGAGCCAAAACTAAATCTGAACCTAAACTGAAATTCAGAGAACTGAGAATATCTTCTTCACCTACAATTAGCTCTTCTACCTTTACAATGATGACTGTAGAGAATTTGCTCTATATTTTCTAAGATAGATTTGTGCTGTTAATAAAATGTATGCATTTTTAGATTTCATTCAATCTCTTTGACCAGCCCAATAGTTTTGAGTTAAAATTCTATAGAGGAACTACCCCCCTGCCCATATCAATGAAAAGTCCTCAGGGAACGACAAAGCATTAACTTGTCCAGTAACTACATTAACCTTTCCCCAGAGGACTTTTTTCTCTGAAACTGTGAAAACCTGCCAAGGTGTCAGAATATTAGGATGCATCTTCCACCATACTGCCTCATGCCCTTCTGTTGTAAAAGGGCAGTATTCTCCGTAAAACAACATTTTAAGGCGGAGACCTCAGTACTGCTGATTTAATCAGGGAATTTCCTCATAGTCTCTTGCAGTAAAAAATACTTACAAACATTGCTACCCAGAGTCTCTTCAACATCAGTAATAACAAATATTAATTATCTTCCATGGACTACCTTCATGGCTGCCTCTGTAACCTGACATTCAGGAACCTTGAGGATTAATTACAGGTAATGAACTCAGTTCTGCGTCGCACAGTTAAACACAGCTCCCTGCAAATGAGTTTGACCTTTCCTGCACCGTGTGCTCTGGAACTTCTCACCCAGAAGGGGATTCCCTGCAGTCAGCACCTTCACATAAGAGCCAGCCCCACATATGAGCCATGCTAAGAATCTGGCTAAATATTCAGGCTTTAAAAAGGAAATAGATATTTGACAGGAAGCCCTGTTTCAGTAGAAGACACCACGTGAGCCACTGACAATTAAACAGGCTTCCTGTGGAAAATGCTTGACAACTCTGGTGCAGTCTTGTGAATACCTATGGGGGTATATTTGCAAGCACGCAGCTCAGTCTAGAGAGACATGGGCTGTGAAGCTTGAAGCTGCCCCAAAATCCAAGTGTCACAAGGTCAAGATTAGCATGAGACTGAGCTAAGGAGCTGAAATGTTACTGACAAACTATTCGGGCCTAGTAGCACACTGAGAAACACTCCCATGCTCTCAACTGATGCCATTAAATAGGTAATAGGATGGAATTTTATCATACATTCCATGTTGAGATTTTTTGGAAAAGAAACAAGAGGATAGGATTATATACCAACGTATTGAAAATGAAAATTTGTATTTGACATAATTGTTAGTTCCTTTGGACGGGTGGGATTTCTATTAATCAATCAGGTCAAAACACACGTTCTGCACGTCTGCTTAAATCTCAGATGAAGGAACCAGGAGTTATGGAAACAGAGAAGACAAAACGAAAGTGTGCATCTAAATATTTCACTGGCTTCAAACACATAATTTTTTGTCATTGTTAGAAAAAAAAATAGTAGTGGTATGGAAGAAAACTAGAAAAAGCACATGCTCCAAAGTTTCTCCACAGACGTTCAGATTCAGTAATTCATGTCTTAAAAGTCACATTTAACATCAGAATTTAATGACCCTGAGGGACTTGATCTTCACAAGCCTGCTGTGTCCTTGCCCTGGAGAAAGTGGAGAACCTCCTCCTTTCGTGTGCTTGCCTCTAAGGCTGGGAACTGCCTGGCTGCTGACAAGTGTTTACAGGTCAGTTTGCATTTTCATAGACTTTAGTTGCTGCCATTCAGTCGTCACTCCCAGTAGAGAAGAAACAGTTTTGAAATGCCAGAAAACTGACAATCTCCATTCTTGCAGAGGAAAGCCACTAAATCTAACATCACTTCTCATCACCTACTCTTTATAGGTCAGACGTGTCCAACTGCAAGTTAAGATTAAAAACGGCTTGCGACTAATCTTAGCACAAACATTAGTGCCGCTCTAATACACCGCACCGTGCAGCAGGGCAGGAGATGAAATAATCAGCTCTCTGGCTGGCCTCTGACCTTGGCTTTGAAGTACCTGGGTGGGAAGAGGCAACGTTTAAAATGCATTTAATGACCTCTGCCTGTCTGGGTCAAGTTTAGTAATAATTATAACAATAAAAACAAGTAGTGTCACTTTAAGATTCTTCAGAGGATACTCACAATAACTTTGACTTGTGTCATTCTCAGTCAAATAAACACCATTTAGACGGTACCTCTGAAAACTACAGGGCCTCCTGCTTTGCCTTGCAGCTGTTAGCATGATTTGGGATTCGATGCTCACAGCAGCTTTAACAATTTTTAATGAATAATTACACCCGCCAATTTTCCATATGACTTTAAATTCATCAATATGATTATCTTTGGAGATATGCATGTAAAGATCCCACTGGACCATTTCAAGCAAGGTCAAGGATAACATGTTCGGATCTATAAATTCTTCAACATGCAACTTTTTCCGGTGCTTTCCCTAAGGACTTGTTCCCTGGATGTTTTTTTCAAACACAAACATAACTCCATCACAAATAAAGGAGAGAGATCAAATTGTCTTTTTCCTTCAGTGCATCTAAATGAATCTAGATGTCTGCAAATTATTAAGATTTCTTGGAAAATCAGCGACCGTAACCAGAAACTTCTGTGCCCCTCAATGAACAAAAAAGCATCACTGAGTCACAAACCAAATTTACAGAGCAGAAATACTTGTCAACTTCATTTGGGGAAAAATGTCTGAAGTGTAAGAAAAGCCTGAAGATAACAATTTACATTGTACGGAACCTTTCAGCCCCATTCTCTTTTAATTACTTTCATCACTACAGAGACAATGGGCTTTTTGTTTTGTTCTTTCAAGTTCTCAGAGTGAGTACTGTTACCCTATTAACCACAGTACTGCAAATAACAGTGAAGGGATAACTAGCCTTATAAAGAATAAGCTCATTTCATAATTTCTCTGCACAAAGTACCAAATCCTGACTGTCCTGCTAAGCCACCTGGTGATAATAAACATGGAATGCCATTTTAGTGGTAAAATAAAAAGGTCTGACAAGTTACCACCATCCCAAACAACCACAGCAGAGCTATGAGTTGGTCCTTGCTGCTGCTGCAAGGTGAAATGCTGCTACAGCTACAGATCGGCTGCTGCTGCTTCTTCTACTTCTTCTTCTTCTTAAAATGCACAGATAGTGTAAGGACAGATGCAATCAGAAAAGCCTGCACAGATGGTTTTTGCCAGAGAGCCTTCAATAAGTTATATTTACATTCACTTAAGCTTGAAGTAAAACAGGAACATTATCGTTAAAATTAATGAATCCATGCTTTGGTTTACTGTAATAGCTATTTTGTTGTACATTGTCTTACCTTCTTCTGTATGATGTAGCCGACAACAGAAGGTAAATTTTCACCATCCAGAGTATTCTTTCTTATGTAAAATTATTCACCAAACAGGAATGTTTATTACCATAAAGCAGCTATGGTTAAAATAAAAGAAACGCAGGTTTCCTCGAGGAATGATGGCCAACGTTTGAAGTGCAAGCGGAGCTATAATCTTAATAATGCCATGTGTGGTTCAAAGCAGCGTCTTTAACCTCCACATGAACAAAACAGGCTAATCCCATGCTTGATGCCAATGCAGGCCTGGTACTGTAAATAATTTAGATATTCACCTTCAGGTAACCTAGAGCTTAGTTTGGCATGGAAAACGTGACTAGATCCTGCCTGAAGTCATTCAGCTGAAAAAAAAATAAGCAGCACCAAAGGCATCAGACTTGGCCACGTGTCATTAGTTTCCCACCTCCCAGAGGTGGCAGGTGACAAAGATGGCAACATGGCCCAAAGAGACTTTTACTGTCCCCCAGCCCTGGCTGGCTGGGAACATCACCTTGGGCCCAGCAGCAACTCCTGTAAGCTGCGGAATCTCAGCTTGGAAAGCGTCATGGACCACTTTCCCTTCCTCTGTTAAATCATGCTGACAGTTTACCAGAGAGGCCAAGGGAGGGCTCATACCCCCCAGCCTTACGTTTGGACTATATCCATCCCTGAACATATAACCTTTATGTAGCTAGGTTATCCAGGGATTTTTCCTTGAATATTTCTTGAATAGTTTATATTCCTTGAACACTGTTCATAGTAATTGAATAATTCAATAATTCTCAGCAGCCACATGCAGCTTAGTCTCTTTCTAATTTGAGCATGATGATGCCTCATAAAATGAATTGGGGCAAGCCAAAAAGTAAAAGCGTTTCAGGCAGTAATGAAATCTAAAATGCTTGCCTGCATCAATTTATTAATGTCACCGCAGAGAAAAAAAGCAATACAGAATCAAAATGAAACACACTGCCTCTGCGGCTCGCCTATTGCCTATCACTTACACACACATGCACATAGTGTTAATTAAAGAGTGAGGCTGTAGTACAGGTTCCTCTTTATCAAGCCTTTCTGCATTATTTCATGTATAACCCAGACTAAGATGCTGTGATAAAAGCTCAGCAGAAAAACGTCCGAGCAGCCTGCCAAGAAACACACAGACTTGGCCTGTGGACAAAACACAAATCCAGAACTGTGGAAAGAAAACAAAAATGAGGACAGAAAACCAGCTTCTCTTTCATTTTGGGATATGGAAAATAGAAGCATGTTTTTCAGCAGCTGATTGCCTACATGAAATATTTAAAACTTGTTCTCTGCAGCACAGCCAGTTGTTGTTCAGAACCAGAACCACGCTGGAGGTCGCGGGGCTCCTGTCTGCCAGCATCGCTTGAGCAAAGTAAGGGATTACAAGAACCTCTGAATTTGCCCCAGTGTAACCGTTCACCTTTGGGATGCAAAACCTTTCCTAGAAGAAACCCTCAGAGAGAACGTCGCACACTTACGCTACACCTGTTTGAGCTCCTATTACAAAAAAGAGGGAAGTTATTTTGAAACTGAGCCAAATGTTTGAGAAAAATGCATGTAAAGTACCTCTCTGCAGAGCAAACTACCCTATCTCTGTATCTGAGGGTCAGCTATTTGATTTTTTTTTCCTGATAATATATTGTGCAGACAGCTGTGTCTTGAGTCTAACACCATGCCCCTACTCTAGTTTGCACAGTCCAGAAGAATTTTTATGGCACTTTACAGAACTCCACTGTTACAGTACAGTGTTTTCCAGGAATTCACATACATTTACTTAAAGCTAGATTTATATGAGATCATTTCATGTTGATCAACTGACAGTACCATGCACAAGCAACAGGACGTCCCAATTTTGACATTAGTGTGACTTGAGAAACGTCATTTCAACCAAGAGAGAAAACTTGGAAGACACACAAAAAGAATGAGATCATGAGCCCTTCCCTTAAAAACACTAAATTGCAAGAGCGGCATTAGGCTGATGTATGTAGGTACTAGATATTCATATACATTTGTGTGTCCAGGTAGACATATTACCCAGCCTTCTCCTGAAAGACTAGAATACATTGGGAAACTGTTAAAAAACAGCTAAACAGAGCTTTACTGACTTATTCTCCCTTTTTTTAAAAAAGGAAAAGGAAAAGGAAAAGGAAAAGGAAAAGGAAAAGGAAAAGGAAAAGGAAAAGGAAAAGGAAAAGGAAAAGGAAAAGGAAAAGGAAAATAAAAAAGAAAAAGAAAAAGAAAAAGAAAAAGAAAAAGAAAAAGAAAAAGAAAAAGAAAAAGAAAAAGAAAAAGAAAAAGAAAAAGAAAAAGAAAAAGAAAAAGAAAAAGAAAAAGAAAAAGAAAAAGAAAAAGAAAAAGAAGAAAAAAGAAAAAAACCCAACCCTGATTCAATTTACTTTTTCTTTCTTTCTGCCTTTTGTATTATTGAGCTTATGTCAACGTAAACAGTTTTGAAAACTCTGAGCCAGCTGATCAGGAGCTCTGTTTTGCCTTCAGCTGCAGCTTTCGGTAAATAATGGACCAAACCAATTTACTCCGTTTTATGACTAAATTGCTGGAGGGTCATTGCAAGCTGGACGCATTTGAAAAATTCCCCAGGGCATAAAGTCTAGTGAAGCCTCTTTCCTGGGGTTCATCTCTCCTGTTTCCTGAAATGTCTTTTTTTGCCAACCCTTTTCTCCCTGGCTTCCCAAGGCACACACCAGCCTAAGGAACTCTAATTCCTTCTGTTCACATACGTAATCCAACTTCTTTTGTATCCTATATGAAGGTACAAAATCCATCTTGTAACAGGACAGAAAAATAACACCCTACCTTACTGCATACAGGGTTCATGCGCCTTGTATCATGATGACCCAAAAAGCATTTATCCTGTCATAGAGGTTCATTAAAATACACCAACTAAACCAGGAATGAATAGCAAAAAAGCCGACAAGTTGAAATTAAATTGCACTAATTAGGCAACTTTTCTATTTCTTATCGTTGTAATGCCTGACACTGCCTACTGCAAAACAAGAGCCAGAAACCTCACACAAGGAACCACAAGAAAATTTGACCTTTTGTTATTCACGATAAAACCAAACTAAACAAACAAACCAAAACAAAACAACAACAAAACCCCACAAACAAAACCACACACAGAAAAGTTATTCTGTAATATGAGGACAGCCAGGATGAATCACACAACTATTCACATAATTAGTACGTACGCTACTCATAGATCCTCTTTTTGTCCTAAAATGGAATTATGAAGGTGGCAGGCCACCTGCTAAGTGTCCAAAGCTCTCAGAAAAGGGTCAGTTGGGAGGGTAGAAACCATTCAAGCAAGATACATAAAGCAGAATAATAATAATAATAATGCTGTTAAACCTTGAAAATCACTGTCAGCCCAAAAGGTATCCTTGAGCACGTGTTAAATAAAACAACAAGCATAAAGCATGTGTCCTGAAATTCAATTATCTGGAGTCCAAAGTTCAGAAGGGCAGAACAAAGCACACGGCTTGTTCATAACTGTACAACACATGGGATGCAAGGACTGGAGCGCTGAGTGTTTTGACTTTAACAAAAGGTCCCAACTGGAAGCTCAAAATTAATGACTTTGTTTAAAGGCAAAAATGTATACAAACTGTCAGTGCCATTCCGGTTACAAAGAGGTACTGCCTAAAATACAAGGTCTGCACCTCCCTTTTTGCCACTAACAGAACTTAAATAGCAAGTACAGAAAATACCTTACAGCCAGAACAGGCTACCAGTTATTTCACTGATGCTTGATGCAAATGTTGTGCCTCTCATGCCAAACATCCCTCCCTGTGCGACAAGGACAGGTCTGGATCTCCAGCTCCACGTACACCAGCCCTCTAGAGGCGCAGGAGAGAGGAAGCATTTTGCAGCTTTCAAATGGAAAATCACAAGGCCATCTAATTCTTCCAGCCACTCTCATTTCCCCTATCTTCCCTCACTTTTTTTCCTTCTTATTATTTCCATAATATGAGTTGCCCCTATGTTTGCCAGGCCCCATCCCACTTTTCTATATTCTGACAAAAATTAGGTTTCTTCTTTGTACAGTTTTGCACCACTACTTGTGTATTTGTGATTACCCCATTCAGTGCCTTCTTGCAGAATCAGGATGTGTGCTCTACTTTCAGATTGGCTCTGTGTCTTATACCAAAACATGCCAAATATCAAACCTTGCTGTAATCTCAGACACCTCTCTTACAGCCCATATGCTGCCAGTTCTATTCACCGTTTTTGATGTTTCAGTAAATTTCCTGCCCGTGTAATAATGGTCACATCCATCCCATGGAAATATCTTTTCATGCGAGATTCCAGGAAACATTATGTTAAATGTCCAGCCACTTAACCGTCTGAAGATCTGTTATTTGTAAAGGGCCATTCACTAATAGAATGAAAAAGAACCTCCAGCAATATAAATATATATGCAAAATGACCAGTCATTTTTAATGCAACAGCTGCTGAGGAAACACAGGATTTCCTTGACTTAAAATAACTGAAATGTTTCCATCAGGTGGAAAACAGTTTCTGAAAAAGCTCTGTATTTTGCTCTGTTTCACTGCATTAACCCCAAGGTGGTGAACTGAACCAGGAACTTTTTTCTTTTTTTTTAATTTTTTGCATGCTACAAATACAAACCCAACCCATTCCTTGTGGTCACACAGCCATTTCATTCACCATAATTCTCCGTTTCCATCAAAACAGCATCAGGGCTCTGGCATGCCTTAAGAAAACAGAGCTTCAGCAGCAGCTGCCGTCACTCTTGTGAGTCTTGCCAGGCTCAGACAAACCCAGGGAGCCGCTGAGGCCAGACACCCGCACCCCACTGCTCACAAATCACCTCGGGGCTCTGCCAGCACCCCTGCCTTCCGCGAGAGCAAAAATCAGCACAGCTGAAAGTACCGTAAATTCAGCACGCCAGGTGGTTTGCAAAATGCGGTCCACAGGCTGTTGGCTGCTTGTAAAGCACAAGTTTTCCTCTTCCTTTCCACATATTAAGATGAAAGAAGGAAAAAAAAATAAACCAACACTTTTTTTCTTCCAGTACCACTTTCCTGTGTAAGTGGGGCATCCCTCAGGGCAGCCCCACTATTAACATGAAATTGGAAGAAATAACGCCTGAAATTGTCACTTCTTGCTCCCAGTGACATCCTGTGATCACACATAGAGTCCCAGTAAAAATACTCCACAGTATGTTCCTTCCCCAGTCGTGCTGTGAGCCACCAAGAGTGCACCCATGTCTGTAAATAGCAAATCTCAAAACTGCCAGGATCAAACACAATGGTCTGGTGCAGCTGAGGTTCACCTTGCAGAGACTTCTTCCAGATACATTCTGAAGAAGGGAAAAGAAATTTGCACTGTTTCATCCTAGTGTATTTTATCCCTGAGCTGGTCTGATTACCCACTCAGTCTGACACAGGAGGCTGGAGGTTGTGGGCCGCTGTACATGCCCATTTCCATTCTCAGACCATCCTGGCTGCTCACTCAAGGCTCAAGGCTCATGAGTGTTTCAGGGAGTCCCCTAACCACAGTACAACTTTTGCCTGCCTAGAATGGCTAGAGTGCAGATTTTGCTTTTTATTTTCTTTCTGATTATCACTACAAAGCAAAACCAACTCTGAATGGTTTGTTGAGTCTGCAAGGACACAGGGATCTCCTCCTGGCTGTCTGTGTGGTCACAGCTCAGCTTTCCTGTTATTGTTTACTAGTGGTGTAATCTCTTTCACACAGAGATGATACAATAACAACAACAGCTCAAAGATACATGGTGAGAACATCTTAAATGAAGCAAACAACACATCTGAGGTGGAGAAACAGTCAACACATACTAAGTTATCCATTGGCGTTTTATATCCATTGGCTTGCTATGATCGTCACATTTTTGTAGTGTACTGGCCACACAAAAGATATTGAGGAAATGTTTCAGCAACTATATTTGAAGCATTACTTATTATCTTTCTTTTAACTCTTAACTCACTGTTTCAAACTGCATATACATGGATAAACAAGCTTTCTCTGACTTTACTTAAAAAAATGCAACCTAAGGGTCATGCAATTCAAATAATTGCATGATTGTGTTAATTTCTGTGTGGTGACTCAGAGTTTACTGAGCTGCCAAGTAACTACAGGGCAAGGTGGAACAAAAGAAGGGCTAAGAAGGAGAAGCAGGGGTTTGGAGAGCCTTCTGTGTGAGAAGACACAGAACAGGCTCAGCCTGAGCAGGGTAAAGAAAGAGAAGGCGAAGGGGCTGAGTAAAATCATGGTTTGTAATGACAAGTTGATTATTTAGTGACTATTCACGGTTGCTTCTCACCCAAGAACTAGGGTCCATTTGGTGAAAAGTTATCAGTCAACAGGCCTGAAATCAATCAATTATCTTTTCACAGAAAACATAACTGTGAATCTGAATTTTATAGGATGTGGTAGTGTCCAAAAATGTATGTGGGTTCAAAAAGAGATGATAAAAAGTTTCTCGGAGTGAAATCCATTACTGATCACCAAACTACATACGACACCCAGCTCAGGAAACTCCCAGGCTGCTGGCTGCCAGCAGCAAGCAGAACATACCACAGGAAGGATTGCTTTAAAATCATCCTCCATTTTAGACTTGTTCCCTGAGCACCCCACACAGGTCACTGTTAGAAACAAGCTACTCAGTGAAATGTGTTTTGGTAAGAAAACCCCTCCTGGTTTTGCATTACACTCAGAAGCTCAACTACTCTCAAGGCAATGATGCCAACAGAAAAGCAACAGCAGTGTCTGGTGTATGCATCTATAACACATTTGCATTTTAAAAGTGGTATGTTTGCAACATCTCAAGTATTCTTATTTCCCTCGAGTAATTCAGAATTGCCTTTGAAAAAGGTGGCAGACAAAGAGGTGGAAGAAGAAAAACCCAAACAGACTTAACATGTGGATATCTTGGCAAGGTCTAGCTGGCAGAGCCTTCCTCCCTACACCCTCCCAACGATGAAGAATCAGCTCTTTCCCATCTTTTTCAGGATGCTGGCCAGACTTTGCACTCCCTCCAGCTCCTAACCAATGTGCTGAGCATCTCATAGACTGCCTGGAGGGGAGAGGGGAGAGCCTCTGGGCACTCCACTCCTCCTCCAAAAAAACAGGCTGTCCCACCCAACCTCCCCTCCATGCCCGTGACTGATATGCCAGTTCTGGTACCCTCCAGGAAGGATAACATTTCCACAGCGGAAAACACATCTAGTTTTGTTTTCTTATCTGATGGAGAAGAGCTACACCTGCTTTCCCCCAGCCTGGGAAGAGCCACAGCCAGAGCATCCTGCCCAAGGGCAGGTCTGCGGCTGCTACTGGCACCTTTAGTTGTTATAAAATGCCAGCTCCGAGCAGGGAAACACCAACTTCTTTCCTGACAGGGACTGCGTAGGTGTCCGTGCCAAATCCACAAGTTAATTAAAAACTGTATTTTCTATGGGAAAACAACACGGCCAGCATAATAGAGCTATAATTATATCCAGGTTTCCACCGGCAACTTGTTAATTGAATCTTATTCTGTTTCTTAAAGGAGAGCAGGGCTGCTGTCACGCCCTCCTTCCTTCTCACTGCCGCAATTTCTTCAGCAATATTCCCACTAAAATGTCAATATGTTTGTGTCCCTGCCCTAAAAGGGGCTCAGCATAATGTTCTGTGACGTGCGCCATCCTGAAAAGAAGCCGCTCTGCTGCACGGCAAATCACTACATGTGTAATTACCTACATCATTTTATATAGAGCATCAAAAATGAAAATATGGTAAGTCTCATCTCTCCTCAGCCCTGCTCTGTTACCATGGCAACTGGACACTTTCTCTCCCCCCCATCCGTTTTCCCAAGGGACAAAGAAAACCACTGGAGACTTCACAAATCGGCATAGATTAAGCACAAATAGTTTGCCAAGTGCGTTTGTTCACTGCCATCTCTTATTTCAGTAATTGCGTGCATTGTGCTCTCTAAAAGTGAGTTGCTGTAAACACGGCTGCTTGCTTTCTGCCTGACACCATCCCTGCACAGCAACCCCCACGTCCCCTCCTTCGCCTCCGCCTCTCCCCACACATCCACGCAAACTCCCTCAAGCCAAGTTGTTGGCGTTTTGTTCTGTTTAGCTATTATTTTCCTGTTTACCTGCACATGGATAGATGGATGGGAGCTCAGTTTGACTCCACCCATGCAGCCGAGTCCTAAATTACTCTGGCGAGCAACAGGTTGGAGCAAATACCTACGTCCTTCAGATAGCCCTCTCACATGTGGTATGCTAAAAAGAAGAGGTGAGGTCTCAGTTTTGTGACCCAGGTAAGTGGAAACTTTCACAGCAGTGCTACATTTCTTGTGAGAACCACCTCAGCTGCAGGAGGTGCACAGATTTGGGCTGGCACAAGCCCCACCCTGAGGAGAGATGGGGTGTTGCCTCCCACCCACTTCCAGTCATTCATAACTTTGCCAGAATTGAACTGAGGGGGCTTCAGTGCCTCATGCCAGGTGTTTGGCTTACACTGGTGGAGTGGTGTGGTTTGCTTTTGTTGGAAGTGCTTGCTAAAATGATTCTTCTACCCCTGAAAACAAGGCTGAGGAAATTACAGCCTTCGTGGGTACTGAAAACAAAATCTTTCTAATTTTTGTATGTTCCAGAGTTGAAAAAAGGAGGAAAGGGCACACGGGTTTCTGCTCCTGTGAAATTTCCATGGAGTTTGAGTACTTGAATTCCCCCAAGTCCCTCCATCTGCACCTGCTGAAGAGCGATACCCATATTGGTGGAAGCTCCCACCTCCGCCATGGCTGTGATGCTGGGAGGAAGCCCCAGGAAAAGGTCCTGCCAACTGGCTGCACCCACCCCTTCCACCACCAGGAGCTACACGGCCCCATGCCCACACCTCCCCGTTGCAGCCAGCCATGGAGCTGCTGGCCATAAGCACAGAAAACGGGAAAACAAGACCCTCATCCCACAGGGAGTGTGTGGGTGACATAACCAACCATCCATGAAAAAGCCAGATGAATGAGGCTTCTCGCTACTTTCCATGCAAATGAAGACAAAGAGCAGCAAAGGCGATGATGATGATGACCTCTTATGCCAGCTGTCAGGAGGCCATGTGGAACGTGACACAGAGGATGAAGAGTTACTGGCAACCGGCACCAGCGATGACCACTTGCCCCAGCAGTCACTAGACATTGTTCTCGCAAATGTACCAGGCACTCTCCCATTTTGGGTCATAATCAGCTGCAGATGTGACGGGTGTTTCAGATTCTGAGTCTGCAGCAATGAAACCCTCTACATAGATGCTTCTGCCTCATATTTACTTGCTAATCTTTAATAATGAAAATTTAACTTCATTGTGCGCTTCATATACTGTATCAGCCAATTCAGAAATCGTCCTAAAGGGCTCTGATTGCTTAACAAATCTTGCAAATAGCTTTCCAGAATTTTTTATAAAGCATGTATTCTAAAATTTCAGTGTCACTTCAATAGCTCTCTAGAGGGAAGTAATAAATAATTAGGAGGCACCATACTTTGGAGATACAGAGTGCTTCAATTAGAAGTATCCCCATCTCACTTTTAAAGAACTTCAAAATCAGCATAATAAAAAAAAGCTGGGGTTATACAGAATATATTTATACACATCAAAGAATAAGTCACAGGCGAAAGCTTAATTAAACTGAAATTTGGGTTGATCATTCATACATTTCAGAAGGGAAAAATACCTTATATAACTCCAAGAAACTACAGGGTGTTTCAAAAAGATGGACCTAATTTCAAAGGGATAGTGATTTCAAATTTGGTCCATCTTTATGAAACACGCTGTATGATAAATGTTGGAAAGCCTAGACTTTCCAAAACAAAGCTAAAATCAAATCCCTCCAAAGTTTCAGGTTTTACTCTAACAAAAACCTTCACACTTTTCCTGTAGCCCTTTCCTGTGGTGATGTAATTACTTCAAATTTTTTGGTTGCTTTTGGCACAGAGCTGAAGTTATTTACATTATCCTGTGGTACCAGCTCCTACTGTGGTTAAGAGCATAGTGAGTGCTGTATTTAGGAAAAAACTAGAGCTCCCAACAGAGCCAGGGCTCCTCCATATCAAACTCCAGAGCTGACTCTAAAAGCTGCTTTCCAGTGCCGTTTATTTAACATTAACCATGAATATATATACAGTCTTAAATGCTCCTCATTTCAGGGAGGGGCTGCAATAATACAAGCTTCACAGATGCCTGCAACACATAAAGCAAGATTCTTGTGAGTTGTGTCTGGATATCATTGCCGCTCAGCATTCATGAAGGCAGATGTATTTTCCAAAGCATATGTTGAAATGTTGTAGAGGAACATATTTTGTTTTACAGAACCAAGAATTTATATGAAATGACACTGAATTCTACCTTATTCTGCTCTAAATAGCTTGCAACCAAACTTAGTTTTAGCTGTTTACTTGTTACAGTAATAAAACTGAGGAAAGGTTTGCAGTAACGTGCTCCACTTAATGAAGGTAAGCTCTTTAACAGATATGCATATTGTATTCACAAAGGGAACATGTACACATTTATTTTGGATGCAATTTTGGATGCAATTTCACATATTCGTGGCTTAAACACGTATCAATTGCATGCATGTTCTGCAAGCACATGGAAATTACTTATGCCCACTTAGGAATATCTGGAGGAGGGACTTTTGGATTTCTTACATGCATCTGTGTTTAACATCCATATAAAAATTTACACAAATGTTTCTGAAAAACAAAATCTTTTCAACTTCTTTAATTATGTCTTCCCATTCTACATGATGCACTCACTCATTAAAGAAAAAAATTAATTCTGTATTATGAAAAGTTATGGTGTGCAAAGTCTCATGTTAATTAGTTCATTTTGGTGCCTTTAAGCAGAGAGAAGAGTAGAGAACAATAAAACACGCTCAATGCAGAAAATGAGTTTCAACATCAAATTTGGAAGGACAAGCATTCCTCTGTAAGGCAGATAATCGCAGCACATTTCCAGGAGTAAGTAAAACAAACCAAAACCAAAGGGAGGAAGAGAGGAAAGCTTAAAATCTAGGTCAGAGGAAGAAACCAGAAAAGTACAAAGCATCCTTTCTTGTGAACCTCACTACTGATTCAGTGAAGGTCTCATCTCCTATCACACTTGTGCATATGTGATACTGACTGCCCCTGCACCACAAAGGAATGACAAGAAGGTTATCATAGAAATATAGAATGTCCTGACTTGGAAGGGACCCACAAGGGACCAACTCCTGTCCCTGCATATGACAACCCCACAGTTCATACCATGTGTCTCAGAGTGTTGTCCAGTCTCTTCTTGAACACTGTCAGGCCTGGGACCGTGACAGCTTGGGGCTGTTCCAGTGCTCCACCAACCTCTCAGGGAAGAACCTTTTCCTAATGTCCAACCTAAACCTCCCCTGGCACATCCCTGACATTCACTAGGGTCCTATCTTTAGTTAAACAAGGGTTATCATAGGTTAAACAAAGGGGTCTCAGGTGGCACCTTTGGTGGAGCACGAGAGATCATATCAGGGTAATAACATCCCTGGATCTAGTACAGAGAGCTCACTTCAGAGAGAATTCACTCATGGCACAGCCTGCAAAATATTTACTTTTCTCAAATAAAATAAAGGCCAAGGAGCAAAGGAGGATTCCCTGCAATACTGTGCTCAAGGTAAAGCCTACAAATACAGAAAGCATTTACTGCATTTTTTCATAAACAGACGAGATGTACAAGTGGTTCTTACACCCTAAATCTTTATGAACCTCTATTTGCAATCTTCATTCTGCTGCTCAGCCACCTGGTTTTACATTTACAGATGGCTTTGAGATCACAGTTTGTTATCTTATTTAAACATAATTAACAAACACATTCCATTCTCTTACATCCACAGAGATCTGACTCTGTGATAGAGTAACAAAAATGGAAAACTTCAGCAGACATAGCTGGTTATTGCTTTCTGCCACTCTCTTAGAGAGGTCTTCAATACCTCCTTTTATTCTTGCTGTCTTCAGAATAAGTCCTTTCCTATTGTACAAGGGACACAACTCCTACATAAAGTGACTATTATTTTTCTTGTCTTTGAATGGAAAAGCAAATTAACTGATGAATGCATCTGTTATTTCCTTATCTTTTGTGTTCAATTAACCACTATCATTCTGAGTGACAAAAACTGTCTCTTACCATCTGCCCACTAGAAATCTGCTTTAAGAATGTTTATCATCATTTATTAATCCCCATAAATCAACTTGTAAAAAATATTTTTAAGGTAGTGTTTTTGCTTTCCTTCTGGATTTTGCTTTTCTGCTGGCTCTACCATGAAGCTCACAGCACCCTATGCGAAGAGAATAACACGGAAGGAAATTATTGGACATTGTACGTTTGCATTGCATTGCACCGAAAGAAAACCAGAGCAAGTATAAATTTGAGAGTTGCATAGAAATGCAGGCCAAGGCTGAGACTGGGCAACAGAAGCATGTGTTGGGGCTATGGGCTGACCCGTGCACCCACTTGCTGCCTGCCTAAGGTGCACATGCCCACATGAGTTTTGGGAGGTCTCAGGCTGGGAGCTGTAATAAGCCCTGGGGTGATGGCAGCCCTGCTCTTCCCCTGCAAAACTAGCTGGGGCTCCACTCTGAGACTCGAGGCAGGGACTGGCATGGAACTGGCGTGGGAGTGTGGTCACTACTAGTTCATATCAGATGCTTCCAGCCCAGCACTGAGCGATCCCAAGTTGCTCTGATGAGGAACACTTCTTTCCCCCTTCTGTGAATACAAAAGCAAATTAGCTGATGAATGCATCTGTTCTTCCCTCATCGTGTACGTTCAACTAATTACTGTCTATTGCCCCTTTTTCTGGCTACACCTAGAGTGAAGTCAGTGATGAAAGTCTTTATCATCCACAGTGCTTAATATTTGCTCTGTCTGGCTCTGGCTTGGTTCACTCAGCCAGCTCTCGCTAAGCCAGCACCTTGGCACCCTTCAGTGGATAACTCACTCCGGGGAGCACTCCCCCCAAAGCAGAGAAGACAACAGGTATGGAGAAGACAACAGGTATGGAGAAGACAACAGGTATGGCTGCCTTTGCCCCATACAGCTTTATAACATTATCCCAATGGGTTTTATATGTTCAATTTGTGTTTTACAACCTCATGCCATACCCCAGATCATGTAACATGCATCTTCAGCTTCATGACATAAAATGACCCTTCCTGTGGACAGTGAAAAACTCTGATTAGAAAAGAAAAACATTTAAAAAAAAATAATTCTACCTTACGGCTACTGGAGCACCATGTGAGGCCCAGAAGAGATTCAGGGTTAAATACTACGTGGGGTGGATGCACCTACTCTGCTCTGGAGGGGCCTCACTAGCAGTAACCTGAGTGCAAACCAAGCCATGACACTTGGCCTCAGGGCTAACAGTTAGTCCCTGGCTCTCTTTTAAGCTAGTCTGGTGGGTCCCAGAGATAAAAGACTCCTTTATTTAGTCTGCCAATGAGACAGACCTATTTCAAAGTACATTTTCTAGCTAGTAACTCCCAGAATCCTTTTTCATACTTTTCTGGTAAGCATTGTTCCTCACTGATTATCAGGAATCCCACAACAACTCCGGACTGAATCGCTTTTCTTATCTGACCTCTTCTGGTACTCCTTCGTCACTCACACTGAACGTTCAACAATACTGACTCCTACAAAGAAACTGTAAAATCCCTTTCTCCACAGAGGATGCACTGGTTAGCACAGCAGGCCGGCTTTTGGGTATTGCAAAAGCCTGTCTGTGCCTCAGTTCCCGAATTGTGAAAATAAAACAAAAAATAAAATTAAAAAAAAAAAAAACACAAACAAACAAACCCAAGCAAAACAAACCCACAAAAACTAACAAAAAACCCTACTATTCTCTTACTATTACTTCCTTACTTGGAAAGATTTTGAGGGTGAAAACATCTACATCTCTTCCATTTTAATATATTACAATGAAAACCAATTTGTCGCTCATATCGAAATACGACACAACTTTATGAGCCTGACTTCACACATTCCCAGTTCCATCACCATGTAATCCAATGTCAACACATCTCTGGCCTTCGGTCCTTCCAACTGCAAAGTGGATACGTCCACAACTGTGTGAGAAGAATTAAGGCTGGTAAAATAGCTCAGTAGCCCTGAATGAGAATGAGAAGTTTGTACCAGAAGGGTGAGGAACCATTAAAAACTGCAGCTATATTACTTTCTCTAATGATGTCTCCACTATTCTCTGCAGGATTTTTGTTCAAATTATGCAAGAAAACAGTACTGTTTTATCTCTACAGAAAATAAATCTCCTTGCATTTTTTTCTCAGTTATTTTTTCAATCAGTACCAGATTAAAAATGTTCGATGTCCAGGATTTGTCTGGTTTTTGTTGCTGTTGTTTTCAAATAAGCTTTTCTTATCTGTGAAGATACTTTGTCATCTATTTTCTCAAACTGTAAAAGATTCACACTAGCTAGGGATTACAGCAAGGTTGGGTGCTTCTTAATTTCTTTGTATCAACCTCTGGTGTTTTTTCCAGAATCCTTAAATCTTGCCTGTTATTATTGACTGTTATTTTTGTTATTCTTTTTCCTGATTTATTTGTCCCATGTAAACTGTTTTTTTTTTCATCCCTTTTATAAAAATCTATAAAAGGACGCAATATGTGGAGGAGAGATAACTATGTAATGTATTCCAGAGAAGATTTATCTATAATTTAGTAAGTTCATTTCAAAATCACAGCATTTGGATCAGTTCTGTTTCCATCTTGTATAGCAGCCACCATCAAAATATTACTTCCTGCTTGCAAAAGAAAGCTGTTACCATGGTATTCCCATTATTCCTAACAAAGACTGGGGGAAAAATTGTTAAACTCCCCAGAAAATTCTCTTACTTCCAATGCAAAGGTTTGCAGGGGTAGTTACAGCAGGACTTGTACCTGCTTTGCAGCTTGAGGGCAAAGGGAGACAGGTCAGTGCCTGGCAGCAGTTTCTCCAGCTGGAGAGGCTCCTGCACTCAATACAGTTCCCATCTGTTTCCCTGAATTACGATCGTGTTTGGGTGAGCACCACAAAAATTTCACTGTGGTGTGGCATGAGAAAAGCTTGCCCATATCATGTCTGCCCGCATTTGAATTTTAAATGCTCCGTTTAAAATGATCGGCAGGCCCTATTACTCAAAAATGGAAATTTTTTGAGTGAGAACAGCTACATTTTCCAACTCTTTCCTGTGCAGTGGCCTGGCTGAAGCCTATTGTGGAAAAGCATGGAGAAGCATCTGCAGAAAGAATGACATTAGTGAAAGATGATAGGCTTCTAAAAACATGATTAATGGGCATGATCACATCTAGAGAGAGATCCTGCTCCCCAGGAAAGGCAGAAGTGCCCAGGGACAGGGCTTGGGCTACAATATCATACAGGAAAAAAAAGCTACAAAACGCCGGATGGCACTGTCAGATACAGCTCCCAGCTGCCAAAGCTGGCTCTGGGGAGAGAAGGGTGCTTCTAAGTTAGGGCTTCTCCTAAGGGCACCTTTAGTGGTGGAATCTCTTCAAACCATCTCCTCTTGAGCACTGGGGTCACATCCCCACTTACAGAGGTCTGTGTTCAGCAGCTGAACTCAATCAGGGACCAAGGATGGGTGTCCTCCACTTACAGTAATTTACTTGGAGGTTTGATGAAAAGCTGTTCCTCAGTTTAAAATGTTGTCTGCCCCTTCTTGTATTGAATCAAATGGAAGTTTGGAACAACATTTTCAAAATTAGAAGGTAACATGTTTTTGTTATAAGAATGCCAAAAGGAAATGTTTCAAATGATGCAAAATCATCACTTTTTTTTTTTTTATGTTTAACCAAAATGATTCAGCAACCAGATTCAGATGCCCTAATACTATTACTGGAATAAAACAACCCAGTAAGATAGTAAATTTTTGCACAGCTCTAGCCTGGCTTTGGTTTCCTGCAGACTTAACCTGAATTATCTGCACTTACGCCCCCCTCTCAAACAGGGCTGCCACAGTGTGCAATGGCAGCATGCACACACTGGGATTAGTGAATGGGATGATTTTATTAGCAGTGCAAACATACTACAGCAACAACAAGATGGTCAAGTGAATTTTTTTAATTGAATGTTTAATTGACAAATAGGCAGTTTCAGAATCATTAGAAGGATTCACAACTTTTGCTTGAATTTAGAAAATAATCTCATAAATATTTGGTATGTGTTAGATTGCAAAATATTTCAGAGAACTCCAAGTGCTTTGTTTTGCCACCTTTAAAAAAAAAAGTTTCTCATCTTTCATTTTGGTTCACTCTTCAAGAATGGCACTTAGCTTTTGCCAAATGCCTAGAAAGGTCATTCTGCATCAATATGGACAGCATCACTGTCCATCGCTTGTTCCATGTGAGACGTGAACAAGTCTCAGCGCCAGAGACTGTTATCTGGGGCTGCCACAAATGTTCCTTCCTCCTTCCCTCTCCACCCATTGCCTCACCCACTCAGAAGCCAAACATGTTCCTAGAGAACAGCTGAGAAGGGAGACAAGTGTGCTACTGGGAAATGCGGTCATTTTGAAGAAAAACCTGAAAATATTTCTGTCAGGAAGAGATGGCTGAGCTGCTGGCCTGTGGGGAGGCAGCAAGAAGGAGAGGAAGCTCCAAGGGATAGTTCATCTGCTGCTGCTGGTCCCCAAGAGCCTCCCCAGGCTGCCACAGGCTGCAGGACCCACCACCGCAGAGCCACGGACAACCAGCTGTAAATTCCTCTGCAATGCCTATTGTAAATCACATCTCAGTGAATCACCATTGCAATCCTCTTCTGTGTTACATATTCAACAATTGCTCCAAAATAACGTTAAAAATGAGTTGTTTACTTCCAGCAGCCAGATGGCTCAATTTTTCTGTATCCCATAAAGTTTAGGCTTGCATCTTTGTATATAAACTCTGTATATATACTCCAGGTTCCAGTATAAGATGGGGAATGACCTATTAGAGAGCAATGTAGGGGAAAGGGACCTGGGGGTCCTGGTGGACAGCAGGATGACCATGACCCGGCACTGTGCCCTTGTGGCCAGAAGGCCAATGGCATCCTGGGGTGTATTAGAAGGGGAGTGGTTAGTAGGTCCAGAGAGGTTCTCCTTCCCCTCTACTCTGCCCTGGTGAGACCACACCTGGAATATTGTGTCAAGTTCTGGGCCCTTCAGTTCAAGAAGGACAGGGAACTGCTGGAGAGAGTCCAGCATAGGGCAACGAAGATGATTAAGGGAGTGAAGCATCTCCTTTGTGAGGAAAGGCTGAGGGAGCTGTGTCTCTTTAGTTTGGAGAAGAGAAGACTGAGGGGTGAGCTTATTAATGTTTACAAATATATAGAGGGTGAGTGTCACAAGGATGGAGCCAGGCTCTTCTCAGTGACAACCAATGGTAGGACAAGGGTTAATGGGTTCAAACTGGAACACAAGAGGTTCCACTTAAATATGAGAAGAAACTTCTTCTCAGTGAGAGTATCAGAACACTGGAACAGGCTGCCCAGGGGGGTTGTAGAGTCTCCTTCTCTGGAGACATTCAAAACCGCCTGTGTAGCCTCATCTGGGTGTTCCTGCTCTGGCAGGGGGATTTGACCAGATGATCTTTTGAGGTCCGTTCCAATCCCTAACATTCTGTGATTCTGTGATAATAAGATATGAGAAGTACTTGAAAATACAGCAGTTAAAAAGATGCTGTAATTAAATATACCCTCTGAAAAAAAGCTCAAAGTTTCAGGAGTCAGAGCTGCCTGGATGCTGCATCCCATCCTCCCAAATCCAAGTCCTGCGTAGGTGATTCTGAAATTGCCATAATGTCTATTTTCCCCATTGCATCTACCAGGAAAAGCAGCGAGGCTCAGCCTGGAGCTGGGCGCAGGGCAGGCTTGGGGAGCCGCAGGGAGGAGAGGTGATGGCACAGCAGGGGCAGGAGGCAGCCAGAACCCTGTGTTCAGCTGCCAGTGGGCAGCAGACTCAGGGGTTGACTGTCCCCAAGCCATGCTTAGCTTTCTTCTCAGAGGGAGCCAGCTGGGTCACTCAGAAAGGCAGTTTGGAAGGAGAATAGTACATACGGGGCAGCAACTAGCTGTCTGAGGACAGGACCCAGGAGAAAACTAGGGAGATAAGCTATGAAACAGTGCAGGTTCACCCATTTGCTCTATGGAGCTAATAAACTGGTTTTCTCTTGTAGGAAAAAACAAACCAAACAAACCAACCCCACAACCTCATCTTATTTATATATGATCCTGTGTCTACAAGGCGAGATTTTCAACTATCTTCAGGCATTAACTGGTATCATGAAATCCCTGAGAACAACCCAGCTTGGACAGACTGGGATGGATATTTGCTTTCAGAGTTTCTAAACACTTGCTAAGGAAAGAAGCAGGTAAATGCCTGGTCTACAGCAGGATCCTGAATTAAGGACTACCATCCCATCATCTGGCTAGCTGGTCTGGACACCAGACTGCTGCTTGCCCAATTGGCTCCATACTCAGTCTTTTGCACAGGACTTTCACCATCAAAATAGAAACAAGAAGGTCCTTGAAGTGGGAAAGTCTGCTTATAAAGCTGATGACATGATATTGCCCTCTGTCTTTGCTCCAGCATTAAGGACACCTAGACCTTTAAGCCATGTGCAAGGCAAGCATGCCTGCCCTCAGCCCCTTGCAGGCTGAGAAACTAACAGTGAGCTTAGATATATCATCCTAAGTGACAATTAATTGACCTGAAAGTTGCAGCAACTCCAGAGGCATCATTGCTGGCTCTATTGCTTTTTAATGTGTCATTTGGAGAAGGTCAGGAGATTCCTATAGGAGACATAGGAAGGACTTGCTGAAGCAGACTGCCAGCTCAAGAGAGGATTAAATTATGATTCTTCAGACTCCAGCTTTATCTTACAGCAGGTGATTTGTGTGCAGGGCACAAAAGATAGGAACAGACATCTCAACATTTCTCAAAAGCTTTTTGTTTTCAAGGGACCTACAACAGACATCATAAGCTGTTTGTAATATGATAGCAGCAGATACAAAGGTAGTGTCTCACCCTTGCCAGATAGCTTTGTTAGGCCCTGTTGATGTATTAATGCCACTGAAAAATCAGCTGTAAATCAGAAATGTGGGTCTCGTAGGGTAGCAAAACACTATTAAAGAGGTGCTGAGTTTGGAAATGGGAAGTCCTACACTAATAAAAAATTAAAATAACAGCTCTGAAAACAGAGGTAAAAAGCAAGGAGATGCCCTTCCCCAATATCCGAGTGTTCAAACTCACTTCCAGAGTGCCTGAAGAAAACAAACCATTTGTTTTGCCTCACAGCATTAAAAGCTTCATCCTCCCAAATATCAAAGGCCCACATTTCCTTTCCCTGTCAGCAACTATTACATTTCAACTATATTGTTTAAAAACAGCAGCCAAATGTCCACACTGCACTGAAACTCGAAAACAACAGTCTGTCTACAAGATGTAAAAACCAAAGCATGCCCCACTGAGGTTCCTTCAACAGCTTCTCCTGCACCACCTGCAACTGGACGCTCTTTAAGCATGCTGTGAAGAACAACAGGTCCTCACCTGTAGTGCACTAAGCTGATGCCCTATTGTGGTTTGTTTGTGTTGATGGTGACTACATCATTGGAAGAGCACATCTTCAAACAAAAAGTAGCAAGAGTGTGTAGGAGTAGTAACGTAGGCAGCACTCAAGGTTGAAATCATGACAAGGTGAGGGATGGGATGACTGTGCTTCAAGAGGAATGAAACAGCATCCTGAATGAGGATAAAAGACTTCTCGCTTTAAGAAATGCTCTATTCATCTAAAGTAAAGAGCAACAAATTTGAAATGGTGTTTTAAATTATTACAGCATACAGTTAGGCTAAATTTTCAGGAAGAAGAGTTTGTGTCAATTTTGGCAAATAGTTTTGGCCTTTTTTTCCAGTCAAAACTAAATTTTTAATAATAATAATAGTGATTTTTGCTGCTACATTTAATTTTGGGGTGGTTTTTTTTGTTGTGTTTTTTGGTTTTGGTTTCTTTTTTTTTTGTTTTGGTTTGGTTTGGTTTGGTTTGGTTTTCTTATTCTCTTACAAAAAGCTGCAGATAAACCTGTAAATATTATGAAGGACCATCCTTCTGCCATAATTTGAAAAACATGAAATCTTCCATAACTGATCTTTACAAAATATTTGTAAGGAATTTACAGTGACAGAAATGCATTTACACTCTTAACCACATGCATATATCTACTGGATCCCTGCCTGTGATTTTTTTTTTGTTTCTCCTAGGCATTTTAGCAGTCTGGAAACCCAAACCTGCAACCCCCTCAGCTACCTGGGATGACAGTGTGCAGGGAGGATCTGGGGTAGGGGTTTATGCCAGCATGTAGCATTGGTCACCTCTCCGGCTAGACATGAGGAAGAGAAGTTTTATAATGAGGGTGGTGAAACACTGGCCCAGGTTGCCCAGAATGGTGGTAGATGCCCCATCCCTGGAGACATTCCAGGCCAGGCTAGACGGGGCTCTGAGCAACCTGATCTAGTTGCAGATGTCCCTGCTCATTGCAGGGGGTTGGACTAGATGGCCTTTGAAGGTCCCTTCCAACCCATGATTCTATGATCTTTGACTCCAGTGCCCCTGACACCACCACTATCCCTTAAGACAGGTGCTGGTGGGAATTGGAAGGGCCATCACCTCCTGACACCATTGATTGCTCTGGTTACTTTCTTCGGACATTTTGCCATCTGCTTTCATTATTTTTAAGCACTACCTTCTTAGTCCATTTATGACAGTGGCGGAAACTTTGGGATCCCGTTCCCCTCCCACAGTTTTCCCTGAGGTCTCTTCTTTCAGGCTTTAACAGCTTCTTTTAACAGTGTAAGTACATATATGCTTCCCTCTGCATGCATGGTACATCTGTAAATGTGAGGCTGAAAGCTGTACAAGGTTAGAAAAGGTGTTCCAAGAAATGCAATGTCAGAAGAAGAAAAGAGTAATTTCAGTGAACTGGAGGATGCTACATAGTTTGATGCAGAAGAAACAGGACCTGAAATTTTAGTCTTTGATTTCTGTTTATGTTTTTGTGTGGCTGTGGGCATAACTCCCAGTTGTCGTTATTCACGTGTTTCACAACACGCTGGTCTAGGCTGGTGAAAGTACAACATTGGTGACTATCCAGTCAAGAAAAATGGGATTTTTTAATCTCACTTAACAAAACAGAAATCCTGAGTGACCTCCATAAAAGTTGAAAATACCTTTATTCAACTGCTATTATGTTAAGGTGGAAATTATTAAACATATTTTTCTTTGGTTATGCAGGCTTCCTCAAAAGGCTACTATCAGCTTTTTAAATGGGAACATAAAGGGAGCATTTCAGAGAACAGTAACTTAGAATTATCATGAAAGTGCTCATACATAGGCAGGTGGATGGGATTTTTGCACTCACACCTGTTTCTGAGAAAGGACAAGCCTTTTTAGGACACTTTGGGAAACATGAAGAATCACAGGAAAATTCCTCATGCTTTCAAAGAACAAGGTGGTAATTACAGAGCATTTGTAAAACTAAAGAGTGGAGCTGGAAACTGAAGAACAAGCACTGACATGACAAAAATAAAACCCATTGACTGACTGTGGCCCTTTATTAGGGCTTAGCTATTGCACACATTATACACATGAGGTTCAAATGTGCGTAAGAAACGCAGTTAAACAAGGTGACACTGAAACCTCCCGGTCAGGAAGATGGATGGGGCCTTACAGGGCCTCCACCACTCCTTTATACAGCCCTGCTCCTTTTTATTTCCATGGGCTCAGGCCAGCTGGGGGGCAATCCCTACCTCTGGGGCAGCACTGAGGGGGACCTGCTGAGCTGATGGGCAGGGGGGTCCCTCACTTGCCCAGCACAGTCTGATCCAAGCCAGCCTCCCTGCTGCTTCTGGCACAAATGTATCTTAGGAAAGCAATGTAATGTTCTATACTTGGGCACAAAAAGCAAAATAAGACATGCAGCAAAAGGGCTGACCCTTAAATTGGCTAGTTTGATTAATATGTCGAAGGGGGAAACTATTTCAGAATTACAAAACCTTATTATAAAACAATGAAGAAACCATGTTTACTACATCTGATTAAACAAAAAATCTTGGAGAGTACACAAGACCCTGGTTTATTTTGGTTTATTAATAAATCATGATAATTGTGTTCCATTGTTTTGCTAGTAAAAAGTTAGCATCAATATTGTATTTGTTTCTATTAAAAGAGTGATTTATAGAGTACTCTTTACATTAAAATCATTACAGAAACATCAATTCATCAGTAAACTTTAATGGACAAATAAACTGGAGACAACATGTTCACTTCAAATAAGATTTAGCCTAATATTGGGTTTCAGACTGAGGACACAGAAAATTGAACCTCTGTATATTAAACAATATTGTAAACAAATGCAGTTTACTGCTTTGTTTGTTAGCTAGATTTCCATAAGCAAGGACGGATACAGCAATGAGATGCGACAGGGCTGTTTTTGTACCATTTCCATCTCACCCGCAGGAAAGGGAAATCTAGCAGCACCCTGCAATGAATCAACAAAAAAGGTTTCTCGAAGTTTGACCCCATCAGGAGAGCTGCCCAGGCACCCCTGAGGCTGCAGGCAGGACAGCCCATGCCCAGTGGCCGGCTCCAGGGTGGGTATTACCATTTTGTGAATGTAAGCCAAAGCAAGCGCTGGCCTTCCTGGGATGGACTCTTTGCGGTGATGCTGGGAAGGATGTGGGGACAACAGGAGGTCCAGTCCCAGGTGAAGAGTCATCCCAGTCCATCATACAGAAGAGCAGAGCCAGTCACGTTCCTGCAGCCGTGGCCTCTCAGAAAGGCGCACAGACACCCAGCTCACTTCAGTAGATAGGAAAAGGAATTTCCTCTCAAATCCTTTGTGAACTGACAAGTGGGGCTCAGTGTGTCAGAAACCACCAGAGAGCAACCACGCAGCAAACCTGCTCTGCAGTGAGGGGGCTTGGCCATTGGCAGCAAGGTGCAACCGTGCAGCTCCTCAGCACTCTGCTCCTTTTCCCCTAGCAATATCCAGCATTAACTCCAGGAAGTATCTGTATGAACTTGATATAAATTTTATCAGCCTTTAAATGCATCTATTCTCCTTTTCTCTAAATGTTTTTAAGGGCAAACAGCAGCTCCTGTTAACTTCTTGGCTTACCTTTGTATTATTTTTGAAGACACCACAGATATATTTGTGGTGAACTAATTTACTAATTTGGTCTGAGATATTTTTACATGCCTGTTATAGAATAGCTGATGAAAAACTGCACCATAAAGATGCAGATACAGTATCCGGCTAGACAAGAGGCTTTACTTGCCACAGAAAATACTCTGTGTTTTCCCATATGCTAATATATGATTAGCACACTAAGAACAATGACACATCACTGGAGTAACTCACGAAGTGTTTTGTCACATAAAAGAAGCACCTGCATTGTTATTTAAAAAAGCCACATTTGCGAATAGCAATTAAGTCAAGGCCTTTGCCATATGGTAGTTCTCAGGAAACTTAAAATAGGTGAGAGAGTCTTAAACCAGAGCAGCATAACAAGGCCAAGGATGTGTGACTTGACCACCTCACCTGAAAAGTGTTTAATCAGTTAGCCACGCAATGTCTATTTCTGCAATAAAATTATTGATTATTAAAGAACACATTACTAACACCAATGTTTGTAAAAATTCTCTTACCCTCATTGCAATGGAAATTAAAGAAATCTGCTCTTTTGCTGCTCACTTCTAAAGGGTCTAAACAGGACACTGGAAATAATGAACCGATTTCCATCCAAGAATTTGAAAAGCAATTGAGACATCTGCCGTGGCCCTGGGGCTCGGCACTTGCATTCTGCCTGGGACGTGCTCCACCACTGACCATGTTGCATGTCCAAATGAACGCTCCCTCAAGCCAGGCATAACGCTGATCACCACAGCTGACTACTGAGAGACATGATGGCTAAGCAAAATCTGGACAACCACAGAAATTCTTTTTTAAACTAAAATAGCTCCCCTCCCAAAAAAAAAAAGAAAAATGTAGTGAGTTATTTGGTAACTCTGCAAACACACTCTAAGGAAAAGGGTGATTAAGAAACATTTAACTGCAGTGTAGGCTTTTATGGCTGCTTTAGATATGAATCATTACATGTGCACAAGAAAAATCTATCCCAGAGAGAGAGAGGAAGATTTAGGTGATAGTTGGTCTGTGTCCTACCATAAATTCAAAACCACAGCTATGGATCTGGGATGCTGCGTACCTGACCCACAAATGTGCATTAGTTCTGTCACGCACCGCGCATGTCAGATTGACCACGCAGGTCAGGAGCAGTTCACCCTGCAGATGCAGTGAGCATGATGAGACCAGAGCCCACCGGACTGGCAGCGGCTGTTTGCTCTGGGCTGCTGGATTTCTATCCATCCAGTCCAAGCTACTGTTCACCTCACTTCCTGAGCATCTAGAAATGTGGCAGATAACTGAAAGAAAAGGACGGCAGTAATCTACCAAGACTACAAGAATCAGTAGAGCTGGCAGACGTGCCTGTTTTGCCTACATCTTTTTACTAGGCAGGTGCAACTGTGAAATGAAAGATGTCAGAAAGAAAGAAAGAAGAAAACTGGTCAAATTCTATTAACATGAGTGCAAATTAAATGCCTAGCTGTGGTATGTGCCTTTGAAAATCTCTGACCTAAATTGAGATAAAAATTTCCTTTGCAGAACACACAGAATGCCAAATACAGATTTTGGATTCATCTATGAAAATAAAACAGATTATGTTACTATCAGAGAGAGTATGGTGAAACATCAACCCTCCCATAAACCCAGTTGCATACAGACATATATAAATAAATCCCTGACCTGCCAAATTTCCTTAGCTGATGTAAACTGTTTTAAGATATTTCTATTACATGAGTAAACATTATTTCCTATATTTTTTGTTGACTGAATATAAA
Source organism: Columba livia (assembly GCF_036013475.1). NCBI lineage: Eukaryota > Metazoa > Chordata > Aves > Columbiformes > Columbidae > Columba > Columba livia. The sequence goes on from NC_088602.1 coordinate 65,246,796, forward strand.
GATTTAAAGAAGACAAATCAAGTTTATTTTAGATTCCCTAAGGAAAAACAAGCCCATCTGTCCTTACTCCTTCCCTGCTGTTTTACAGTGTTCACTATTAGTTATTTCCATAACACACCTACATTTATCCTTATCTGCAGGACGAACATTTATCTCACAAATATTCCTGTCAAATGGTGCTCAAATGCCAGCAGATAAAACGACCAAAAAAAAGTTGATCCTCATACAAATGAAATATGTATCATAGCAAAGGAGTCAAGATGAGCTCTAACCTGGTGAGCCTAAAGCTGATCCCGTGATACCTCTCATGCAATGTGACACAACCTGCGTGGGAATAGAGAGAAGAAGTTGAGAAACTAGTATAATGGGCTAAAGAAAAGTGTGACGGTTGTTTTACTACATAATGTTGGGCTTGTTATCATAATGGCACTTCTTTAATAGCTCTCTGGGTGAAGATGTCTCAGCTTTTTGCTCTTTTCCCCCTCACGGGTGGTGCATGTAAAAGCTGAAGACCAACACTACCTGTAACAGAGGTGCAGTCCCAGCGAGGGAAGTCCCTGGCACAGGAAGCTTTCACGTTATTGTCCCTGGCACAGCAGTGACTTTCACAGGCTGGTGCTCACAGTCCCACAGCCCAGAGGAGGCTGTCAGCCAAACTCCTTCGGATATTGGTTTTACAGGCACCCTCTCCCAGCAACTTTGTAAATCACAGCAAAGTAAACCCATCTAGAGACCAGCAGCATTAAACATTGAAGGGAGCATCTCAATGTGGACAGCAGTTTAAAAGTGGCCACCACAGAATCACAAGCTGTGTTCCTTTTTGCAAGAAAATGCTCCACTAAATTTGAAGAAGTCTTATAAAAAATAGTTACATCAAATCACAAGGCAGTAGAGTTGATGGGAAGTCATGTTCACTGAGCCTCAAAATACACCTGTAGAGAATGCTTCTCTGGAGAGTTTTATGGTGATGTGATCTTAGCTTTCTACAACCATTATACAGGGCAATATGTGTAGATGTATGTATGGGAAGCATTTCCAAGCCCCTTCCTATGTAACCATGGACTCAACCCAACATTTACAAATGATCCTCTATCGTGAATTTTCACTGACAAAATAAAATAATGCACTGTCATAATGATGGCTTTACATATTTATTCGCAGGACAGCAGTAGTTTACAACAAGATTTCTGTTGAGCTTTTGCCTTACATTGTGGGACTTCAGATTTACTCCACCTCATTTCCACTGACAATGCTGCTGTCCACACCACATGCAGATGGCTGAGGTGTGACCATGGGGTATTACCATCCCAATAAGAGAGTTAGGAGAGCAGCAGTGGAGTTGGCAATTTTATTTCTTGAAAGCTGCTTATTGCATGTCTCACCTCCGTGGCACGCAAGCCTCCCAGGCACGTCTCTCTTAACACGTGCTTCCACATCAGTGGATTTCGTGAATATCTCAAGACAGTTTTGTTTAACGTAGCACTGAGCTGTGCTGTTTCATTAGTCTCAATGACAACATCTCAACTTACCTGAGCTGCAGGTTTACATTTCTCTGCACTGACAGTTTGAACACAATTTAGCTTGTGCTCAGTATAATCACAAATCCCATCTGTTTTTGCCTGAAGAAAGACAAGAGCCCTTCTGAGGAGGATCCCGTGGTGTTTTGTCTGCTAAAACTCAGTCTTATGGTACCAATTCAAGGTAGACGAGACAGGAGGAGGCAGCTGAGCCAGGCATGGAGCCCCACACTACACACACAGCACCCACCATGTTCCCACCGGTGCCCTCCCATGGAGCAGCAACACGGATGAGAGACAAAGTTGGCATCGGGCCCCCTTCCACAGCTGCTCACGCCCAGCGGTGTAGACACAACCACTGACCTCAAGCTGTTCCCCATGTCTTTCCAGTAAATAAACTGTCTGGTCGAGGCAGCTTGAGCATGACATAGCTGAGAGGTTGTCAGTGAAGATCCCTACCAGAACGGTGTCGATGTGCTGGCACGGCATGTGCTGGGGAGAGAAACCCTGGGCGCACAAGCCAAGGGCAGTGAGGAGAAGAAATGCATCCCATCATAAGGCGTATCAAGAAATAAAGACTATGTAGGAAAAGCTAAGGCTTTTTCAATAGTCTCGAGAAGACTAGGCTGTTTATAAGAACTATTCTCATTGGTTCTAACAGCGCACCTACAAGAGTTGTTGGACAGATGAGGTGCATTTAGACTCTGCTCCCGCAATTATTTTTTTTTTAATTCTATCTGAAGAAAAAGTATTTCCTTGAGCCTTGAATGTATCATAGATTTCATTATAAGTACTTCTTCTGTTATAATGCCTACTCTAGTTGGAAAAGATAAATAAGTTTAACTAAACTTGAACAGACATTTGGCTTTACTCTGAAATCACAGTAGTCTTCGTAATATCAATTCTGAACACAAAGGTATATAAATTGCTTACTTGATTCTTCCTTTTGTTTGCTTTGATTTATTTAAAAACAAAAGCATGCAACATCCTTAACATTCTCACCATAAGCAAACACAGACAAACAGTTTGCCTCAAACTTGACTCAAGTCCTACTTAAAGCACCCCACAAGGGTAATTTCTAGTACTGGCAGCACAGTGATACTGATAACCACATTATGCTATTGAGCCCAACTACGGCTTCCAGAGAAAATAAAAGAGATGAGGAAAAATGCCTCTACTCTGAACAGAAGTATTCATACTATTCCTCAGGCGTATTTAATGAGCATCCCAGTACATGTGTTTGCAGATGTACACGTTGTCATTGACATTATCCTCTCTATAAGCATGCCTCAACAAAATCTTTACTTCTGAAAATCAATGCTATGATACTTCACCTTGCACTAAAAATGTCTTCTGCATTCAACACACACAAATTATATCAAATTTCATTTGCTTTACTTCATTCTTCCATACTTCTTGCAGCCTGTAAGACCACAGGACAATTCCATCAGACCCTCAAAGGATTTTCCACCATCATGTAACATTACAAGGTAATGAGTAACCTTTGACTAAGCTTCTACAATTTAACCCAGTCTGCAGTGCACAAAAGCCTGGCCAACCTGCTCTGTAAGTCAGCAATGCAAGTTTCCAGGACCAAGATAACACCTTGTCCATGTCTGTCCTGCTAACACAGCCATCCCTCAGCCACTCCATTCCTAGTCCGTAATTGCTGAAGTGGTTTGAATGTACCTTTCATTAAGGATCCAATATCTTACTCTTTCAAGTTCCAGAAACACAGTTTGAAATAGAGGGTACCTCAATGTAGGCTAAATTAAACCTTCGCAAAGCTCTAGGCCCACAGCAGCAGCTGACCAGATGGCTGACAAAATAAAATACAACCTGCCAACAGCAGAGAGTTACTTTCACATATGGTAGCACAGTGGCTACAAATCTCCACTGACAACTTGAAGAAAACCCTCCTGCACCTTTGACCCGGAATTAAAACCAGGGCTTCATTAACCTTGATCAGTAAAAAGAGTGGTCACACACATCTCTTTGCTGATACACCTCCTCCAGGTTTAAAACGTCTGTTGAAACTAATGACATAGATGCCTTTTTGTTGAACCTGCACCTCAGGATTAACTAAGGCCATGACACAGGACAAAACTGTACCACAGTCCTTTCAGATCTGTCAGGACAGCAAACAGAAACCAAGGTTTTTAACATCACAAAGTGATCAAAAGTAGTGGTTTCTGGTACATGGCTCAAGCGCTGTTTTCACTGCCTGGGCAGGAGGGGACAGACATTGGTGCTGAGGAACACGGAGCCAGATCTCAGGGACCCGAAGCCCCTTTCCTGAGTGTTTCTGGTCGCATCATACCCAGCTCCCACCATGGGAGGTCACAGGAATGACAGAGCCGAGTGGTGGTGTGCAATGGTCGGATAGCACCCCCAAACGCTTCCGCACACCAGCACCCAACACCGCACCCATTTGCAGTGACACACACAGAAACCTGCTGTTTCTGACCAAGGTCTGGTTAACATGCTGAGCATTGGCCTCCCCTGTACAGCTGATTTAAGCACTCCAGGCTCTTTGAGTGTTAGCAACATTATGTGCTTTCCCAGGGCAACAAGAGGATTTAGCTCCAGGAAGATAACTGCAGCGTACCCACAAGTCCCCAAAGGGCACTGTTCCCTTCACTAAGTTGGGAAAAGCAGGTAATAAGAGCTACAAACATGGTGGATGAGTTTGTGTAACATAAGGGAAATGCTGAAGGTAATACCCCTGCAGTCACCTGTCACAGTGCCAAATATTTTAGTACATTTAAATCATAGAAAACTGCCCCATCTTTTGCTTTTCAGTAAATACTGATACATACTAAGGGTTTAATAATTTCTCACCTCCATCTTTGTCATTTACACATTGCAGTGAACTCTAACTGCAGTGGTGAGCATTTACAGCAAACAGTAAAAAAGTGTTGTTCACCTTTCAAGCTCTAATTCAAGCTCCACCAGTTTCCAGATCCAAGGGGACCAGAAATTAAGGGCTTTCTTAAAGTATCAGAGAAACTAAAGAGGGCTACAGAGCAAGCTGCAAAAACAAGTGTAGGACTTTGTAGTATTCAGTACAGTTCCACTTCTTGCATCCTTTTTAAGACCATGGGAACTCAACAATATGTCATGACTGGAAGAACACAATCTCACATTACAAACCTAAGAAATAGCATTTGAAAAATCATGTTGTCTATCTACTGATGTAATCCTGTTGATGCGTCCTTGCAAAATGCCTTATTCCTTAACCCCAGGCACACCTGCAGCATGTGTTGCATTCGTACAATGGCAATTCCATTAGCCTTACCCAAAGTGTCACCAATTTGCTGCAAAACTCCGTCTGCTGAAATGCACTGCAAACAGAGCAGACAGGTCTTCTCCCTTGAGACTGTATGTACGGCCTTATGCTTATTTTCAGCAATATACCTAACTTCACACCTGAATTTGTAATTCTTCCCAGGGAACCCAGCAGCCTGTAGACTATACACATGGCAACAGAGGGGAAGATCTGAAGTCCTCACTGCTTCAAAAACACCCTATGACAGATTTCTGGAAAGCAGTGGTTGCATAAATAGAAGAAAAAACATTCTCCTTGTGTCTGCTGATCCCCTATGTTTTGAGCCTATTTCCAAAAGGCAATTTTACCTAGAGAAAAAGAATACAGTAATTAAAAATTACTATTGCAGAGAAAGCTAATTTTGAACAATATGCTTACCTTTTTTTTTTTTTTAGTTTTCCCTGTACTTCATTTCTCAATAGACCAATCTACAAGTAGCAAGACCATAGAAAAGTGTTCTGCTGAAAGCTGCAAACATGAAGGAATCTTCAGAGAATCTCTTCTTGAGAAGCAAGTAAAGTAGCATTAACTTCACAGCCAGAGGAACAGAGATAAGGGGAAGTCGAGTGAGTGACCTGGCACAGCTGGAAAATGGCTCAGCTTCAGCACTGCACTGCAGTTGGTCATTGTTACTAGCAATACTTTTTTACAGAGTAGCCTACTAAAAGGGGACTTTGCAGGTAAAATCAGGATCTTGGCTTTCAGGACTTTACAGTTGAAGTTACATGAAAAAAATGGCAGTGGTAATGTCCATACGTATGCTGTAAACACTGGAAAGCAGGTGAGCAGGGCCTGCAGTACAGCCAGCAGAAGACAAACTGTTGTGGCTCTGGAGAACCATCATGAGGTAAATTTCTTAATCATTCCAGTGGGCCAGTTTCAACCTTTTCTCAGAAATATACTTCACATAATTGAAATGCTCTTAATTTGGTTTTGGTTTTGTTTTTGTTTGAGAGAGAGCCCAAATGAGGCAGCTTAAGCCAACTTTTAGAAACAGTACAGAAAACAGCACTATTTTAAGTGAGGATGCATTTTCCTTACTACTGCCTGAAGATCTTCCAGAACAAACAGACGCTATTATAGGAATAGGAAACTATCAGTAATAAACATTCATGTGGGGTCCTTGAAGCTGAAGCAAGGCTATTGATGTCTTTTTCCCAGACGAAGCAGAAGTCGGAGAAGGGAAACAGCAGAAGGCAGCGGCATCAAGAGGCTTTGGGTTCCCTGCTCCCCCAGGTCTCTTCTCACTCCTCCCTTCCCCTTGGACAAACTGTTCCCTTCCCACACCAAATTCTGTCTCTGTTTGAAGCTGAAGGCCTCAATTTTCAACTCCCACCCTTAGGAGTGGGGAAGCAAACAGAGCTGGTTGGAGTCCCAGGAACACCAGTCCAGAATCATAGAATCACATAACTGTTTGGGTTGGAAGGGACCTTCAAAGGTCAACTAGTCCAACTCCCCTGCAATGAGCAGGGACATCTTCAACTAGATCAGGTTGCTCAGAGCCCCATCCAGCCTGGCATTGAATGTCTCCAGGGATGGGGCATCTACCACCTCTCTGGGCAACCTGGGCCAGTGTTTTACCACACTTATTGTAAAAACACATATGCCAGCAGCCCTGTGTGATGGACGGCGTGATCCTAGCCCAAATCCTACCCACCCACTGAGATTGCCCACCCTGAAGCAATGATGAGAGACAGTCACTTGCCACACAACTTCCTGAGATTTCTTTTGCCTGTTGGGTACAGGTAGTATTTATGTGTAATTAAATCCTACGTGCACGTGTGAAAGAAATAGCTCATGCCTTTATAAAAGAATGCTTATTAAAAAGCAATATATTATTTGAGTCAAATGACCACTCTGGCTTTATAGGGTGAAATTATTAGGAAGCTAACTAAATGTGTTTTGTAAACATCACAAGCAGATTAGTGTCAGCATATTTTGTTTAACTTTTGTTAATCAACCTTAAGCACTCCTGCTTTATACCCACATACATGAAGGGTGAAACTCTCTTTTTAAAAACAGCCATTGTCAAGGTACGTGTATTTAAAAAAATAATAAAAAAAATCAGTCAGTGCTTCTTTTGGACCCTCAGGCTAGCAAGACCTGGCAGAGCATTAGTTAAGTATATATATACAAAAAAATCTGTTAAGAGACTTTAACCTTCACTTAATTCTCCAGATTTGGGGTCTACTATGAATCTAATGGAAATTCCCTACCACAAAAATATTACCTTTTTATTTAGCATTTAGAAAATGCTTCTCAAGTGTTGATAACTGTTTTTAGTCAAACAGAAATGTGTACAGAAACGGTTTATGCAGTATCATTTCCAATGGAGTTCTATGGTTTCTAGCCATCCTGCTAATGTGAACAGTATGACAAACAAGAATGCATTTCTTTTCTAAAACTTAATATAATGGCCATCAGATTTTCGATGTTCGCTTATTCACCATTCTTCCTCCTTTACTGAATTAAGAGCACATTCTGAACTGAATTAAATCCAGAGCTTTTATGGAAATTAATTTGAAACCCAAGAATGGAATTGGCTTTCGGCATCCATTAGCATGCTTCTGTAACACGTGAAAAATACTCTTCAAATTTCCATTAAGGAACTTGAGAATTTATTCCTCTGTGTGGAGGCTGAAATGTAGTGCACCTATAACTGAGGACAAGTGGAAGCCCATTACCGGTTTCTTTTATCATCCATGAGATGAGCTGTGGGGAGATCACAAGAGAGCAGGGAGAAAAGCCACACAAAGGAGAAAAATATAATCGTTTGTAAAATATTCCCTTTCATGTCATGCTATGCCCACTAAATAATTAATTACAAATACATCAGCCGCTGTTAAAAGAAAAAAAAAAAAGAATGGGTTGAGGGAGGGAAATCAATGAAAAGCTCACAAATGTAGTTAATAAAAAAAGTACAAGAACTGCTGTTCAAAACTGCCCAGGTTAAATGCTGAAGAAAGCACTGCCAGCAGCAATCGCCTGCAGGCATCCCATGAATGATTAGTGACTTGGTGCCACAGAAACCCTGATGTTGAAGAAACCCCCATGACCTGAAGATCTTGACACCAGGAGCTAATTGCAAACTGTGTAATCGCCCCTTCCAGATGGCTCTGCAGCATAAAGCCACATTGCCTGTGCCCAGTTTTCCCCAGCAATAGCACCATACAGGTCAGAAAGAGTCTGCATTAATTACTCCCTGTTGTCAGCATCACCTAAAATTCCTCATGGTTTTTGGATTCTCTCTGTAAATAAAAAATTCCATTAAAATGCCTTGGAGGAAACACCTTTCACCTAGTTAAAGATGTGAATTACAGATGAATACCTTGCCTGTTAACGTGATTTTATGTGAATACAAAATGAGGTTTTCAAAAACTACTGCACATAAAATAGAATGTCTTTATTCTGGGTGAAAAAAAATCATTGCTGTAGAAGAGTCACTCTCCTTTACCCCCTCCCCGGCTATAGCAAAGACAGGCAACACGTGTTTTCGAGATTTCACATTGCCACAGATTGATCTCTTTCACATTACGTGCGAGACAGCTGGTAACTTGCTACCTGAAAGGCAACTGTACGGGTAGAAAACCACCCGAAAAAGGGAAATGGCTCAGACAAGAGAGTTCACAGTGGTTAACCTCCTGGAACACATTAGCTACACCAACTCCCAGTTGCCCAGACTAAACAACCCTGAAAACCTCTTGATTTTATTCACTAACAGGAAATGATTCAGATAGAGTTCTGCAAAGGCAGTCAACAAGAAGAGGTAAATTACGCACACTTGCTGTACTACATTCTACTATGAAACAATCGAGTATAAAATTTATTCAGCTCTGGTGTGATTTTTTTCTTCCTTCTTTTTAGTGTTTTGCCCTCAGTTGGCACATCTAAAATATAAATTGTGATGCTTTTATCTTAAAGCTCAATACACATTACTTAATTTTTGTAAAACACACATATCCTACAGACTCCCAACAGAGCAAAACATTGCCAGGTGCGAGAGAGACAGAAACCGGGATGTCTTACAGAGCATGGTGCCTGCATATAAATAATAATGAGAGCCAAAGTGCTGTCAGGTCTGGGACTATGAGCAGAGAGACTTGCTTTTTCCTTTAAAGCTTGCTTTTCATAAGAGAGATTTACTTACCAACATAAACGTCACACACACATCACTGAACCAGCATGTAAAAGGATCAAAATCTTTTCTGGCTCCACAACTCATCCCAACTGCTCTTCGAAGCACAGCTATAGTTACAAAACCAAAAATCACGCATGCCTTCTCAAACTACATAGCACCAGCAGCAGCAGAGCAGTCCTGTCATCTGAAAATGAAGTCAGCCTCTTTCCTCCTGCACCTCTCCGTTAAAAGGAAGCAGCCAGCCTTCAGGTAGCACTTTCATGATAAGACAGAGAGTTCACACGCTTCGCAAAACTTTAACTGTACTGCCCATATATCTATAAATACATATACTTACAGGCCCAGAGAGCAGGCAGAGGAATGGTATTCGGCATAAGCCACCAGCATTCTCTCACATTTTGCTGGTCAAACAACACCTAGTATGTTGACTTCTCTATTATCAGACACCTGGAGCACTGCTGTGATCAAAGACAAACTATAGACCCAACAGCCTGCCTCTCTCATCAGCTCCAGACTTTTTTGATGCAGACTGCTGGCAATTATTTCCCATTGTCCTTATTATTAAAAAAATAAGTCCCAAGGGGCCTAGTAAAACCTCCTTGTGGCCCATCACCATTCAGATTTTACTTTAGAGCTGCAACCAAGTGTTTACACCCCATGCAACCAGGCAGAACCTGTGTTCAGGATAGCTTTTCTTCTGAGGCAACTTCTGGAGCTTTTCATGCTAGTTAAGAGCTACCTTTTCAAGGCAGCACCTCTTACGGGTACCTTTTAGGGGGGCAAGGGGGTCTAGCTGAGCAATTTGATCTCAACCCCAACCTCATGGGCTGCAAAAGGGTAAGAAAGCAGCAATTTGCCTAGGCACGTACTGAGGTTTGCTGGGAACCGATCATGCTTCAAAGTCAAGGAAGAAGGCACCTCACAAAATGCCAGCTAGTGCCAGTTTTAAAATATGGGTTTTGTAATGTCTGGATTCCTGCAGCTCGAAGGAGGGTGCTGGGCAAGGTGCAGCACAGCACACCCAGATGCTGAAACCCCTGGCATGTTGGGCTGGCATACTTTGTTGTCATGCTCATGTCAAATGGATTCCCAGCCAGGAGAGATGTTTTCCTGTATATCTGGATATACTTTATTTCCTAGGATATTCCAGGAATTTTACAAACATTTTTCTGTGCTGTTCTAGGGACCCATAAACACCAGCAGGGCCCTTCCTGTTCCTTCTGTTATCTTCAAGTTTAAGTCTTAAATTTATTTTTAAAATACTGGTAAACGACTTGTAGCCTCTGCTGAGTTGAGTCATGGGGAGGCAGGTGGTTCATGGATCTTTCCAGAATGATTTTTTTTTTTTTTTGCACAGTTGTCTACCATAAGAAGAGGTTGAAGGCGATGAGCACATGGTCCTACTTATCTACAGTGTTGGGGACCAGAGGCCAAGAGGGGTCTACTGCCTTACCCAGCTTTTAAGAGCAAGGAGAGGATCACGTGAATTAGCAGGAGGCACCAGAAGTGACCAGGGCCCTGATGGGTTGCAGTGCCAGTGTCCCTGCTGAGGAAGGAGCGGTCTGTGAGACTGTCCAACACACCATGTGTACCAAGGCACTTGCTGGCAAGACAGCAGCAAGAACCAGGTAGGATTATTATGCACTGGGCATCCTGCAGGCCAATTTCTAAGTCAGCTGGTTAAAGCGAGCCTTAAGTTTGAGGCCTTTTCCTAAAAAAGACCATGACTTGGCTGAAAACGCCACATGAGGAGGCCAAGAGGCACATATATCCGCAGCTAAATGTGTCTGTGAATAATGGCACCCGCAGTGAACACTGTAACTGGGCAGAGTGGGAGGATGCACAGTTTTGCCATTCTCAGTGGGAGATATTTTAGCAACCTGCAGACAGGGCAGCAGCAGGTCAGGCAAACACTGGCACTTCCAAATGGCTTGTACCATGGATGGGTTGTTCCCTGTTTGCACAGGAGACAAGAAACAAAATCCAGTGAAAGGCGCTTCCCAGAGAGGAGGGGACTAGGACAATGCTGCAGATGTTTGGTTTGCTGAGATAACACCACCCTCCCTTTTCACCGTCCCCATGTGACAGAAGCATGGTAAGGGACTGGGACCAGGACACAGGCTGAGCCGGTGACAGCCTCAAGTGCGCAAAAATGAATGATGACTGCCCTTGGGGGCTGACTGCTGGGCAGCACCTAAACGAGTGATGTAATTAAAACACCAGACCCTTTAAGTCCCACCACCTGCATCTTGCCTTTCCTCTGCACATCCAGAACAGTCCTCCTCTGCATCATCCTCCACTTGTTGCCAGCTGTTAAAGTTTAGTGTTCCTGTTTCTAACACAATCCTAGTGTAAGCGCAGACAGTAAAAAACAAGGTGCTAAAACCAGTTCCCCTATTTTTACCTTTGTTTCAGACCAGAATTCACATAATTTTCTAACTATATGCTTTATGGGACTTACCAGTCCTGCAGGGCTCACAGGGCTCATCAAACCTAAAGCTGAAGAGTGTATTTGCTTCTGAATTCTGCAACACTTATGTTGTCCTACAAATCACTGCCTCCATTCCCTGACTGCTCATAAGGAGCCAGGATTTTTTCATACCTGCAGCACTTAGGACTTCAAGACACACCTAAAGCAATCGTTACTGTGGGATGGTTTACCAAAGAAAAGGCAATGCATAGGTGTATGGACAGCTTTGACCTTTTGTTTTCTGTAAACACAGCAATACAATAATTTTGCCAGATGGGGAACCTGGTAGGGGAAATCACCTTGTTGATATTTAAGAATAACCTTTATACCTTCCAACCAGAACTTTCACTTCATATCTCCATTTCTTATGAATATTTCAGGAAGTAGGCCATATATAATTAAAGATACCTGTGACAATTGTAATGCTCATCCTCCCTGCAATGGCTGACAAGAAGCGGTAATCCTGAAATTAAATTTTACAGCCCCGTTTCTTCCTAACTCCTTCAGATCCTCTCATGAAATGGTCAAGTGGAAGGCTTCAGCCATGTTCTTAAACAATCCCAGATAGGAGGACACAAGTCACCACAGCCCATGTTGCCTTGTGCTAAATAGATGCAGACAGGTACAGCTCAAACAGAATTCAGTAGCTACCCAGAGAAAATTATCCCTAACCTCAAATCAGCCCTTTATGTCTGCAGAGGACACATCAGACACATGTTCAATTGAGAACACACTGCTATAGTTAACCACAGGCAAAACTGCTGTAACGGAGATTAACACGAGTATGCATTTAAAGCCTGTGCTGAACTGGGGCCTTAAGTGAGTACCTCACTTGGGAACATGGAATTATCATCAGAATACCTGCATCTGTAATAGGCCGCTGGGAACTGCTTTCAAAATTGCTTCTGAAATACTCTATTTTCAACATCCAATTATCAACTCTACTTGAGAAGCAATGGATTTAATTTAGAGAAACAGTTCAGCAAAACAGATGGGCTGCGTGTCATTTCTGGGCTCCTTCAAGACTTGTTTCCTTCCTGCATTTTGAGAAAACTCACTAATACCAAAGGGAACAATAGTTATGAAGCCCATATGCTTTGAATACATAAACCACCTATATTCAAGTCCTAAAGCTGTTTGGCAAGCCCTTCTGTTTCTGAGGGAAACTAGGCTGTAAGACTTTGTGACCTCTTTGTTTATCATATTCATCCATTCAATACTACTGACAAAGTAACTGCTTTCTTTGATGGCTTGTGATGAGCCTTGCCAAGTTAAATAAAGGGCTCCCTGCTATTAATCTGCTCTGCTAAGGTCTCTTATTTGGCTGAACCTGTTTGTTGAACAACTATAATAGCTACAAATACTTCAGATTAACTCACAGTAGCCCCAAAGCAAAGACAAGCTATAAATTTTCAGGACAGGTGACAATTTCCAAAGTCTGAAGGAAAAAAAGACTTTCACAGATAAATGACTGGAGCGATGGTTGCACTTTCCAGCTCTGCTTTCAATTGCCGACAGCACATTTATGAACATTAAAAAGCACACCCAATCAAGAAATGAGCCAAAAACATCCCTTAAATATTAACAAAGAGTGATGCAACTTCTAACAATGCAGGAACAATTGGTCTGCAGTTTTAAGGGTTGTTCACTTGTGAAGCCACTCTCTTCATCGCCATGACCTGACACAGCCTCTGTTGTACTGATGTGTTATTCAGTATCTCTGTTCACGTTCCTGAGCAACTGGTGGCCTTGCTGGAGCAGGGGGGTTGGACCAGACAACCTCCAGAGGTACCTGCCAATCTCACCCAGGCTGTGATTCTGTGATCTACCAGTAATGCATGGGGACACACTCTCTGTATTCAGACCCAGATCCTCCTAGTGTGCCTGGAAGGTAGGTTAGCTATTTTCCTGGTACTTTTTTTCAGTAATTCCTCCCAGGTCCCTGTTAAGGACCCTTTTGTCTGTTTCCATCCTAACAGGAGTGCTTGTTCCTCAATGCACCCGGGAGTTCTGGTCCCCCTGTACGTACACAGCATGGTTGGACTGAAAACCCAAGGCACATCACATCCTCTTTCTGATCCTTCATACAAATACACCTGATAAGTAATATTGAATCTGTGCAAACCTATCATTTTTTCTTAACTCATTTAGAAGCTTTAGGGCATTAAATAAAGCAATAGTAGAAGATAATTTTAGAAATTTTAATAATATACATTGCAGCTTAGCAAAGCTATGCATTGAAGTTAGAGTCTGTGTGTGCCCAGCTCAGCTTTAATCACTTCAGTAAGAAATGAGACAATCAAAATATGATTCAGAAGAAAGAAATGAGCCAGGGCCTTTCCACTGGCAAATATTAGAAAGCCAGAGTGATCTCAAACAGCCAAGAGAGAGATTTGCATGCCTTGTACAGAAGGAGCACTAGAATGATCATATTAGCTAGATAAATTTGTCTTAGCAGACAAACAGTTTCCTATCAGTAATGCTGGTTATTTTTAAGGGTAAAATAGCAATGTTTGATATTGAAATAAAATAGCACAATGAAGGTTTCACTCCGAGGCAGTGAGCTGAAGTGAGAGCAACATTTCCTTCCTTATAGACTGACCACTTGCTATCAGTCTTCAAAGAAAAACACAGCTCCTGAATCAAAACATTTATATTCTTCCTCATTTGCTTTCTTCCTTGTTACAGGAGCTCTTTTGCCATACGGTGGTTAACAGATGAGCAGTTTCCAATTATGTGGCTCCTTTGGACATGCAATGCTGATTCACATGATATTTAAGGGCTACTGGTCCAGCACAGAACTTCTGGGTGGCAAATACCAATCCTTTCAGAGGAACAGGTGACAACCCCACCAAGTGCACCACCAAAGGAAACCTGAGAAATCTGCAGCAGCATAAGGATTTATTCCCTCCTGACATTTCCAGGAGGATTTCATCAGGAAAGGGCAGCGCAGGCAAAAGCGATTGTCTCCCAAGAAATAATTACAGCATCCTTAATAATAGGTTTCAAAGAGAGAAACTACCTTGGTGTCCCTTCTTCTGGGTTCTCTGAAGGACAGCTTACTCCATGGGTGGAGATTACTTTAGACAAGTAGTGATTTACAGCAAAGTTATGTTTTTACTAAAACTGTCCTATAAAAACAACATCTGTTAAAGAAAACAAATGGATTTTTTTTTTTGAAGATTTTTCCCTTTCCATTCGAAGTCATAGAAACAAGTTTTCAGAGAAACTTGTAGGAGCCTACAGGAAATAGGTGGAACTTAGACACCAACTCTTATCTTACCTTTTTTTCCTCCCCAGTTTATTTATCAGTTCTCTAACACTGGCAGTAATCTTATATAGCATGGATAAATGAAATGTACCAAATGGTTACTATTTTGCAAACTTACTAAACATGTCTTATTTTCCCACAGCAGATGTATCTAAGAGCATTGGTTTCACATATTGGACAAACATAAGGAGAACTCCCCCATATTTTACATGCTGCAGTGGGCACCATAAAGCAGGATTGCATTTCAAGTCCTCAGATCTTCCTCAGAAAAACAGACTGGTTTCTTTTTCAAGCCTTCCATGAGGGCCAGGGTACAAATGTTTAAAAAAATATATATTAAGGTCAGCAGAGGCAGTACCATGATTTCCATGTTTTCCATATTCTACAGTTATGGAAGGATTTCTTCTAACAATACAGAACCAAGTATTATTTAACAAGAGAAGTAAACTGAGGCTGTACTTCATCTTTTTCCTTTGCCAACACAATGGAGCTATCAGTAACATAACCTTGAATGTGTTCGTTTTCACACATTAACCCTTTCAGTCCCATACATATTAGCAGTCTTTTTGTCTCATGGGCAGAGGAAGTGCATTTTAAACTCCTGAAACAATGAAGAACAGAAATTTTAATTAAAGTTTGCCTTGTACACATGCATGGATAACCCTCCCTTTAGCAAAGAAAGGCCCTTTTTAAAGCTAAAGTTATCATGCTGAAATTATTAACACAACTCCTGGGAAAAATGCATAATCTTTGTATATCAAATGCCAAAATGACTAAGTGAACTATGTTTAATAAATATTATGTTTCCCTTTGAGTTCACACACTCGGTTAATCATGCACTGATAGGAGAAAAATATTTTTAAAGCTCTAAGTATTGCAGTTTAAGCATTTTAAATTTGACCTGCGTCCTGGTCTTTGTGGGTCCCTGAACGTCTCAAATCTTCCCTCCTTGGGACACAAGCCAGCAGGAATAACTTGGAAAAGACCAGGACTCTCAAATCAACAGCACTTTTTCCACATCTGCCAAGTTTTGTGCCATCTTGCTGCTCTCAGGTGAATTGCTGAGCACATTCATCTACACTGCTGAGGGGCAAGCACGTCTGAGCTGCTGCCTGCAGCTCTCTGGTACCAAATTTTGTTCTGTTTTGGGGCAGGAGAGGCATTTTTGGTGGGTGCCTAGGCTGGCTGCATGTTCACATTGTGTCATTCCTACTGTATTAGCACCCATTTGTCATTGGTTTTGACCCCAGAGCTTGGCACAGGGCTGCTTCCTTACATCAGAGTATCAGTATTTTAGTGTGGAGGGGAGAGAATTTACAAGAGGAAATGCAGAAAATAATAGGCCCTATCCCTGTATTTTTGAGGCACACCCTTTCAAGTCTTACTGTTTATCAGGCTTGCTTAAAATAAAATCATACAATCATGGAATACAGGATCATAGAATATCCTGAGTTGGAAGGGACCCACAAGGATCATCGAGTCCAACTCCTGTCCCTGCATAAGACAATCCCAAAATTCACACCATGTGTCTGAGGGTGCTGTCCAGTCTCTTCTTGAACACTGTCAGGCTTGGGGCCGTGACACCTCCCAGGGGAGCCTGTTCCAGTGCTCCACCACCCTCTGGGGGAAGAACCTTTTCCTAATGTCCAATCTAATCTTCCCCTGGCACATCTTCCTGACATTTCCTATCCAGAAAGGGTACATCAAAAATTGTTATTATTATTTTTGTTATAGCAAGAAGATTTAAATGTCACTTCAAAAGAAAAGCTGGGAGCAGTCTTGACCACAAAATTACCATGGGTGTATGATTCTGCATAGGTGAAAGGAAGACCCAAAAGTAAGAGTGACTGGATTTCTTTCAGTCTCCGATATTTATCACCACTCCTCCACCCTGGAATCAGCTACATCCAGCCCTTGGTTGACAACATACATAACCACAGTCAAAGGATGCAAAGTCCTTCAGTCCAATCAGGAGATGTGTTGATCTGTGACATCCAACTGTCCCTATCCTCTCCTCCCAAAATTCAAGGTGCACTTGCATCCAAGCTCCAGTGGTCCTCGACCATAACTAAAGTTCCTCTACAAGGTCTTTTCCCTTGGGAGACTGGTCCTGGTCAAGCCAGTCACTTTCATAGATGCCTGTCATCTTTAAAAAGAAAAAAAAAATAAAAAAAAAGCAAGTTATGTACACAATTGTACCATTTAGCATCTAAGTATATAGTAGTTGCCTTTAAAAGTAGCCACAACCATCCAGTGAAAGCAAATTAATTATTTAGATATATTTATAGGATTTATAGGGCAACTGAAGCTAAAGCTAGTTAATTGAAATCCTGATAACAGATTGAAGCCTGTAATAGATCCTATACTGTGAAACGCAAAATCTTTATTAAATAAAGCCGTTAAGGAGGATGATAATCCCTGTGGCCTTAAATATTAATAAGGTGCAATGTAAATAATAAAAGGCAAAAATCCAATTTTCATGCAGTGAACTTTCAAATACTCTGCTGTTTCCTTTAAATTACCTTTTATTCAACATATTGTAACGGCACTGAGGGCACATCAGGCTTCCTTGTAATACAATTATTGTTCAGCATAAAAACTGGTTTTGAACTTGAAACAGGAATGTGAAATATTTTTTCTTGCTTCTCTCATATGTCAAATGACATGAAAATTGAGAACAAAAGCTTCATAGATGCAATAAAAGAGAAAATAAGCAAAGGAAAAATAAACACATGCAAACAAAAAGGCCCAGGATGAAAAGACAAAAAAAAAGAAACAGGGTACATAATAGTAGTTTTCCAGTTAATTTTACAGCAATTTAATACTAGGAAATAGAACAGGAAAACAATTTCAGTAACTAAAGTAAGTAAACTTGGATATAGGTCAAATGTAGCTGTAGCACATGGTAAAGGAGGTGAAATTCATCAAAGCTCTTTAACCAGAACAAAATCTGGTATGAAATGTCTATCACACTCTTTCCATGCACGAGGACGATGACAAGAGCTTGAGCACTTTAAGTGTCACAACAGCACAGTGCTTGATTCTGGGGGTGTGCAATTGCTCCCCGGCTCTGCCCTGCTGGTGGCGGGTCGCTTTGGATGTGCTTCAACTTCTTATTTACAAAGGGAGGACAGATATTTACAGTTTTCTATAAAGCATTCTGTGGAGTTAAGAAACACTGACTAAAGACACACTATTTATTAAGAAACTGGAAACTGTAACATAAGGTCAAGAATTTACTATTATTGTTCAGGAATAGAATATCTCTATTGGGAAATTTAAACAACCCATTAAAGATGAGACTATGCTTGCTATAGATGTCTAACAATTTTTCCACTATAAACCTTTCTGCAAATCAAAAGAATTCCTCCAGCAAAGCTGAGATGAAATAAAGAGAAGAAAATGACTCCATATTCAATTCTGTATTCAATTTGGAAGCATTATACCCAAAGAAACCCTTCAGCACAAAACCACAGTTTACCTTATAGCATCTTCACTGCATCAAGATGTTTAAGGAATCAACAGTAGAGATCTGAACTACTGTAACCTCCCAAAACATATAAACATGTATTTTACAATATTTACTTTTCACTGTCTGTAGCTGTGTCTGCCACATTCTATTTTCTGTGCCCATTCTCTGGTTGTAGAGTCACAAAATCACAAAATGGTTTGGGTTGGAAGGGACCTTAAAGATCATCTAGTCAAACCCCCCTGCCATGGGCAGGGACACCTTCCACTAGACCAGGTTGCTCAAAGCCCCATCCAGCCTGACCTTGAACACTTCCAGAGATGGGGCATTCACAGACTCTTGGGACAGCCTGTTCCACTGTCTCACTACCTTCATGGTGAAGAATCTAATCTAAATATATGCTATTTTAGTTTAAAACTGTTACCCATCATCCTATCACTATAGGCCCCAGTAAAAAATCTCTATCTTATAAGCCACTTTAAGTAATGAAAGGCTGCAACAAGGTCTCCTCACAAGCTTCTCTTCTCCAGGTTAAACAACCACAACTCCCTCAGCCTGTCTTCACAGAAGAGATGTTCCAGCCCTCTGACCATTTTGTGGCCTCCTCTGAATCCACTCTATCATGTTCACATCTGTCTTGTATGGGGAACCCTAAAGCTGGATGTAGTACTCCAGGTGGGGTCTCACCAGAGCAGAGACACAGAATCACCTCCTTCAACCTGCTGGCCACACTCCTGTTGATGCAGCCAAAGATACAATTTGCCTTCCGGGCTGCAAGCACACATTGCTGGTTCGTGTCCAATTTTTCCTCCACCAGTATCGCCAAATCCTTCTCCACAAGGCTGTTCTCAGTCCATTTGAAACCCAGTCTGTACCGATACTAGTGGTTGCCCCAAGTGCAGGACCTTGCACTTGGCCTAGTTGAACCTCATGAGGTCCACATGGGCCCACTTCTCAAGCCTGTCATGGTCCCTCTGGATGGCATCTCATCCCTCAAGTGTATCAACAACATCACTCTTAGGTGTCATCTGCAAACTTGCTGAGAGTGCACTCAATCCCAATGTCTATGTCATTAATAAAGATATTGAGTGGTACCAGTCCCAATATAGACCACTGAGGAACACAACATGTTACTGATCTCCATTTAGACATTGGTCATTAATTTGGTCCATCTCTGCTCCAATGCTGCTCACATGCAAAAGGGGTAGGGAGCACCTGGGGTTGCTCAGAACCTGCTCTGTGCCATGGGCAGTCTGCCACCCCATGCAGAAGGTCTCCTGGGGCCAAGGGGTGATGGCGATGGGACAAAGAGACAATATCAAGGGATCACAGGAGTAAGGGCAATGGGGCTGGCTGACCTGCTGCTGCCCAGGTGGCTGTGAGTGGTGAAGGACACTGGTGGCATGGGACCTCACAGGTGCACAGAGTGGGCCATGGGGATCTCCTGAGTAAGATTTTCCTGGGGATTTTCCATGCAAGACATGTATTACTGGCAAAACTGGGTTTTTTTCTTTGCTTCTTGTGTATGCAAAGAAAGTAAATACATGAAATAAGAGGGAAAAAGAAAATCTATTCATGGCTTGCAGAGCAGAAAATAGTAACACCTGGCAGACCATTATCCTGAATAATATTTGAACTAGGTCAACAAAGCTATTAAAATGAAGTTCCTTGAGTTTTTCTTCCTAGGAAGGAGACTATTCCCTTTCAGCAACATTCTCAAAAACAGCTCTGCTGAGGTGCTACGATATTGCTACTTACTATGATAGTGATTTCTCACACCTCCCACCAAAAACTGAGTCACAGTCCTAAAGAGGCCTCGCGAGGCTCTCACAGGCCCCTGGGAACAGCTTGGGCATCACAGCTCTTTCACTCTTAGCTTCGAAATATGCTGTCTCTTGGAGCTACACAGCTTGAAGGGGAAGAGGAGAGGGTAGCAAAGAAAAAAGGAAATTAATTCATCCTTTCAACTACAGAGAGAGACTTTTGCTCCCTTACCACGTGCCTAGTGGCACTGCCAAGCAGCAGCTTACTCACTTTCCTTCATTAATTACTGAAAAAAAGCTAAAAAAACGAAACAGTGTTTATTTGAAGTTCATTCAGCAAAGCTACTAAACAATTAGGATACTGAACACTATGATGGTCAGGGACTCCCTGGATGATTAATTTCTTGGGTCTGCAATCACATGACTTCAAAAAGCAAAATACTGCTATAGAGGCATCTTTTAATGCGCTTAATCAGCCAAGGAAGCTCTTCAGGGGAAAAACAAGCAAACAAACAACAAAAACCCCAAAGTAACCTTTGCCTGAGATTCATTATGGGCATCTTGGTGTACAGGGGAGAGAATTTACAAGAGGAAATGCAGAAAATAGTAGGCCACATCCCTGTATATTTGAGGCACATCTTTTCAAATCTCATTGTTTATCAGGCTCGCTTAAAATCAAATCATACAATCATGGAATCATAGAATGACCTAGGTTGGAAGGGACCCACAAGGATCAAGTCTAACTCCTGTCCCTTCATATGACAACCTCACAGTTCACACCATGTGTCTGAGGGTGTTGTCCAGTCTCTTCTTGAACACTGTCAGGCTTGGGGCCGTGACACCTCCCTGGGGAGCCTGTTCCAGTGCTCCACCACCCTCTGGGGGAAGAACCTTTTCCTAATGTCCAACCTAAACCTCCCCTGGCACGTCGTCCTGCCATTCTCTCGGGTTCTGACATTGGTCACCAGAGAGAAGAGATCAGCGCCTGCCCCTCCTCCTCCCCTTGTGAGCAAGCTGTAGCCGCCATGAGGTGTTCCGTCAGTTGTTCCCTCAGTCTCCTCCAGGCTGAACAAACCAAGTCACTTTAGCTGCTCCTCACACAGCTTCCTCTCCAAGCCCTTCACCAACTCCGTAGCCCTCTTCTGGACACTCTCCAGTAGCTTTATATCCTTTTTATCCTGTGGCGCCCAGAACTGCACACAGTGCTCCAGGTGAGGCCGCACCAGTGCAGAGCAGAGTGGGACAATCACCTCCCTCACCTGGCTGGCAATGCTGTGCTTGATGCACCCCAGGACACAGGTGGACCTCTTGGCTGCCAGGGCACACTGGTGGCTTATGTTCAACCTGCTGTTGACCAGAACCCCCAGATCCCTCTCCATGGAGCTGCTTTCCAGCATCTCATCCCCCAGTCTGTATGTACAGCCAGGGTTGCTGTGTCCCAGGTGCAAAATCCAGCACTTGCCCTTTGTTGAACCTCCTGCAGTTGGTGATTGCCCAGTTCTCCAATTGTCTAGTTCTCTAATTTGTCTCTAATTCATTCTCAAGTGACCAAATTAAATAGGAAAAGGCCCCTCTGACAGAGCAGTGCACCGGTGCTATCATGAAGGGAATTTAAACTTCTGGTTTGTATAAAATCTAACTAAATTAACAAAAAGACAAATCACATTACAGAGGCTGGAATAACTGGAATAACTCCTGGAATTTTTAAACCTTGTTTGATTAAAAAAAAAAAAAAAAAAAAAAAAAGGAACTATAAGGAGTTGAAAAACATCATCCATTGGGAATGCGTGTCCCCCCATGCCGTGGACTGTGCCCTTTTTATTGTCACCTCAGTGTACCCTGAATCCTCCTCCCATGCTCATGGGCAGGAGACAGCTGCCACTGCTGCTGTTTTCTAAGCAGGTGGTGGTCAAAGCAAGACGAGTCTAGTGAGTTTTAATTTGATAACAAATACACCATGACACAAAGCCACCGACTCTGTTTCAGCTGTCACAAAAAGGAAGATGCTCATCAGCCATGGTCGGCCATGCCCCTGGTGCAGCAGATACACCTGAACTCAGAAGGTGTGGAAACAGATTAAAAAAAGAGAGTTCACTGTGCTCTCCAAATCTTATTAGTCTTATTATTGACTACGCTGAAATGCCAGCCTACAATGCTGTCAGGGTAAATTCTCCCTAAACACTGCCTTCATATTTTTAAGATTAAGCTATTGCACAAGCTCTACTCCCACAGGAAACCAAACATCCAAAAATTATTCTCTCCCATCTTCTGTATGGCCCTGTGCTGCCTTTCAGTCTGACTAAACACTGTACAGTCATCCCATCATTAGCTACTGCCAAGCACACCCTTCTCCCAGGATCCCTGACCACTAGCATCACTGGTGACTCATGATGCATTTTGTCATCCATGTGGAAGGAGCTCATCTTCTGGGTCCCTCTCTGGAAGCAGCACATCTTCTGGGTGCCTCTCTGTGCCCACTGCACAGAGAAGAGTGATGATGTCCAGCCTGAAAGCCAGGCTCTGCAATGTAGGCTAGAAAGGATTAAAATGTATTAATTTGTGGGGTTAAAAATTCAGTGACTACTCATGCCCATTCCTCTGTTCCTGACACTGGCAGGTGCCCTGGCCCACTGGAGAGTGAGGTTGCACATGTAGAGGGAAGGAGGACAGGAGAGCCATAGCCCATCCCCTGGACAGGCTGTTCCTGCCTGTTCCTGCCTGCTGGGCGTCTTCTATCAGCGGCAGAACACTGCAGGAAGGGGACAATGACACAGATCCTTTCCTGCATTTTCTGTTATTGCTACTAACACAGCAGTTTGCTTCTGGGGTTCCTATTTTTAGTAACTTTTTAAAGGTGGGTAAAACATTTGGGAGAGGAGATGCACTGAAGAGCATCACAAACTCCCTTGTGTCGCCCAGAGGACCATGGTGACTCGATGCACCAAACCCATTTCCCACTCTCATCCAGGGGCATCACTACACACAGCAGAGGGCAGATAATTAAATGATTTATTTTATATTAAAAAAAAATAGAATAGGCAAACCAGTTCTTAGATTTTGATGGTCTAAGATCCTTACAAAACAAACATTAGAAGCAGAGAAACTGGAAAGCAGAAGTCCTGTGGCTCTCTTACACCTCTGCATCTCTTGCAGTGTGCTGCTGGCCAGACAAAGGGAGGAAGGCACCGATTTTCCCCCTAGTTACTTGCTTCCTTGTTTTCAAGGCCTGGGATGAGTGGGAGACGGCTATTCAACCCTGGCTATTGAGGTTTTGTTTGTTAATAAGCACAAAATGACCTCTCCCTGGCAGAACAATATTATTACAGATGCTGAACCTTACACAGTCCCTTCTTTAAAGTGTGCTAAATTATTTTTAACAGTAATGACTACAGTGATAGCCCCACCATGGAAATATATACTGAGATAAAAGCGAGACTGACCGTATATAAAAGGAAGTCCTGTGTTTATCAAAAGAACAGATAAAAGTCAAGCTAGGAAAAAATAAAGTTTCCTTTCTGCAATATAGACCAAAAGTACCACACATTCCTTTTAGAAAATAATTTACTGACTTTTTCATTATTAAAAAGGTATGATTGGTTTGGATTTTACATTGCTGCGTGACTGTGAAATATAAACAATCAGATGTTTTCCACTATGATTTAATACCATGATTACCTACACAGCAGAAGAGAATAAGTTAAAAAAAAAAAATAAAAAATCATCTCATGGTTGTCAACTATTATTTTACTGTATTTTATGACGTGTATGTATGACTCTATTCTCCAAGGGCTCTTTTATGATTTGTTTTAGAAAGGAAGTATATGAGGGAACGAGGCTCTTCACACGAAAACTCTTGGCTGAAATGCAAGATGCTCTGGGCTGAGAGCGAAGCCGTCTGCGCCTGCCTGTTCTGCAGCGCTGTGCCCTCCCCGCACAGAGCTGGAGCGGAGCAGCAGCCCCAGCGCTGATGACTCCTACCCACTCGATGTGCGGCAGCTCACACCTCTGCCAGGGAAGTCTGTGCTATTTCTGTCTCTTATCTCGTGACATTTTAGCACAAAATCACAAGGAGGCTCGGCAGCGAGGACAAGAAGAGCCTCAGCATCCTCAAGGGACAGGTGCCTCACAGCGAACTGGTACCCATTCCCATTCCTCCCCTCCAGCTGAATCCTGCTCCCCTTGCTGGGCATCCACCCCTCCTCCTTCACATGACAAGCACAAACCTGTATTTTTGGGGTTCCAGAGGAGGCTGCGTATGTGCACACCCATCATCCTGGAGCAGGCACTCTCTATCACCTAGGGGTGACAGCAGGCACATGTCCAGACATGCGGCAGGACCAGCCACTGTGCCATGACACATGACACGCATGCACATCACATGGTGACAATACTACACGATTTATTGAATTGGATATGGACTCAAGAAGAATGCATGGAATGGGCTTTTCTGTCAACAAACTATATATTCAGGGAGATATAGATATTAAACACACACACACATACATATACTTGTGTGTTTTATTTACAGATAAATAAATGTTAACTGATGTCAGTCAAAATACAATCAAAACAAAATCTTCATTCTACTTTACTGAGTTAAAATAATTACAAATTCATAAATTATTACTGTCATTGGAAATGAAAATGTATTGATTTGCTTATAGGGATGACAACATAGCAAACCTGATACAAGCTGCAATAAAAGCATTTCAAAACACATAAGGAGGCAGCCAATAAAAAGGCAGCCTGTTAAAAGCTGTTTCAAAATGAAATTAGAAATTCAAAAGTAAATTCATAAAATCATGTCTTTTTATAGTAACTCACAGAGGAGTTTTTGATTGGAATTAGCCTGAAATTAATCTGCAAATAAACATGTTCAATAATATTTACTGAAATGATCATTTAGTAAAGTAAATATGATAGTGCCTGTAATTTGCTGACTTCTTGGCTGTCACTCAGAATGCAATCAGGCGGCATCACACCAAACACAGCAGTGTCCCTTTCTTTTTGGTTAAGACCATAATGTCTTTACCCACAGTCCATCCACAACTGCACAATCAAAATTTAAGATCTCTCACTCCACCTATCTTGCACCCAAACCTACTTTAATGATACATCGACTGCAGCAATTAATGAACTTTTGTCCAGAAGGGGAAAGACTTCAACAGCTTAATGAGACAGTAATACATATTAAAATCAATATTATTCAGATGATGTGTCTATTCTGGTTCTCCCTCTGAAAATAACTGAGACTGTAGGAGAAATTATCATTAACATTTTGATAACAATCTTGCCAGCCTTCTGTTAAAATATTTTCTCTTTAAACTGTGACTGGGATTTGTTATCTCATGCAAGCAGACCATTCTAAAATTAGTAATGGCCGATCCAGATTGGTTTGGATCAGATCTTTTAAAAACTTGGAAAAAAAAATTATGCTAACTTGCTTGAATAATCAGACTCTCATGCCTGTTGCTGTAGCAGCAAAGACACTCTAAGCATCGACCACGCAGCAACTTCTTCTCATAAACACCATTTTTGTGCACAGAACGGCACTCCTTAACCATATACAGCATTAGTTTCAGTTGTCTGATAAATCATATTCCAGCTGACAGCCAACACAAGGGAAAAATTCCTCACTACCACAAATCCTTAAGGTATCTTCAAAATGAAATGTGGCTGAATGCCACAGAGCAGGAAAGCGCTTTGCACCTTCGTCCCATCTTCTTCCAGAGCAGAGGAAAATTTCTCAGCATCCCCAAGTCAAGTTATGTTATGTGATCACCATGGTGAAAGAAAACAGTCCCATCACTCTCTTTTTTTAATCAGCGAATCTCACAGCCTTCTCTCCTCTGGCACCCAGTGCTGCAAGCCAGGCTGCTCAGCCTTCCAGCTTCCAAAATGGGACAAGATAGAGACCTGCTGCAGAAACAGCTTCACAGCATTAATGAGGGCACGTGTCCTTCAGAAACCCCCGCCCTTGAGTCAACCACACGCAAACAGAACAGTTGCACCAAAAATCCCAATCCCAACCATTCTGACAACAGGATGAGAAGCCAAATTTCGGCAGGGGCCAGCCCCTGGTTTGAAAGTGCCAGAAACCAGTTCTGAGACAAACTCTACCATGGCTTTCGCTATTTAACCCCTTGATAGCTGGCCTACAAACACAGAGGAGTGAGCCTGGTGCCAAACACCAGCCCTTCCCAGTGACTCCCAGCAGAGATGGGGTGCAGCCCCACCAGCTCCTTAGGGTAGATGTTAGGCTGTTCATGGTCTGAGTTCACAGGTGACCCCACCTAACAGCAACCGGTGCGCAGCAAGTTCTGTGGAGCTGATGGAAGTTACGCTTAAAAGACTGGGCAGAAAGTGCTCTTAATTCCAGATGTTTTACATTTTTCTCTCTACTTTTGAAAACAAAATGTCTTTTTAATACCAAAAGTAATATTCCTTCCTTCTGTCCTTCCCCTGAACTGAGAGGCATCTCATGTACATGTACTGTTAAATTAATGTTTGTTCTTTTTAACTAAATAAAAACGCTCACATTACATGCAAGGACAATTAGATTACATTATTGGGCACACACTGTGGGGTTTTTTTAAGTTATTAAAATAATTTTAAGGGTTTTCAGCAACATAAGTAAAACTTCCCGCAAAGACGAGGTAACAAGTTTAACATTGTTGCTGAGGAAGACAGTAATGGAGCCAAGCAAGTAAAAGCAGCACATCAGCAACCCCCCCAGCACCTCAAACTGTCAGGAAAAGGCACATCTCAAGCTGCCAGAGGAATCCGAACTCGTTGAAGAAAGAGAAACTGGGGCTGGTAAATGGGGAGAACCAGGCTCACCTGCATGAGGCACTAGGAATAATTTTTTCTAGCTTTTTCACACCTTTTGTTTGTTTACTTGTTTGTGGTTTTGGTTGGTTGGTTGGTTTGGGTTTTGTGGGTTTTTTTTAATTAGTTTGTTTTTCTTTCTTTTGCATAATTGTCAGGCCAGTAACTTTCAAGCCAAAGTACCAGTCTGCTCCATGCAAGAGGCTCCTGTAATCAGAAGCAGTTTGTTTTGATGCAAGACTAGGGATAAATAGGTAGCTTTCTGCTGGCACTGTATTTCTCCATTGCTCCCTCCCCAGCTGCAGAAGCACAGCTGCTGTGGGAGCTGGGGCAAGGCCAAGGTCATGCAGCCTTCTCAAATCCCATAGTTTATCTTTGTCCAGGCTCTCATGTCCTATTAGAACTAATCTTGGGTTCTTCCCATGACAGCTTACCCCAGATTGGGAAAACCTGTTGCAAAATATCAGATTTTAACAAGACCACATTGAAAATGTTTGCAAAAATTCATCTCAGTATGTGATGAGTGAGAACTGGAAAGCTGAAACCGTGTGCATCCCAGACAGTTTTAGTCCGCAGAAGTCACCAAGTCCCTGAAAAGTGAATGAAATTAGTGGACTAGAGGTCAGCAATTACAATGTTGCAATGCTTAAAGACATTAATCACAATGAAATATTAGTTGTAACTGACCTTTTGCAGTTTAAGGAAAGGCTTTTAAGGAAGCACAGACTTCAAAAGCAGCATTCCATAGTTACAGATATTACAGGTGGATTACTGAAGTGCAAGAAGGAATTATGGTTTTTAACTGAAATTTAAGCAGTACTTCTTAACAGAGACAGCATTAAATGTTGAACAAAATAGTGAAATTAGAGGGAAAATTCTAAATACAACAGCGCAAAACTCAAGAAGTACCCAGACACACTTTTCAAGTTGAAACAGTAATGGGATTATTAACCTAAAATTATGAGACAGCAAACAAAAATAACTCTAGACTATAAGAAAAGACCTTCCCAGAGCATAAAATCTTATACGACATACATAAAATATTGTTGTAGCATTTTATGTGGCAGCTTATTTACTGTATGGACACAGCTTTGTCTAGAAAGAGCAGTATGGCATTTGCAGCCTCCCTCCGACCTGCAAGAAGAGGCACACAGTATTAGCAGCCAGCGACTTCAGCCGGTCTGACCTGCTGGGCACTTGGCCAGCACCAGGAGTCTGCCTGAACATGAACTGATAAGATTAGAAACAGGGAATACAGTGTAATGTTACAGCACGTACACCGTGCTCGTTGCTGCATCCCTGCACCGATGTTCCCTGCAAACAAACGTGCAGCATCTCTGCCAAACCCCATTCAACAGCAGAAAATAACTGTCGTAGCTCCAGTGTACTCAATCGGCGCTTTTTAATCTCCCAGGATCCCAGCCTCTCTAGTAACAACTCTGTGTTTGTAGGGCAGCTTCTCTCTGAATATCGTGAAGCACATGGGGGTGAGTGAGTGCTACTGGGGCAGGTTTTCGGCTGGGAAATGTGAAGATCTGTAAGTTCATACAGCTCCACAGAGGTAAAAATGGCCACATCCTGCACAGGACCATGCTCTCCATGCCTTTTCAGCCTTAAAAACACAATGGTGTTGTCTCCCCAAACAGCAGAGGTTTAGGGGAGGTGGGCAAAAATTGACAGAATTAAAATGCACACAGGATCTCAGGTCTAAGAGTCTTGAAAGTCTCTCCATTTTCTCTTAATCAGCTATCAAATACCAAACACTGTCACACACTCAGCATTACTAACGTTTGTCATGAATCGTTCAGAGGGATGACACATTTGACAGCAAGAAGAGTCCCACAGAGGCACACCACACTGCCACAAACCCATAGGGAGGATCAGGAGCCAGTGGCCCAAAGTCTTCTCCACGGCCCCATGAATGTTCTGGGTGTGACTGAGTCACTGCTGTCCATCCCAGTCCAGAAGGAAAAGCCCAGTGTCAACACTGGCACCCGTTGGTCACGTCAGGCTCATCATGCATTTTTCTAGCACGCAAGTAGAAATTAACAGCAGCATCCAAAGATGGGTGAAAATACTCTGTTTTTGGAAAACATAATGGACATGAAGATGACAGTGCAAATGGCGGGTTTTCTGAAATGTGTAAGAGCTCGGCGAATCCTCTCTCCTGTGCTCGCTCACTCCTGTGAGAACAGCTTTAATTGCTAGGCTTTTATATTCTCCTGGCTATATTTTTTGCAATACCCTTTAGCATGATTGTTCATCTCCTGCTTTGAAACACATTTTTAGGCACCTGCCAGAAGAAAAAGAATCCTCAAGATCAGAGACTTTGTCATGTAGAATATCAGTCCTATTTGGATGGCTTTATGACAAAGTTCAGGAACTGGCCAGCCAAACTACAGCAAATAATTCAGAGAGAAGGAACAAAAGTAAGGTAAGTCCATGGGTCTACGCATACTCTGCACTGCTGACAAAAGGCACTCCTATCTGTGAAAACCTGGTCATTAAAAAGCCAAGTTGAAGAGTCCCCTCTGCCCAAGAAAATGTGTGTCCCACACACAACCCACTGCTGCTTACAACGGATATAAACGCATGTAAACAGCAGACTCCATCCGCTTCCTCTTATGTAACCCAGGGTGGAATCTTCACCTGGTAGACAATGTATCCAACAAAGAAACGCAGCTGTGGAAAATTACTGCAATGTCTCCTCCACATCGAATCCACTGTAACCTCAAAAACTTACAGATAGTGCAGGATGAGGCTGCATTCTCATAAAAAATAATGATTCAATGTGTCTTTTGGAGAATTTCTACAAACAGAGCAACTGAAAAACCCAGCTAGCAAACTGGCACTGCTCACTCTGGTTGCAGAACTCCTGTGAAGCCAAGGGCAGCAACCTCTCCCCTGGGCTACCAAATTGCAGCCTTCCACCTGAAACAGTGAAATAGCTCTGCAAGGCTGATACGTGGGAGAAGCACCCAGTGCAACACAGGGGAGTGCAGCCCATCTGTCACTTCACTCAGGCATGGTGACACATCATTTTCCCCACGCGCACATCTTACCCTCTGCCATTACCTATACCCCCGTCTGGTAAAGCACCTATCCATCACTTGGGCTGTAGTGTCTCTTCCAGGAAAACTAAGAGACACGTTTTGTTTTTCTAGGTTGTTTCTTTTTCATGCAAATGTTGTTGTTCTCAGTTTGTATTGAAAGCAAGGAAGCAATAAACCCTGCACCTGGAGTGGGAGATGCCTGGTTTAGGAGGAAATTACTAAAGACTTGCATACATTTAACTGGCTATTTGATCTTGAGAACTCCTGAAAAAAATTGTAAGTGATAAACTGCAATAATCGTTTAAAAAAACTTAAATAAATAAATCAAAAATCCCCACCACTCAGTAAAGAAGGCAGATTTACCATAATGCCTCAACAATCTAAGGGAGCCATTTACTTTGACAGAACCTGAATTCCCCAAGTGGCTCGACAGTGGTAATGGAAACAGAGAAGCCAATAAATTATAACCTTGTGTGTAATGCACCTACCATTATAAACCACTCTTAGGCTCCTGCTTTACCCCTCGGGGGGGCCACTCTAACAGTTGCTGGATTTCTTTCCTTCATTCTTCCAGTGTGCTCTTTCGGCTGCCAGACCCTTCCGTATTGTCTAATAGCATACTATGCATTTACATAGCATCTTTAATGTGAACATCCCAAATATGCTTCGCCAAACAGACTGCTGAGTTTTTTTAGAGGCTGAAATAGAAGCATTGGGAGACAAGCTGGCTTACCAAAGGTCAAGTACCACTATATCAATAGCATCCCAAACATTTTTCAAGCATATATTAGTAGGTGAACACCACTTCCAGATTTCTCATGCTGCATATCTATACCACGTACTTTAAAACACCTACAGTATTTTGGAAGTGCTTCTGAAGAATGGTCTTAGACAGCTTTCGGAATGGCCCCAGTGACAGTCTGTCCCCAGCCCCTCCCACACTGGGTTTCAGCACTCTGGATAGACCAGGTCTGCAATAAATTATGGCCAAAAAAGGACCGAAGACCAGATAAAGAAATACAAACCCCTCAGAGTTTTGCCCTAGTGATAAACAACATCCATTGATTTTAGAAAATAACTTCTATGCAAAGCAGACTTCCTCCAAGTATAAGGTATAAAAGCAAAACACAGGCCTAATAGGAACATGGAAGCTAGCCCTGCTCTGTCTTCTAAGGTTAATTGAAATTCTCAGAGAAACAGATCCCTGGTGTGATTCTAACATATCGGTCCGAGGATCTGGGCAAGGCTGAAGTCTGATAGAAGTGACCTTGGCTGCCTGCCATTACGTTTCACCATCAGCAGTTTCCTTCCTAACCAAAAAAGCCCAAAATGGTATGTCCCATTTTACATACTGCACTACCTAAAATGAAAGGTATTAATTAGTAAAATAGCGTAATTTGCATTTAAGCCCCAGGCAGCAAATCTACAGCAATTTCTGAAATAAAATTTTTAAAAAATATAAAAATAAAGAATCACTTCTGCTCTCTCCAAAGGAACTAAACTGTCAAAGACCAATGTAAAATTGAAAAATATTATAACAATTCTGCTCTTCACTATCTGCCTCAAAAAGCCTAATTCTAGGGTGGTTTGTATCATCTATTGTTTAGTACTGAGAGAGGTGCTGTACCCTTTTCTCCAGGATGGCTCAGCAATCAGCTGTATCAGCAGCTCCAAGGAGGATTATTCTCCCCTGCTGCTTTTTTTTTAAAGCAGATTAGTTCAGACTTTCTTTCACTGTAATGAACCTTGTAAGGATCAAGCACATTGCATTGATTTCCAGGATAAAATCATGTGGTCAGTCAAAAGGCCAAGCAAACAGTTTCACAGACCCTCTCTGCCCCAGGAGACCCACAGCCCCAGAAATCACCCATTAGCAAAACAAAATGCAGTTGTTAACCATAAAAGCCAAAATGTGATTCTCAGGTCATGTGTAACTTTGCTTTCTATCAAATACACATGGGTAACAACCCACACAAAAACAGGCAACAGAACTGAAGATGCTCACCAAGGTGCTTTTCAATCAAAGCCAGAAAATGATGGAATGCAATGTGGTTTTATTTTCCATATGATAGCTGCAATAACGGCTAGGGAAGTAACTTCTTAAAAAGCTGTAAATCCATGGAAAAATAATGAAAAAACAACTTCTCCAAAAATTTGCAATAACATACACATTTACTCTCAAGTAACTTTCGCCATTAAGAATTTCGTTACATGCACACCCCCCTGTAACATCCAAACTTGACTAGGATTTAAAGATATGAAAACCAGAGACTGTCTTCTTGCTGGATGGTCACAAAAGGTTGGTCAGAGTGCCAGAGCCTCCCTCTGCAACACGAACCCTGCAGGTGTAACAAGCCTTCCATGCAGACCCTACCTCCCATAAGAGAAGACCAACTGGGACACCAAACCAGACCGTGAGGATACAATGTTTTAAACAACCTAATGAATGCAAACTTCTTCTTTTTGTAATGCTGAAACTCAAGATGACAGGAGCCGTCTAGCTATCACAAAGCTGCAACCCGAAGTTTAGTTGAAAAACAAATAAGCAAAAAAGCAGAGGGCAATATCCTGTTCCCTTTTTTTCTTCTTTAAATTTGACTAATCGTTATTAAATACCTGAAGATCACTGTGGTCTACAACTTAGTAATAAAAGATCTACCTTCCAGAAATATTGCTAAGCATATTTCACTTCAGACTCCAAAATTGAATTTTATGGAACAATGTATGGTATTTGCCATCATTTCCTGTAGGCAAAACTTCAAAACGCCAGTACAGGTCTACTCATTTTTCTCAGGGGAAAAAAAAAAGGCAATGAATTAATTGAAACATTTACTATAGCAGTACAACTTCACAGGGAATCTCTGCATTGACCTTTCCAAATCAAAAGCCTTTACACTAAACTACAGCTCAAGCAGATTTCAGGAATGATCAAAGACAATTAAATATATCTGTTATATATATCACGTGAGAAATAGGATGAAATTCACAGTCTTCAGAGTGTCTTCATTCCAAAGTTTCCTAAAGAGTTCCTATAGCAAATTTTATCGTATCAACTCTACAATTATACAGAACACTGGGAGGAACTGTTCTTGTCCCGAGTTAATGAAACCCTCGACATTGATTTTAAAGGGAGCAAGATCGGGTACTCGTTTGCAGTTTTAAAATTCATAAATGCACATGTTGCAGTACTCTCCTTCAATGAATCGCACACCTTATACATAAAAACAAAATTACGCTCCTTTGGGAAGTCGGCTTCAGCTTCAAACCCCACTCAACCCTGGCTGTCAGCAGGACTCTGCGTGGCTGTAACCGCACAGGCAGCGTCCCGGGAGCGGAAAACTCGGCGCTGAGATGAAAGCGCCGGGTACCGGACCGGCCGAGTATTTCTAGGGACGTATCCTCGCAGGCAGCAAGAGAGCGGGAGCCAGCTCCTGCCTGCACCTGACAGACACCTGGCAGAGGCCAGCACGCCGGATAAAAGCGCTTTCGAGGCACTTTCTGTTTCTTAAACTCCGGGAGCCACGTCCAGCTCTGCTACACCGGGGGCTGTCCCGGGCCCCGTCGGGGCAGGAGCCGCCGGACAGTCGGTACCAACCACCGCGGGGGTTCCCGGAGCGGCCCCGGTCCCTCGGGGCACCCGGAATAGTTTTAGGACATCCCGGCCGAGCCTCCCCAAGCCTCCCATCTTTACATCAGGGGGGCAACCGCAACCTCCGGCCTCAAGAGCGCGGAGAGGCCGACGCCTTGATGCCCCGCCGGGGAACAGCCTCCACCGCCCTGCGGGACGTCCCGCCGGCAAACCGGGACCGTCCGGCGCCCTGCGGTGACACGCACACGCCCGCCCGCGCTCCCCCGCCAGCCCCCGGCCCGGCACCCACCTTTCCCAGCAGGGCGCTGCGGCTGGCGGCCGCCAGCTCCCGTAGGCTGGCGGCGGCCGAAGCGGCGGCGGCGGCGACGGCGCTGGGGGCGGCGGTGGGATGGGGGTACGCGGGGGCCGCGGCGCTGGGGCTGCCGCTGGCGCCCCCGGCGGCGCGGGGCCGCTGTCGGATGCCGTCCAGGAGGCGGACGAGGAGGATGTTGGCGGGCAGCTCGTCCACGCCGCAGCCCACCAGGATGCGGCACTCGGGGCAGCGCAGCTCGTGGCGGGAGCTGACGATGCTCTCCAAGCAGCGGCGGCAGAAGGTGTGCTGGCACGGCAGCACCTTGGCCGTGGTGTCCAGCCGCTCCAGGCACACGGAGCACTCCAGCAGGTCCAGCAACGACGACTCGTCCATCGCCGCCGCCGCCGGCTCCCGCTCCGCTGCCGCTCCGCCGCCGCTCCGCCGCCCCCTCGCCTCCGCCTCCGCCTCCGCCCCGCCGCCGCCTCCGCCTCCCTTCCGCGGGGCAGCGCAGGGCTCCGACGCCCCTAGGGCCGCCAAGGCCGGCGGCAGGGGGGGGGCGACGGCGGGGCGGCGGGGACCATCAGGGCGGCGGGGCTGCGC
The DNA here is from genome assembly GCF_036013475.1 of Columba livia. Classification (NCBI taxonomy): domain Eukaryota; kingdom Metazoa; phylum Chordata; class Aves; order Columbiformes; family Columbidae; genus Columba; species Columba livia. The sequence continues at coordinate 65,281,114 of NC_088602.1, forward strand.
GGGGAGGCGGCGGCGGGCCTGTCCCCGGTGGCGGGCCGCGGTGACCTCGGGGGCTGCCTGGGCGGTGCTGCCCACCGCCGTGCGGTTCAGTGGCGATGCCAGCGGCGCGGAGCGGAGCGGTGCCGGAGGAGGACACCTGCCTGCCCGCGCCTCCCTCCACCGCCCGGCACGGCTTGGCAAGGCGCGGCTCAGCAGCTGCGGCGGGGCCCGGCGCGGCCCGGGGAGCTGCCCGCCGCGCCTCCGCGCGGGGCGGGGAGCGACGGGGAGCCCCGGGGGGGCGCCCGCGGCACGGCGGCCGCCCCGCGGGCGGTCCCCGCCCGCCCCGCCGCTGCTCCATGGCTCCCTGTAACCCGACCCAGCAGGGCTCGCCGCCTGCCTTCCTCCGCCGCGCTCCCTTCTCCTCCTCCTCCTGGCGGAGGCTGCCGGACGGGCCGTGCGGCTGCACGCAGCCGGGAGCAGGCGGAGGAGACCCCCCTCGGGAAAGCCGAGGACACCCGGCTGGGGGCGTGGGGGAGCCCCTGCAGCCCAGGCCTGACCGGGCGTCCCAAGGGGAGCGGGGTCACGGTGGCGGACGGCTGGGAAGGACTCCCAGGGCACAACCTGCCCCTAGAGGAGCAGCGCCTGCCCCGCGGGTCGGGAGCGGGGCTGGGGTTCGCGCAGCCACCCGGCCCCACCATCCCTGGCGGCGCGGCGCCCCCTGGCGGTCGCGACGAGGCGCAGCGCAGGTCCCCATCCATCACCCGCCCCCGTCGGGTGCTTCAGCGCGTCCTCAAATAATCGTGCTTCAGTCGTTATTGTATCGTACCCAAGCTCTGCGGGGACTGGAAAGGTGAAAATAAGAGCGAGCCTCTTCTCCCTGCTGGGTGCCCTGTGCCGGGTGCCGTCCGTCTCCACCCGGTACCCGCGTCTGGATGCAGCAGCTGGACTGTGTCCGAGATCCCATGTGAGTCGGTGTTGAGGCACAGCTGGAAGCGGGGATGCTGTGGCATTTTGGAGTTACGGATCCAGGGTGTATACTAGTCACGGGAGATTTTAAAAAATAAGATGCAGCCACTTGCACATATGGAATATGAACAGAACTTCCCCTAAGAGAAACTGCAGGAGAAGCCCCGTTCTTCAGATTTATATTTCTTTTGGAAAATTCCCTTTTTGGCTAACTTTTGACTATTAGTATAATGAAAGAGCCTACTTAAGGCAGAAGCTACAATTCAAATACATCATAATTTGCCAAAGAGAATTTCCATTTGTGGTCCAGTCCCTAATCCAAGCTTTCTTCTGTACCTGTGCCTGTGGTGTAACAGAGGACTTTTGGATTTTGGGATTGCAATCCAAGCACTTGCAGAAGCCTTCCTTTTCTTTTCTCAAGTCACACTTTTTAAGTTGACTTTTTGTGAGAGTTGTGTCAGGAAGGCTGCACAAAATATTTTTGTCAGCTTTATGAGTCTCCAGTCAACTTCTGATATGTACAGCGAGATGACCCTGTTGTGATAAGGGTAGTCTAGACACTGTATAGTAAAATTTACTAAATTTCAGTGTGCTAAACGCCATGAATGTCTTTCTGTTCTTGTGTTACTCCAGAAGAGAAGGAGTAAGCACAAAGGTAAAGAAAAGCTCCTGATGCAGAGCTTCATTGTTGCTGAGTAATGTCCCGTAATCTAACCTGTGTCCTTGCAGAAAGAAATTCCAAACTCGACAAAATAATACTGATGCCTGGAGAAATGCAAAATACAGTATCAAGGACTTGGGCTTTCTCTGGAGTAAAACTGTTAATTTAAGTAAAAGGAGTAGTGCAGAACCTTTGAGGATAAAAGGCATTGCTTCAGCAGGGGAAGGAAACACTGGAAAACCTGAAATGAAATTAATAATAATTTCAGCACTTCAGGTTGCTTCCCTCAAATGTAAAAAATTAAATATCACTGTTAAAACATTAAAGCCAAAAGTGCTCTGTTACACACCAGTGTAAATCCAGAGTACCTCCAGTGACTAGAACAGTGCTTTTCAACCATCCTTCCTTCTGATTGCTCCAGGCCTTGCAGCCAAATCAACCTGTCACCACGGCTCCCAGAGCTGCCCAGTTATATAGCCCTAAACCAGCAAAAACACTGGAAAAACAGCATCTGAAGATGATGCAAGGGACCCTTGACACTGGGACAGTTTAAAAAGACACAAATCTGCAAACCAATCGAAGAAATTGCTGACATGCTTAAAATTAGAGTCTTGCTGTAATTCACCTCTAAAGCATCCTCTTGAACATGAGCTGGACATCATCATGGAGAAGGAGAAGCTAAAACTGAAGCACAGCTACAGCAGACCCCTGTGAAGGGCAGGAGGTGAGGGAGCTGTCAAACCACCCCAGAGGTCATGTGGGAGGATGGAGGAAATGGGAAACATGAGAAGGACAGGGAGAAGGGAAAACGAGAACAAAAAAGAGGTGAGGAAAAAGGGAGGCAAAGATTGAAAGAGGGAAAGCTTTATACAGAAATTACACAAGGGACTAGAGACAAGTAAAAGCACACTTCTATGAAAAGAAGGGAGAGACTTGTGAGTTGGGCTCCAACTAGAAGAAACACCTCCTTAGTGTCTGAATAGCCTTTGATGTCAAAAGAAACATTTTCATGCTTAAAAGTTTAGTGTATGTTTGTCTTCTTCCATGTGCATGGACCTAAGTGAGAGCCAGGCCAGGCCTGAAGGAAATTAAAGAAAAAGAAATTCATCACACATGCTTTCTCTTTTTGCCAGAGAGACCATGGGAAATATTACATTAAATATTAAGAAATTAAATACTGAGCCTTTTAAGTTTAGAAATAGGAAAAAGATGAAATGCTCAGAAGCCTGAGATAAAACACATAGAAAGGAATGGAAAGAGATACAGAAGATGCAACAGGTTTCAGTTTACTTTGAAGAAATGTGGATTTTATTAATTTCCCTGTCTCAGCTGCCAAATCATCTAGCTTCAGATTATAAGTGCAAAGTGATTATTTGTGAACTAATTAAGTAATGTGATTAACACGGTTCTTAAGCAGAGGTGCATTTTTACACATAGGGATGGAGCAGCACATTTTGCCTCATGTCCCTTGTGTGTTTGAAGAGACAGCTGATAAGCGACTCCTGTTCCAGGCTGTGGAAATGACTTCACTCCCATGGTGGATGAAACAAATCCTTCTTGATGCATTAACTTTGAAGAGTACCTGGAGACAAAAAGAGACTCAAAACCGCAAAATACTGTTGCAGGAGAGTGGAGTGAAATTGAAACATTCCAAGACTTAATTTGTAGTTGTCCTTAAATTATAATAAGGTACTAGGTATTGCTTAGTGTCTCAAATAAATAGATAGGTAGATAGATAGATAGATAGATAGATACATAGATAGATAGATAGATAGATAGATCGATAGATAGATAGATAGATAGATGGATAAAACCCAAACACAAACCTGTTCTGCTTTCCTGGTTCTTTTCCTTGCATCATCTTTCTTCCTGTTAAATTTGGAACAGGACAGACTGACAGTTTTTACTGACTGTGGCTGTATCTGTGTTGGCTTAGAAGGCATTTTCTGGGGACAGTATCTGGACATTGCACCTTCAGCTTTGCCTTTGTATATTTGCATGCTGCTCTTGAAAATGGCAAACTCCTTTCCAGTCTTCTACCAAATGGGATGTGATTATATAGAAATTATTCACAATCCTTGCTTGTATTCTTGCTCTGCTTGTAAGTGTCTGCAGCACAATAGCTATTTAGTTTGCACAGCTAGGGAACGTTTGCCTACTACATAACAACGAGCAGTTTTTATTTGTATGATTCCTCCCAAACCTGGAAAGCATTATAAGAATGGTAGGCATTATTATTTTAGAATGAACCAATGTAATTAAACTTATGGTGGAATGCACAGCAGTCCATTTTTACTCTTGCATTTTCTCTGTATGTTAAAATGATCATTCAGTTATGCTTACATTACTTGCTTTATTTACATTTAGATTCAAAAAATTAAGGCACTCTTGAGCTTCTGAAGTGAATGATATTAATATTAAGCAGAGGGAAGGATGGGGGCCTGTCAGCTCTGTTTTGTTTGTTTGTTTCTTTTGTTGGACCTAAACAATGTGATAGATCTAGAAAAAAAATGCCCAACTGATTACTGATTATGGTAATACTTCTGCAAAATGGACAAGTTTGATGATGGGATCTTCAGTTTTCTTCTTTGACTGGGGGTGAGATTTTTTGATTGAGATTATCTATCTATCTATCTACACACACATCCTCCTCCTTTGAAGGGACAAGTATCTCCTTACATGCATGCTGGTCTTGTTGGCCACGGGTCAGGAAGATATCTCTAACAAGGTGGTGGAATGGCAGCAGATGTTCAGGTAGGATCTGCAGCTGCCCTGCCTTATCTTCTCCAATAGCCCTGGCCAGCTGTTCTGCCCCCTGCCTTGCACCTGGACTGCATAATAGGTGTGTCTTTGTGAAAGTCATCCCTCAAAAAAAAGGGGGGGCAAATAATTTTGACTATAAAAATGAAAAATAAATGTTAAAACTCTATAAATGAAGAAGATGACTCTGTTATATTGTGGTTTGGTTTCAATAAACTTGCAAATTGAAAGGGCACTTCTTCTGAGAATACATGGTGTCCATTGCCCATGTCATTATCCTTGTCTATCAAACAACTGCAGTTTTTTGACAAGTTTTATCACATTCCATAGAGTTTGGGTTTTTTTTGAAGATGCGGACAAAGGCAAGGCAGGTGTTGCCTGTTGTGCAGCTCTCACTACGCATCTACCCCCCTGGCAAGGCACTGCCATTCCAGTGTGATTATCCACCATTCCTTTGACATGGCTTTCAAGATGCAACTTTTACTATAACCTTTTTTTGAAAGGGCTTAAAAATAGCTTCAGACATCTATGGGATTACCTTCTTTGCAGTAAATTCAGCATAAATGATGCAAGGAGCTTTTATTCTGGGTGGAAATGAGCTTGATGGCATCAAAGGCTGAAGAGGAATATTATTCTAGTCCTGAGGAACTTTGTCAGGTCCTGACTATAGTGACATTTGTTAGTTCCTTGCCATCTCTAGGAGTCAGTTACAGTTCCATAAGATGATAAAAAATACATTCATTTTCTTCCCCCTTCCCCTCCCCCTTCCCCTCCCCCTTCCCCTTCCCCTTCCCCTTTCCCCTTCCCCTTTCCCTTCCCCTCTTTTATTTTCTAGTCATGATTAAACTGTCTTCACTCGGCCACACAGATTTTTTCTTAAAAATTGAATGGTACTTCCATTAGTGATGAACTCATTTACCACATTTATCAAAATATTTTTTCCAGTTTGTTGATATCTTCCCACTAATTCACATGTAAATTTAATAGCAACTTTGAGGATAACTGATAAAGACCCTTCTTGCGGGACTTCACTAAGACAAGACTGTGTATACACCACAGCAGTAGGGAGAACACAGTTTAGTTGGCAAAGCTGGACTTCATCCTGTCACAGCAAAGTCACCTTGCTAGTAGACCCAGGTATGGCATTGTAGGTGTTCCTCCTTCATTATTTTCTTGTCACAACCCTGAGAAGGCAAACTATTTCATCACTGTCCTACCACTAAAGAAATGCCCATCCAGTTGTTTTAAAGAAATGTGTTGCAGGGAAGAAGATACTTCCATGATTAATACATATGTTTCTAATTGAAAGTTTTTTAAGAGTTTAAAATTAGCTGTTTAATCTCCTTGTGTTGCAGTTGTTTTTAAAGGCCCAGTTGTCAGTAAACTTACACTTAACATCTGGATTTCTCATATTTATGGGCTTTCATAGAGACTGGACTGTGTTCAGTTGGGGATGCTTAATATTTCCAATTTTAGTCAGGGTTACCTGATTACTCAGAGCAGTCAGCCAAGAAAACTGATTTGTCTGGAACCATGTTTTTTTCTGGAGGTCCATCTTGTGCATATCTTCCCAGTGCTGTATGGGCACAGGAATTGTGTTTGTGCCCCCGAGGCAGCAGCGATGGCTGGTTCTCACCTCTGCAAGGGAAATTTCCAGGTGTCTTCTTCCCCACAGGGCTGAGCACTGCCATTCTGAACCATCATGTTATCAGTGTTTCCCTCAAACTTTAACCAGCACACACAGCCAGCAGAAACTGTTGTTGTACCCTAAATTAATTAATGCATGATCAAGTTAACAAGCCATCTGCAGCTAAAACTTGAAAAAATACTATACACTGTAAAGTTATTAATTTCTGCGTCATGCTTTTGACTTAATAAATGTTTTTAAAAGGAGAATTAACTTCTCTTTTTTTGCATGTGGTTCAGAAATAACTTTGACTTTTATTTGTAAAAGTTTGGGAGAATGAGGATTAATTACCATATGTAAGAGAGAGCACGTGTTCTTTCAATCAGCATTGACTTCTTTAAATCAAGGAGGGAAAACAGCAACCAACAATGATGCCAAAATAAATGTTTAATGGAGTGCAAGGTTGTAATTTTCTCTATAATGAAGCATACCATCTCTAGGAACAAAATAAGTACCATCTCTGCAGACAGGCGTGTACTTAGAAACAGAAAGACACAATATGCAGATAAATCTTCACAGTTTCAAGCCACAGACAATAGAGGCAGTCAATAGACTTTATTAATATTCAAACAAGCAGCTGTCAACACTTCATCCCAGAACAAACTGAAGCTCCTTACATAGCTTTTACTACTGTAATAGTTGGGTTCATTGGCAATAGATTGGAAAACATGCAATACTAATGAACCCTCCCTGCTTCTCCTGGCCCACCATTTAATCCTTCCTAAAGTGAAAAACATTTACTACATATGCAATACCATGCTCCCAAGAGGCTTCAGGTTCAAAAGAGACATTTCAATTTCGTTTCTTAGCAACATGCATCCAATAAAAGTGAAACACTATTCAAACTGTAATATGTTTGTGTTGTTTTAATCTATAATGTAGTACTTTGCAAGTGCTAAGGAAGTATACTGCTACAGGATTTTTACAACGTCTCTCATAATTAGATATATGCGTTTTTTTGTTTTCCCATGCTAGATTACCTGCTACAGAATATATTTCTGAAGACATTGTAATGTTTTCATGAATAATAAATGAAGAGGTAACTTCTGCTCTAATAAGGGCACACTTACTGGGATTATAGTGTGGTTTGTTACACAGGAAGAGATCTTTTGATGTTTCATTCATAAGCAACATTTGGATGTCTTGCGAGGACTTGATTTCTATAATAGCATGAGTATCAGCCAGCCTCTATCTGAGGCTGAAAGGATTTGTACAGCGCTTATTTCTTGGAAGGACAGTAGGCATGGGGTAATATTTTCTCCTCACTGCTCCAATGGCAGACTTGATGTGACCGAAACCATTCCTGTGGTTTCTTGAGTTCAGTGTCAAGTTGAGGAAAAGCAGGAGCCAGTCAGGTCTCCAAAGGCACATAGAGAAATATGCCCTACAGAGGAGCTTTCAAAATTTCACTCACCACAGCTATAGCTCTTCCCCTCCGTCATTTAGCACAATTGCTTCCCCAAATGCCTGCAAAGAGGAATAGGAAACATGGTGTTTAGCTTCTTCCTATCCTTTTTCTCCTTCTCCTCTCTATATTTATCTTTAAAATTCAGAAATGACTCATCTCTAGAAAAACTGTAATACTTGTATTTTGTATGTGCCTGGTAATAACAGTTCCAGCACGTGAACACTATGTTTTCAACAAGCATGTATTAGAAAGGTGGAAATGAGAAAATTCACTGGATAAAGAAGTGCTGTCTTGTTATTTAATGCAGCATGCAAGATAAAAGAAAATAGCATAAATGGTGTCTTGTCTTCCATCAGCTTGGAAATACCCTATTCAAGAAAGGCTGCAGCTTTTCCAGTTGCCATCATGATTCACCTTCCCAAGGTACCTCCTGCCCCAACTTCTTCATATTGGTCTTACATGTCTCGTTCCTTACATTAGGCACTTCCACAGACTAACTCATATTTTCTAGCAGTGTGAGCTGAAAAAAATCAGTCTGAAATATCCAGAGAAAGCTGTTTTGATGAGAGGCCCATAAGTATTTACCACTATAGATATAACTTAGTAATTATTTAACACTGAAGGCAGCTAAGGAAAACAATACCATTCAGAAACACCAGGTGGAACTAGGAGGAGAGGAAAGAAGGAAAGAAAGAAAGAAACACCTCTTTATAGTTTGCCAAGCTTGCTGAAGAAATACTTTTTCTAAAGGCAGTCTTGGTAGAAAAAGTTTTATTTACTTATATTTCACTAAATATCAGCTTATCTGGATGCATACAAAATTTAACAGGCTGATTGGATCTTTAAAGAAGAGAAGTAAACAATCTACTCAGAAATAATGAATATGATAACTCAGCCTAATATGATAACCCAGCTTGACACCTTCCTTTGCATGCAGGATTTGGTGGCAAGACATAAACCTTCCTCAGACTGTGCTCTAATTACCTGATTTATTTTTTTCCTTAGAAAAAGCTGAACGCTTAGCAGCTTTTGCTGAGGTCAACTGGAAGTCATGGTAATGTAAATGAGGTTATAAAAGTCAACAAGCTCTGTCAAAATAGCAGAGGAAACAAATGACATCGTGAAAGGGCACAGTGTCTCTCAACTAAATAGTTAATCCAGCTGACTTGAACCATCTCAATGACATGAAAGAAGGAGAGGGTTTTTCACCCTAGTAGAGACCAATGCATTAGGAGTTCCTGTGGATTAAAAGCTACCCCCTAATTTGCACTTAAGCCCAGAATAGGAAACCACCCACAGCTGTAGTGAAATGCTGGCTACAGATTTTGCAGAAGGCAAGGAGCCAACTGCGCTGAAGTTTAGGAGCAGCCTCCACTTCTTGCCTCATGGAGAGCTGTCAATGGAGGAGGTGCTTTATGGTGGCAGCTCTAAATTAGCTCTGTCTTCAGTAAACAGCTGGATTGCACATCCATCTCTATACAGAGAAATTATACTAGGAAGTACTTCAGGTTCTGTATCTTTAGTTTATTTCTTCTACAGAAAGCACAGTTGCAAGATCCTGAGGTTTGTAGGATTTAGCAAAATGGATGGTAAAATCTTCTACTGCTGTTCATATGCCATGTGCCTATTTTTATAACTTTACATTAGTTTTGATACACATTTAGATGCCACTGTTAAGATTCAAGTGACTCCCTAAGTTGAAATGGTTTTTTTAACATTGAACAGCCCAGGATACATTTGCAGGGGAGGTTTTATATGACAGTACATTACGCTCACAAAGGCACTGATAGCAAAACTTTAAAAATTTTATTTCTGTTTCATCAGAAATATTTACTGGAGAAATTATGTAAAAATGTATTGCCTGTAGTACAGTAATTAATCAAGCATTCAGTGCTCAGTATTCAAGGTGATATTCTTACATGTGATGTTTACATGGAGGCATTCATATTTTCCAGGTAGAGAAGAGTGATCATTCATACTGGGTTTCTTGTGCAAGTATCTCTTCACAAATTGGCATTCACTCTTCATACATTTCTCTGGGATTTACCTTCCTCATGATCATTACAATCAGAGCACTTATTTGCTAGATCACTTATGGAAAGAAAACACAAAAAGGTCTTGAATATAATCAAAGCACATTTTCTTTCATTTGCAGAAATGCTCACTATGTACCAGCTTTGTATTTAGAAAAAAAAAACAAAAAAACAAAAAAAAGTGTTTCTTTCTAGTGTATTAATCTTCTCATTTTTATTTCCCATATGAGAACCCAAATTATAACTTATAACTGGAAGGCCATTTCTTACTGTCTTACCCCTTCTGTAATAATTCACCCACCTGCAATGATAATGTGGCCCAGCAGAACAGCATTTATACCTCATTTGTAGAGCATAAATTATATAGTCCAGGGTATTGTACATTAGGTTTTCCACCCCATAATTTAAAACTGAACATAATCAATAAAATTACAGAGTCTACAACTCTGTCCTTCCAGACCATATTTGCATATTGTCAGTGCTACTGTGTGTTGTAAAAATCTGCACACAGAGAAAATGCTGGTGCAAGAAGACAATAAATTTGAGAGAAGTTCTTCTTAAACCCAGCAAAATAATGTCATAAACTGTTTTCTCAAAAAAATTTGAGTTGGAACTCCTCTTTACTGGGCTAATGCAGAATGTAGTAGAGATGTTTATAACCAATTATACATTTTGGTCAAAAGTCAGGTTGCTATTCAGGAGCAACACCATCACAAGCTTTTTTAGGAAGTCACGCAATGAAAAAGTGGTAAGGCCATGTAATGTGACGTCTGTGACAGTGGGGCTGAGACAGATTTAATCACTTCATGCTGCCTGTTTATGCAAATGAATCAGCCAGTCCCTGTAATATTAACACTGTGGGCCAAACTACTATAAATATTTCTGACAAAACGAGCTGGGAAAAGAGATAAAGCTTTACTGCTTCCTGCTTTTACTTTGACTTCAATATGCTAATAAATGTTAATAATATGCTAAAATGCAGAGCTTGGAATAAAAAGGTGTCCCCTCAGCTCTCTAACAGACAGGAGAAGGACAGTTTCCCATCAAAGACTGTGACTCTTCAAGATGTGCTGCTCAGATATGTGTATATTAAGATGCTGATGATCTCCAGGCATGTGAGGGAAGATGCAAAGGGGCAACCACATCCTTCACCACTGCAGAGTCTGGAGGCTGTAGGCAGTGGCTAAAACAGATCTCAGGAGCTTCTGTCACAAACCTTTAGAAACACTGATGAAAAGGAGACATTTCAAGCATGCAGCTATTCCAGCCTTGTTTATGCTCATGCAGAAATCAGTACACATCGCTGAAGTGTTGACTGGGCACACTAGTGAGGCATTTTACCTGAAGCAACCACCAGAACATGAAGCCTTAGCTGCAGCAAAGTGTTAAATAACCATCAATACTTCACAAGTGTTTGAAATACAAACCTGTGCTGCCAAGTCCTGTCACTTTTGGTTGATTCTGGCAAAGGAGCTTCCACCTGTCTTGGGAAAAGTGGTCTAAATATCTGAATTTCTTCCTGCAAGGGAAGAACAAGGTCTAGCGCCTACAGGGAGGACTTTGTATGCCAAGTGGGGCTCGGTTTGGGTCTTTCTGTTACCTATTTTCGTTTCAGATGTCTGGCAGCTTTAGATCTGAAGGAAGCATCAGTCTCTGCTTCCACAAAAACATAGATTTGTGGTGGGTATTTTAACTATCTTGTGTGGCAAAAATGTAATGGAGAAAAGGTATTAAGAAGAATCAAGTGCCAAGAAAAATAAAAAAGAACAAAGGCCAGCAGCAGTCCAATCTGCTTTTGCTAAATCAACAGCTTAAGCAACATTGCCTGCCACTCCTTTGGAGGCTTACCCCTGCAAAAAACACTATAAACAGCATACAACCTGTTCCCACAATGGTGAAAAAGAGGATATTTTGCAACATGTTCTCAGTAACTTGAATAAATGCGAAGGATATGGTCCATCATTCAGTGTGCTTGTGTACCCCTGCGAGCAGCTGGTACCCTGCCTGGTATTGGCAGAAGCAGATGCCTGGCTCCAGAACAGACTTTTCCCACAACACACACACAAACACACAGACATTTATGCCTGCTGTTAGTTATTTCTCCATTGTCCTCTTAACTGCGCCCTTAACCCTTCAGGCTACTTGCACATCTTCATGGACCTTTTGGAGAGGGTCCAGATGAGGCCACAAAAATGCTCAGAGGGATGAAAACACCTCTTCTATGAGGACAGGCTGAGTTGGGGTTGTGCAGCCTGGAGATGTCTCTGGAGAGACCTTATTGTGGCCTTTCAGTACTTAAAAGGGGTCTAAAAGAAAGATGGAGACAGACATTTTAGCAGGGCTTGTTGTGATAAGACAAGGGGTAGTGGTTTTAAATTAAAGGAGGGAAGATTCAGGCTAGACACGAGGAAGAAACTTTTTACAATGAGGGTAAGAAAGCACTGGAACAAGTTGCCCAGAGAGCTGGGAGATGCCCCATCCCTGGAGACATTCCACGCCAGGCTGGACAGGGCTCTGAGCAACCTGATCTAGTTGCAGATGTCCCTGCTCGTTGCAGGGGGCTTGGACTAGATGACTTTTGAAGGTCCCTTCCAACCCAAACTATTCTATGATCTACCATTGCCCTCATCTACCACTGCACCACAAGAGCGTGCTCCAAAAATAACTCACCATAGCTGTCCCGTGGTAACATCTGCTTTATAAGCACCAACCCACAGGCTGATCTGTAGATACGATTCACAAGGAGGTACTGATAGTACAGCACACATTGGCCCTTCCACCTAGGTAGTGCTACAGAGCCGTGTGAAGAGGTTGGTGTACTAATGGTTGAGAGAAAAGCAGATTTTCAATGCTTTTTTCTATGTTTTCATAGCATCTAATGAAGTGAATGTGAAGATAATAATGCAATAGACCTTCTGAAAAAGACATTATGTATTCACCCAATATACTTTTTAACAGAATGAGCTGCATTCTGCCTCAGAAAATAAGTAGGAGGATTTTGCAGTGATTTGTAGGAGACTTGTAAGAGCTGTCTGTCACTTGCTCAAAGGAGCTCTCAGAGATCAGTAACATTTTAGGGTACACCACACTGTACAAAAAGAGAAGTGAGTCTTTTTTAAAACTTTGCATAAAAAGGAACTACCATCACAGCGAGAGACTGAAACAGCTTTATTATTTGACTCCTTAAAGCAAAATTTGCCAAGATTTTTAAATGGCAGACAAAAGGAGGGGAGCATCTGCCAGGGAGAAGAGCACAGCACAGCGCAGGTGGGATCTCTTCCCACAGCCCCAGTAAAACAGGCAGACATGTGGTTAGAGAGATTGCTTTGTCAAAAGCAATTTTTCAGGAGTAAGCCTCAGTACAAAGAATGGGGAAAATGGGGATGTACAAGCTCAGATGCATCGTATCCCAGGAAAACACATGACACAACCACCAGTGCAAAAATCAGCAGGTGACAGAACTGTCATTACTTAGGTGTTGTGGGTACACCTGAGTTTCAGGGTCTGGTTGTTCTCAGGAAGGGGAAATGGGTGCATTTGTCAGCACACCATGGGGCTATACGCAGGCAGGGTGATATCCCTCGTAGCAATCCCCCATGTGGTGAGGACTAAGTTTCCTGGTAAGCTAAAAGTTTTCTTTAAGAACCAGTTAGGCAAATACCTGTTGGGAATGACATAAATACAGGCCATCCTGTCTCAGGCACAGTGATGGACTAGAGCACTTCCCAAGGCCCAGTCTGGTCTTATTTTCTGTGGTTTCTGTGTTAGTACCCAGCTGAAAAATGAAGTGGTAGAATTTGGAAAGTTTATAATATCTACAGCTCTATGGAGAATACAAGGGAAATAGATAGAGGCATAACAAAGGAATAATTCCCAGAGAAAAATGAAGAAAACAAGTGTGGTTTTGCACTATTAGAGAAAAAGACAAGTAAAAATAAAAAGACGATGTTCTGCCATTGTACTGCCTTTAAGAGATCTGTTTACCATGAGGAACTCAATGGTGCAAAAATACTCCTGTGCTGCCAGAGCCATAACAAAGTGGCTGGAAATGGCCCTTTCTCAGTTTCCTGAGCTGCAAGACTGGTTTGCACAGAGAGACTGAGCCTACAAGTCTGGATATGTCCCAGTCCAGGTGATGCTAGAGCCAGAGCCAGTGAGTGAGGCTGCATGTGGGGATGGGCTGGGTGGAATGGGTGGCTTCAGAGCCAGCCAGGTAGCTCCAGGGATGCTCAAAGCAAGGGTGGGTACTGCTGGGGGCTCAAGGGGACATCCCATAGCTGTTTGGCACCTTCATAGCTGGAAGTGGTTTGAGCAACCTCTGTAATGTACTGTAATTTCTATCCTCCAAAGGGATACAAAAAGTATGTTTTTGTGAATTAGAGCATTTTCTCAGCTAACTACAGAAGATCTGAGAAAGTTTCTAGCTGCATTATGTTGTCACTTAATCATCAATGTGTTTTGTCCTGTTGTGTAAGAATACAACAGCGCTTTGATGGGGAAGGAAGAGAGAAATGAAGTAATTCCAGTTGGTGGGGACAGGACTCTGTGCATCGTGAAAAGCCATTTCATAACAGCAGCAAATGCTACTTGCTTTGGGCATCATTTTGAGTCAGGGAAGTTAAATCACAGAAGTATCTTTTCTGGGGGAAAAGAAATTTAAAAAAAAAAAAAATATTTTTCTGATAGATCATCTGGTGCTGGTGAAAATAGTGAGGCTGAAGACAGGCATTTTCCCTTGGGTATCAACCCAGCAGCACTGAAGGACTGAGTCAGAGTGACATTTTTTACACATTTTCAGACAAAATCCATGGAAATTGCTCCAGAAATTGCAGAACTCCAAGCTTGTCAATGCCCAGAGCACTTGGGAGATGGACACAGCCCATGGCTGAAGACCAGCTTCCTTACAGTGGCAGCAAATCAGTGTTTTATGTCGGTAGTGTTTGCTTTCTAAGGTAACCGACCACCATAAAATCAAGCTTGTGAAAAAGGGTACTGAATGAACTGGGAGCCTACCACTTTGCATTGACTTTACATATTGCTCTATGCCCCTGACTCTGGGGCTGTTTTTGTCTCTCCTCTCTGACATTTGTACAGGTGGAGGAGCACAGGGCTGGAGGGGATCTGCTGGGTTGCTGAAACCAGTCCCCATTGACTGTGACAGAGGCTTTGATTGAAGGGCCATTTCCCATGCCCTCCACACACAAATGTCCTGCCACAAGCTTGAGAACTGCAGAAAAAGACCAACCGTGATACCTTTAATGCAGCAGTGGAAAAATTAGGAGAAACTGAGAACATTTCCAGTTCCTGCAGTCACAGGATATCTGATGGATACTTCAAGATAGATCGTACCCTGTACTGTGAATGAGGAACACAGTCTGGCCCTCCCTGTCAAACTGTCCAGCAGGATAACACCTTTCTGACCCCAGACCACAAACTGCCTTAACTCTTGGTATGTGAACTGGACACACTATGTCTGCCTCAGCAAATAACAAACTCAATAAATGTGGGTTTGTAGAGTAACACCATTGATGCTGAGGACCTATCACTGACAAGACATAATTCAGGGGGTAAAAGTGCTAGTCTGATCCCCAGGACTACATGGGGGCACATTAGGTGTGCAGCTGAGACGCATCAGGTTTAATGTCCTTTGGGGAACTTCATTTACACACCCTGAGGCTTTACCATGATGTAACCCACACTGCAGTGAGTGGGGACCACCAGGACCACCACTACAAAACTACATTCCTGGTCTGGGCTAAAATGCTGATGTAGATGAACCTGTTAACAACTGACCTGGGAGTGTTATGCCATCAAGAGCACCCATCTGTGCTCTCTCTCCCACGCCCTCAGAGAAAAGTGTGTGTGCAGGAAACAGCTGGTGGGAAATTATGCCTTTACATGGTAGAAAGGAGTTTCTCTTTTGCCTTACAGGTCATCAGAAAGGAATAATATAAGGCAAAAGGATGCCACAAAGAAGCAGCAGAATAGCATCAGCTCCTTTTGCAGGTATCAGCACATCAGAGACCTCTTCTGTTTCCAGCAATTCTCCCTTTCTTTTTGCAGCCCTTGCCATGAAAAGTGGCTAGGAGGGACAAGGAGCTCTTTGATGAGGAACAAAACTGAAAGCTCAGAGCAGTTCAAAAAATCTCTCACTACTCATAAGAGCTGAGTCTTGACAAGCCCTTCTTCCTTCAGACTCAGAAGACTTCATCAGACACCAAACTTCAGGGAAATGAGCTTGTATAGGTCTCCTTCATTTTATTTTTAGAGAAGAGAAATAGGCCACACATCTTTTAGAGATGTGCTTAGTGTCTGTCACTTACTGAGACCACAGTCTTGCAAAAGGAACATGCTTTAGACTGAGGTAAGCCACACTCAGCCATTGTGGACTGGAGCCTGGAAACTGTGATGCCCTCTCCAGCCCTGGCTTTTAGAAGGAAAGAAATTCCTGACACACTTATAATAGAAATATTATAATAATAGAAAGAATAGAATATTGTAATAATTTTTAATAGATAATAATAAAAATAAAACAAATAATATAAAATAGCTGACTGTTCCGTCTCCTCTTAAGTAGGAGTCAGTGCTCATATTATTCCTTATTTATATAAATACACCATGTGGCAGGATTACACAGTGTCTAAAAGTGCAGACGCAGAGTATGCTGCTGATGAAAAGAGTGACTGAGTTTGTATGAGAGAACTGTGTTTGTCAGGAGACTTCAAACTGACTTGAGTTCAAGGAACTAACATTAAAGAAAGAAAAAGGAGACCATTTTTTCTGCCAAACTCAAAAGGAACATATATGTACAGTTTTTAGTGCTGTTCTTACATCCAGTACTAGAAACCTTCTTTTATTCATTCATTAAACCAGCGCCTATTTATCACCACAACTGATTGAAATGATCCCAATGATAAATGGCTTGTTATACAAAAAGCGATTGTGGGAGAACTAGTGACATTAAGAACATTTCGAAATTTAAATTATAATAAGTCTTCTTTCCTGTAAAGTTATTTCTTTCAGTAATCCCTTCTGATTTCAGTATCCCCTGAACTAGAATTATTGACATTAATACATTTTTTACTATTCAAATTATGGTCCACATTTTTTTATAGCTGGGTACTTAATTTAGTAAAGGAGACTAAATTAACATCCATACAAGATGATTTTCGAATTTAACAAGAAATCTTTCCGTGGTTGGATGAGGCAATAAAAAAAGCTTAATTATTGAAAGTTACCGATTGAAACAACAATAACAACAAATAAACAACAACAACAAACACAACACAAAACAAAATGAAAAACACAAGCACACTAAAACATGCCTTTTATGAGAATCTGGACATATCTGTACTTTTCAATTCAAAAGCCTGCCACTCTTCTTTTCATACCTACTGGTTATTCTAAAAATCCTAGATTTCATCAAGAAGAGAAGAATCATAACATTATCTGAAGAATGTTGAATTTGTACATCTAGTTTCCTCTTTTATCATTCACAGGCTCACATAGGCAAAATTAATAAACTCATTGATGTCTTTTTAAAAAACTAATGGCTTCAGAAGACTTGGATCTATTAGATTTATGGGAGACAATGAAGGTTTATTTAAGTGAACTAATTACACCTTATTATCTGTAATGAGGGCCTTCCCAATTAATATTTTAAGTGCAGAAATTGCAAGGTAAAAAAATTTAAGCACAGAAGGAACGTGGTTCTGAGTGGCAGCCCTAGTCCATGGCTGCTGCTGAGCAGGTAGAGAGGGCCAGACCCAGCAAGTCCTTACTGAGACTACCCTTCGCAAATGATATTGCTGTCTATCTCTCCATATCTGATATGTAATGCTAGCTTTATGGGAAATGTAATGAGACTCGTAGTGGACTTCACCTGCCTTTTAATAACACCGTGCTCAGGAAAAAATCATTATGAAAGGCAAACCCATTATTATGATGGGTTTTACATAGGCAGGTGCTGAAAGGCAGTAATCTAGGTAATACAGCTATTTATTAAAATTAAAAAAAAAAACGATAACCTGGAGGAAATGTACTCTCATGGCCTAATCCTAGAGATTTTTTCATCCTCCACAGAATCTACTAAAGTCAAGCTACCCATGATATTCAGAAATAGGTCATTTGGTAATGTTTTAGTCAAGCATCACAAAAACAAATGCAATGAAAGAACACGACTTGCGTGCTTCCACACCCACCCCTTACACTAAATTTTTTTAAATGGCAATTAACCCATTTCCTTCTCAACAGAGATGCTGAGAAAGGATCACAAGCAGCTACCAAGCCTGTGGTATGGGCCCAAACCTTACGCTCCATCATGGCCCAGAAATATGGTATGTCCCAGGCAGTCCATGTGAACTTTGGAATAGCAGCTCTGTATTCCCTCCTTTGGGCCATGGGAAAGGTTTAGATGGGCCACCAAGCTACTTTGCACCTTATTATTGAAGGATGTAACACAATACCACTGCCTTCTCCAAGTATATCTCTTTTCTTCATTTTATTTGGTTAATAATGAGATGACCTGAATTATGAGTTTGAGAGCTAGACCAAGTTTCAGTTTTTGGCAGAGCAGTTTCAAACCATCTCTGCACTGATAGAACCAGTTTTTATAAAAATGTAGTGCTTGAAAAACACAATATTGCTGGACTGTAGCAGTATGGTGTGTTCTGGTAAAAGAAAATGGCTGAAAGGCCACCAGAAATGTCCTACATAGTGAGGGGGAAAGCTGCATCTGAACACCAGCCACAATTCACCTTCCTGTATCACCTTTTGTGCATGGAAGCGTCTTGGCAACATCAGGGGAGACACAGCTCATGTTGTGCTGGAGAGCGTCACTGGTTTGACCCTCACACACAGGACAATTTCTCAGGTGACAAGGTTTGGAGGATGGCACAGCATCCACGGCATGTATCCACACCATTCCTTCCTATAACTCCAAAATCATCTAGCTCAGGGTTTTGGACAGTTGGTTCAACCAAAAAGTCTTCCCTTACTCTTGCCCCACATCTCTGCCCATTCTGCAGGTGCCATGCAAGACGTGTGAGGGAGATCTAGCAGAGGTCTCTGGTGCAAGTGCCATGGAATTTGTCACTAGTTAACATAACACAATGCATGACACATACCAAACACCGCAGTCCCATTTCTTTGTGTTAATGCAAACCTTACGCCACATGAGCACATTATTCTCTGTTTTTTAATTTCTAAACCCACTACATTTTCAGGTCTATATCTTAACAAAACACATATTTGAAGTGCACAAAATGCATATTTTATACCTTCAGAATCCTCAGCCTCTGTAAACTATCAACAGACCAATTAAAACCAAACAAACCAAAATGAAAAGTCAGACTACTCAAGTCCGGTATCTAACACTTCTTTCGATTTCTCTTGGTTAAAAGGCCAAGAAAATAAAAATATATTGTAGAGCTATATTTACGCCTTTATTCGTGATACAACAGTAGAATGAACCAGTTTACAAATAGTTATTTAATTTGATTTTTAGTTTTCAGATTGCTTATGCAACCTTCATCAACGATTTATTTATCTGAAGTTCTTTATCAGTCATTTTAGCACCAGAGACGAAGCCAGTTCTCCTTTGGGCAAACTTCAGTGTAAGATTCACTGAAGTATTTATGGGATGAGATATTTACTTCATTTCTGGAATATGCAAAAATATGCCTCCCTTGGTATGGAAAATTGGCAGATACTCCAAGTGCCTGACTTGATCAAATGCACTGAACATTTATTTAAACCACACAGGTTGGCATAGTATCTATGGTTATAGTCACAATAGCTGCATCTGTAGCATGCTTACAGATGTCGCAAACTATTCAGGATGAGAATGAAGTAGAAACATTTCTTCAAAAAATTTTGTAATTATAATGACATACCTTGTGCATTTTTGGCCTGTGTTTACTGCTTTTCCTATAAACTCAACATGTATTTTCTGGTTTTCTTTGCTAGCTGCCTCTTCCCTCTCTGGCCTAGACATGAGTGGTTTGCTCAGCTGCAGAAACAGCTTGTGTTCTCAGGTTTCTAGGATCTTTTCCCTCAAACACGGAGGTGACAAATGCACCTAATCTTTGCATTTTAACAACAAAAAAGGGAAGAGGAGGCCTGAGGCAAAAGTAATCTACAGAAGATCAGAAGTGCCCAAAAGGGGGCAAAGATGGGAGTTATTTTTTCAATTGACAAATCCTTTTTTTCCCCCAACATTTTCATTATGGCTCTTTATCAAGTCAAAAAGTTGCGTAAAGTGATGGATTTCAGTATTATTATTTGTCTTGACAGTTCCAGAAGAAAGCAAAAACTCTGAGAGGCAGTGAGGGGAGGACTCTCTAGTTTCACCTAAGCATTATTGAAAATTATTTTAACCAGATCCAGTTTTAAAGGTGTTATTGCACAGGTCTGTCACTCTTCATGAGAAAGGAGAGATAAAGGAGCAGGCTGACTTGCAGCCAGACAGCTCCTGATCACCTTATGGGAATTCATGGAGCCATCAGACATTGATTTGACATGGGTAGGTACAAAGCAGACTCTGTGAAACTACTGTGTCAGGACACAACAGTGCAAGTCAAGGCCCAATACCCTACCTTGTGCTTTACTCAATATAGATCTGTTGCATTTGATACCAGAAATAAATGGATTTTAGTGGAAAGACATGAAAATAAATAGCAGGCACTCTGTTGGGAAATGCCACATGCCTGGCAGTGGCCCTTAAGGAGGATTTCACACAGAGGCAGAAAGGGAGAGGTTGTACCTTCAAAAGCTACATAGAAGAGTACTGATGAGTAACATACATTTTCTCCATATTCTACTGAGACAATTTCTTCCTATTAGGAAAAGACATTTTATAAATACATTTAGGCTTTTTCTTCTAAATACAGATGTAAAGATAAATCCAGCATAGCTGGAGACATGAGGAACAACGGGATCTCCTGGCAGCATCCAGAGAAAGCTATCCAACTTGATGTTCCAGCAGGGAAAACGCTGTGTACTTAACGCACATTCCCTCACTTGCTGTTATTGAAAGCCATTATTAGCTTTGAGAAAGAAAGTGGTTTGGCTGCATATTTCACAGTACAGTGACTCCAGTCAATTGGATTCTTGAAGCAGGCTTTCTAAAAAGTATCATTACTTCCTCTTGATTTTTTTTTTTGTGTCTGTACTCATTAACAAAATATATGAATAAGTACCCTGGGATGAAGAGAGGGGGAGCTGCAACAACAACAATTTGCAGAACACCACCAGGTTCAAACATCACTGCTACCTTTTTCAAAATCAGTAGAGACACGCCTTTGGAAAGAGGTCAAAACTGAAGGTATATAACAGGCCTTCCCAAAGCCTTTGGTATATTCCAAGTGCAGTAGGTATGTCTCAAGTTCACACATACAGGTGCACCTGGATTAAACCATGCCAGGAGAGAGTTGCCCTCACTGTGTAAATCAGATCCATCTTCTTATGAGCCCACCCCACTCATCTGGCCATTTCGCAAGCAGGGTGACCATCAATGTCCCCTTGCTGCAATGAGGTACATAAGGCACAGTGAGGTCCAACTGGAGACAGGCAATTGGATACCATATAGCAGTGGTAGGGCTTGAGTGTTGAAATGAAGGGTGTGGTGGTGTCAGTCTCTTGCCTGTCATATGTAAAATAGAAAACTTCTGGAGCCCATCCTGCACAACATGTAGCAACCACTTGGTCTGATTGGAAAATGTTAGCATAAGCAAAGGGCTGTAGGCCAAGGAAGACTGATAATACTTCTCCATAGTCTCTCCACCTTCATAATTAAAAGGGGAAATGAAAAAAGGATTTAGATTGTATTGAAAGAAAAGGCACTGGGGAGCAGATTCAATTTTTGAGTCATCACAGAAATTCTCTAAAATTCAATTACGGTGATGTAGATGTGACATCGGATGTATTATTATAGCACCCCAGAGAAGGTCAATAAAGTATATTGTAAGGTCTCCATGAAATTTCATCATGATTATAATATAGGTGAGTCTCATTATTTCATGTGTTTTGCAGCTGCTCTAACTGAATTTTCAGGGGTACCATCATATAATTATCAAAGATGATTACATTTTATGCCCCCAGATCTTGCAGGTTATGTCTACAGGGAAAGAGTTCAAACCTATTATATAATAGCAAAGATATAATTAGACTCTGGAGAGTGAATAAATAAATCACACCAAGCAAAAAAAGGGCAACATATCTACCAACAGACCAGCACATTTATGGCTGAAGTTAATGTCATATGATGAAAAGACCAATTTAAAGTACTGCAAATTTACAGGTATTTCACAGAACCTTGACTCTTAACCACTTGCCAGTAAAATATCTCTATTCCTTTAGATACAAAATCTGTCTGGACTGACTGATGTTTTCATTTTCTTTACAAATACAGATGGGCCATGGCGACTTAATATTTCATGTGTGGGCTAGATTTTACCCCCAGCACTTACTGTGGATTTGCAAGTGTACAAAATGTATTTATGTTTAAATTCACAGTAAGTTCACAATGAAAAAAAATGAGAGAGACCAGTGGTAGGATTACTTTGTCTAACCACAGGTGCTTACTGCCATCTGACATGCCCTAAGTGTCTAGGGCACCTGAATGGGGCTGTCAGATAAGACACAAGACTTGAGAGAGGTCTGCTCCCTTGTGAAACAACAACTCCAGGGTGTGTGGGAAGCATGGTGAGATCTAAAATGGCTCTAGATGTCATGATGTTTTAGCACATTAATTTTTTCCTGAGATGTTATTTAGCTGTGGAGTTTGAGCCAGTGCCTGCCAAAGGACCCAGGTGTTTTGGCCACTGGGACAGGTCCAGAGAAAATTTTAAACATCAGCCTCTGTGGGTCAGGGATTTTACCTGAGACTGTCCATTTATCCGTTCGTAGCTTTTGTGTGGTAAGGGAATAAATTTAGTATTGTTGATTGCGGTAATCTTGTCTTGAGAAGACATGGTGGGAAAAGGAGGGACAAGGAGGAACATGCAGAGACTGGAAAGACCTACCCATCAGTGAGCAAAGAGAAATGTGGGTGATGCTAGCTGTCCCTTCTGATGGCTGGAAGATAAGGGGCCAGTCAATATCAGTTTGTGGTGTTAGGCAAGGGAAGGCTGTTTAGAGTTTCTGTAGGGAATTCAGGGAACCTTATAGAAAATGCATCTTTTGTATGAAGCGTAGATTTCTTTGTGAGTTTAACGGGAGTACAGCTGGTGCTGCTTGGATGAGGCATTTCTGAGAAAAGTACTAATTAATCATTGCTAGTTACATCCAGACTGTTTACATTTCAGCTTATACTACAGAATAACTCTGTTAAAGTAGAGATGTTAAGGGCAGTTCAAACCATTTGCATTATAAGCTTGAACTACTGGGGTTTTTATGTCTCAGAACACCACTTTCGCTCTGGTACTATTAATATGTGGATAAAACCTACACAGAAAAACCCATTCTTTTGTGAAGTGTGTAGTGATGCTGGGCCAACATCAAGGTTTCCGGTGCCACCTCTCTACTCCCTCTTTTGGCACTGGTTGTGGTCATTATTGGAATTATGTATTTTACTTCACCACTCTGCAGAGCCGCCTGTGCTGCTTCCCAAGCCCATGCACTGCCCCAGTCCCCCACCTTTCAGTCACCTCTCACCACAATGAGACTTACGACACAGTGCATCTTATGACCCCATGTCCTCTCCACTAAAATCTCATTCAGTCTCCATTTTTCTTCCCATTCCTAGTCTTGCTGCCCAGCTCTCAGTCCCAGTTTTCCTGTTTCTCCTCAGTCTCCAATGTTTCCTCACCAGGTTATTCTCCTAATCTCCTTTGCATGTCCACCCCTTGCCCACTCTGAATTCAAATCATCCTTTTTCTAGACTTTCTGAGCACTGGCAAAGTTGTTGAAACTGTTGATTGTGGTCTTCTTGTGCCAGAGCACTATTATTCTTATTGCCTACCTAGAGAACAGAACTTGAAGTGTGGTGCACCAGAGAGGATGGAAATGCCTACTTTAGCCTAAAACAAGAGGTAGAAAAACAATCAGGAAGACCCAAAAGCACAATAGCAAAGAATGTTTCTCAGTTTTTTAGGAAATGAACAGGCTGGAAGTGATTTGTAACTCTGAAAGAGGAATAATACTCCTAGTATTCCTAGAATGGCTTTCCATCAAGAATTTCAAAATATGCCAGTCGTTAACTAAATTTAACAGGGCTGCTGCAAGGAAAACATAGGCTTCACCAAGCCAGCAGATCACAAGTTGCAGAACCCAGAGTTCTTGTTTCATGGGGTACTCTAAAGGACTAGCTCAGAGAAATTACAGTGCAATATCTAGCATTTTTATTCATGTCAAAGAAGCATAGAAAATTGCCTGTAATGTTTACCTGGGTATCATATTACATGTTCCCTTAGTGTGAAAATAATGTGTGTATGTGTTTAAATTAAATGATATATTTGTGCATGCAAATCAGGTTTCTTATACGTAGGCAGAAGTCTGCTCAGATGTTGTATGTGCAATTTAAGAAGAGCTTTGAACATTTTGCCCTGTATTTGCCTGAAGGAATGAAATCCAGTACATTAAGATTACATTCCTCTGTGCCCAGCCTTAGCAGTGCATAGAGCATGTTGGGTCACTGACTCTGTAAAGCATTTAAATTAACTTTTCTTAACAATTACAGTAATTAAGTCTCTCCTAAATTACAAATTAAGATCATCTGGATGCATTATAGAAGCAAAGGTGGTGTTAGCAGGGGGGAGGGAACAAGTTTAACAACTCTTCAATTATTCATAATTTTACAGACAAGTTCGTGTTTCTGAGGACTAGGCTGTACTGTTGCAGTGGGTGTGTAGGCATCTCTGCAGTACGTTCTGACCTTTGACTCTGCTCCTGCTGCTCTCCCTGCTTGTTGTGTAGGCTCTTCTGCTGTCTGTCGGTCTTTGTTAGGTACACCAAAGTGCTGATGTGAGTTTGCCGTGGCTTAAGCTTCTTGTATCTATACCGTTTGTTGATGGCCTCTACCTTGCTGCCTCTCTGGGTGCTTGGCTGACTGATGAGCAGCTGGATTGCTCCAGATGCGAGTCATGACATGGACCAGTATATAAAGCATTACTGTAAGGAGGGAATTTGGCCTTAAATACAAGCTTGAGCCTCAGATATAGATACAGCCATTAGGAAAATAATTTTTGTGTGTCCAGCATAAACCATAAATACAGTCCAGATATTCTGTGAACTTCTTGACTAAACCTGCATAGTATTTGGCCAGCAAAGAATTGATTCGACCTGTTGGGTTTTGTGGTTAACAGAGTAGACCATCTGAGTAGTATTGCAATAGGAAGGACAAGGACATGGGAACATTGCAAAGGGTGTGGGGAAAAGAGAGAAAATGGTATATTGCAGACAGAGAATTACATTTCAGATCATTAACAGCAAAAAACAGCTTTCTGCCTTTGAAGGATATAAAAAACAAGGGAGGAATTTCAGACCCTGCATAAACTGTAGAAAGAAAATGTCCGAAGGAGACCCATGGAAGAATTTAGCCAGTATTTACATTGTGAGAAGTCAGTAAGAAGTTAAATCAGCCAGCATGGGCACTGCATGAGGGGCACAAGTGACATCTGTCAGTCCAGCCTATATTACTGTGCTCCAGGCAGGACCTCATGACTCTCAATCTCCCTTCCCAGGTATAACATTTTGTGAACGTGTTTTCAAAGTAAATTCAAGATACAAGCAGAGGGACAGACTGGCTCGTATATCTTCAGGCACAAGATCTTAAGACATCTGTGCAGGCTGCCAGCACAGAGTTGTTTTCTGCTGTCATTGAACAGTAGCCACTTCAACAGTAGCTCATTGACTTCATGGATACTATTTACATGCTCACTAACGGTACTGAGGAGTCTTGCCCAGAGCAATCAAGACCATGGGCCAGAGAAAGCATACAAAAATGCATTGGTTTAAAACAAAATATTTGTCTGCTGCCAACACCTCAATGCAGTTTTCTCTGTCTCCACCCATTAGTTTAAATGAATAAAAATAAAGAAGATAAAAGCCTTTAGCTAGCAAACAGTGAAAATGCTTGGAAGAGGCTACAGTGTAAGCCCCCTGTTTAACTCAGGCCCTATATACCAAGGGAATACTTTAATACTGTTTTGTTGGCTGTGCTGGAAAGGGAAATAAACATAGATGCTTCTCACACACCTACATACACCTTCTATCCTGAGGGCATTTTTCCAGGAATTAGCTTTAAAAATAATCCTGTAAAAAGCTTTGGATTCTTTTTGGGAAAGGATCCCAAGCAGCTCAGTTGGTATGTTGTAAGAACTAAATGCAAAGGTAGGTTCTTGTAGGTTCTCATGGTTCTAAGAGAGGTAACAAACTGCTTCAGGACAAACAGAACTGGGACACTTCCTCTGAGTAAGCACTTGGTCTTACAGTTCACCTTTAAAATGGAAAGAAGAAAGGTATTCAGAGAGCAGCCTCTCAGTGGGTAATAAATGGTGCAGGTGGTGGAGTCAGCTTGGACTCCAGACTACCCGCTAACCTTGAATCATCAGCACTCATACAGAAGTATTATCACAAGACTGGGTTTGGTCTTTTTAACCAGCTGTCATTTAGAATTTATTATGTATGTTGAAGGTTAGTAATATACCACAGTCATACATTGCAGGTGATACAATAGCATATTAAAATATTAATCAAGTCTGCAAACCATCTACATTCGTGAGGCAAGTAATCTGCCAAAGAAGAGGTTATAAACAAAATGAAAATTCATTGCAATATCTTTGAAAAATATCCTGTGAGCCAAAATATACTGTACTTGGAAAAGTATCCTAAATATTTCCTCTTAATACAAGCTTCCTAAATTAAAGATGTATTACATAAATTAAGAGTAATGAAGGTGCAATTGATTTTAAGGGATGTGAATTTAAACTCTCCTGTCACTCTGAGAAAGAGCATGGACACCAGCTGGGTAATGAATGGAATATGATATTCTGCTAGACCTAGAAATTTGTTTTGACCAAACTTATGAGCTAAGCCTCTTTGATTTTTTCCACCATATAAATGAAAATTTGTGACATCATTTTGGTCAGTTTTACCCCTAAATTTATGATCCAAATTTCAATTAGACTTTGAGTTTGAACCAATGGCTCAAATCACCACCAATTTAGAAACCTAATTTTACAAGGCACATATAATGTCAGAGCTGTTCATGCCCTGTTTATAGTTTTTTATTAAATTGAAGTGATTATTGCATATCAGAAAACTCTATTAGCATCCAAATGATAATAAATGCTTAAAATAAAGCTCTGGTTACCCTTTCTAGTTACCTTTCTAAGCGGTTTCTACAAGTCAGATGACTCCAGTGTTTTATTCAACACATACACACAACAATCACACTCCAAGATGAGACCCTCCAAGTTTATGTCAAAAGCAAGGCATTTACTGGCTCAGGACATGCTTGAAATATCTGTCAATAAGTCTCAGAACTTAATTCATTTTCTGAGGGGCTAAATGACCATAATATCCTACAGCTGTTTGAAGAGGACAAATATTAAATAAAGAATTCCCTTCACATAGCTTCCCATAATTGTAACAGTGAATACATGCTTTAGTATGGTGGTGACTCCTGCTCTTGCCAGGTGCCAGGGCTTGCTGTGGCCAGTTTAAGTTCCAGACAAATCCTGAGATAAAGCCTGATCCATCAAAGGTGGAGGCTGCCAGATAAGATGGCCCATCATTCAGGCAGCTCCAATGCCTACTGCTTCTTGGCTTTCCATTCAGATCTTGTAAATTTTAGTGGTATAACAAATGCACTCTTTGTGCTGCTTAAAAACACTGGATAAGTGCTCCTTGGCAATAAGTGTGAAGCTTTTGGATTCCTGGGTGTCCTGCAGGGTTTTGGTTACCTGTTTGGACAGGACATTTTATGACTCATGCTGAGGTTAATCAGGAATAAAGTGGTTTTGAGTAGTTTTGGTCTTATATCCTTATCAGTGTATTTTCATGTGCAAACTGAGTATAGAAAGTCACCAGATGAGTATGACAGTTCTGGAGACTGATAGGAATTACTGACTCCTACTGACTGGTAGGAGTTACAGAAGATAAGGCAAAACTGGGCATCTGGGGCTGAATGTAATGAGTTACTCAAATTACTTTGCCAGCAAAAACCACAGTATACTGTTTAATTATATGCTAATGTACTGTGCTTTTTACTAGATTTGGCTTCATTTGCCATAATCCCTGAACAAGTGAAGCTCCTAATCACAGGAGTTGTCAAAGGTGGAGGCAAAGAGAGGCAGGAGGAGAAGGAGAATTTTCACACTTCAGGCAGCTGAATACTGTCTTGGAAACACTGCCTCTGACACAACCTTGTCCCAAGGGTCCCTGCTTTCTTATCCTGCTTCCCATGAGATGCACAATACAGACCTGACAGATCGATAAGCTCTTGCGCTGGCTGCCACTGAAGTGACTGCAAGACATTCTGGAATGCATCAAGTGCTGTATGCAGTGATGTAGCCTGAAAAATCAGTCCTGAGGCATTTGAAATCAAACATCTGAAATTATCGAGCATATTTGGTCATCGTTTCTTCTCTGTTTCCCTTCTTTTTCTGTTAAATCAGGCTAACACCAGCCATTTTAGAGAGAAATTGAAGATACAATCAATATTGCTTGTAAAGCTCTGGAATATTGAATGTTTTACAAGAAACATCCATAATATCTCGCCAACATCCGTAAGAAAGTTAATACAGGTGTAGCAGGGCTTGATGTTGTGTCATTAATAATGTTCGTGCTTACACATTGCATAAGGAAGAAAAAAAGGAACTGGTAAAAGTGCTACCTGTTCAATGTATGTTGGCTAAGGTGTGTAAATATCCAGCATGTGAGGACAGAAGTTGCACAACCTTCAGTGGAGCAATTCCCTGAATTCTGGCTTTGCAACTTTAGTGTTGGTCTCGTACTGTGTCCCCTCTTCCCTTCACAGGGATGCATGTGGGTACCTAGATGTCCAGCCGTGGATATACATATGGACCTAAGAAACCTGCAAATTTTAATTTCAGATAACAAAAAACCAAACCTAACCAAACCAAACAAGCAAACAAACAAAAAAAACCCCAACCAACTAACCAAAAACAACAACAACAACAACAACAACAACAAAAACAAACAAACAAACAAAAAAAACCCACAAAAGTATCCAACTGTCATTTAAAATGATACTACCCTTCATGTCCTTTGGTCATTCCCAGTTTTATCTCTCCCTCTCTCCTTCTGAAAGTTTTGCCTCATCTTGCTCTTCTTTCCAATTCTCATTGCCTTCTTCTTCTTTTGATAGAATCATAGACCAGTAGTTTGGGTTGGAAGGGACCTTCAAAGGTCATCTGGTCCAACCCCCTGCAATGAGCAGGGACGTCTGCAACTAGATAAGGTTGCTCAGAACCCCAGCCAGCCTGGTCTGGAATGTCTCCAGGGATGGCTGAGTCTTGTTTTGAAACAAAGGATGGGGACAGATCCCCATGTCCACAGACAGCCCAGGGAGAAAATCCAGATGTCAGGAAGTCAATGGCCTTGTTGACTGCAGCAAGTTAAAGTCCAAGACATTTTAGCATATGCAGAACAGCAAAGTTCACTTGTAAGTTTAGATTATTTCCTGGTGGAGCAAGAAGTGCAGGAGACATATTTATTCATTAGCATCTACTGAAATAGAAGATGCTAGTTCAATCCCAGCTTACCTTGAGTGTCCTGCCTCAATTCGGTAGCGATTTCATATTTTCCTAGGAGAATCAGCAAATTGCTTAAGCCTCCCATGTATCACAAAGTCCATCTTTCCATGGCATTTTCTCAGTGAAGTAGGAGACAAAAAGCAAGATATAAAAGTACTGATGAATTTTATCAGGTCAGCCAGTCAACTTTCAGGATCACATACACAAAACACCTACTTATACTTGTGAAAATGAATTGGGAATTCTAATATGCTAGTTAAAGCTCAGTTATACAACCATCATCACTTTATATATTCTTTCTATGCTTTCAAACACTTTTTACACCTTCAAACAAATTCAAAACATGCAAGGCATGAGCAGAGCATCAAAGTGAAAGGTGTTAGTTAGTTGGACTGAAAGTTAGTTTACCTAGAAGTGGTTTTTTGTTTGGTTGGTTTGGTTTGGGGTTATGCTGTTCCATCCTTTTAGCCTGTCATTGTCCTTTCCTTTGTTCCCTCCAACCTAACCATTGACCTATGCCTTCCTCTCTCTCTTTCCTTCTTTCCTCTGCTCCCTCCACTCACATTCACATTCATGGCTCTTGTATTCTTCCTGTGCACCAGAGATGTGCCATTAAAAACACAGGAGGAAGATTTCTATTCCTTTCAAATCAGCACTACAGTGCGAATAACATTTACAAGAAATAATTACAGGGAAATAATTTTGTCCATTTTCCACACCACTGGAGCATATTTAAAACAGGAAGAATGTTTGGAAAATTGAATAACTTACTTTTCATTGTGGAAATGCAAACAACAGTTTTCAGAGACTTGTACTTCTCTCAGATTGGGATGAATAGTAGCAAAACGCAAACTACAATTTTTCCTTTCTCCAAATTTAAATACTTAAGTCAAAATCTGGGTTATGTTAAGGTTTCCTAATGAAAGACTTTGCTAAATATTAGCATAGGCAAAATTGATCCCTTTCTTCTGTTAGTAAGGAACTTTGACTTTTCCGAACTGTTATTGTCTCTGACAATCTGATACCAAAGATAGATGCACTGATTGAGTTGGTCTGTTTTGAAAAGATAGAAAAAAACACAAGGTCAGCTCAGGGTGTCATCTTAATTTCAGACAGAACGTCAGCATGTGCGTATGTATGTACAATTTATATTTAGTATATGCACATCCTAAGGGCTTCCTTAAAAGTTAGGATAATAAAGAAACTGTCTGACATGGGCATCTTCTGTGCTGGATGATTTCAGCAGACAAATACTGAAATTAAATAAGAAAGGCAAGAACATCAAAGATGAAGATGGAACAAATCTCTCATAGCATTGAAAAAGTTTGGAACTACAAAAAACAGATCCAGAAGCATCAGAGATTAATGTTCTTTAATACCCACAGTTCTCCCTTCTCCCCAAATAATATAACCTCATGAAATTTGACAAAGTTTTAGAAATATGAGTATGACAAGGAAAAGAAAGAAACTGTTTGAGAAATTACTTGTCTAGAGAATATGCATCAAGGAACAGAACAAAACAAAACTATATGGAAAGACTTTGGTAAAGGAAATAATTTTACTATGGTAAGTACAAAAAAAAAGTAAATGCATAGAAAAGGACAACATATATGAAAAAGTGAAAAATTACAATGCAAAACAACACCTGCAAATGAAGATACTGTGGAGAAAGAAGCTACAAATCCAGATAGAAATGTAGTGCAACACATCAAATATCTACTCATCCTTGGTTTAAAACTTTATATCCAAAGTCTAGCTCAAAAGGGCTTGAACTGCTGACTGTCCTGGCATCCAATCTTTTTATTAAATCAATATCAATACTTCAACGGGTGTTTGTAATGCAGGAAAAGGACTCTTAAGAGTACTCTTAATACATGCTCCTACAGCAATGTATCACAAGTGTCCTGCACTCCAGCTGCTCTTGGCCCTTCAGCTTAACTCTTTCCTAGCATCTCCTCTTCTCTTGGCTTTTTGGACATTTGAGAAAGGATTGTACTTGGATCCATCCTTCTGTGTTCTTCAAAGCCTCTCTCAGTTTTTGAAAGACCATGAAGAATGTCTCCTGTAGCATATAAAGTGTTCTTTCTCAGTAACAAGACAAAGGGTAGTTTAATTTGGTTATAGTTTAACTATTTCTACAGTAGTTGGTATGAAATCTTCCTTCTAGGAAAGGAGTCATGATTAATACATTTGGTAATTACATATGTTCTAGAAGGCACAGAAATGTGTTTTTAATTATTTCAAATATTTATTACAAACACAAGAGCATGGTTACTGTTGGTGTTCAATCTAAGCTAACTGCTTCGTAATTTTCAGACTCTTGCTGCCTTCCTTGTAGAAAGACATAATTCTGAAAAATTAGAAAAATATTTAAACAAACTAGCCTGGAATAGTGTGCCTAATGATTTGGAAGAAGGTCTCCAAATGCTACATAGGATTTTGTGACTATTGGTAATCAGCTTCAGTTCCCAGATACCTCTGAGGATGGGGACTTGTAATGACTCAACTGGAGAGGTGGGCCAGGAGAATCGGAAGAATCTCTGAGAGATACTTTCTGGAATCAAACAAACTTTTCTGGCTGGAGGAAGCCTTTTTCTAACTACTTTCTACACAAACCAGCACCCACATGTGTTTTCTCTGTCCTAATGAAAAACAAAACAAAACAAAACAAAACAAAACCAAAACCCAAAACCAAAACAAAAAGCAAAACCCAAAACAAACCCCAAACAAACAAACAAACAAACAACCCAACAACTAAAAAGGAACGTAGTGCTTCACAAACAGAGGAGGCAACCTGTTAAGAACAGAACCTATATGCCAACCACACGGGAGCAGAAAGTGTTGGGAGAGAAGGGCTGGGGGTGGTGGTAGGTGCTGCAACAAACCTGACTGAGGAGAACGAGTGGATTAAGAAGGCAAGGGAGAGAGTTAAAGGCCCTGAATGAGCACACTCACAGGTAGTCATCAGTTTAACATCAGTAAGTCCAGCCTTTTGAGCAAATGGGTTAGTAATGGAAGATGGAAGACCTTTGCAGGTATGTGCTTGCGATTTTGTGTTTTAGGAAATAAATATAAGCTCTTGGAAAGGAGCTCTTTGTCAAACACATCCTCAGAAGTGCTGTCTTTTCATTCCTAGGATGTCCTGTTCAATTATTTTACTTTTCCTTTTTACACTTCTTGCTCTCTGAGTCCTTAACTTTGAAACAAGATGAATATCACAACTTCGGGGAGACAAAAGGGGTCTCTAGACTACTTCGTTTTAGATATAAAGCAGATGATTTTCTGCCACAAAAGGAGAAAGGATCTCCAAGGACCACAGTGTCCAACAATCCTCTCTCCTTTTCCTCCTCATATCACCATTTCTGGATGCAAGTGTTCTGTAGCACGGCTGGACAGGAGAATTCCAGACCCTGCAGTAAAGGGAGAGGATGCAAGATGCAAAAGGGAGAATCCCGTCAGCCTTTCTTAGTTGATGGCAGCAATAAGAATGCACACAAGGCAAACCCCCTGTCTTTTTTAGACACATAATCCAGGCAGTTTTCATGCTGCCCTACCTCTCCCATGACTTGGGGGAAGACAGAGGCCCTCTGGATGAACCTAAAAGGTACTACTGACATGACTGAAGGTAGGGTGGAAGGATGATTATGTGACAAAAGGTATTCATGTGCCACAGAGCCCTCCATCCTGATAGAAAAGGTAAGCAGTAAGAAGCCTCGTAAGTCAAGATGGCTGAGTTCATAGGTTATCACAGTCCACCCTTCCTTTCCTTCCTTGTGGCCGCATACACTTATTTTGGCATTGATGCTTGCAAGTCCCCTCATTCCAGCTAGGTGCTCAGGGCAGAAATTTCAGATGTGTCAGAGAGGGTAGGTGGACACATGTGAATATCATAGGGTTTGAAAGCGGAAGTTAATCCTTTCAGCCTGATACTTGATGCCAGGCTTCAATGTGACAACAAAAAATTCTCATTTTGGAGGCCCTTTGACAAATGTAGCTCTTATTTTTCATTCATACTTACTTTTCCACTGTTATTGAGTCACTTAAGGATGAGCTTCTCTTTTTTTCCACACATCCCTTCACCACTACAAAGGGCACATACTCAGCATCCCTGCTGAGCAGTTCCAATGGGTCAGCTGTCAGTCCTGGTAGGATGTGGACTACCAGACCAAACCACAGAGAGCCCACTCAGAGGCAAGACCTTAGACACCTGTGCTACACTGTGATTGTACCCTACATATGTCCTGGGTGACCTGAGACCAGCAGGGCTGCTAAACAGCTGAGAACACATTCTTGTTGTTGCTTTTGATTGCTCTCTGCTTAGAAGACTGGGAGAAATGGAAGAATGAAGAATAACCTAATTTTGGCTAAAAACATAAACCATAAAATCCTGCGGTACCTCTCTGATCCATGATGAAAAACCATCCTCAGAAAAACATCTTGCTTCAGAAGTACTAGAACTAATGAATCCTAATTTCCTACAGATTTGTGTCCTGTGGGTTGACTGACTTGTGTGGTCTAAGAAGATGCACGCTTTTTGGGTGGCTGGAGAACATGTGAGGTCTCCCTCTGTGTGGATTTGTTGCTTTCTCAAAAGGTGTGTTCACATTGTGTTTTCCTCAAATCTGGGCAACAAATTAGGAATGACTGTTTTTACCCAGCTGTTAACTGT
The DNA here is from genome assembly GCF_036013475.1 of Columba livia. Taxonomy (NCBI): domain Eukaryota; kingdom Metazoa; phylum Chordata; class Aves; order Columbiformes; family Columbidae; genus Columba; species Columba livia. The sequence continues at coordinate 65,314,995 of NC_088602.1, forward strand.
TAGAGACTTCTGAGGATGTATCTTTGTTGGCCAGTAGATTCAAAAGTTGTTGGGAAGGAACACAAACATCACATGAGCCTTGTTTCCACAGGAAATGGGGCTAAAAACCTATTGTTCTACTTCTTTCTACTCCACACTTTCTTCTGTCTTTCATGGCCCTACTACCTTTTTCTGGGAACACTAAGTAAGTACTGGAATACCATGTAAGTTTACCAAAGACACTCAGTTGGGAGGTGCTGTTGACCCTCTCAAGGGCAGAGAGGCCCTGCAGAGGTACCTGGACAAATTGGAGAACTGGGCGATCACCAACCACATGAAGTTCAACAAGGGCAAGTGTCGGATTTTGCACCTGGGACACAGCAACCCTGGCTGTACATACAGACTGGGGGATGAGATGCTGGAAAGCAGCTCCATAGAGAGGGATCTGAGGGTTCTGGTTGACAGCAAGTTGAACATGAGATACCAGTGTACCCTGGCAGCCAAGAGGGCCGGTGTCCTGGGTCCATCAAGTACAGCATTGCCAGCCAGGCAAGGGAGGTGATTGTCCCGCTCTGCTCTGCAGTGGTGTGACCTCACCTGGAGCACGGTGTGCAGTTCTGGGCAACACACAATAAAAAGGATATAAAGCTACTGGAGAGGGTCCAGAAGAGGGCTATGAAGTTGGTGAAGGGTTTGGAGGGGAAGCTGTATGAGGAGCTGCTGAAGTCACTTGGTTTGTTCAGCCTGGAAGAAACTGAGGGGAGACCTCATTGTGGTCTACAGCTTCCTCACAATGGGAGGAGAAGGGACAGACACCAAACTCTTCTCTTTAGTGACCAATGACAGAACCCAAGAGAATGTCAGGAATGCCGGGGGAGGTTTAGGTTGGACATTAGGAAAAGGTTCTTCACCCAGAGGGTGGTGGAGCACTGGTACAGGCTCTGCAGGGAGGTGTCACGACCCCAAGCCTGACAGTGTTCAAGAAGAGACTGGACACCACCCTCAGACACATGGTGTGAACTGTGGGGTTGTCATATGCAGGGACAGGAGTTGGACTCGATGATCCTTGTGGGTTCCTTACAACTCAAAACATTCTATGATTCTATGGTCTCTTCTCAGGAACAGATGCACCCTGTAGGCTGTAGGGAAATAATCTCATTCACAGCTTATTCCATCATTTCACTTGTCATTTATTCCTACCTTCGTCCTTGTCTTTCATATAACCTAATCTCAGCAAGGAACTAAATTAAAGAACAATTCACTTGCTGTAAGACAAGCAGCCCCTTTGGAAGGTCAGATACCGTCATGTCTGTCATGATACCAACCATAACCTTTTCTTCTCTGCAGGTATGAAGGAAGCAACTTGCAATGTAGCTCCAGGGTCAGTCTTTGACAACTGGAACTATTGAATTTAATATCTTAGTAAAATGAAATTATGCCCAATTATGATATAATGCTCATTCATAACATGGATTTTGGTATGTGTTGATAAGAACAAATGCACCCCTGTTTCCAATGCACACATTTGCCAAACGGCATAGTGATAGTCAGGTCAGCTGTGGACTTACAAGAATACAGATTTTATGAATCTTGTATCGTAACAAGGCTGAAAGGTCTCATTTGAGAATTATTTTCCACTGATCTACCAAGCACCATCAACTTTTCATGGTACATGTTGGATGCTCACAAAAATAGACGTAATGTTGATATCCTTCTCCTTTGTGGCCTCTGAGTTAACTAATGTTAGTTGCACTCAGGCCATTTTCAGGTGTGCTGATTTTTTCACAATTTGTTTATTTTTGCTTCACTCTTAAATAATGCTATCTGAATAGGTTATTTCACATTTTCCAATTTTATGGAACACTGTCTTTGCAGAAATAGTGGTGTTTCCTTCAAGAACAGCTAGTTGGCAGCCAGAATTTGGAACCTTAAAAATTTCAACACTATAAGAATATTTGTGCATTGCTTTGAAAGAAAAGGATCAGTACTTCAGAAAGGTAGCTATGGTATTTTCCATTTGAAACACATTGAAGTTATTCCTTTAGAATTTGCCTGGCCTGCCCACAGGTCCTTGAGACTCAATGATTCTTGGGGTCTCTCATGTGGTCCTTCCCTGATGGAGTCCTGCGAGAGGTCTGGGGGTTCCCCAAACCTGATTTGGAGGGGTAGGAAAATGAGGCAGGCTTCAGAGGCAAATGTATGGGGATTCACCTCAAATTCCCTTAAAACCTAGGTATATGTGAAAAAACCCGTTTGATTTGTCATCTTCCCCCTTGTCTCGTCTACTCCCAGGAGCTTCCCTGAAGTGTTTCCCTGCTCCCCAGTGCAGGGTCTGGCTCCCCTCCTCCGTGCCAAACCTGCAAAAACCTTCTTTTTTTCCAGTTCACCAGCAAAATCCGAATTCAGCAGGAGCGGGGAAGGGATGAGGGGCTCCTCCTCATCCTGTGGTGCACCTCTAGGTGGGGTAGGCGAGTTTCAGCAGCGAGCGGAGCCCGCTCCGGGGCTTGATGAAACTTCCCCGGCAGAGAGCGGGCGGGAAGAAGTTGTTGGAAGCCTCTCCGAGCCTGCGAAGGGAGCCGGCAGCTCGGGGCTTTGGTGTGTTTGGGTTCTCTGGGACTGAGTTTGGGACATTCATGACAAGCTCTGAGAGAACAGGAGACGCACGCTGGCTGTGCCTGAGTCTCGGCACCTGTGAGAGTACGACCAAGGGGTTATCCTGAGCCCTGTACCCAGGGGTGGACCTCTTCTTCAGGCTTCAGTGGCGGGGAGCCCATCTGAGCAAGGTAGGCTGGTGTCAAGCGTCTTTGCTGCCTCTATCCAAAGCCGGCATGGCACTGGTGTGGGAGCCTCTCCGTCCTGGGGACATCACTGAGGGCTGTGGTTGGAAATCATGTCGGGTTTAGGTTTCGTTTGAACAAGATCTACCATTCAGTGAGTTTCTCTGCTCCCGGTATCAGACTAATAATCGCTTTTTAAAATGTGAATATGAGAAAGCAGCTACAGTTCCTGGTAGCATCTGTGATTAAAAGCTCACACTGAATGTGCTTCAGACTTACTATTAAAAGTACTGATGTTCTGATCAGTTCGCAAGCTCTAGAGGAGCCAGCAGGATTTTTTTATTTGAGTGGATGTACATAATTCTCCAGAGGATAGTGAGGCTGCTTGTCTGGGGTCTGCGTTAACATTGCAAACTAATTTGCCTGTACATTTGGGACTGTTACTATATTTTTGAAATTACTACTAATGCTGTGAGATATCGCAGCGTTGGTAGTGTTGAGGCTGACTGCATGTACGTGTGAATATGTTTGTAGTGTGCCGATTTTTATTTCTCGTTTCCACTATCTCACCGAAAAAGGGTGCTGGGGGACTGAGGTGTGGAGTGGAAAGCAAGCTGCTGCCCACACTGGGGAGCACCTGGGCAGCAGTGGCATCGTATACCTGCTCGAAGCACAGTGCGCTGCAGCTGTACGTAGTGTCGGACTAGCTCTGAAATGCCGAGCTCAGCTACGTCTGAGGGAACAGAGAGCTCAGCCAGGGCTGTAAAACCTACTCCAACAGTAAAGTGTCCTGCATGAGCCTTGTACAACTGTGAAAGATGGTCACTGATGCTCAGCTGGGTGTTTTTAGCTGCTGCTGCCATGGCTACAGAACTGATACAGTGGATTAGAAAAAAAGTGCAGCTAGACACTTGTATGCCTAAGAGAAAAAGTGTTCTCATTTTTGCAACCTGTGGAGCTTTAGGTAGTACATGAAGGGGCTCTGGATAGCACTCAGATCTGTCCCACATGGGATAAGGGGTGAGATCCTCATCTTGTACAATGATGCCAAGGAGCTTAGTGATCAACACTTCCCTGGAGTACCACCCAAAACCTCTTTATATGCCTCAAGCTACAAGGAAAACTTTCGCACCTGCGGCTGCTGGAATAGACGAGGCACATGGCTGCTGCTCTCACTTCTCTACAGTAGAGGAATGTAATCTTGCACATTGCAATTTCAAATGATAGCTCTTGAAATGTTTTGGACAAATAGTGGAAATCTCTGTCAGGTCCATAAAAAAAAATATGGGAGATCCCAGATTTTAAAAGGATTGTACAAAATGTAATTATAGAAAATGGAGTCAAACAGCATGACTATGATCAGGATTACTCAGTTCTTTGTTTTTCTCAGTCAGAAATGTCTGAGACATAGAAAGTGAAAAAAATACAAAAGGAACGTCAGGCAACACAGTTAAGAAATTAATTTTGAAATTAAATGAAACAAGGACAATCAAATGAAGGAAATAAATTACATTCATCAGCAGCCAGTTTGGCTCTGCACCACTCAGTGGGAACAATTTCACTTTCAGGTAAGCTACTGTGAACACAATTTCACTAGAGATGTCTGACAAGGGTGAAACTGTTACTAAAGCTTGACCCAGCTCTTTTGGTTGGCAGGGTGCAGCACAGTTGTGTTGCTGTTTGCAGTAATATAGTCTGACCGCAACAAAGATCTCAGATGAGAACGTGTCCAGAAAAAGCCAGCACGCCTTTTTTTTTTTTTTTTTTTTTTTTGTATCGATAGCATTTACAGAAAAGGGCTGCCATAAATAGGTGGTTTATTTTTTCACATCAGATTGTTAGATGGTCTTTTTCAAGGGATTGTACTGAATTGTATGCAGTAGAAGTCACCTCACTGAAAATGTTGAACTAAATGCATGACTGTATCGCAAAGGTGTTTGGAATTCCTCTGAAAATGGCTTCATGCAAACTGTGTCAACTTTACATGTAAGGGTGACATTTCTTGGAGGGCTGGAATATTTTGACAGAGTCTACAATTTCTAATTGAACCAACATAGCTGTGCTAGATAAATAGTCTAAGTTTCAGTTTTCAAAAAATAGCAGCATAATCTTTTGAAGATAAGATTAATATTAAGATAATGTTTTTCTCATGTTGTCATCAGTGGAGGAATTCCCCTCTAATATCCTCAACAGAGTTGTTTCCTTTGACCATGCTAGGATGGAACTGGGTTTCAGATTGTATCTACGCTGCTGCTCTTCTCAGCTTAAAGGGTAGATGAATTGCAACGTGAGCTCCTGCCTATAGCAGAATAACTTGAGGGTTCCAGCATGACCACACCCTGCATGAGTCATTCACGAGGAGCTGGGGATAGATCAGCCTTTCCATTCACACCTGTTAAAGGCATCCCATTTCTTCCTCTGGTTATTCTCCAGACCAGGCCTTTGCTGTCTTCTGGTGCCCTCCTGACCCTGAAGACCTACAGTATTCTTTATGATGCATCCAGAAGATAACAGGTGCCCCTTTTTATGCAACAGCTCCTGGAGCAGCAGCTCTTGTTGGCGGAAAAACCTTCCTCCCAAATATGTAGAAATGTTCTGGTCAGTGCATTGTTAGGACAAGAACTTGTTTGCAAAACCAGAGACACTTTCTTGCCATGTATTTTCCAAGAAGGTAAGTCCCTGTAAAGGATTAGATATCAGTGAACAAAGACAGAATTGTGACATTTTTGACTGGCCACCTTGGCAAGTACTATTAACCTGTACTGGTGGACTGTGCTTGGCCATACTTTTTCCAGAAAACTAAAACCTGGCTTCATACAGCAAAAGACTAGGACATCCAAATACTATGTGGAGGCCAAGTAACTTGTTGTTCTTTTGTTTGATTTGTTACTCTTCCAATTCTATAACAAACGAACTGAGATTCCTAGGCCCACTCAGTCCATGGCAGAGCTCCCACAAGGGTGATGTGCCCAGCTCTTGCTGGCTTCGTGGCAACATTTAGTGATCAAACACAGCCTCCTGAACCGTGTTAGCTTTGCACACATTTCTTCTGACTTGACGTAGCTTGGATCTTTTGGTTTCTTCCCAGTAGGGAAATCATAACAAAAGTAGAGAGGAAGTTATTTTCAAATTCAGAATGAGACCATTAGAAGCAAAAGAATAAAAGATAAACAAACACTGTTTTGAAGCATTATCTGCTGTTGTTTTTTGAAGAAGTTAAAGCTTTGCCAGTGGATTTTCAAATCTCTGTGCAGATGGAGTTAGGGCCACATCTTCCTGATCTGACACTATCGAGTGCTGGTTTTGAACTATCAGAAGCAGCATCCTATAAAGTTAATCCACAATGCTTTAGCTGAATCACCTGCCATGAATCTAGCAACAGGTTTTACATTACCACATTACCATATTGTCTGACCATCTGCAGTGCAGAATGAATAGCGAAGTCCCTAGTGGATTTCATAGAGTTTATGGCATTTATTCTTTTTCAGACTTAGTTCTACAGACCTGAGCCTCTTTTTTGATTCAGTGCCTTAAATTCTGCTTGTTTCCTTTTTGGGAGGGGAGAGCTGGTAAGATTTGATGTGGCAGAAGTGGCTGCCAGAGCTCTGTCAGTTTTATAGCAGAAAGGCTTTTTCAAGAAGTTAATGTTGCCCCATTCCCTGCCCCATAAGAAACCTCTCCAGCAGTTTGTGGTATTTCAACTGCCTCTTGCCTGACTTGCTGTGCCCACGAGGCTTGGAGGGTCTTGATGAACTGACAATCCAGGGGCTTGCTCTGACAATAAACATGCGAGGGTTAAACTATGTTTTGGGAAGATTGCTTAGGTATGCTCAATGGTCACTGTGGAGGAAAAACAAGAGTTAATAATGCTTAGCTTGACTATGCTTGTGGCATCCTGAAATGTTGATGGACCTGAGACCCTTTTGATCTTAAAGGCCAAGATCAGCCTAGCTGCAAACTTCCAGCATCCAACCCTTCCCAACCAACCTTCTGCGAGATGTTTGCTTCCCTACTGGAGCCTGGCATAGAAAGCTATTTGAGCTCTGGTTAATCAGATTCTGATTCATTAGGCTTTATGGTCAGTACATGGTGCTGCGAAACTTGGCTGAATCCAAGTCCAAGCCCACTCTTTGGTAAAAAGGAACCCCGGAAAGATTTGCTTTTTTTCCCACTTCCCCCCAAGGTTGTGTTGTATATGAAACTCCGTTATACCAGCGATTATCCTCTGTTCAGCACTGTAGCAGGCTGGGGACCAAAGCAGAAACATATGGCCAAGTACTGAGAGAGCTTTTAATTCTGACAGAGCATCCATCTCTTCCTTTGAATGTATCAGAAAGAAAAGCTACTGAAGTGCCAGTTAAGCAGCATGCAATTATTTGCAGATTGAGTGTCAGGATTTTTCTTTTCATTTTAAGCAAGAACCATTTTAATAGTTCAGGATTAGATATTTACAATTATCTGGACTAAAAGTATGCATTCCTGTGACATGCTCCATTTTTGTCTCACAACTGTATACACACTCCACGGCTTGAGAGATGGACCGAGGAAGGAAGCAGATCTGTATACTAAGAGCTGATCAACTGAGGCTTTATAGAAGTTGGCTTCTGTCACTAAAAAGAAGGAAACAAAAAGGCCCTGTGCATTCAGATCACGCATCTTGGAAGAGAAAAACTGGGACCGCAAAAATATGAGGAACAGACAAGATCAAAGCCTAAAAATGGAATAATCTGTTAAAATACCTGGTGCTGGTTTATAGCCTGCTGTAGTTAGGAACTATGAAACAGACGGCATCCTCAAACATGGGACTTAAATTTACCACTTATAACAAAAAGGAGTTTGAAATTACCATCCTAAAGTAAAACTTGTCTTCCTATCAAAGCCACCAAAAAAGATTTGTGCTAGACCTCAAAAGAGCAGAGTTTAATCAGTGCTGAGCACAGTTTAATTCTGTCCCTGAAGGGCAGCTGCAAAAGAAAAAAAAACAACAACAACAACAAAAAAGGCTGGGGAGATGTTCTCTTTTTGTCACTTGATATTTTGCCATTTCTTTCCTTGGTGGGTAGCTGACGACAGTGGGTCCCCTGAGTCAGATGTACTTGTATTTCCTAAAATAGCTGAGAATGATCTGTGGGCTGCTGCCCACCCCGTGGCCTGTGACGGGGGGCCAAGCGAAGCAGCACCACTTTCAGCTGGGCACCCCCTTTCTTTCTGATCCTTTCCCACCTGCACAGTAGGTACTGCTCAACGCCTCACAGACTCACCTCCAAGCCACAGGAGTTTACGGGCCAGTGAATCCACATGAGCCATGGCCGGCGTGAAGTCTGGCAGTCTGAAACCAGATTCATGAAGCGTTGAGTTGTGCCAGCTGCAGGAGGGCAGTAATTTCCAAAAGGGCAGGATGCACAGCTGAGGGCAGTAACTATCTCAGCTGTCACTGTTTAATCCATCACCAAGTCTGAGTGTCAGCACCCTCCAAGAGAGACAAAAGCAGAGCCAAGTATCCAAGCATTATGGGGCACAGATTTATTTCATTACATTAAAATACTTCCCCATGATGATCTTTGTCTCTTTAAATTTTCCATACAGAAAAAGCATGTGCTAACTTATTGCTAATTTGAGGGCTATGTTTTCATGTGCTTGTGTAGATCCTATTGGTTTCCTTAGGATGTAAAATACAAAGGAAAAAAACATTGTTCTTTCCTTGCTCTCAATTTTCAAAAATTACCAGTTCCCATAAGCAGACCAAAACAGATAACAGATGAGATTGGCTAGAAACAAGGAAACCTAGATGCGAATACAATACGATATATGAAGAACGTCTCTGATGTGGCAGGGTTATGTTTTCTATCATGGTTTCTAGCTGGTTGTGAGAAAGAAATCCAGAACTAGCAGCTTGTGTCATTTAATTGCATGAGAAAGGTGCAAATAATCCAGCTGGTGACCAAATGACAAAATTGGTAATAAATAAATATATAAGTAAACGAACCTACAGGGGCTTGGTCCACATCCCCATGAAGCTACCAGGAGACTCTCCAGTAATGTCAGCAGCTATTTGAATGGGACCTGCATGCCCCGTTCTGATTTTCATCCAAGGTCCAGATGTACACATGTGGCGCTACAAAAGAGAAATAAAAGGCGCTTGTCTGTGAATGCTCTCCTGGCCCAGGCAAGGGACCACTGGTTTTCATAGATCTCAAAGTTGGCCAATGTGCAAGGTCACTCAGAGAAGGCAGCAGGTTCAGCACATCGGCCATACAGGTCCCAAGTAGCCCCTGCACCCCTGTTCCCCCCAGCCTGAAGACCTTTTCAATGAACCAGGAGCCACAGCTGGGTTGAACTACAGGGATTTGTTCATAGCTGTTCAGTACAGGTCTCCCAGAGCTTGTAGAAGGTTGTTTTTAATTTACCTTAGGTGGAAGCCAGACTAAACAAACAAACGGTTATCTCTGGAGTGAGTTATCTCTGCATGGGGAAACACCAGGAGCCCTTTGAGGAGGCAGTGAAGGGTGCCCTCGGGGGTACAGCATATGGGTGAGGCAAGTCCACATGTAGATGAGACATTTGGTTGCAGTTTGACAACTGTACACATTTTCCACTCTCTCCTGCCCACAATGTGACCTGTGCCTCAGCTTTTAAATTCCAGCCTCCAGAGCAGGGAAAGATAACACAGGTTAAAAGAAACTAAAATCCCACCAGCTTGTCTTTCCACCAAGAGTGAACTTCTTCTTGTAGCAGATGGATTTTCAGGTCCATGCCCAGGAATGAACAACAGAAGTCTGAGCAGCTGGGAAGCTGAGGTCTGATGTCTTGGTCGAGTGAGACTACAATTGCATGGTTTCTTCCTCCAGAAATGGGTGCTCGCCAAATCTCTTGTGTCATACAGAACACTTGCTTTTTGATCTGCAGAGCCCAAAGATATCAGGCCTTCAATGTAAGGCAACAGACAGACAAATGCACTCAAAATAACAGAGAGATTTCTAATATTTACTCTCTTTGCATCTACCCTCAGTGCTTGTATGGGCAGATCCATGGCATTGAACACAGCCTTACCTTGTTGGCAGAAGGATGTGGTTAAAAGCTCACTGTTTTTTCTAGAAAATGAGTATGTTGATGGGGTGCCAGCCAAATACTAGCAGAAATTTGAGAGTCTGTGCAGCTCACTTGTTTGTTGATACTCCACTTTTAAGCCATGTGCCTGTCCATGTCTTTTCTCTAGCCTTTCTCCCATACAACACTGAATCTGTGCCTATAGAGAGCATCAACAGTTTGCCACATTATATGAGAAATGTATAAAATTTCATTTTTCTTTGAAGTACTTCTTAACACTCTTCTGTGTTCAAGTAAAGCTGTCACTGAGTTCACTGAGATTTGCCCACGCAAGGAGCAAAGGCTCTGTCCCCTAGGGAGTACGCAAGCCATTTTCTAGTAATTTGTCTGCTAAGATGACAGATTTCCTTATTATAGCACTGAAAACAGGAACTTCACTGTCTTCTAACAGAAATGACTTTACATGTTTTATGAAGCTGAGCCAAAGGCACTGCTCTTGTTAGCAGGAGTTGGTGGCTGTTTGGTTGGTCTGGACATGAGAATTATCTACTTCCCCTTCCTCTTTTTTTGTTTTTGTTAATGAAGGCTTTCTACCTGACTAAAATACGTAGCTGTATTTTTACCTTCAGGTCATGTTATCGGAAGCTTTGAGTCGGGGGTGGGAGTGAAAAAGTTCACTTACTAAGTAAGATTAAAGCAATTAAAGGCTAAGGCTCATATTTAATTTTCCCTCGTAGATGCAATTTTTCATACAGTGACAGCATCAAAACCTTTTCAAGTTTTATAGCTATTTCACATTTGGCAGAAACAACAGGAAACCATCTGTAGCAAAGCAGGATTGTTGTAAGCATAATATTCAGTAATGAAAAAAAGATTAAAAGAAAACACTGTTATCTTTACGTGATAGCTTTGAAGGCACAAGGAGCAGGATGCTTGCATTTGCCCATCTATCTACTAGCATCATAAAAATGTTCTAGATGAGGAAACTATGGAGAAAGTTGATTATTTCAGCAGAAGGAAGAAATCCAATAGGAAATTTGACTTTTGGTTTCTTGTTGAGATTTCCATGATCGATGTAAAGATGCCTGTGCAGAGGAGGCTGTATATGACTTCTTTTTTAAAATATTGTGACTGACATGCCAGAGCCTAGATGCACATACAGAACTTCAAACAGGGTAGTTTTCCTAGAGAGGGCGAGTAAGCTATTCATGTTCTTAAACTTTAACTACATGCTTGAAAGTCTTTTCTGGACCACAGAAATAAAAATAAGTTGTGAGAATTCAGATATCTCATATTAATGTGTGTTACCTTATGGAAAAGTGTATTTATTCTTGCTTTGCTGTGTTTTATGGGCTGGAAAGGAAACAGCCAGACTGAGAGTGCAAAGTCATCAGTTGTGGATGAAAAATACCTTTTGCTGGAACTTAGTTTGTTAATTGGAGTGTCACATCCTGAGGCTGCAGTTTTACGGGTGTTCATGGTAGCCACTGCATACCTCTGAAGACCATGGTCAGTCCTGTAAAGTTGTTACAGTACTATAAGTATGCTAAAATTTCTGGTAATGCCAAAATATTTGTCAGTATGTTTGTTTGACAAAGGGAAATAACCATTTTATGAGGCGCACTCTAAAATTTTACCTGGGCTCTTTACTCAAAATATATTGAAATTTTGACTAGTGAATGAGAAACAAATCAACCCGACTGTAATTTTTTTGTCACTGACAGTGTTTCACGTATTAATAATCACACCTAGTTTTAAGATCGCATTTCGCTGTGCAGAAGTCAAAATATGTCAGGGAACTGCAATATCTTCTTGTTATTAATGTCTTAAATTATAGCTAGACACCCTGTTTTTCCAGTTTTCAAGGCAAGTTATGAAGGCTTTTTTTTTTTTTCAAGTGCTGAGCTGATGAGACATTAAAGGTTTCTTTTTCAAATAGTTTGGCTGTTGGGTTGTTCCTTTCACTCACACCTGCCCCTTGACTTAGAAATCGTCTCCGCCTCTTCAGCATCAAACACTGAATTTACATAGGCACAAAGAAAGTGTGGAAGGCCAACAGCTCACACGCAGTCATTAAGATGGGAATGCAAGAAGAACAAAGCAGCACAACGGTAAGAGAAATATCACAATACCCTACCTTTCTGCGAGGGGCTGACTAACCAGGGCTTTCTCACAGGAGGGAAGGGTGCTGAGGATACCACAGGATTAGCAGATGCATGTAGGGCTGCTGGCAATGACTAAGCTGGCAACAGAGAGCGAGGCAAAGTTCTAGACATGAGTCAGGTTTGGGACTTGTTGCGGTTTGTAGAGGCTCAAAAAGGCTTTGTACGACATCACTGCACAAGGCTGCCACTGCGAAGTAGCTGGTAGAGCCACTGTCTGCTTTGGAAGAGAATACTTGCTTTCAGCAAAATGTTGTAGTCGAGCTCAGCTCCACATGTTGCTCACCCACAGCACAGCCTTGGGTGTGCCTCCTACTTACATTATTTTAATGCCTTTGCAAAGTACTCTGGCTTATTAATTCAGTAAGTTCTTCTTAATCATCCAGGCATCCCTGAAGAAGTTCAGAGGTGCACATAAGAAATGTGGCAAAGTTATTTCTTAAAATTATGTGAGAAAAAAAAGAAAAAAAAAACCAACCAACCAAGAGTTGAATGATGTATGTGGTTACCACCTAAAGGAAGTAATTTTTTGTTTGTGCTTGTGGCTTTTTCTTCTGGAATTCTAAAACACAGAAGCAAAGAAAACGAGAGGGCGGCATGGTGTCTGGATTTGTTTTGTTCCTTCAGAACTTTCTGTTCATCCTTTTTAAAAGAAGTTTGGTGGAAAGACTTAGGTGGAAAGATTTGAGATGCTCCCTCAGTCCTGATGTCATGTTTTTGCTGTGTCTTTTAACAAACTGCAGATGTGCTTTTATTTGCTATTGCCCATGCCTATGACTGAACTGGACAAAAATTTAAAGAAAAGGTACAATTGCTGCATAAGCTGCCAAAACTGTATTAGTTTAATCAAAATGAAGGAAAGAGAAAAGCATCTGCTTTCCTCCTTGCAAAGCCAAGTGCAAAAAGTGGTGCTAGCAGCTCAAGTTCTCCAGAAATACATACGGAAGCAAACCTGATATCTGTGGTATTTCCTCTATCATCACCAATTCTAGCTGGATTAATTTAACAAGTGTTGCAGACAGACCTTTTCTTAGCTTCATAAACATGACCATTTTGCAGAACAGGTGAAAGTTCATAAACAGTCGTGTTTAGCTTTGCAATATTTTTCTTCTAGAGTTTTCACCCATTTTCATGTATACAGATGAAACATTTCTCCTTAATCACAGAAAAGCAATTAGCAATGGGTGTGTGAAAAGTGCGTGGAACAGCAGGCACTCTTCGAATCTTTGATTTGGGAGCACTCTGAGGTGGGAAACAGCCACTTTCTATTACATCATCTTCAGGAACTTAATCTGATGGAGGAACTTTGGTGTCTAGTGGATGTGTCACTTCACATGCTAAGTCTAAAATGTATATCTTAAGAAAATTGCTCCCCTGCCCCTTCACCCCAGAGGTGCCTACATTCCTTAACACCCACGTTTCCATCCACTGAGTTCCTTGCATGTCTGAACGTGTGCTTCTGGACATGCTTTACCTGGCCTGGCCTGTGCTGGATGAACAGACCCACATACCACATCTAAGTCTTGCTGATGAGAATGGTTGCACTTTTACATTTTGCCCATGCTTAGGGAGCTCGGTTGGGACATCTGGACTTGATGTGCTCCTCTGCCTGGGGAGACCTGCTGTTTCTCCCACAATGGTGCCTCCAACCCTGGTTCTTGTGTGTTCTGGAAGAGGTATCTGTCCATCCCTCTTTTTTTTTTTGTTTTTTTAACTGTTACATTTTCCTAGGCATTAGCAACTACTTGGAGAGCAAAAACAAAATAATACTGCTGCCTGGTGGCTAGGGTACTTGGCAGGATGTGTGGAGAAGTGGGTTCTGGGGAATACTCAATATAAGATATTCAAATTTTTGTCAGAGTAAGAACTGGAGCTCAGTTTCCAAACCCTATCCCAGGTGGTGCCCCAGTTGCTAGGTTTGGGAGTCATGTGTCTGAGTGAAAAAGAGAAAAATACTGTCTCATGCAAAGCAGAAATGCATCAACAGGAGGTAGCTGGACAGCCTTGTGAGGAACCCCATGCAGCTGCCTGGCTGGGGGCTTGGGGCTGTCCCCTCTCCTGGGAATCCACCCAGCGGGTCCTCAGCCTCTGAAGGGAAAGACTTCCAAACTGATGTTCAAACAAAGGAGGATGCTTTCTGCAGGCAGGCAGAGGTGTTGGCTTTGCATCACCTCATGGATAACCAGATTGTTAAGGACAATGAGATGAAGCACCACTAGTGCTGTATTTTGTGACAGAGAAGTGGCCAGAAGGAGACATTCTGTAGGCTGGATATTGTGGGGAGCTTTGAGGACTGGATGGAAAAGCCCTGCCAGGTTCCTATGCCTCACCAGTGTCATGGCCAAGGCATATCTACTGGCTTCTGAGGATCTCTGTTTTGAGGTATCTCGCTCTCCCCAGGCCCCAGCTGTAGCAAGGATGCTGCCACCTCCCGTGGCTTCCACAGAGCACTGAGTCCATCATGGCACTGCTCCTGTTGTGAACCTGGCCTGATCCGTGCTGAAGCACAGGGCTTTCTTAGCCAAAAATGTGCTAGAGATTAGCACAGGCTGGTTTAAATCAGGGATGGCTAAGAGGCAAGTAGCTTCACAAGCACCAGCATGGATGAAGGTTTATTTCTGATGGATCAGTGTTTTGTGGCTCATTGCCAGCTTCACCTGCAGTTCTCCCCATTGGGACATTTGCAAAGACTTTGCTGCCATGGGCATTTGTTGGTGGCTCACAGGGCATCCTCCTCCCACGCTGAAATGCACCAGGCAGCCCGGCCCAGCCACCTGCATCATGAAACCTCCGGGGAGTGGGTTCCTCCCTGCCCCATCCTGGTAGTCAAGACTGCTGGGACAGGGGCTGGGGCTGCACAAGTATGCCAGGGAGAGTGGGTGGGAAATTGCGTCATAGCCACACAAGCACCATTTGCTTTGGAATCCAGCTAAAATTGGGTGAAACAATTTAAATGAAGTAAAAAAAAAAAAAAAATAGCACCATCCTGCAAATATCCAATAACCCTGTGGTTTTGGCACTCTCTTGAGAGACAGGAGTTCGAAGTTCAGCTCCCTGTTCCAAATTAAACAGAGGGAGTATTTGATGTTGTCCCATTTTACACAGTGTGTCGTACTACTCCACTAATAAGTTTATTTGTGGAAACCTCTGAAATGTGCTAACCATACCTTATATGCAACCCTTTAGTGCTTATTGAAAGAGTAGCAATGCTTTTTAATCTGTTCAAGAATAGCTATTCAGAGTGCAAGTACAGAGCACTGCAGTGATTCAGGAATAAGATGTCGCAGGGGCAAATTTCAGTGAAGGGGTAATAGGTGATATGAATGTGGTCATCTCAGGTTTTCATTTCCAGGCTTTTGACTGGCTTTGAAATAAAAATGGCCTACAGCAACTATAATATTTTCTGAAGACTGAAGGCAGACTTCAAAAAAATGCTTTTATTTTAGAGTATTTGTTTTTTATTTAGGAGATCTGCCTAACTGTGCTAATACACTTTTCTCTTAGTAAGCCCACTGATTTCAGCTGCTTGTGCTGCTCCACTAGCAGGGGCAGCACGATCTGGTCTTTATGATTTGAAGACTAAAGATATTCCCTTTTAGAGAAGTTTTTTTTATGAGGCACATAAAGTAGGGAGAGCCATTTTGTAGCTCTGTATCCAGCTTTGGCTTCTTCCTACAAGAAGAATGAATGTGTGGGAGATAAACAGGATCTCAAGGATTCAGATGAGGAGCTTTATATGCGCAACAGTCTGAGCAAGGAAAATGTACAGAACTGACACCATGTGCACGGTCAAACTCAGTCATTGTTTCCTTAACGCTTTAGACTTACATCACCATGAGGTGCCAAGAGACACGGCAGTCTTATGGCTCTTTTTTTTTTAACAGATCAGTATGGCTTGTATGTCATGATATAACACCAAAAAAGAAATTGGTTTGACATACAATGTATGAGGATTTGGGTCACTTTTCACTACATATCAATAGTGCAGAAGAAAAGTAACGAACACAGCTTATTAGTATCAAACAAAAATGCTACCCTTTCCCTTGCACACTGGTGGGTCGAGCTTCGATGTAATTAAGCATAATGTAAAAATAATTCATCTGTCAATACCATCATTTATCATGGACAAATTCTCTGTAATGTATGGTTTTAATTAACTGTCACTTGCTCTTGAAGTTGAGATGCACTATAGACATTTGGCACTTAGGCACACACATAAGTTTTTGGAGATGCAGAGCCAAGACAGACAAAAACCAACCCTGAAAGCAACCTGAGTGCACATGTGAACACAAGCACTTGTTATTCATTGAAAGCTTTGTCTTTTAAACAAATTTCCTGCTTGCATCCTTTTTGGGAGAAGAATTAGCTTTCGCTTCACCATTTAAAGCACATCACTAAAACACGCCCCCAGGTCTCTGCACAGTGTGACATTTTAGACGAGCTGTAAAGAAATGTAGTTCCTCAGTTGTTGTTGTACACTAGATAGTTGTATCTTCCAGAAATTCTATAACCCTTTACTTATGTCAAGCAAACAGTCATGGAAGTAAATAATTTTCTGTTCTAGAGTTTTACTATAGAATACGTTGCTACAGCTGTAAGTGTAGGGTTTTTTGCTGCTTGCACAGGGCAATACATTTAGTCAGGCTAAGCCATCTTATAAGAGCTACCCCAGACCAGGGCCTGGGGGACTCCAGGGGCCTGCCTGGAACAGGCAAGCTGTCCTCAACTCTTGGAGAGTAGCGGCTGTGCCAGGTGGCAGGAAGGAGCTCTACTCACAGCCCTCCCAAGTCACAGACATAATTGTGTTGTTACCTTTCACTTTGCAAGATAATCTTGTCATTACCCACCCCTTCATGGGCAGAGGCAGATGACACATGATGCCACGTTGTCCTGGTGGCAGTGGACCACAAGCAGGTGAGAGTGAGTTGCCTGGGATTTCACTCCAGGTGGGATCATTCCAATGGAGAGGCAGCATGTGCCCAGCATGCCTTTGTTGCCTTAAGTTCATGGGGGAGTTGAATGGCTACAGAAAATGGCTGCATGATGGAGGCAGGTAGATTAGAGGATCAGGATGCAGCCCACATGAGGCTTGAGTGACAGATGCTCAAATCTTGTTTGGGCTCCCGGATGAGTGAAGAGCAGTGGGGACATGAGTGGTGGCTGCAGGAACAACATAGGGTGTGGGCAGGGGAAAGGGGTACCAGATGCTTTCCACCAAGGTGCTGTTCCAGCTGGAGCAGAGTGAGGAAAGGCAGTGAGAGGGGTAATGTGGAGCTAAGGTAGAGTCATTGGCACCACAAAGCACACAGGTAGAAGCTGAATGAATATGAAGCAAAGGACTGAATGGGCACAAAGAAAGTAAATGTTACAAGAAGGAGGAGAAATGTATCATCTCTCTGGGGGTTTGAGAAGGAATTGCTGGGCAATCCAGGGCATTTGCTGCCTAATTCATTGCTGGTACTCTCATTAGGCCAGGGGGCCCTGATAGTGCCTGTCACTGCTTCTTGAAAATTGCAAGTTATTTTTAAGAGTCACACAGAAATGGAACAGCTGTCTAAAGCCACATATTTCTGTTTCCCTTTCTTGACTCCCTGTGAGATAGGCCAAGCTGGACTGGCCTTGCTTACATTTCTTTTTTTTTCAAAGCTGTGCTCTGTTCATTGCATTTGACTTGGGGTTCAAGCAGCATTCTGTAGCAGGCTGTCAAGAGCTGAAATGTCAGAATGAAATACTGAATGCTATTTCCTCAGATGCTTGGTGTCAGAAATTATGGAGGCTTCAGGCTAAGTGTCCGCAACAGATTCCCATGGTTGCTGCCATGGAGCCATGCTTCATTTTTCAATACATTGGTCATGGGTTGATGAAACAGATTTCTTTGAGAACCTCCTGCTGGCACCAGACAGAGGACATGATCCCCAAGGGAAAAAAAAAACAAAAAACCAACTAAACACAAAAAAAAAAAAAAAAAAACCCACAACACATCAAGAAACAACAAAACATCCCAGAGAAAAAAAGTATAAATGGTAAATCTTTCAAACAGAACAGGATATTTGTGGCCAAACTCAGGTTGATGCTGCAGCTTCACAGGCAGTTGTGTCAGTTCAGCTCAGGTGTAGATGTTTCTCCTCCCATTCTAGTGAGTAGATGTTGAACATGTTGTATGGGCTCTCTTCCCACCCTCCATTTCGCCCTATTTTAAATCTGCTGCAAACTTAACCTGCTTTATTCAGATTTTAATGGCATGAGGTTTATGTGCTAGCTGGGACATGCAAGTACCTGGAGTCCTAGAAATGCTTATAATTTGCATTCTTAATAAAACATCATTTAAAATCCTAAATATAGAAGGTGCTCTATAGCTGAAATGAATTAAACCAGTTTTTTTTTCCCAGATCTCAACATCCCAAACATCCATGTGAACCCATAAATTTTGGAAGAAGTCCCCTAAAGGCCTGGCCCTGAGCTGCTTGAAAAAAGGAGAATCAGAAAACCAAATCTAGAACTTTCTATTGGGTTAAATCCAGAACATGCTGATGGGTCCTCCCCAGTGGCAGAGCCAATCTGTGATGCTCAAACAGCCCTTAAGGATCCTTAGTCTTGTTGTTAATCCCATATTGCTTTCTGTTCCTGTGATCAAAGATAGGGATTATGAAATGCCTGAGAAGGGCAAATTTTATATTAGCCACCTTCTTTTCTCTATCAGTCTGATTTCAGAACATCTCTTCACATATGTTTTTGAGTGCCATGAATTACTACAACATTATTCCAAATACCATGGTAATTCTTCACCCTGGAAAGTGCTCCTTAACTTATTCTGCTCCATGAATGGATGGCCAAATTTATTTGTCCTTTGAATGATTCAACAAAACAAACAATAAATATCTTTGCAAATTGCTGGGCGTTATTCTCTCTTTATGACAGACGTTTTCTTCTTGTGTCACTTCAAAGCCTTTGGTAATTAGCAAAACACTTGCTAATGCTAAAGTTTCAGCAGCCTGAGGTCTGGGACACACAGTTGTGTTTCTCTGTCCTGACACCATCCTGAGCACTCTCTTCTTTCCCTCCTGTTGTTCACTTTGTATATCTCAGTGCTCTATGGCTTTGCCTCTCGTCAGACAGGTTCAGTGTCAAATTAAGTCTTTACTACCAAGGATTTTCTTCCAGAGGAATTTAAGAGGCTAAATGAAAGTGTCTAACCACAGCTGGCTTAGAGAGAGGATGGATACACCTAAAATGAGGAAACCAGGCTTGTCTCAGAAACCACAGGCACAACATGAGCTGATGCCACAGTCCTTCTCGCCACCTCCCACCAAGTCAAAAACACCTCCTTTCAGTCCTCCACAAGCAGCCAGCACGCTCCCGCTTCCCCAGCAGCGGTGGCGGTGCCAGCACCTATCCCTGTGCCTGCTCCTGCAGCCTGGCTGCCGCAGGCAAGGGGAGGCTGTGAAGAAAACACAGGTGCCCGCACAGGCGGCCAAACCCATTTCACACTTGCACCTCATGCTGCAGACTGTCGGCCATCCCCAGCTCCCTCCCTGGGCACGCCCCCACACACGTCTTTGTGCCCCCCTGTTTTTCCCATAAAGTGTCTGATTTTTTTTTTTCTTTTCTTTTTTTTTTTTTTTTTTTTCACCTCAAAGTGATAGCAATTCCTGGTGCATTTATCTTAGATGATGTGGTCTTTGTAAGATGAAGTACCTGCAGCAGCCAGTCTGCGGTTGATTTGAACGCAGGCGAGTCTCAACAATGAGCTTAAAGGAGGGTGTCAGGTATAAATCTTGTCTTCAAACAGCCAGGGTGCATTCCAGACTTCAGAGACACCTCTTTGTGTGGAAAGGTTGTTTTTTTTTTATCCCTCCTTTTTCTTTTCCTTGGACCTGGAAGAGGATGAAAGTGGCAGGGTGTGTGCATTCGTTTAGGCTGATAATGAGAGTGGGGCTCACGGGCATGGTAATTTGGCAGCCTCTTCACTTCCTGTAACAGTTTTAAAAAAATCATCCAAGGGCTGCTTAAAGACAAACATTTTTTGTTTAACTACTGGGGGTTCATTTTCTGAACAGCCATGCGATTAATCTTATTTGTGTTAAAGAGGCACGCTGCTTTTTGTAAGCGTTTCTGAGCTATAATTAATGAAGATCAAAAATGTTACAGAGACATAATATTTAACTTTTCCTAGGTGCAACTACACAACATCTGCAGCAATTAGAGAAGCGAAAGAAAAAGGCATTGTGTTGGGTTTTTTTCCCTTCAAAGTGTCTTTGTTAAGCCTCTTTCCTGTGCACAACTCTTTAGTGCTCTGGCTGCAAACATAATTTTTGTTGAGGAGACTAATCAATACTAAAACTAGAGCTTTTTTCTCTTTTTTTAATTGCACTGAGAGATAAACACATTGTTCAAAAATGTTATCAGCCAGGTTAGACTTGTGAGGGCTGAGTCCACAAAGTTAAGTGCAGAACTACTTGTGTTGTCCTTTGAAGGACAAGACACAAACAAGAGTGTTTATTGCTTGCGTAGCAGTTTTCAAGCAAATTCCTGTGCTTGTTAAAACTTCAAATGCATCATAGCAGTTTAATGATTTTACATGTAAAAAATCCTGAATGTCTTTACAAGTAGGAATTCTGTAGCACAGATTATCTTTTAGCTATGCTGCTTAAAAAAACAATTAGTTTTTAATAAGTAGTAGTTTTTTTATCTCTGGCTGATTAAATGAAGAACAACTCTGGAATGTATCACTTGAAGACATATGACAAGAAAGGTTCATCGTTTTACCTTGGCACCAGCTGCCTGCTGCTCCATCGATCTTTCAGGTACTGTAGCAAAAGGAAAATCTGTTTTTCACTGTCCTGAATTTAAAACACAAGTCACTCTAAGCGTGTCACTCAGATTTGTGAAACAATGGCGTGCTTTGCCTTTACGTACAAACAACAGGTGCATGACTTCATTACACTCAAGATCACTCATTTCAAATGCATGTGGCATTTTACTAACACTTTGCAAAGAGAAGCTGCAGCTACATCATTCCTATTGGTATCAGAACTGCTCTGGCATTGCTAAGGCAAAGCCAGATCTGTCATCTATGTGATCTGGGATAAGTCTGATCTCAAATATTGTTTGACAAACAAGCAATCCTGATGTGATCCCAAAATCAACAGAGGCACCATCTGATGTGTACTAAACCATGTTAAGAATTAAAGAGGAATTAAACTTTGTCCTTTGTTTTGGGATGCAAGTGTCACCTGGAAGGTGACCTACAAAGAAGAAGTTACAACCTGGGGACCTCCACCACACCATATCTGTACACTAGAAAAGTTTGTGCTACCTGATGCCAGGTGCCTCTGTCTCCGGTAACAATAAACTCTACTTCTAGGAACTTGGAGGCAAAAATAAGCAAGAGGTGCAAGGCAGCACTGAGTAACCAGCTGCTGTTTCCCACCAGTCTCCTTCCCAGTTACTTCTTCCCAGGGAAAGAGCAGACCGCTGCCCTTGTGACCAAGGGGTCCTTGTGTTTAACCCATGATTGATGTCTGAAGGTAGATACGTTCAGTTTGGAGAAATGTTTGCAAAACTGAATCATGGAAAGTTTCACATGCTGATTACATCATATTTATTTCTGTTTACTTTCTGACTCATATCTTTCCTAAGTATGTGCAAGCAAAAAAAGTCTAACAATTTATAACATTTAAATGAACAGTCTTCCGCCATATACTAGAGACATCTAGTCTCTAAAGCTCTCCCCCTAATCTGTCTCAAGGTTAAAAGCCAACAAGTTGTTTGTGGGAAGAGATGTCAGGATGCTGATATGAGAGTGTTTCCATGAGAGCAGGACCACTGGTTTGAGTGAGAACATTTGGCTTTTTGCAGGGACCAGCTGCAGCAGAGTAACACAATGCCTGGCTTGGGGTGTCACGAGAATTAGCAGCAATGCTAAAAAACAGCCACAAGGAAATGTCAACAGCTTCACCTTCTTTTCTTAGTTGCAAAACTATTATAGATGAAAAAATACACAATTTCAATACCAAAATCCATATGTTCTTTGAGTGACTTCCAGGTTTTTACGTTTTAACTGAGGTGAACCCCTCCCACAGTCCTCTCGGTTACTCATCTTCCCAAGCACTCTTTCATCTTCTTATCTTTCAGACTGTAAGATCTTTGAGAAAGAGACAGTCTTTGTGTACTGTACAACACCCAGCATATTTAACACTAAACTCAAATGTTTGCCTACACTGTAAAACAGTTGCCAAAAAACGTGGTTTAAGAGGGTGTCAAGGGTGTTCATTTCTAACTATTAAGAAGGGAGTGAGAAATTGTGTGGACATAAGGTAGTTTTTGTTCAAAACGAAATGGCAGAATGTAGAGCCATCTGAAGATTTCATTCGGAGAGCCCTAAGCACAGCATTGGTCAGCACATGACTGAGGTTGCCAGTGCAATCAGTTTTGCTCCTCAGTTTTTTTCTGCCTGATGCAACTTGTACATTAATTGCAACAACCATCATGAAAAAGTTTTGATAAGGACATTTTCAGGAAGAGTTAGAAAGGTCTAAAAAGTTATGGTCACTGTGCTCACACTTAATAGGCTCTGCTTGCTCAGGCAAATGAGGCATTTTGGGGTTTGTCTTTGCCTTTCCAGCCTGTCCTCTTTTGCCCAACAGATCTTCTGTGTGAGGCCCCAGATTTTTTATCCTGCTCTCAAGATGCAGGCCTGCTTTAAAGTCGGAGAAGCAGTGTCTTTGATGACTTTTATTTATTGTACCATATAAGCCCTACACATATGTTCAGTTTATAGGTAAGAACACAGCTAGTTTGAATCTGTATGACACTTTCTCACATGACGTGATTGTTTTCTCTGGTGACCTGCAAGAGTACAAAGTCAGAGAAATGGCATTTTCACTCTCAGTTCATGTAGGAATAAGTAATTGTGTGGGCACCATCCACTGGAAGTTTATGTCTGTTTTCTTTCCCTGACTACTATCATAACCTGAAATCAGAAAAATCAATCTGCATCTTGCTTTTATGTGATCTTACAGATGAGATCCTTCAGTGCTGCTTCTTTTTCTGCCTGTGATTTTAAACAAGTTAAAGATCCTTCTGAAGGGCTGCGTTCATTCGCCTGCCTATGTGTGGCTACTGCTATTTAAGATGTGTCATGTAAGTTGTCGATGTCTAACACAGAACCCAGAGGGGATCTAAAGTGGTTTGGAGTCAGACAGGGTGTCATAGGACATAGAATCACAGAATGTCCTGAGTTGGAAGGGACCCACAAGGATCATCGAGTCCAACTCCTGTCCCTGCACAGGACAACCCCACAGTTCACACCATGTGTCTGAGGGTGTCATCCAGTCTCTTCTTGAACACTGTCAGACTTGAAGCCGTGACACTTCCCTGGGGAGCCTGTTCCAGTGCTCCACCACCCTCTGGGGGAAGAACCTTTTCCTAACGTCCAACCTAATTCTCCCCTGGCACATCTTCCTGCCATTCCCTCAGGTTTTGTCATTGTTCTCCAGAGAGAAGAGATCAGTGCCTGCCCCTCCTCCTCCCCTTGGGAGGAAGCTGTAACCACAATGAGGTCTCCCCTCAGTCTCTTCTTCATGATGAACAAACCAAGTGACTTTAGCTGCTCATCTCAGATGGCAGCAGGCACTTGTGCATGGCAGCTGTGTTGGGCCCTTGTTGAATTCAGCAACCAGAAGAATTGCTTAGCTGGAAGCTCCAGAAAATTCCTTATCATCTCCCTGATCACCAGATTACTTCTTTCTCCCTAAATGCATCAAGCATTTCTTCTTTCTTGCTCCCATGGTGGCCCTCGGACCTCCAAGTAACCACAACTTTTATACTTATTACTGCATATAATGGATTCCTAGCTTGAATATAGATATGATCACTTTACAATGTCCTAGTAAGGTTTCAAAATTATGTTGATAGTTTAATATCACAAATATGAACTGGTTATTAACTACTAACAAACTTCTAAGAAAATCACAGCGAGAACAGAACACCAAAAAATTGGTTGAGGGACAAGATCAAAGCGAGAGTTTTTTTGAGTTCTAGTTCCAAAAACATTGAACATCCAAAAAGTGAGCTCACTCTACTTCTTAAAAATTATTACTATAAATTTCCTATGCCTTGTGCAGCTCAGCCTTGTGTTTCCAAAAAAGCCTGGAACAAGATCAGGCCTGTGACATTACTGAACAAGTAATATGAGATTTACTTCAACACATACTACAACTGCTAGATAAAGAAAGTGCACCTAACTGGGAATGTAAAATACTTTTTCTCAAGCCTGATCTATTGCAGTGTCTAGAGATCTAATCTAAAACTTTTTCCTAACCTTCAATTCGGTTTTATCATGGAGAGGAAGATCATCAGGAATCTCAGAAAAACTTGACCTCTCCTTTTAGTCAAAACTTGCTTCTCTCTGTATCCATTTCTTTATTGAAGACACATGACAAAGTGAAGTTAAGGTATATCTGTGTCTAGGGCAGGTCACAGATTTGTCTCTTACGGTGGTAGTAAGCTGGTGAGGATCAACATACAATATTGCTTGTGAGGAATAATCACACTTAAAGGTCTGCAGAGAATTACACCTCCTGCATGCCTTCATGCCCTTAACCCCAAATTCCCAATACTTTATAGAAACCCTCTTTGTCCCTATTATATTGAATTTGGGAAAAGCAAATTTGAGTGTGTGGTGACTGTAGTAATGAAGTGTTTGTAAAAAACCTTGTTTACTTTACCTTGCACTCGAAGCTAGAGGGTGTAACACGAGAGCTGTCTTGAAACAATATTCCTGATGCCACTGAGCCTTGGAGATCCCATGTTCATAAGTCAGAGCCATCAGATGTCAGAGCAGAGCTGTCACATCAGGGTTTCGATGTTTTTTTCTAAATATAAGTTTAGGCTGGATGGGAGTTCAGAGTAAGTTGTATAAGGGATGAAGTCACACCTGAGGGCTGTCTGTACACTGATCTCAGCGCCTTGAGTGTGTCAAGATGAGTATTGGTCACATTAGCCCTGTGTCTACGACCACAGAGTTCTCCAGGCCACTTTTGCGGAGAACTTCACATTAATGTTAATAAAGGTTACACATAGAAAGGGTCAGTCTTTTCAGCCGGTAGTTTGTTCACATAAATGCGCAAACCCTGCCAATGCTGTTTCTAAGCAACTGAAACCGTTTATAAATTCAATTCTAATTTGTAAAAGAGTTTTAGACAATAAAACTGGGAAAAAGCTTTGGAAAATACAAACTGATTCAAATGTAGAGTTCGCTATGTGAAACAGTTTATATGCTTATGGTACTTTACCTGAGAAAATTGCTTATTTATTTTAATGAAAGTTAAAATCTTTCCCAAAACCATGGGGAAACACCTTTAGCCAGGCCTTCTTCTTATGTGTTTTACCCCCTCTGAACCCAGTCTTGGATTTGCCCAGGACAGGTCCCTGGAAGTGTCCCCTCTGGTCATGCCAGGAAAGCTTTAGCTGTCCCAGAGGCAGTGACTGCCAGACCTGGAGCAGCAGCAAGGAGCCATCCCTATCGCCAAAGCTTGATCCAAACACTGAGGAAATTTTCCCCTCCCAGAGGAGATGATTGCTTGGCTTAGTGGCTTCCACATCTTTCCTAAATGGAAAGGTATTTTCTTTTCTCACCCCAAAGCAAAAAGAAAGGAGAAAAGCAGACCAAAACACACCACTGTAGCCTTAGAGCTCAGAGTGTTGCAAGCCCTATGCTCAGTGTGACACACAGTATGAGACACGTGACAGCAGCGAGGTGCCCCCAGGGGTGTCCCTGCTTCAGAGCTCTGTGAGGTGCCCTGGGGAGCGTCTCTGATCCCTTGAGCTGCATGGGTTGAGCAGGAGGGGGAAACGTAGAGCATTGCCTGCCTGCTCACTGACACGTTTGGGATATGGTGCTCAGGGGGAAATATGGGCTTCATCAGGATTATTGCTCAATGCCATAATGGATGGCTAATTATAGGTCTTGCAGTGAAAGAAGCAGCCCGACAGAGATCTTAAGCTACCAGAATTTGAGTAGAGATGTTATTTCTGGGGTATTAGTCCCAGAGGCCAAAGTACAATTACAGTGGTGTTTTATGTTTCCTCACCAAAAAAAAAAAAAAAAGAGCAAAGTGTATGGTTTTAAATTAATCCTCTTATCAAGGAGTTACTTAGACACACTACTTCCTCTGTTGCTTTCTCCTTGTAACACCATTGATATCTTTGCACAGCTGAAGGTAAAGGCTGTGGGCAGACGCAGCCTGGCAAGCTTGATCATGTAAGCTTGGGTACGTTCTTTGAAATCACCAGAAAACTTGATCTTGTATACCAAACAAACATGCCCTTTGCTATCCAGTACTTCTCCAAAACAGCCAAGGGAAAATAGTGTTACTCCCTCTATGTACAGGAGAAAAAGTTCTTGAAACAAGTCAGAGGTCTCCTTTGTTCCTAATGGGAGCCTAGAAATATGGTTAGCTAGACCTAACCACTTCAGGTGAGCTATTGCAACACAGCTCTTCCATGTATCCTAATAATGACCAAGAAAAAGGTTTCCACAATTGTCTGTACTTGATCTCTCCCCAAAAGGTAAACTGTATGAAGAAAAGATTGGGAAAATGAGCTCTCAGATTTCCAAGTAGGTGAGAAGCTATTTTGCCCTCTCTAAACTATTACTTCCTTGCGCAAAGTGACAGAAAGATGGATGAAGTTTGAAAGCTTGGAGTTGGCATGGAAACAGTCTTTGCTGGGAGTGTGCACTTTCCTGACTTGAAAGTAAAATTGGGCAGAGTATGACAAGGTTAGAAACATTTGCAATCTGTGCCTTGGGAATAGGCAGTGGAAGATAAGAAGAATTAAGCCATCAGAACCAAGGACCATGCCTTTACTTGCTTTCTGATGTGTCTGCCTGGGATATTTTCGTAGTCAGAGTACTGTCTAGAGCGTTCTAGGAGTTTACTCAGGATGTCACTGAAGTACAGAAGTACAAAATTTGTACAGGTCCAACACACCATGTTGTACTACTGAGAAACAACATGCAGTTGGATGATGAGAGGTTATTGAAATGGGGGAAAGGCAATACATAGGACTGTCTTTCCAGTCTTTTTCATATAATAAGTTCAATCCCAAAACACCTGGAAAGATTTTACAGAAGGATATACAAATTGTACATGAGAGTCAGCCTGTTCATACCAGCATGCTACTGGTTTCATGAAGCAGGGTGGAAAACACAGCACAGCAACACTTTCCATGTCCATTTGGAGCGTATGAGTTTGAAGCATGTGAATGGAAAGGTGGTGGTTTAGGTGTTACAGGAAAAGGACAGCTGGTGAAATGTACTTACAAAAATGGGCTCTGGGTTGTGCAACATGGAGGTGGCTCAGGTATCAAATCTAGAAAGAGTAGCAGGACTTTGGTTGTATGGCTGCTCTGCAGAAAGTGAGTTGGTCCTTTGCGGTCCTGTGCTCCACAAATTCTAGCTGGTTTCAGCCTTTTTCCCAAGCACCAAGGATCCTTCCATAACCATGGTTTAAATAGGATGCCTGTTTACTGATCTTAAATAGCACTGTCAGCAGCTTGACACTTCAAAGATCTTGTTGGGTTGCTGGTTGGGTACCAGCACCCTGAGGGAAGGGTGCCCACACCACTTGGCACGGCAACCAATGTTCCTCTTTGTCTCACCTCCAGTCACCAGTGTCAAACCTGCCCCTTTAGTGAAGCCCAGGATCTCTCCTAAAGCTGTGCCTGATGACCACACACCACACGTACAATAAATAGCCTTTGTAAACACAATTAATCTGCTCTGAGATCTGCAACAGCTCGGGAGTAGCTCCATCTTTAGCAGAGAAAACCTGTTTCCTGAGATGCAGGTATATGTGAACAAAGAATGGATGTGGGCACTTCAATTACCAAGCCAGGCAGACTGTTGCAGAGCTATCCCAACCCCCTGTTCTCTAAACACATTTAAAGGATGAAAGTGAGTGATTCATGAGCAAAAGAGGCATCTAGTCATAACCTAATATCCCAGTCCTTGAGTAAGCTGAGTATTGTTCTTAAGGCCTGTTGGCTTTCCAAAGATTTCAATTTGTGTGACAGGATGCTAGATGTACTGCCCAAATAGTCTGTCAAATCTATCACAGTGACAAGGAAATATTGTGCTCTCCTCCTTCCCTCTGAAATTCCTTGAATACCTGGTGCCAGCAGTTCAGCTGATAATGCAAAGAAGGATGAAAACAGACTGCCTTGTCTAGAAGCAGTGACTTTTCAAATGGGCTGTGACAGGCTCCCTTCATCTTTCTGTAACATGTCATTCTGATGCAAGCAACAGACTACAAATAAGCCCGTTGGTACAGAAAAGGCTACAGCACTTTTCATATTTTCACTAATTGTGAACTTGTTAATGTGCTAGTTACTATTCCATTGCTCAGAATATAGAGAATGTTGCATTTCAGGCTCTGAGATAAGATTTGGCTATTTTCAAGAGAATTTTAAGGTTTCTGATCAGCCTTCAAAGTACGGGTTTATGTTAGGGTAAGTCTGTCGTGCTTGTAGTGGTATTGTTTTCACAAAGTGATTATATGACTACTTCCTTTGAGTGCAGTGAACACACCGTTTTTATCTACATGATCCTCTTTTATTAATTCTGTCAACTACTATACTCAGTGTGCTCTCTGTGCATCGTGGCTCAAATCCAGATGCCACCAGGATCACTCAGAATTTCACCGCAGACTTCAGTGGGAATTCACCTGCGCAGCTGTGCCTGATGCTCCACCTCAGGGAGGGAGCAGTCTTGTTCTTCCCTGAACTCCACGTTCTTCCTTTGAACCAGGGCTGTTTAGACAACGTGTGTACTTTTGAGTGTCTCAGCCCCTCCTAGTCTAGGAACTGTGGTCTCTACCCCCACAGGTCTGGATGCAGGGACCTCCGTGACTACCACCCTACCCTACCAGACTGAAGCAGATGCCATCATGCAGGGTGTGTGGGACTGTATGCAGAGATGCAGCCGTGACCCTCTGCCTCTGATGCAGATGGCAGGTTTTAGATCTCTAATACAACAGAAAAACTCTAAAGGGCACGGAAAAAAATCTTCCTAGAAAACCAGGGCTGACAGAATTGCTTTTACTTACAGCAGACAAGCACCCTGCAAGGCGTGACCAGGAGTTACCGCATGCACACCATGGAGTTAGCACAGCAGAAGAAATATATCTGTGTGGCAAGGCTGGTCTCAGCACACAGGCTGATGTATGCTTTGTGCTTTGCGTCTCCTGACTTAGCCCCAGTATTAAAGTAGCCTGAGGGCTACTTTAACTTGTATCCAACTGTAAGAACTCCAGTGAACCACTGAAGTGCACAGGCAGGGTATAAGAATGGTTACAGGTTTTCTAAATAATTTGAAGCACCTATGGCAACTTGTCAGGCTGATCCATAAGAAGATAACTAAGGTCTACTCAGCTGCACATGAGCTCACTCTTCTGAGACAGGTCCAAGGCCTTAAAAAAATAATCACGTTTACCTAAGAGATCAAATGCTTCCCATATTTGCTGCTTCCAAACTGATCTACCGCAGTCAGTCTATCATAGGAATTATTCTTCTGTGTTTCAGCCGCTCACTTTAAAGCATGACAAACAAAATTCTCCTAGACCACTTACCTGTGCAGATCAAGCTCCGTGCTTTCAGGATAACCTCCATTCCCTCCAAAATGGCTTAATGGATAACTTTCAGTAATGTGAGGCTGAGAACAGCAGCAGCAGCAGCACTGTGCAATAGGGTTGGCATGCTGTGTTTGAGCTACCTAAGAATACACATTCGAGGTCTGCCTCTGCCTCATACAAGTTAGAAAATTAGTATTTATCCTTTCTGACACAGTAGTGTCTAATATACCCATGGAGAAATGTTGTCTTTCCCAATGAAGGGGGACTCCTGTTTTCCAGCTGTAGCAGACAGCAAGTTTTGTATTCACACATCTCAGATAAAGATACAAGCATTGCCAACATGCGGAACTTATGCACAGGACGTCAGCGGCAACTATGTGTAGCATGAGAGAACAACTACGTTTGCTGCCCTCAGACTGCTTGTTTAGCTGCTCAGTGATTTAACTCTTAGACCATTCCAGGTTTTTCCTTGCTGTATGTTAAGTTAGTTAAGTAAGCACACTGAGAACGCTGCAGCAGCCGTGTTCAGAAAAAGTCTTCCAGGTTTAATGTGCTTAGCTTCATGGATTTAGTTCATTCCCCCACTCCAGTTCCTTTCCCAGACTCCCTCTGTGTTTACAAGCCTTTAGTGTTATTTTAGCTTCTCGCTCTTGCATTCATCATAATCTGTGAAAATCAGAGTTGACATGATGACAAAAGTTGTCACATTGAATACATTGTTTACTTGGCTCAAACAGTTATTTTTATAGTCTCTCCAGAGAAAGTTTTGTATTCAAATTTGCTAGAGATACTCAACAACTTTAACTAGAAACTTAGCATTTCCTCTTTCAAAAATTCTTTGAATGATATTCTCCAGCAACAGACTAATTGACAACATCTTGCTTTACAGAGGCACACATCCTTTGGCATTAGATTTTCTCAATACATTCAGACTTGGAGTTTGAGGATTGGCAGTTCAGCACAGCATCACGCAGCCGGTAAATGGCTCACCTAGGAGACATGCTGATTAGCCCCCAAAATTCAGTTTTTTGCAAATGAGGGATAAAAATCCTGTAAATTCATGATGAGTGATTCTTCACATCCAGACTGAGATTTCTCCGGCGTTCTGTGCTGTATATTTCACATACTGAATCTCTTGTCTATTTAATTTTCCCCAAGGCTTTCATATTGTTCTAAGTGAAACAACAGCTAAGATCTTTTCCAAACCAGTGGAACAAGACATTGTGTTTGACAGGAAAGATCTAAAATTTATGTTTTGCTTGCTTCATGCTTAGACTTGAATTTACCAAAACAACTTCTCCAAGAGGAGCTAGTACCTTGTTATTTATATCTACTGAACACCGCAGTCACCTGTGTGATCTAGGACTGTCTGTCTGGGTTATTTCTGTATCGATACCTGCAGATATTTTAACCTGGAGGATGATGGGTAGACTACTTTAAATTTTGTTTGTGACCAATAAGGAATATTCACCCCCCTGAAATTTTCTGCTTAGAATTATACCTTCCCAAAATTTGGGCTAGGTATAACAGATTCACTAACACCTTAAAGTACTTTACGATATATGCCTTTGGCCTCCAGATAACCACGCAACAGTTTGCAAGATCTTTGAAGCAATCATTATTAGATGCTTATAGGACTGCAAAATAGTATTTCCAGGTATAACCAATTGGCAAAAATAAGTGTGATTTGCCATCTACAGTGTAGTTAAGGTAGAAGACATGGTAATCCATGGGCAGTAGCCATGATTTCAGGGCAGTCAAGAGATCTTGCCATGAAAAAGGACCTGAGTTCTGCACCCTAGAAACATATTTATTTGTATTAAGAAAAATTCAAGGTGAGATTGTCACTAACGTCTGACCCAGGCCTAGGGCAAGCAAAAGAAATGGCTAGAGAAGGTTAGTGGCTGGCTGTCCTGCTAGCCACCAGGAAGCAAAGAAAGATGTTTATAAAAGAAAAATCAAACTCTGTCATTCTGCTACGTTTCATCTATTCTGTTTCTAATTTGTATAACATTTTAGGCTTTAAGGAGTAAACGAAGTTTTTCTGCTTCTGGCTCTTTGAACAGTTATTCCATTTACCTTCCTCAGCTCTAAGACTGTGGGTTTACTGCCTGTCCTGCCTTGCTTCCTGCCTCCTCCCAGTACTTGGATGCTGAGCTGTGCAGGCAGCAGCACCAGCTCCTCCTGAGCCTGTACGATGCCTGGGAGCAGAGGACATCCAGCATTAGTGTTGTGTCCCATTTGGGCTGTTTATCTTGCTAAGCCACCCATGCCCTACCTGCACCACCCTTCTCCCGTTCCTGCTGTTGTAAGTCACACCTTTGTAGATCGCACCCCAGATGTGGAGGTATTGCTTTGCTGGACATAAGGGTTTTCTTCAACTTGCCCTGCAGAAGCAACACACACGTATTTAACACAAAATTTAACTGATTAAAATATATCAAGCTGATTTGGGAGGTGGATCTCACAATCTGTCCTGCTCAGGAAGGGAGGTTATCCTATTAACTCTAAATAACACCTCAGGGTCCTCCAGAAAGTATTCAAGGAGGTGTTGCCAGTATAAAGTAGTCCTGCGTGAGCTGATCCAGTAAAAGAGTAGGCTTCCTCCCTTTCAGATTAATCCATCGGACTAGACCAAGCTTTGATGTACATGCTAGCTTTCTATTCAGGATAAACTCAAAACTACATGGTCCCATCCCAACAGCTAGAACTGAGAATAGTTGACAGACAGATCAGGCATACAATCTTTTCCCCTTACTGTATTTCTCAAAGAGCATTCAGCTAACACCGGCTAACTCATGTGATAGTGTAAGTAGAGCTTTGACCTGTTTGTTAGACTCCTTTCAAAGCAGATACTTGACTCCAGCAATTGCTTTCTCTGGGTGCAAACTTGAACAAGCAATAATACACCTAAAACCACTCCAATCCATTTTTAACACACTGTCGTCTGAAGCGACTGAAAAAAAGGTAAAAAGCTAAATCCAGATAATTTCATCATCAGGGTCATTTCTCTTTGGGGCTTGATAACCCTGCAATCTGTAAAATGGGGTCCTTTAAACTTCTCTACCGCAGCAATGTGGAAATTTCCTTCTCTGAATGCCTTAATTTTCCATTTAGTAGGAATTACATAGTGTTAACAATGGGAAAATTTGAGTGTTTGTATGAAACTGAGGCTTCCTTTGTCTCTTCTAAGTTGTTGGTCTTAAAAATACAGAGGAGTTTTCTCCGCAGCAGCAGTCATTGCTTTATACAAACCAAATCTTCTGAGAAGTTCACTGTCTCCATCTGAAAGCCATCCTTCAGTCTTTCACACAGAAAAAAGTACATGCAATGCTAAGCCGTTGCATGTGTACCCCAAAGAGATAAGACATAAGCTTCCCTGTGACATCTTCTAGACCCTACACATTACCTATAACTCTGCTTTGCTTTTCTGCTTCTGAACAGCAGTTAAATGCACAAGGAGCGAGTCCAGTTTTTCTACAGGCCACTCAAGGAATTAACTTAACTTTAACAAGGTTGACCAAAGAGCAATTGAATATCTGAAATATGTATTTGCTGGGGTCAATAGTTTTGTGCTGTTTTATTGAAGTAGAGATCATCTATTAAGGCATCCTCCAGTAGTTTGAGCTCAGGGTTTGCCATCAAGAGACATACAAGATTTTCAGAGAGGTTAATAGACAAGGGGAGCAATTTCTTTGCTCTGTTTAAAGCGGAACTGTTCTTGCCAGCCCTCACAACTGGATTCCCTTCTGACCACACAAGTGTGTTTGTCCATCATACATTCAGTCCTCAAAAAGAGACATTAGAATTTGAGGATGAAAGCAGATTTTTGTAGTGGAAATATTGCAAAGATGTTCTGCCAGAAAAATCTTTTTTTACCAACTTCAGCATCCAACTCAAAATAGCATCTCATGATGCTGGAGTCATTGCTTTCATCCAGCATCACAGTGAAGAGATTTGAGCTGGCATGGCTCAGCAGTCTGCAGGAGATACGATGACAGCTTTCTGAGGGTGCAGATTGCTTTTGTTCTCCAGATGAAAACACTCTTACCATGGCAGTCTCAACATGCCCTCCATCAACCTGGCAAAGCAAGGAGCATGGAGAATGGGAAAGTGTTGCTATGGCATTGCTGGCAAAACAAGAAATTTGGTGGAGTTTGCTCCAGCAGAATGAAAAACCCAGGGCAGTCATTAGGCACAAAAGAAATGTAGTTGCTGGCATATAAGTAGCAACTCTGCAAAATTGATATATGTCTTACGAATGTAAGATATTTTTTTCACATCTTGGTGGAAATGACAACATAGATTACAAGGAAGGAAACAGAAGAACAAGTCAAAAACCTCATCAGCTTCAAACATGTAGTAGCTCAAAAGATGAGATTTTATGGTCTCCAGTAAACCCCTTGCTGACTGCAGGACCTTTATCACTGGATCACAGAATCACAGAATGCTAGGGATTGGAAGGGACCTTGAAAGATCACCTAGTCCAATCCCCCTGCCAGGGCAGGAACACCCAGATGAAGTTACACAGGAAGGCGTCCAGATGGGTTTTGAAT
Source organism: Columba livia (assembly GCF_036013475.1). Classification (NCBI taxonomy): domain Eukaryota; kingdom Metazoa; phylum Chordata; class Aves; order Columbiformes; family Columbidae; genus Columba; species Columba livia. Next base: position 65,349,149 of record NC_088602.1, read on the forward strand.
GTCTCCAGAGCAGGCAACTCCACAACCTCCCTGGGCAGCCTATTCCAGTGCTCTGTCACCCCAACTTCATCCTCGGGTGTGTGAAAAAGAGACCAGTGAAATACAAGATTGGATGAGTTAGCACAGTTTTGCATAAAATATGACCAAGCTGAGGAATCAGATCAGACTCAAATACTATAGAGCTGGAGGGAATAACCTGTTCTTCACATCTGTGTTGGATAAGACAAATGGCAGCAGCTTCAAGTGAATGGAGATGTAGATTAGACATTAAGAGAAACTGCCTAACGCCAAGAATGGCAGAGTACTGGAATAAATAGATGAGGGAAAAATTGTGTAATCTCTGTCACTGGAGGTTCCCAAGACTCAGTTAGATAAACGTTTGCTGGTGGTGGAAAATGATTTTGTCTTAGTGCGAAACAGAGGGGTAGATTAGATAACTTCTTAAGATGCCATTCGGTCCTTTTTTTAATGATTGAGTTATTTGATAACTGATAATCACATAATAAGCACAGATCTCAGAATCACCACTTTTTCTTCTGACAGGATGCATTTTACTGCACTGATAGATTGATTTGGCAAGGGTCTATATAATTCTCTGTAAAATCTAATGGCTTTATGGTCTGGTGGTTTTGGCACTCAATGTGTCTCGGAGATACATAGACTTTTAAAGAAAGTATAGCTGAGAAGATGCAAGAATCTTATTTTAATTAGGCTAAATTAATGTAGCTCTGAGATTTGTTTCAGTATAAGCTTTACTTTATTACAATTACTTCATCATCAAAATCACTCCTTCAAAAATAGGGAGATGAAATATAGGAAAAACATCCATGCTAGCCTTGCAAAAGGAATTTTTGTGTCAAAAAACTTGCCCACAAATGTTGCACACACAGACACAAACTAGAAAGCTGTCAGAGGTGATAGAAATTAAATATAGGGAGAATTATTTTTTTCCATGTTTAGTAATAAACTTCATGAAGGCCATCAGATGGAAATGCGATATCCAAACTAGTAGGCATCTATGATCCAAGTTTTCAAATATAGGTCCATGTGATCTGGAGAAGTGTTTGCAGTATCCTCTGAATTGCAGGCAAGTTTAATCCAAGAAGAGCCTTCAGCATTTCATTGCTGCAATTACGGTGAGTACTTAAATGCTTAGAAAGTAAAAATGTACTTGAATTTACAGCTGTAAGCTATTCTTCTTTCTTATAATCCTGATAAACATGAATTATCCATTAATTACCAAAAATTATTTTTAATCTTCTTAGAATTATCTTAGTTTTAGCCAGCTCTGCTTTCTGCTTTGCACTTCTCTTCTGCCCACAAGCTGAGTGGAATGACATACCCTCAACTAGACATGTAGCGTTTCTCCTCTGTCAGGAACCTACTGCACTGCTTCTCAACAGCCCACCTCCCCTATCCAGAGCCAAACATATCCAACTTCACCCTTCATCCTCCCATGGCCATAATATAGTTTATCATCTGCGTGGGATCTAGTAAGGCCACTTATTTGAGTGCCTCCTCTGCCTCCTCCTCCTCATGCTTCAGAAGTCTTTTCCTTACAAAGCCCAGATGTGTTCCACCAACCTGTGGAACAAGGTAAATCTGTGTTCTTGGCCGCAAGGCTCTCGGACAAAGCCATCCATGGCATGTTCAGCCCTGAAAAACAAATCAAAACAAAGCAAAGTAAAACAAAACCAAACCAAACCCACAAAGCACAGTGAGAACCTCCTCCACAAGCTCTCAAATCCGGGGACTGATGAGTCAGCATGAACTTCCAGCAAGTTCTGCCTCTTCCTAGCCTAGAGGTATCCTAAATAGCTGTACCACTTCTGCCCAGCTCTGCTCCAGAACCTGTATTAATGTACCCAAACAGGGACAAGAGCAATGATCTGGACTAGCTCAAATCATCAGACATGGGTACAGTCCTGGTGCAGGTATCTAATATGTACCTCACTTTCCCTACAGCTTGACACAAGACACAGAGTGATAGCTGTATCATCTATAAGGGTACAGCTATGCAACTACAGAAACACTGTGAGGGCCCCAGAGAGAGCAAACTAAGGCCCTGCTGAGAGGCAGTGCTCCCTCCACAGCACATGTCCCTGTCAGGTTAGTCACAGAGTCATCAAATCATAGAATCATTTTGGTTTGAAAAGACCTTTAAGATCATCAAGTCCAACGGTTAACTTAACATTGCCAAGTCTACCTCTAGACCATGTCCCTAAGAACCTCATCTACACATCTTTTAAATACCTTCAGGGATGGTGACTCCATCACTTCCCTGGGCAGCCCGTTCCAACGCCTGACAGCTCTTTCCGTGAAGAAATTTTTCCCCAATATCCAATTTAAATCTCCTCTGGTGCAACTTGGGGCCATTTCCTCTCAACCTATTGTTTGCTGCTTGGGAGAAGAGACCAACTCTTTCCATGCTACAACCTCCTTTCAGGTAGTTGTAAATAGTGATAAGGTCTCTCCTCAGCCTCTTTTCCTCCAGGGTAAACAACCCCAGTTCTCTCAACCACTCCTCATAGGATTGGTTCTCCAGACCTTTCACCAGCTTTGTTGTCCTTCTCTAAATTCGCTCCAGCACCTCAATGTCTTTCTTGCAGTGAGGGGCCCAAAACTGAACACAGAATTTGAGGTGGGGGCCTCATCAGCGTCAAGTACAGGGGAACAATCCCTAGTCCTGCTGGCCACACTATTTCTGATACAAGCCAGGATGCTGTTGGGCTTCTTGGCCACCTGGGCACACTGCTGGCTCATGTTCAGCCAGCTGTCGATCAACACCCCCAGATCCTTTTCTACCAGGCAGCTTTCCAGCCACTCTTCCCCAAGCCTGTGTCACTGCCTGGGGTTGTTGTGACTCAAGCATAGGACCCGGAACTTGGCCTTGTTGAACTTCGTATAGTTGGCCAAAGCCCATCAATCAAGCCAGTCCCTCTGTAATGCCTATCTTCCAACAGATCAACATGGGCACCCAGCTTGGTGTCATCTGCAAACTTACTGAGGGCGCACTTGATGCTCTCATCCAGATCATTGATAAAGAGATTAAACAGAACTGCCCCCAATACTGAGCCCTGGGGAACACCACTGGTGACTGCAAACTGGATTTGACTCCATTCACCATAACTCTTTGGGCCCGGCCATCCGACAGTTTTTTATCTAGTGAAGAGTACACCCATCCAAGCCATGAGCTGCTAGTTTCTTCAGGAGAATGCTGTGGGATATGGTGTCACAGGCTTCATCAAAGTCCAGGCAGACAACATCCATAGCCTTTCCTTGATCCACTAAGTGGGTTACCTTTTCACAGAAGGAGATCAGGTTGGTCACGCAGGACCTGCCTTTCATAAACCCATGCTGACTGGGCCTGATCACTTGGTCATCCTGTATGTGCCTTGTGATGACACTCAGGATGATCTACTTCATAACAGAATCACACAGAATCATAGAATCGACTGGGTTGGAAAAGACCTCAGAGATCATCGAGTCCAACCCTTGGTCCAACTCTAGTCCGTTTACTAGATCATGGCACTAAGTGCCATGTCCAATCTCAGTTTAAAAACCTCTAGGGACGGCGAGTCCACTACCTCCCTGGGCAGGCCATTCCAATGCCTGACCACTCTCTCTGTAAAGAATTTCTTTCTAATATCCAGCCTAAATTTCCCCTGGCAGAGTTTAAGCCCATTCCCCCTTGTCCTACTGCTGACTGCCTGGGAAAAGAGACCAGTCCCCACCTGGCTATAACTTCCCTTCAGGTAGTTATAGAGAGTGATGAGGTCACCTCTAAGCCTCCTCTTCTCTAGACTAAACAACCCCAGCTCCCTCAGCCTTTCCCCATAGGTCTTATGTTCAAGTCCCTTCACCAGTCGTGTTGCTCTTCTCTGGACCCGCTCCAGCACTTCAATGTCTTTCCTGAACTGAGGGGCCCAGAACTGAACACAATACTCCAGGTGTGGCCTCACCAATGCAGAGTACAGGGGAAGGATCACTTCCCTTGTCCTGCTGACCATGCTATTTTTGATACAGGACAGGATACCGTTGGCCTTCTTGGCCACCTGGGCACACTGTTGGCTCATGTTGAGCTTCCTGTCAATTAGTACCCCCAGGTCCCTTTCTGTCTGACTGCTCTCCAGCCACTCTGCGCCCAGCCTGTAGCGCTGCAGGGGGTTGTTGTGACCAAAGTGCAGCACCCGGCATTTGGCCTTATTGAACTTCATCCCATTGGAATCAGCCCATTTTTCCAGTCTATCCAGATCCCTCTGCAGAGCCCTCCTGCCTTCCAGCAGGTCGACACTCCCTCCCAACTTGGTGTCATCAGCAAATTTGCTGATGATGGTCTCAATCCCCTCATCTAAATCATCAATAAAGATGTTAAACAGGACTGGACCCAACACTGACCCCTGGGGAACACCACTAGTGACTGGCCGCCAGCTGGATGCAGCCCCATTCACCAGCACTCTCTGGGCCCGGCCCTCCAGCCAGTTCTTAACCCAGCGTAGAGTACACTTGTCCAAGCCATGGGCTACCAGCTTTTGCAAGAGTATATTATGGGAGACAGTGTCAAAGGCCTTGCTGAAGTCCAGATAGACCACATCCATGGCTTTCCCCTCATCCACCAGGTGAGTCACCTGATCATAAAAGAAGATCAGGTTGGTCAGACAGTCCATCCTGAAGGTGCTGTGTGATTCCATTCAGGATGATCTGCTCCACAACCCTGCCAGGCACCGAGGTCAGGCTGACAGGCCTGTAGTTGCCAGGCTCAGCTCTGCAGCCCTTTTTGTGGACTGGGGTAACATTGGCCAATTTCCAATCATATGGGACCTCCCCAGTGAGCCAGGACTGTTGGAAGATGATGGAGAGCAGCTTGGCAAGTTCTTCTGCTAGCTCCCTCATCACCCTAGGATGGATCTCATCTGGTCCCATAGACTTGTGAGGATCCAGATGGCTCAGTAAATCCCCAACTATTTCCTCCTGGAATACAAGGGGCCTATTTGGCTTCCTATCTCTGTCAACCACCTCCAGAGATGAGTTATCCTGAGGGCCACCTGTCTTACTGGTGAAAACTGAGGCAAAGTAGGTATTGAGTACCTCAGCTTTCTCCTCATCTTTGTTAACTATATTTCCCTCAGAGTCCAACAGAGAATGGAGGTTTTCCTTGCCCCTCCTTTTGTTATTAACATATTTGAAGAAGGACTTTTTATTATCCCTGACAGAATTGGCCAAATTAACTTCAAATTGCACTTTTGTTTCCCTGATTTTTTTTCTGCATGATCTAGCTATTTCCATAAATTCTTCATAAGTAGCCAGCCCTTTTTTCCACAGTCGGTAAAGTCTCTTTTTATTTCTGATTTCATTCAGAATCTCCAATTTAGCCAAGCTGGTTGTCTTCCCTGCCGGCTAGCCTTTCGGCACACTGCTATAGCCTGTTCCTGTGCACTCAAAACCACCTGCTTGAAGCATGCCTTCCCTGGCACTATCAGACTGACAGGTCTGTAATTCACTATATCTGCCTTCCAGCCCTTCTTGTAGATAGGCATCACATGGCTGATCTCCAGTCAACAGGTACCTGCCCGCTTAGCCAGGACTTTCCATAAATGGTGGAAAATGTCTTGGTGAGTAGCTCCACCACCTCCCTCAGAAGCCTCAGGTGGCAGTCCTGCCAACACAGGCTTCTCGCTGTTAAGCAGTTCCCCCACTTGCACTACTCAGGCCAAGGGCTGTGCTTGGAAAGGCACAACACCCGCACAAAACTTGCCCAAGTGCTTTCTCTGCTGTGGTGCAATTCCACTGTTTCACCTATGGTAGCTGTTCTATGTGTATGTATCCCTCAGCTATCCGGTTCCTGGGTTCAGGCCAAAATAATTATGTGTCTCCTTCCATGGTGGTGTGTAACCAAGGTTTTTTCCTACCAACTAATTCTTCACTCTAATTCTTGTCACCATCCCAAAATGCTTGGCATGGCACAGCAGAGCGTTGCTGTGGGAAGTGCAAGCAGCTCTCTGCACTGCCATGGGGCAGACATCCTTGCTCTCCAATGCTGTTTTCTCCCATGCCTTCAAGTAGCAGCTTGAACCTCATCACAAGAGTACTTTAAGGCTCATCCTCTTACCCATCCCACCACTCTGCACAGGGTGGATCTAGTTCTGCATCCTGAAGCTTTGCCAACCCATACCATTCCCTTGTATTGTAATGGCTTCCAACCCTGTAGGCACCATGCATTGTGATTGCCTTTAACCCTGGAGGGCCCATGACATTTTGTGGAGTCATGTTACATAGACCCCACCATACAACTGTCCTTAGAGCTTGCTGTGGAACGAGCAGATGGTGCCACCCCACCAAAGGTCAACCACAGCCTGTGCTTGCCTCTGCTGCCTTCCATTTATGTCATGTTTCCACTTCTGTTCTCACCCTTGGTGCAATTTCTCCAGCCCAGGACTCCTGATCTGGACACCAGCCTCCATGCTGCTTCCAGCTCCATGCCTAGACTTCTGCCCCGGTTCGTGCTTCCACCCAGCTTCATCCTGCCTCCCCAGCTGCCCTCTGGTCTTCATTTTTCTTCTAACCAGAGAACTGGGAGCCCTGTCCCACCCAAACCCTGGTATATAGGTGTGGTAGCACCTTGTGGGGTTTAAAGCTTAGGTGGTGCTTGGAATAATTAAGGGGCCAAATGGATTCCTCCTACAGCTTGGCTGCCTCAAGAGAGCAGGGATGTGCATATATTACCCCTACAATCCTGCACAAGGCATTTTGACACCACACGGCTCCTGTTTTCATGTCATTCCAAGCAGCCTTTGACGGATACAGGTCTGCAGCATGCAGACAGGACCTTTGCCATGTTGAAATGCCTCCAAGCAACAACCACCCATGTTGGCAGGCTATTAAGTTTCTACAGAATTTTGACAAGACTCCAGATGAACATCAAACCATCACAAATTTCCTGAGGGGCTAAGAATTAAAGAAAAAAAAAACAAAAAACAAAAAACTGACTTCACATGTCATTATTCCCTGCAGCTTTGTAGCTAATTTAGAATCTGTTGATCCTGGTGCCAATAAATAGTTTATCTTTAAACTGCCTCTGTACTCAGGCTTGGTTTCATTCTCAGGTTAGTGTTAGACCTTTAGCTAGCAAATCAGTAATCTAACAGCATGTATAAGAGAGATATTCACAGTAGATATTTGCCTGACCGTATTTGCTTCATTAAGCAGAACCTCGCATGATAAGTAAATATTTATCTGGGAAAACTTGCTTTCTCAGGAGAAGGTGAGTACAGAATTGATATGCGTGCTAATGCACTGCCCCCCAGTGGAGTCAGGGTCTGGTTTAGGAGACCCAACTTTTCAGGCCTTTTCTTGTAAGGTGTGTAAAGAAAACACTCACAGGACATACATTAAATCAAAACATTAAATTGACCATCCGTGGGGCATTATTAAATCTATTCAAAGGTGTTTTATGGAGAGGATAATTCACATCTGATTTTAAATTTGCAGTACAAAGTAGTGTTATCCCAGAATACCTCCTTTCTCAGCAAGTACTGCAGTCAGAAGGAGTAGAAGGTCTTCAGCTGCTTGTGGATGACACTTTACATTCCAGAGCTGCTAAAGGGAGCTATAGGAAGTTCTCCTTTTTAAAGAATAGCCAAATCCAAAGTTTCTCAAGGCTGACAAACAACTTCACAAACAACTATTAAAACAGCTGGAAGGAGCTGCATTTATTCGCTACAACATCCCTTATCATCCACTAGGAAAATGTGTCACCTTCTGGTTTGTAACAGAAAAGATTATATTTATTTGATCATATTAAATGTTTCTAGAGATAACTTTAAATCCTCTCACTGGCTTCTTGTCTTCCAGACTTCTTAGGACTGTTATTGCTTCCCAGAGGTCCCTTTCCTATCATTATTTAGTTTTCCCTACAGCAAAACAGAATATTATAAAACCTTAGATCTGGTTCACAGTTATAGTAAGACTTTTGACATGTCCAAAGGCTCTTTTATCAAAAAGCAGCTTTAAACAAACACGCATTTTAAAAATTCATGCAACTAAATGTCTAGATGCTAGAAACCAAGACCAAAAGACCATGATGTTCACCATGATTTCAACTATTTTCTGGTGTTATCCCTTTCATTTTTCCCACAGTGCTCTGTTACATTTCCACCACATCACCTCTATGTTAGGACAGGGTAATGCTTCTGAAACTGCATCTTGATGTTTTCTTGTGCTTCTGTCACTGGAATGGGATGATGCAATAGATGTGCATTGGGATAACAAAAATATCCATTTCTGCTCACAGCATAGTCAGGTTGTAGCACCATAAAAAGCATGTGAATTGGCTAAAAGAGCAGTTAAGTGGTGGAGGGGAGGTAATATAAAGCCAATTTGAAATACAGTACATTAGAAGAGGACATGTAGTCTGGGGTTAGTGGTACTCGGGTCAGAAGCAGGCAGCAGCCCTCCCATGGTGACTCAGGGAGACAGTCATGAACACCCTTGTAGCACACATGGGAAAAGCAGTGTGGCATAGCACAAGCAGAAAGAGTATAGCTTCCTTTCTATATAGATATTTTCCAAACACCCTATACCTGGCTTTCCAAACACCCTATGCACCCAAACACTTGGCTTGCCTTCCAGGGCATTAGTTTGCCTGCCTGAACTCCTCCATTTGCCCATGCCTTCTGCAGTTTTTGCTGTCAGGTCAGCATGTGGCAAAACCTGACCCTCAGATATTATAGGGGGGACAGTAGTTTGTGCAATGGTTTCCAGTTACTCCAGTTCCCAGGCATCAGGCATCTAGGCTGAGACACCAGCAGAGCCCACAGGAGACAGCCCCACACCTGCCCTAGGGTGGCCATGCAGGCAGGAATCTCCCTGAGCTACCTGCAGTGAGCAACCCCTGGACCCTGCTGGCCCCTGTTTCCCCAAAAATAAGACAGGGTTGGTATTAATTTTTGCTCCAAAAGATGCTTACTTTTTTACACGTATAGCTGCCTGGAGACTATTTAAATTACCTGTTTTTATGAACTGTAACTAGGGCTTATTTTTGCAGTAGGGTTTATATTTTGAGCACCCTCAAAAATCCTGAAAAACCACGCTAGGGCTTATTTTCAGGGTAGGGCTTATTTTCAGGGAAACAGGGTAGCAACCTGCTCCTGCTCCCACTCACCTCAGCAAGCTCTTCTCCCCGTTGCACACCCCTTGTAGCTAGGAAGGATTTGGGATGGTTGTACCCACAGTTATTCATCCTTCTCGTGCCCTGCCTTGCTGCTTGCCTCATGTGGTTTCAGCAGTCCACTGTGGTGCTTCCAGGGTCGAGGGAGTTGGTTTTTGTAAAACTTTTGGCTGATAGTTCCCTAATCCTGAAAATATTCTCTCCTCCCCATCTACATTTGGGGTCAATAGCTCCAGCTGTTTTATTAGTGGTTTTTGCACAAGAAATGCGCTTACGTTTGCTGTAGATCATGGAAGAAACAGAGACTTCCTTTAGATGTGTGATACCAGGCTCCTAATTTATCCTTGACAGGAAGATTTTCTTTCTAATACCATGGGCTGTCTGGACTTCAATAAAACATTTGTGGAGTCTCCTTCTCTGGAGACATTCAAAAACCGCCTGGACTTGTTCCTGTGCGACCTCACCTAGGCGTTCCTGCTCCAGCAGGGGGATTGGACTAGATGATCTTTTGAGGTCCCTCCCAATCCCAAACATACTGTGATACTGTGATTTGACACTGATATGCATAAGGAATATGGGATAGGTCCAACAGGTAAAACATGAGCAAGCAGAGAGCTCTGGATGGATCATGTCAAAAGATCAATTACTTAATTGAAGGCTCCTGCCTGGTCTCTCAAAACCAGTCTGATTTAAGTGTTCTGGGCTGCAAGTTGCAATCAGAACTAGCTGAGCCCACCAAGCTGCAAGGCAATACCCCTGCTGAAATGGCCAGGTTGCAGTTGCAAGGTTGCTGTTTCGTGGGAAGGAAGCTGAGTGGTTACACAAGCTTACATCCTGCATGGCACTGATGGTGGTGTTGTCTCAAAGTTCTCATGATGTGCATGACAGTGCTGGTGGTGGGAGAATAGACATGGTGAGAGAAATTATGTATTTTATTAGACCAGCCAATAGATCTAGAGAAAAGAAACATCTCAGGTCTAGACCCTTCAGCAGATCCAAAAAGCAGCAGTAAAAGCTGTACTAACTGTAAGGCAGAGGTACTCACTCTTGGATCAATCTCACTATGCTAATCAATCCCACCACATGAGAGAAAAAAGGTGGTTAACACCTGTGGAGTTGGGGGGAGGGGGTGTTACCTGGAAGCGAAGTGACAGGCTTTAAGGTCCTACAGAAGGAAAAAAAAGGAGGTGGGAAAGAAAGAAAAAAAAATAGGATCATTAGCACCTGTGTTATGTTTTAAATACATTGTTACATTTCTGGTATTTTGTAATTAACCCAAGTTAATTGCAAGCTCTTGGCTTGTGCATTTCCAGCCCAGGGGATAACTCAGCTTGACATAGCCTTGTAACAGGTTTATCAGATAAGGTACCACTAGGCTTAATGCACTCCTTAATTAGGAATGTAAACACCTTCATTAAAAAAAAGAAAAAATGAGGGCCTCAGAGAAATTATGAAGAGATTTTATGATTATTGACTCAAAAGAGAAAGTATTCCAACAGAGAAAGACATTTCTTCCTCCTTCCCTAGGAATGGAGGCAATCTACTTCCTAATTGTAACCCTACACAGCACGTTAAGCGCAGAGATCCCCCTCCAGGGGGACATTGTCTGATATTGGGCAGATCCAGGCTGAAGAGAGATCTGAGGGACAGTCAGTCTCTCTGAGTGGATGTAGGTATGAATAGATGTGTTTGAATCCACCTGTGTGCCTGTAAACACATAATTTCTATGGGTATGTCCATATAGTGGGCTGTGACTTCAGCTGCTATTAGCAAAAGTGGTGGTTGTTTCTCCTCTCACTTCTATGCGTGGTGGTTGGCATAAATAGCAGCGTCAGCAGGTCGTAGCTCGCAACTACCCACAGATACGGAGGGTTTGGTTGTTGTGGCATGTTCTTCTGCCTGGCCTTGAACCAGGAGCTGCATTTTGGCCTCTACGCCCCATCCTCTCTCTATTCCCCCTGGGGGACCCACACCCACGAGGTGGGTGGGTGGGTGGATGGGGCACATGGGGGAACTGCTCCCATGTACCACCCTGCATCTCCCTGCTCAGACTACAGGGGCCCACAAGCCCTGACTGGTGCTGCAGGGGTCCCGTGCTGTGACCCCCAGCAACCTCTCCCCTCGGGCACTCCCTGGCACGGCGCCCACTTGCTGTGTGGCCCCTGTTCCCTGCAGAGAGCTTCCCCTCCCTGTGCTCCTCCTCCCTGCTCTTCCCAACAATGGTGGCCTGGGCAGCTTGGGATGTAGTTTTTTAATTTAAATGCAGCCAGCCTTTAGTTTACAAAAATAATAAATCCCCTTCAAACAGAGTTGTGTAAAAAGTAGAATAATAAAAAAACCCTAATGTTTGTTGGCAGCATATGTATCCTTTTGTCTGCAAGACAGAGGCCTGTTGACAAACAAGAGGCTTTTCTGGGACTCGAAAATCAAGTACCAAAGTATAAATGGCCACCACCTAATACTGACTTCATTACATTTGCCAAACACAATGTAATTGCTGCACTGTTGCTTCAGGCACTTGTAGAGGGAAAGAAAGTTTGTGGCTGGAACCCTCCCAATGACATCCTCCTCCATGCAGCGACCTGCTCAGGGGAGGTTCACCCTCCGAAGGGACCCCCATGCTCTGCTGCAGCCCCTTCCCACAGCACCCCAGCTGCTATTCACTGTGCCTGCAAGATGCAGTAATTCTGATGTTTTCATGTAAACCATGGAAAAAAGCAGAACTGCGTGTTAGCTTCTCTAACAATTTTCTGGCTTAGAGCTAAGAGCAGGTATTATTTATTGATGGTCACCATGTTATTTCTATTCTATTTACAGTTTCTGTAAATCCTGTTGTTGGTCACTGTAGGATTTCACCTCAATTTCTTCATGTAAAGTATTTCTAAATTTCTCTACTTCTGTCCTGCCCATCAACCATTACTGTATAAAAAAGATGCCAGTCTCTGCACAATATGAAAAATCCTGCCCTTCCCAAATACTGTGAGATCTGAAGGTATTCAGCAGCTCACAGAATCAGACCCCGAGAAATGGAAGCAAAGTGTGCGCTCAAATGCTTATCAATCTTAATAACACAAGCCAAGACTTAGACTGTTCTTATTAGCTTATCTGTCATCTAGAAAGCATTAAGCCCAGTAAAAAAGGAAAATATGTTAGAAAAACATCATCATTGCTTCAGTGGTTTGCATTTTCCTAATAAGCTTTTAATTTTCTGCTCCAAATAGAAAGTAATACTTGTCTTAGGAGTTAGGGAGAGCTACTGAATCTAAAATGAGTTGTTTTCAAATCAGCAATTTTACCTTGCTCCCAGAAGCAAATGCCAAAAACAAGCTTCCTCTCAGATGAGGAAACTTCTTAGGAAGCGGTGATGGAGAAAGCACAGAGCTGATGCAGCCCTGGGACAGCCCCTTAGACAGTGAAGGACTATACTGTTGCTCATTAATTCTCACCTTAGAATTATTAGGCTTGGGAGTCTAATGTGCTCATTTGCAGCCTTTTGTGATGATGTAAGATCCTTCTTGCAACTATTTCCATGGAAAACTCGGGTGCCCTCCAGCAGTTGTGAGCTGGCAGCAGGGCGAGCTTACCTGGGCTGGGGAGCAGGAGCTCTCTGAGGGAAAACGGAGTGCAGCTCTGGTGTGCCTCCAGCACACTGTTCCCACCGCTGCCATTGCCAACGTTTCTGAAAAGAAAAGCCTAAGCACTTCTGAAAGAAACTAGTAAGCAAACAAGCAAGGGAACCAGGAGTAATTGTGTCAATTGTATTACTTCCTGGCAGACATTAGGAGGAGCTGAAAATAACTGGGAAGTCTTCATGTAAATCACCTTAGAAAAATTTTAGTTTTGGAGACATGGAAAGCAAGCCTCTCCCACTGAGGAAAATCCTCATGGGGACTGGCCAAAAAAGTCAATATTTGTTTCCCCATTACAAATATGTTTCAGATTTTTTTTAAAATTGTGCATCAGAACAAATCCTAGAGATTTTTTTTTTTTTTTTTAATTATCGAAAACAAAAGAGATCGTGTGACTCAGCCTAAGGGTCAGGGCAGCCTTTTGACTGGAGGACCTACAAGTCCCTGCTCATGTTTTTCCCTAATGAGTATTTGCTTCTTTGTATAAAGCAGCACCAACAAGAGAGCTACCTCAGCAGCCTCCGTGGCAGAAGGTCGTGAGTGCCTTTTTCCTACACTATCACTTCCCCACCAAAATATCAGCCTTTCTAGTGGAAACATCACTGAAGCCGATGTGTTGCAGTGGCAAGTTGCAGGATCAACAAATTACCATTTTCCTGCCCAAAAAGCCATCACATGCTCACTCCCTGCTGACCTCCCCAAGCACCTCAGGCTGCTGGGGCAGCAGGGATTGGGGTTTGCCAGTGAGCCACCTGCCCTGGGAGGACTTAGGAGTGGGGATGGAGACCACCATGTTCCTTGGGTAGCCCTGGTTTGGTGGGGTTGGGTTTTTGAGGGATGCTGCTGGCAGATGAGGCCAACGTCACAGAATCATAGAATACTTCAGGTTGGAAGTGACCTCCAAAGGTCATATAGACCAACCTCCCTTCATCTTCAGGTTGCTCAAAGCCCCATCCAGCCTGGCCTTGAATATCTCCATCAATCTGGAGGAGGACGAATCAGGGCCATGCCAGTAATAAGGGGGCCAGAGGGCAGCTGGCTCAGTGCCAAGCAGCTGTGGGTGCCCTGGGGCCAGGCAGGGTGACCCCAGGGTCCCCTCAGACCCCATACCTCATTAGTGCCCTTGTTTCTTCAGGAACATATAGCAGCCATGCAAAGTTCATTGAAAAGAGTCTTTCCTTCTTTCTTGCCTTTTTCCTACTTTGTGATATCTTTTTTTTTATTTTCCTGAAAATCTTTTTAGAAAGCTGGTGGCCCATCTACATGAGAGCCAACACGTGCCTGTATGTAAGGTGAGAAATCAGGCTTGAATACAGACATCCAGATGAATCTTCCAGATAAGTGAGTCTGTAAGACACAGATAACTCTCATTAGACTTGATTGACCCCACGTCCTCAGCACACAGTGCCCCCAAATTAAAGAGTCTTTTATGTCCCCTCTCGTCAACACAGCTCCCACTGGAAAAATCTTGTTTCTGTGTCTGAACAATGAATTATTTTTGTGACAGAGTTGACAGATCACAGAGTCAATTAAAGTTTAATGTGTAGCTTGAGCTGTGCTCACTTACTTTTGATGTTTCAGGTAAAAGGAAGAGAGTTATATCATTTTAACACTTTTTACATCTCTCTCTGAGGTAATTTTTAAGGCGTATTTCTGAGGTCAAAGCACTAAAAAATAGATGTGAGGAACAGTGTGTTTTGTGTTGTCCTACAAATGCAATATTATTCTTCGTAATATTTTTTCTCAACAATACAAACTGTAACCAAGGCTACAGATAGTTTTCTTCATCATCCCTATGTTTCCATTTGCTATTACTTCTCTAATTTTTCCCTCTCATTGTTGTTTGGTGGTGGGCTCAGGGAACCCTCTTTCCTCCTGAAACAAAAACTCAGATCCCATCTTTTCACGTTATGCTGGAGTCATACTAAACTCTGCTGCTGAACTCTGAAGCCCGTGAGGCCCTGCAGTGAGGATTATATGCTTATCACAGCTAAAAAGGATTTAGCAGCATCAGGAACATGCAGAGATTATCTACTGAGCCCACACACAAAAACTGTAATAATCTGTGGAAAAGGCCAGTTGCGAGGTTCCTCTCATAAACCTAAAGGTTTTTTTGGTGGCACCTGTGAATTACATACAACCTGCCCATATTTATTTATATGAAGCCTTTTTGTCTCGCATTCTGCTGTCCATTGCTGTTGTTGCTAGTTGTGGAGATCTTGGATATGGATTTGTGATTGATACCAATTTGCCAGCTATTCAGGAATTACATTCGCAATCACAGACCTGCTAACCAAACTGCTTCTTAGAAAATGCCAGAATAGAAATGCATACAGAAATATCAAA
This sequence comes from Columba livia, assembly GCF_036013475.1. Classification (NCBI taxonomy): domain Eukaryota; kingdom Metazoa; phylum Chordata; class Aves; order Columbiformes; family Columbidae; genus Columba; species Columba livia. Next base: position 65,364,290 of record NC_088602.1, read on the forward strand.
GCAGTGAAGTTATCTGAGAGAGCAGTTGTGCTTTTCCCTCTTCCAAAGTAGTCTTGTATCCTTGGAGTATATCTGCATCAGTGATGAAACTAAAGAAGTGCAGAGACACCCCAAAACCCCTCCTCTCTACAATATTAAGAAACGCATTTTTCTGTATTTCAGTCCATGAGTTTGCTTTCCTCCTGTTTTCAACCATATTTTTAAAAATAAAAAGGTCTATGGTAGGAAATTAGCTTTTGCACTGTGTTAATTATTGAATCCACAGAATTAAAATAACAGCTAAGATCATCGAAAGCTGTAAGCTTTAGCTTAGACCACCAGCTGTGATAACCTCACGATTTGCACTTTCGCTATATTTACTCCGTTTACTCATAGATACTGTAAACATTGTGGCAGTGCTACCTAAGCATCTAAGTAAACTATCAAATTCAAAAGCTGACTACTGCGAAAGACGTTTATTCTCCTTTGGATAGCATGAACTAGGCATTTTCTCTTTGGGGATTTTTTAATTCATTTGTTTGTATCAGCTACAAAGATGATATAAAAGGGCCTTCCACCTGGGAGGGGAAATATTTGAGCAACTGGGTTTCAGGCGTCTCTTTCCCTATTCCCCTGGGCCAAATTTGTGCCTTGCAGTCTACAGGGGAGAAGCTGAGACAAGGAGTCTCTAGCATTTCTTGCTGTGGTTGCCACTGGGAAAATAGTCTTCCTTTTCCTGTCAGCTTATGTGTATATTCTTAACAGCTATTAACGAATATGCCCCGAAAGGCAAATATGGCTGTAATTAGCAACCCCCTCTAGTCATGACGAGGCTTGTTGCGTATTGCACACCTGATCCACGAAGACACAAGTCTGTGTTTTACACCTCCTCCCTGGAGACACCCATACAGCCTGAAAACAAAAAACACCGATCAGGGTCTGCAGAGGGCTCAGCAGATGAGCTGCCGGAGACCCCAAATCGCTGAGGAGCGATCGTGTGGTCGCAGTGAAAACACAACTTCAGCCCCCTCCTGCTCATCTTTGCCTGCCATCCCACCAGAGAGAGACATTTGCTTTAGTCAGAGCACAGCAGAATGTGACGGAACAGCGCAGCATCTGTTGACTCATTAAGAGCTAATGACTTTCATTGATTAGGCACCATAACAACTGGTCACTCTTTTTCCTGCTTCTTGGCAGATGCAGGCTCGTCCAAGCTTTGTGTGTCTTCACGGACAAAAGCAACCTTAGCACTAGAAGATTCCTTGTTGTGTGGATGGGATTAACGAGTAACAGATAATATGGTATAGGTGTAAGTTAATATGCCTGAAAATTGGCAGCAAGCACAAGAGCAGCCTGACATGTCACGGTAGATACCATCAGATATCATTCCAGCTGAGGAGCTACCTATGGCCCTACTACCAGCAACCTTATGCATCTTTATAAAAATAAAGTAAGCATTTGGGTTTTTAGCTCCAAAGGAGGGGGAAAAAAATACTCCCCAAACCAGAAAATAACACTTCCAGTTTAGAGCAGTGTACTAGAATAGGGGGGAAGAATAATTAAAATTAAATTTAGCTTTTTGGTATTCCAGTTTGTGGCTAAAGTCCCCCCTAGAGTTCTAATCTGGCTGTATTCAGCGCTTTGAACTGGCTTTTTCCAGTTAAAGAAGTATTTTCCATATGCTTGACATATTGCTATGTATAATGATGGAATGCAGGGGAAAAAAAAAACATGTTTACATACAAAACATAGCCCCACATGCATATTTATACTGAGAGACAGAAAAATACTCTACGTATGTTGAGATTTTCAACGTTTTATGTAAATAAATGCTAAATGGATGGATAATATTGTGCTGTACATTAATGGGCTACACTTCTTCATTTCCATTTTTTAAATCTGGCTATGATTGCATATAAGTACCTCAAACAGCAAACATCTGGGTGGCTTGAAAGCAACTGAAACATGTTTTTACTGTAAGACATATTGTTACTGTAAAGCTACAGATTCAGACTTCACCAGAGAAATTTTTGTTCCTGAGCAGCCTCAGACTCAATTTGTAATAAATGCAATCATTTTTCTGTATCAGTAGGGACACAGCCTTAATACTATTCATATTTAAAATCTAACAAGCTCCCTTATAATTAGCGTTCAGTTTAACAGACATATACAGTAAGACTTTACATCCTCGGAACTTTTCCAAGTAACTGTACTGTCATAGCCAAAGCCTTTGTCCAACTTAAATGTTTGACAGTTTATACAATTGCATGACTATTTTCCATTTCTTACCTCCAGATTTAGGACAATTTATCTCTGATTCTCTTTTGTTTCTAGGTTTCAAAGCTCAATTTCCTGCAGAAACGAATATACTCATAATTCAGGTTGTCCACCCACCCACCTAAGTTGCCTGTCTCAGCTAGCCCAGTTGCTGGAAGGAACATATAAAGCAAGTTCACAGCTTGATGCTCGAGTGATATAATCTCTGCTTAATCTACTCAGTGTTTAAAAATGTAAATGTTAGTGGCTATCTCAAATACTAGAGTGCTGCTCTCATGTAGGTTTTATGCTCGAATGTGGCACAAAGCAGTAATTGTATTCTTCTAGGATACTAAAAGTCTTGCAATGTCTGAGATCTGGAAAATTTAAAGAGTAGTTTACATCTGCTAGGACCAATGTGTTGCAACTGTATCTCAAACATTTGTAATTTGAAGCTGTAAAATCCCTAGGGCAGCTTATGTGCTGTAACAATACCATGAAATATGTTGTATCATGCTAATGAAACAATTTGTGCCTCCTTTTCCTGCCTCTTATTTCCCCTTAGAAAGAAATACAGTACATGAATATGTAACATTAGCTCTTATTCACTTGAAAAAATGAAATAAATTAGCACGCATGTTTATAATAGAGATTGCAGCTTTTATTTTCCCCAACTATTGTAATAGCACTTCAAATATAAAGTTTGGCTTCTTCCTTGAGTTCTTAAATCTAAAGTTTGCTTATCAAGAACAAAAAGCAGCCCACGCTTCTGACCAAAGGCAGCTCAGGGCTTTCTTGGTGGATCTGCATGAGCCTGTGAGGAAAGTGCAGCCCCAAAAAGCCAGCTGCCCATGCTGCTTGCTGCTGGTTCGCTCCCTGGCTCTGCTTTTGGCTGCTCCATCTAGATCTTTCCTAGACAAATGCAATCGAGCAGGGTCTAGCACTCAGCGGTGGGGACACAAGCCAGCCTACTGATCCCCATTCCTCTTTTGCTCACAGTCAAGACCTAGCCCTCGGTTCCTCAGCTGGAGGATTTCTCAGCGAGCCAAGAAGTGCTGGGGCTCAGACTTGGTTCCTCATCTTTCACAGATTTTTATAAAGGTTGCAAGACTGGTCTCCCTTATGCCGTCAGTCTTCCCAAAGAGAGGAAAGAGGTGTGCAGTGAGGGTGTGTAGCAGGTGTGTGAGCACACTTGCACGTCTCCCCTTCTCTCTGTTTAGACCTCCAGGCATCGCTCCCTTGTAACCTTTGTTCTGCTTATGAGCCCTTCTGTTCTTATTTTGGCAACACACACAAATATTTACTCATGTTCATAAACAATCTCCAATTCTGTCTTTTCAGGTAAAATATCAAGAGAGCATGGCTCACCTGGGTGAATGTAAATGGACTCATGTCTTCCCTTTTCTGGTGGTAGGTATTCATGTACGTACAGGTCTCTCCAGCATGCAAAGATAACTGGGTTCTGCTTGGGTCTTTGCAAACATCTGTGAATTGTCATGCTACAGCTATGGATGAGTTAAGGATTGAAGACCAATACAGTTATCCATTTCCATTCAATAAAACACCCAGGCATGTGTTGCTTGGACTGAGGCCTCCAGGCAGGAGTGGGAGGGAGAAGGACCCAGGGAGGAGGAGCGACAGAAGCCACTGGAAGAGCAAATTAGCCTGGGTGTCACATGAAACTACAGCTTTATCATGGTTGATGCCCGAGGCAGCTCATTATCTCAGGTTGTTATAATTGTCCCTTGCAGTCACATTTATGAAGTCTCGTTAGAGCTGGAAGGGCTGGAGGTGCAAACTCAGGCATTTACTGCACAAGAAAGAGTGAGAATTAATAGGTCAGGAATTACACAGTCAGTATTTTGAGGAGCAGCTGTGCCAACAAGCATGAACATCAGTGCTCTGAGAAACTCTTAGCAGAACCAGGTTGCTGAAAACCATATGCACCTCCATCCCATGTAGTGGCACCACTTCTCTTTCTGAGCTTTACGGGCATTTCATGCTGCAATGCTGGCCCTGCCACCTTCTGAGCCGGGAAAAAGGAGGAGATGAGGCATGGGGGACAAAGGCAGTGGAAGTGACAGTGCTCTGGGATGCTCTCTGGTGACAGGTCTCCCTGGTGTACTCCGCCAGTGCCGAATACTCCAACTGCGGCGAAAACGAATACTACAACCAGACCACCGGCATGTGCCATGACTGCCCCAAGTGCGAGCCGGGAGAAGAGCCTTACATGGTAATTTCAGCTTCCTCTGCTGGCAGGGGGACACACATCAAGCACCAAACACACACACACACACACACACACACAAAATAAAGCTTTGTTACGTGGCAGTAATATATGGATAGGAGAGAAAATGGGGAAGGACAGAGATGCTTAATCAGGAGGGTGCTGTGGTAGCGAGGCACCACGCGTGTGCACACCGGTGTACCATATCCCAAGAGCAGCCTGTTAGAAGTGATAATGTAAAAGCTGTAATGTAGAAGTTTCACACACAGCCTCTGCTCATCTCAATAGTTATTTAATATCTGACGTTCTTGTTCTGGTGTGGTGTGATAAATCAGTTAGTCTGGCATGCTCGCTGGCCCCCCACACCAAGAATTTAATTTTGCGTTCTCACTAAGATATTTTGGCACTAGAGAAACTTGGATGTTTCTTCAACATTTTAAATTATGGTTCCTAAGTAACCATTTGATTTACAGCAGATAATTGTTGCTTATTAAAAAATAAATTACTGAAATCCTGTTTGGTTTTAATGACATAAACATCGTATTGCAAGAATTTCACACAGTTGGTAGTCCTGAACAAGTTTGTTTGAATAATAACCAGTTTGGTTTAGTTTTATTTAATCTAAATGTAATGTTCCACTGGGACATGTGGGTTCAGGAGTTACGAAATCTCACACAAACATTGCTTTTTGTGATGTTACCTCTGGCCTCTCCTAGCATGAAAGCAAGATTGCTGATGTCCCTGCTGCAGCCATATTTCTCCTATAATCTTCTTTTCAGTGTTCAGTTCACTTTCTGTGTGAGCAGCAGCTGGAATTCACTTCCATGACTTGCTGGAATAAGATATAAATAGCTATGGGGGGCCACTTTCAAGGAGTCTGATGCTCTGGTTCCCATTTTCCCTCCTTATAGCCCTCCATGGCCTTTTTAGGACAGCCACTAAGCGACCAAACAACAAATTGTTTTCCTGTGGTATGACATTGTGCTACAAAGCCAACGGGACACACTATGAATACTCCCTTTAGCTAGAAGCCGGGGTGCAGGGTGAGCCTGTTTTTCAGTGACTTATTGTTCTTGCAGACATGCGGATATGGCACCAAAGATGAGGACTATGGCTGCATTCCCTGCCCTTCAGAGAAGTTTTCCAGAGGAGGTTACCAGATATGCAGGCGGCACAAAGACTGTGAGGGTTTTTTTCGAGCCACAGTCATGACACCTGGTGATCAGGAAAATGATGCAGAGTGTGGGCCATGTCTTCCAGGGTAAGGATTTAACCTCAGACCCAAGGAACTGCAAAATCATTTTTTAATGTGAAAATCTCTGACAATCTCTCTTCAGGTCCTAGCTGACTGTAGGAACAGTGCTGGTGAATTACGTTTTTCAGTCTCTGCTAAATCAATACATTTAAATGTTTCAAAAGTATAAGTGAATTTAGTAAATCAGAAATTGTTAATCTTACTGATATCTCACTGAAGAAGCAACTGTTGGGAACACCAGAAAAAAACGTGAATTCTTCTTTTATTAGAAGTGGATAGGGAACAGCTCATGTCCCCAAGCACGAGTCTACAGGGACATTTTAGATGCTGTAAGAAATCCCGCTTGGCCTCCAGCTGCAGCTTCAGAAGACCACCTTGTCAGTCTTGCGTCATATGAATGAGCTCCATGAAGATGCCTTGGACACCCTGTAGGGTCCATGCTCCCACTACAGCATATCTAGGAACACATAATGTCTCCTCTCCAGATGTGACCAGCTGGCAAATTTTTCAGCAGTTGACAGCATTAGCTAACATAGCTGTTAGGTGAGATTTGCCAAGGCGTTTTAGTCCCTCAGGGTCCTTTCTATCCTACAAAAAGGGGTCTAAGGAGCTGCTAATGTGTTGTGTGTGCTGTTATTCAGAGTCAAAATAATTTCCAGAACCAGCTGAAGGGGCTAAATAGATGCTGTTTATTAAGTCCATCTTTTTAATGGTCTCTTACACTCAGTATAATTCTGAGAGTAATAGTGAGAAAGCAGTTTCTACATTGACTACGTTAACAATATATTCTCGACTATATTGCCTTTTAAAGTCTGGAAACCCAAAAATACACTTGCTTTCTCAACATTTTCTTTGTAGGGTGGGTAAACACTCTGAAACACAACCTCACCTTACATACCTTTTCAGTTTCTGCTAGTGTGCCTCTTTGGTTTAGAAACCTAATTCCTGCTGACATTTGGCTTTTGTGCAGTTTGCAGATGCAATATAACCCGCACTACTTACAGTGCAGGAAACCCTGTTAAAGAGGCCCCACAAGCTTCCAGGTTTATTCTATCAGTTAGTCTGTGTGAAATTTTCACAGTTTACAAATAAAAGGAAGGACTTGTCTAGCTGCCAGCCAAGCAAACTGATGACATGATTTGAAAGGAGCTCCCTCTTGACTTTCCCTCATGCATCATAAAGAGCAAGAAAGTTAAATAGTGGCCACAGTTACTGTTTTGCAATTTTTTGTCAGGACTAATGAGGTCACCCAGGTGGGAGCAGAGTGCTAGGTGAAAATAATCAGCTTGCACAGCTGGTGCTTGGGGAGTAATCTCAAAACACTGTGTTTGCACAGGTGTAACCTGTAGCAGAAACTGGCCTGCTGGAGTCTGGCTGTGAGCTGCTCCATGTGTGACTCTCACGTCCTGGGATAGTTTGGCAAGGTCAGCAGATGTGGGAAAACACCCTCTTACTCCAAGCTTGAAGAAACGAAATTTTTAAGATAAATTAAATACGGGCTAAAACAAGCTCTGAGGCTAACTTGGTGACTCATGCAACCTAGAGACCCCAGAGGTTGCTCCTGTGTGATGGTGGGGAAATGCAGAGCCTTTGTGTCAGAGGAGAGAGCTGGTGAGCAGTGCTAACCAACCAGCCACCCTTCCACTTGGCCCTGGTGGCACAGAGACAGCCAGGTATGGGTGAGTGGCCTCAATGGGAGTGAAAAATTAAAGTCTGCATTTTCAGAGGACTGTTCTTCTGTAATGCACTGCAGACCTTCCCAAAGCAACAGCCCCCACACTGCCATCTATATTTAGGGGCATCTCATCCCTTACATCCCTGACCAGCTCAGTAAAGCATCCTGAGGAAAAGATGAGTGTGTGGCACATCCTGACCAAAAGATTTTAGAGAAAACACCACTGAACTGGCAGCCTTTTCCCAGGCACTACAACTGCCTTAAAAAATGTGCTGGATAATTATATGTTTTTCCTTTTTTTTTTTTTTCGTTATTATTGATGATTTGTCTTAGGGAAGAATTAGACTTTTTGTACAAGAGCATGGGTCACCCACTGTTTCTCTGTGTCCAAGTTCTCTTTCATATAAATAGGAATAACACTATCTGTCAAGCTCTCAAAAAGGTTGCAAGACTGTCACCATGGGGGAGTTTAAAGTCTTAGCTCTGAAACTGTGATCCTCAAAACCAAAGTTCAGCTGCCAGTGGACTTTGGAGATACTTAGACATAATGTTCTGGGACATTGCAGGCTTCATCCTCTGCTCCTGCTCAGAAGCTCTTCCATCACAGTAAACAGGACAGATCAAGAACGTGGAAAGTAGGTGCAACTCAGAGTATTTCCCTCAATTTCCACTAGGTGTTTATGGAGTGTGACTCAGATCACAACCAACTAGGAACAGCCACAGAGGGTCAGAGCAAGAGTCCCTCTAGCCTGTCTTCAGTAGCAGCCCTAAGTGGAAACCCACAGAGGAGTAAGAACAGGCCCAGTGTATATGATACATATCCCTCATGCTGACCCAGCACCCACTTTCAGCTCTGAGTAAGTCCCTGGTCACCTCACAAGATAGAATTGCAAAGAGTTCCTTTTTTTCTAAAATGTAGCCAGAGATGGCTCCACTACTAGTGCTTCCCCTTTTCAAGTGTTCATCCATGGTTACAGCAAATGCAGATCCTCTCCTCTCCTCTCCTCTCCTCTCCTCTCCTCTCCTCTCCTCTCCTCTCCTCTCCTCTCCTCTCCTCTCCTCTCCTCTCCTGTTTTGAGAAAAGGAATGAGCTCTTTCCTCTGTTTTCTGAATGAAAAGGTGTAGCCAGTTAATTTCTAACAAAATAATGTACCCCCTGCAGTTCTGGATAAGGCAGAGGATGCCTCCACCTCTGTGCTCATCACCTCCCTGTTGTGTCTCTGCAGACTTCCCAGCTGAGAACAGAGCAGCCCCTGGTCCCAGGTGCCCTGGTCTCTGCAGCAGGGTAGATTTAAACCTGGGGCCAAGTCCCCGAGTGTGTCATGACACCACCAAGGTTAGCCCAAGATAAACCACCATGGTGTTAAGCAGGAAAGCACATTCATTTTTCAGTCTAGCCTCTACTCTTGGATTTTGCCTATAACACTTCAAAATCTGAGCCTGGAAGGTGCTAAGGAAAGAGAAATAATGAGTCTTATAGTGGAAGAGTAACACCATGAAAATTCATTACTTTATTACTGGGTCACTTCTCTATAGTTAGCGATATAAAGGGATCAGATATTTCCAGCACAGCCTGTAATATTTGGTGCATTGCAAAGCAGCCAGAAACATAAATCTGTTGCTGGAACTTCATAAGGGTGAATCATTAATGTTTGCAGCTACAGAGCTTCCTACTCACTTGGGTGAACGGTTGCTTGTCATGGGTATCCTCTTCAGTTTTCTTTACGCATTCTTCACCATTCTGCATTGTGGCAAAACCCAATAAATATTCCGCCAGCTTGATTTAATTAACTGTCAGAAGGGCTGTTTGTGTTTCCTAACCACTGTGGCTATTAGACTGGGTCCTAACTGTCCTGTGTTTTGCTTTATAGATGTTTATGTATCTCTGGCCTGCCACCCTCTCTTCTTTTTTCTTTTTTTTAAGGTTTGGCATTCATTTCCTGCTTATTTATTAACTGCTTCATAAGCTAAAGTAACACAGGCCCCCATAAGAGAGAAAACATGAAGTTTTGCTCCTGAGCGAAGGATAGAGTGTCAGAGGGCCACAAGAGACATTCAAAGGGAAGAGTGATGGTTAATTTTTTAAAACCATTAAGAAAGGAGGAACCATGTTTAGCTTACGTGCTCTCTGAGGTACCTCAGATCCCTGTACCCAACTTGCACCTCTGCACACTCAATTTCCTGGACCTATAACCCTTATTTGTAGGCTGGGTCATTCATTAATGACCAACTGATTTTGATAGGCAGCTCCAGGAGTAATTTCCTAACAATGCATACATTTTACAGAAAAAGCTTACTGTACATGCATAGACAAGTACATAAGAGCAGAAAACAGATTCCCCGTTGCATCAAGTGTTTGTTATGATAAGTACCTGTCTACACAGAATGGATTATAAATTCTTTAGTTTCTTCATTAAAATTTGTAGTGATTTACAAGTGATTTGTAAAGACACATCCATATCACCAACTGTGTATGATTTTGGTGTAATTTACTGATTAGGTTACCTGTGGATCCAGTTCTTGCATAACCAATTATCTTATTTCAACACTAACGTTATTAGCAGCCCAGAAGTTCAAATCATGAAAACCTTGCCTTCGTGCTGTAATTCCGCTGTCAAGGACTAATTTATAAACTATGCAGCAAGGAAGTAAAAAAACCCCAGCCCTGTAAAACCTCATCTGCCTTTCTCTGTAAGGATGGCGTTTACCTATGCTTTTTATTCCGATTTGGCTCAGATTTAACTCTAATGTTAAGGAGGTTATTCTTATGGCACTAGTGAAGAAAATCAACCAATCATATCCAACTGGTGGTCTTGTCTGAAAGATTACTGCTTCAAAAAATAACATTCCCTTATTTTGAAAAATATTGCTTCTGGGCATGCTGTAAACTGCAGCTTGAACTCAGCAGGGAGAATAATGTTGTTTTAGGCAATGATACTACTTCTTGTCATGTAGGCTTGATGGTTGATTAATTAACTTTTAGGGGGAAAGGAAGAAGAGTAACACTGCCTCTATTCAGACTGTTTGGAAAAAAAATATAATAATCTTTGCATCAAATTGCTTATAAAAGTTGTTTTTTAAAATGATTTTATCTCAGCATAATTGGTTGCTGCTGATCCATGCTCAGTTGTAGGATATTAATTTACACTGTTTTGCCTCATCTTGCCCTTCAGTTACTACATGCTGGAAAACAGACCTCGAAACATATATGGGATGGTTTGCTACTCCTGCTTGTTGGCGCCTCCTAACACCAAGGAATGTAAGTGTTCTGCAATTTCTATGCATTTCATCTGGTTTTGACTTGGAATCATCTGGAAGCTCCATATGAAGTCTTTCAGTTATGATTATTGCATTCAAACAATAAGTCTGTCTCCAGTGAAACAATTTTTTGTTCCAACTCGCCTTGCCAGCAAAGGGAGAAAATGCTGAACATTTGGGGATGGATCAGAAACCCTGATTTTAGGACCTGCTGTTGTTCAGTTGTGCTCCAGTTTTAATCTGTTAAGTCATCCCGTACAGGACTTATTATGGTTACTTCATCAGAAGGTACAGGAAGTCACAAATCTTCATATTATTTTTTAAATTCAGTTTCAGTTCAGCTATGGAGAAAACAGGGAACACTTTGTAGATCCTAGTAAAACTGTATCACACCTTTTTATATCCTTTGGTTTCAAAGTGATAAAAGGGTTGACACTGGTATGTCGTAGTCAACATTGTTAAGAAAACTAATTCTGAAGGTTTCATTGATGAAATAATCTGTAGTTTGCTAATTGAAAAAAAAAAAGTACATGTATGTGTGATACCCTGACAGTACCTGATTGTTTGCATGCCGCATGTGTGCAATGGCTACCCATCCTCATGCTATGGAGAGGGTGGACAGACATGAACCAGCACTGTAGTGCAGAAGTAACTCCCAGAAGACTGCTTTTTTCCTCTGGGGGATAAAGAAAGAGAGAAAAAGGAAAAATTAGATTGACTCTGAATGAACAAATTACTTTTACACTGCCTCAGAGAATCTGATACAGATCAGGGAAAAAAAAAAAAAAATCTTAAATAAATAAATAAAATGAGCAGTCCCTGAGAGAAACTTGATGCATCTAAACCCAAAATCCTGCCCTGTTCTGTTCTTTTAAAAGTCTTTATCATGAAGAAGAATTGCAATATTTTGCCTGCTTGATTTGAAAGCAGAGGTTGACGCAAAGGTCTCTGAGCATTTATTTGTGTACGTAAATAGCAATTACTGAGTTCAGATGCTGCTGCACTGTGTATCATTGATGCTCAGCAAGCCACTTCGAAGGAGGATAGGTCATTAACAGCCACCACCCTTCCTAAAGTGCAAGAGCTCAGATGAGCCAGGCTATAATTACCATCTCACAAAGCTCCTGGTGAGTGATAACAACCTGGATTGGGGCATCTCCCTGACCTGTCTGCATGCAAAGTGGCTGGTCCCTTGTAAAGCTGCTCACCCTGCTCAGCTGCAGAAACCCACCTGGTCCTGAGCCATCCCCTTCTGCCTGCGAAAGTGGGAGTGAGGACAGGGGGAGTGTGATTCTGGTGTGATAAGGTCTGCATTAGGAGATAAGGGGGTTAGGGAGGACCCCAATGTGAGACATGGGAAGAAGGTGGAGAGAGAACTGAAAACATGAGGTTAGGAGTCTTGGTTGGAGATCACAGAATTATTGGGGTTGGAGGGACTTCTGGAGATCATTTAGTCCAACCCACCTGCTAACGCAGGTTCACCCAGAGCAGATTGCATAGGAATGTGTCCAGGGGTTTTTTTAATGACGGAGACTCCACAGCCTCTCTGGGCAGCCTGTTCCAGTGCTCTGGCACCCTCAAAGTAAAGAAGTTTCTCCTCACATTCAGATGGAACCTCCATTGCTTCAGTCTGTGTCTGTTGCCCCTCATCCTACCATTGGGCACCACCAAAAAGAGTTTGACCCCATCCCGCCAGATGAGGGTATCTGGTAAGACGAAAGGATGTGGAGACACCTTCTCCTGCATGCACATGCAGACTGGATGCCCTGTTGATGGGAACACAACCATACCTGCTGCTGATAGCCAGAAATGAATTACTGCCTCAGCTCCGAGGGTCTGTCTCCAACACATGCTGAAATGGGTTTCTAGTGGCATCAAACATATGGCAGATTACTGATTTGACAAGGAACTACTAGAAGATCTTGCAGCTTCTGGTACTCAATTCAAAAAACACATCTTGGCTTTTATTGGAAATCTGGCACATAATGGGTTTATTTCTGTGAGGAAAGTATGAATTGCACAACTGATTAAGTACATGCAATTTTTAACTTGACAAACACAAGTATATATTATCTTTGCAATGTATTTAGGCAGGTGCATAAACCAACAAATTGACTGGGTACTAATGTAGGAGAAAACATTAGTCCTAGAAAGAGTAAACATTACCATTTTAATCAAGTCTGTGAAACCAATCATTTGATTACAAGTATTCAAAAAATGGGAAAGCTTCTTAAACTCCAAATCCCTCAAATCACTAAGCTTGGATAATTTCGTTTATGATGTCTAAACCTCTGGAACCTGTTTGGAATGGCAACTCCCTAATTCATAGACAATAATTTGTACTCCAGATAGAAAATCAGCCTTTCTTCAGGAACCTCTTGAAAGTCTCATTGTTGTTGTGGCAAGCAGCATAAATTCTGGTATTAGCAAATGATCTTTATCACATGCTTCACTGTCATCAGATTATGCCTGTCAGAGCAAAGGTGACATGTCAGTGCTGCACAACTGCATAATTTTTTGAGGTTCATAAATTCTGAACTCATCTAAATGCTGTGCCCTGAGCACATAACCTTATTGTGAGCATGCAGTGTCTGTCATATGAAGGATAATATGAGCTCTTTGATAGGAGTGGTTCCTCTATACAGAACAAACTTCATTTATTGACCTGCTGTTATGGAAGAGGACCCAGAATGAGAACTCCTTATAGTCCCAGGAGTCTTCTGTTCCTTTCATGAGACTCCAAAAATAGCACTGAACAGCATTCAGAAGCCTAAACCACACACTAAAGGGACGCTTCTCCCCTAGGGATCCATTTCTTCAAATACTCCTGTGTACAGCACACAGATGGAAAAAGGTGACTCAGTGGGTTGCAAGGAAACAAGGGCGCCAAAGTACTTAAAACCAGGAAACTGGGGGCAGATAAATGCCTTTTCAGTCCATCATTAGGTTTGAGACAGGGTTGGAGGACAGTGGTGCTCTCCTTAGTGGCCAAAATACCTTGCTGGGGAAGGGCCTGGCTTGGCTGTTTCAGAGGGCCAGAAGGAGAGCGAAGTCTGGTGTGTGAGCTGCTGCATGGAAACCTGCTCAAAGAATTTGCCTGACAATACATTTTATCTGGCAGAAAAGTATTAGGTTTTGATCAAAGGGTAAACAAATAGCTTTCAACTCCAAGAACCTGCTGTGCAACTTTCATCTCCTGTGCAGCCAATAAACCTTGAAATGGCTGAGGAAACAAGATGAACACCCTGTGTCCCAGCGTCTGGAAATACTAGCGTAAAAAGGTCTGGAACTGAGAAAGAATTCCCTGATGGCCATGTATCACCTTTACTTGAGACAGAAATAGCACAAAATAACACAGAAAACAGGGTGGAGAGGGAGGCGTTTCACAGAGGTTAGAGATTTAATTGAGGCAAACATATCACCAGGTTGTGGTGTTGAAACTCTCTCTTTGGACTGAAGAATGGAAGAACTAGTGTTCTGCAGTCTGGGAGGGATATCAGGCTTCAGCAGCAGCTGGTGGGCAGTGGGCACATGGGGGAAGGCGCTGTGTAGATGTGAGCATAAGGGTGTGTGTTGTCCACTAGGAAAGATTTCTCTTATTGGGGAAAGGTAAATGTAACCCAAAAGACTGCAGGTTTTCATATCTCGTGCACTGTGGAACACCTCTGTCAGACTTCTGGGCTCTCAGTATGCAGCCTCCTCATGTCTACTGTGTAGGAGCCTCAGGGCTGTTCTGCTAAGCACAGAGGAGCACAGTGCCAAAACGTCAAAGATGTGAGACCTTCAGCTGTGCATGAAGCAGACCATGAGCCACCAGTGCACCTTGCTGACCCTAAACTGGGCTATGGTACCTCTGTGATAAAAAGCAGCACAGGTTTTCTATGCAAATCAAAGAATGAAAGTAATGAACACCAAACCACTTTAAGATGTGGTTTCCCATAGTTAATGGTGCTGGATTTTCTGTCAGCACCTCTGGAATTGGAGTCACTGGAGGCCTCTGACTACACAGGGTGTTTTTGTTGTGTTCTGTTTTCTTTTATCCAATTTAAAAGTATATGTGAAAGACAGAAGGTTTTAACATACATGGAGTTTCTCTGGCAGAGAGGTACAGTTACTGCTGGAACAGATTTTGTCTTTTAGCAGCTGCAATTCTCTATCAGTTTTTATGTATGAACTCCACCCTTCGTGCTTTGATATTTGCCATTCCAGTTCAAAAATAATGGAGGACAACAAAATCAAATCCCACTACAAAAACTCAAAGAACACTTACCCTGAAGTTTTACTTACATAATTATATCAAATACGCAAATCCTTTTGCACTCACAAATTATTGATCTAGAGAACTTTGGCAACTGATTGAGGGTTTTCTTTTTAATCTACTGTATCTATTCATAAGTGTGCATGGGCACAAAATACTGTTATTTCCTTTCACTTTTTTTGCTGGTCGTATATATGAAACAGATGCAATAATCAACCTGATGTAAGGTTTTAAGTCTAATACCTATCAATGATGGTTTAACAAAATAAAAGAGAGAAAGAAAAACAACAAAGGAAAACAAATGTAGTCAAGTTATTTTTTAATTACCACAAAGTGAATGGCATCTAGAAAAATAAAAGATCGCTTTTATTGTTGTAACATTAAAATTTGAAAAACAGCTAAACAGAGGAGATGGAACAAATGACTAACAGCCTGACGGCTTCGTGTGACGAACTGTAATCAGGGGGTCACTTCCATACTGATGTACTGAAGGCTGAGCACTCAGCCTTCTTAACTGAAATGCTTAACACAAACAAGCCTAATGCCAAACCCACTTGTTCTAGTGAAAAGTAATTTTTTCAGATATTTTTATTTTAACTGTCCATTCTTTGTTATATCACTAATTTTCTCTCTCTGCCAGTTTTGTCCTTTTGTAATATGATCAACATCAGGACTTTTTTTTGCCCTTCTGTTTCAAATTATGCTTGCAAATGAATAGGCTTGTTAGCTGGAGCTAACAAACTTTTCTTTTTTGGGGGGGCGAGGGGGGCATGGTGTTTGATCTCTGAACACCCCATTCCCCTTCACATGTGGAACGGAAGAAATGCTGAAGGCAGTGCTTTATTGTTCACTGGTGGTATGGCCTAATTCTCATTCCCTTAGGGATGGAAAGGAACTTAATCTTAGGACAGAATTGGCCAGCCTCAGCCATAAACCTTCAAGGGGAGGGGTCTGAGAAGCAAATATGGGATTTGCTGTTTTTGCCGGCTGAGAAAGCTGGGCCCACGTACCACTGAAGAGGGCAGCTGGTCTCAGTGCAGCTCTCCTGAAAGAAAACTCCAATGGCTTGGGTGCTCCCATGGTGAGCATCACCTGCCCATGGGAAAGGTTGCAGGTTTCTGCAGCATCGCTCTGCCCGGGTGCAGGAACTGCAAACCCTGCAGAGCTTCAAATTTCCATTGCCTGTACAGCCTGGCCACTACGGCACAGAGGAGATGGGAGAGCAGCTCCTTGCAGGTCCAATCTCTTTTTTCCAATGCTCTGAAGTCACTGTAGCAGGGTTTAAACAGCGATTATCCCCCCACTTCATGTTGCACAGAGAAAGAGGTGATAACACTGAATTCCTGGGGACAGGCTGAACTCATGAAGCGTGTGCCTCTGACCTTCCAGTACTGTGCAATGATCAGAGCTCCCAGTGAATCCTAAACAAAACTTTAACAGATGCAAATAAACTGCATCTGTTGCAATTTAGTGCCACACAGCCTATAATCATCACTACTTCCCTGCCCTGGCAAAATAAGAGAGAAAGAGAACAGTCAAAGATATTAACATATGCACAATAGCACAAAATATTTCATTTCATGTGTCTGAACAGTAGTGGTTACTTACAGTGAGAATGACCAGATCTAAAATAAAAGTCTGGGACAACTTTGCTATCAACATTTTTTTAGAAGTTTCCATCTCAGGAATCCATTTACTTCACACTCTTCCTGCTTTAATAACTACCTACACTAACTGAAGTATCTACATGTGGCTCCAGGGAATAAAGTAACCTGTCTTACAGTATTCTGTATGTCTCCTGAAAAGGCAGAAAAATAAAAAAGCAGCCAGGCAATCCTCCATTGTCTAAGATAATCTCTTTTGTTAGATATATTTATGCAATTAATATGCAGTATTTTCAGAGCTGGTTAATGTTTGATTGCTGAAGTCATACATAGACATCTCAGAGAGTGGTTTGGGTTTGACTGCTGCTTCAGCTTCCATGACTTTCTGAGTATACAGGGTTTCCATATGAACTGTTGTTTCCTCAAATTTGAAACCAAACCTTTCATATAAGTACCTGAATGCAGATTTACATTAATCTGAAAATTCTGACCTGTGCTTTCTAAATATCTAGGTCATTATTTACGACTGGGTTTAGTTGTAATCCAGTTTTCAATTACTTTGTCAGCTATAAACTGTCAACCTTTATTGAATTTCAACTCAAAATGATTTATTTTTCATCTCATATTCCAGGCTGCTAGCTATATATTTGCATGTGTGCTTGATCTTACTTTGCTCCCATAAAACACTCTCAATGATAGCACTGGCAGCTCGGCTGGCAGTAACGAGTGTGAATTGCCATTCCGAAAAGGACCATGGTTATGAGAAGGGGGATGCATCAGGAGGGAGCAAGATGCACTCGATGGCAAGAAATAGATACATACATACACAAAGGCATCTTTAAAAGGCTTCTTATATCAGGATCACTTTGATAGTCTGCTATATACAAACTTCGGTTATTTTTATAAGAAGTTATTAAGTATTAAATAAACTTTAAAAAAAGCTGCTGCTAGCTGTGGGCAACAGTGCTTTGCATGGAGCAGTAAGATGACACCCACAGCAACGTATGTCGGGAGTGCATATGGTCTCCTATTGCACCAGATTTTATTCACTCACAAACACTTGCCAGGGGGCATGTTGCTAAAACATGACTTGGTGATGATTTTGGAGGGGAAGTCGTATGAGGAGACGCTAAAGTCACTTGTTTGTTCAGCCTGGAGAAGAGGCCTCATGGTGGCTGCAGCTTCCTCACAGGGCGAGGAGGAAGGACAGGAACTGATCTCTTCTTTCTGGTGACCAATGACAGAACCCGAGGGAATGTCAGGAAGATGTGCCAGGGGAAGTTCAGGTTGGACATTAGGAAAAGGTTCTTCCCCCAGAGGGTGGTGGAGCACTGGAACAGGCTCCCCAGGGAGGTGTCACAGCCCCAAGCCTGACAGTGTTCAAGAATAGACTGGACAGCACCCTCAGACACATGGTGTGAACTGTGGGGTTGTCCTGTGCAGGGACAGGAGTTGGACTTGATCCTTGTGGGTCCCTTCCAACTGAGAACATTCTATGATTCTATGAATACCGCCCCTCCTGTCACAAACCTAGGGGTTTAGTTCATAATTTCTTTTTGTAAATCTGTCTTAAGACATGTAAACAACTGTAATCATCCTGTTGCATAAAGCAGAAAGTTTCTTTTAAACAAAGAAAAAATTATTTTATTGCCCAGCATTTGTTCACTATGGGGACAAAAGGCTGACTGCACGGCAATTTAAGTTAGAGCTATCTTTTGAGTAAAAAGCCCCAGACATTCAAATGTGACTGCAAGTTCAATTGTTCTTTTAAACAATAAGTATGTGTTTTAAATGAATTCCAAGAAAGTTAGAACTAAATTACAATGTTTGAATAAAAACATTTATAATGCAACAGCTGACCAAACTTCAGTAATAAACTTCTTTCCTAATGTCTTCATGACATTCCTACAATATTACTTACAGGTGTGTAGGAATATAAGCCACTCTTTTGCACAGCTATATTACAGCCATCAGTCTTTTTTTGGCCTTAAAATAAAGTTGTTTCCATATGTTGTACTGTAGCACTTCAGGATGTCTCTGCCTGAACTAAATCTTCATAGATTGTCTAAAAGTGTCATGTATATTGGAACCACAATTAATAACGTGATCAGGATGCAGAAGTGAATGTGCACAGGAACAACTGGCATGGCAGTCAGGGTGTACTGCTGGACTGGGAAAAAGCAGCACCTACGAGTTCTGTTTCTTTTTCCTCACACAAGAATGATGTGAACTGAACTTCTGCAGAAGCTGGCATTTTTGGTTCCTCTTGTAGTGCAGGTGCATTAATTGGCACTTTCTTCTAAGCCACATCTAAAGAAAAATCTTGGCTCACAATGAATGTGCCAAATTATGAAATTTGATAATAGGCTTAAAATATGCATAACAACTAACTCCCACCTAGGCATATGTAAAAGACCATCACGTTCTATCACCAGCCTCGATTTTGCCACAACAGGCACTACAGAACAAACGAGGTGGCCCCGTTCCCATGCAAAGAAAATTCTGCACGTAGGCTCTGGAGCTGAAGGTGCTCACTCTTGTGCATGGGAGAGGCTCATACGTGTGTGTGTGTCTGTGTGTGTGTGCATGGTGTGGGCAACACACCTTATCTTGATGTGGGGTAGAGCTGGGTGAAGCTTGATGATGATGCTGAATGAAGAACGGATGACCTTCCTCCTTACTGTTCCTTGTGCTATGTGCTGCTGCGTGACTTCCCACCTTGGAAGGCTCTGCTTCCCTTCACAGACACGTGAAAAACATGAGCTTAACAAAAGAAAATGACTGATTGATTGATTAGGCAGAAATACTTCAATGACTTCATACTTCAGATGAAGGAAAAGACAGAGAGAGGAGAGTTTGATAAAACTTGCTTACGGAGTAGATGAGCTGAAGCTTGTTAGATAAGCTCCAAGCAGACCAAGGAGCAGAGCTTGTCGGTGTTCACAGAGAGGCAGGGTAAGAAAAGCTGTTGTTGGCTTGTCGTAGCTTGCAAGAACTGCACAGAGCTACAATCGGCTGTAATGGGATTTGCCAGGGGGGCTGCAACAAGAGGCATAAGCCCGGTAGCTGTGAACTTGAAGGAAAGTATCAGGCTGCAGATGCCATTTACTAAACCTCCTCTGTTGTCCAGCCATAATGAGTAAATACATAAGTCAAGACCAAGGGTGATTCATTTCAGTGAATTGCTAAAAATGTTAAAAAATTACCTGTCTTTAATCTCCTCTACACACAGATGGCACCTTCATCTACTGATACTTAGGTGCTCTACTGCTATATTGCAGCTCCTGGAATTCATAACTAATTCTTAGACGGAAGTTTGTCACAGAGAAGGGACCAGGGGCAAGACTTATGTAATCTGCCTGTCATTTTCATAATACGAAAAGCATCTGAATGAACAAATTGGTATATTTAAAACTGTATGAAAACACTTCTTCAGTTTGAAAAAAACACAATTATAATAAATGAACCTGCTTCCTTCTAACAAATGAGGTTTGAAAGAAGTTTTACTATTGTTAAAGAAAATTTATTTTGAAGACATCTGCAACTCATACTTTGTGGCCACTTTAAGAGTCTACATTTCTCATTCACTACATGCAGCCACATTTTATGTCAGGTAATACATTGGTTTTTTTTTCTTGTTAGAAAACATTTCTCTTAATTTGAAGAGCATGTATATTACTTTGTTCTCAACCATGGAATATTTCTCAGACCATTCCAGACCACCTAATTTCCTGTCAAGTTTACCTGGTGGATTTCATTTCTTGTAATATTTACTAGGCCAAAAGAATGGCACAGTTAGTTCTCAGCTACTCTAGCTGCCAAACCAGCTTGTGGAGCCATGTGCCATATGTACCTTGCCAGATGACGAGGACAGTCTTTTGCCTTTAGGTCTGCTGAATTTAATGATCACTGGACTTTTTCCATAGGCAGCTACTGCAAAGCAGGAGGGTTTTCATACACCGTCCAAGCCAGAAGATGTTTTTCTGTGTCTGTTGATAGTAGCTGTTTGTGCAACCTGCCTACCAATTATACTAAAGTTTATTTGAGAATGAATAGAATGTTTTCTCCCAACTCTAATGTTTTTATTTTGTTTTGGAATGCTATGCCAACACCATCCTGTAGGAAAGCATTCCCATCAAGAGCCTTATTCCCAATAATATCCAGTATTGTCTGGTATTGTCAAATTATATTAATTTATGACTTTGTTTACTGCTTTGAAAACTTGGTGTATGACACCATCTGAAAGAATAGCATTCACTTTTAAACTTAACTGCAGAATTTAAACATGGAAACCCCTATTGGACAATCTCACCCCCCTGCCAGTATTAAATATTCCTTTCAGTTCTTAATTTCACTGTTTTTGTGGATTTCCCCCCTCCGTAGAATATAGGTGTGGACTGACAGGGGGAATCAGAAGAAACATACCACCCAAATAGAGTGCAGGAAATTCTAATATTATTATTATTATTATTCTAATATTATGATAGTACAACTCCATGGAAAAGAAAAGCATGCAACAGTAGTATTTGTGACTTTTCCTAGGTTTTCTTGTGGCGTCATGAAGGTTTGTATGCCATCAGTTTCACAGTGATCCTGCTAGTGAAGGATGCTTGTGAGAAGTACTAATTTGATTAATCTACCAGCTGGGACTTGGGGTCTGCAGTTGCAAATAATGGAGGGGGCATTGTAAATGGTTTGATACATCAACTGGATCCTGGAAAACTTTCTGCTACCCAAGACAGACTTGTAATGCAGGAATCTGTACATAACAGGTGGCCCTGCCTGTGTCTGAAGATGCTGGGCTTTCTTCTAAGCTCATAACCATTCAGGAACTTTGACTTCTTCCACTCCCTCTAGATGCTGCGCAAAATATGTGGTCTGTAATGCAATTTTCAACATGATAGAAATGCAATCAAGCTAAGTAAAGGCTCTTTTTACTTGCACCAAGCTATTGCTTTGGCTGGACAAAGTACCCGTGGAAGTTCATGGCATTTCTCTTTATGTTGCAGGTGTAGGGGCTGCTTCTGGCATTTCGGCCATTTTCCCGAGTACCTCTGGCACAAGCACTTTCTCACCCTACCAGCATGCTCACAAAGGTAAGAACGCGTTCACGGATTTAATTTAGCGGCTGCTGGTTTTGAAAATAGCATGCAAAAACTGCAACTCAACTGAAAATATCTATTGTGAATTTAATTGCTAAAACTGCCATTTAAAATAATTCCAAATTGATTTTTATTTCTTGGTTAATCAACACCACTGGTTTAGTCGGACTTAAATTAGATTGGAACTGTGCTCAGTAATGCTAGCAATGAATTTAACTCATTATTTGTAGCCATACATAAATGGCACTATGCCTCAGCAAAGCTTAGCTTAGACAGATGAAAATAATTTAATGTACAAATATAGCCGGTCTCTTATTGAGCTACAATAAATAGTTCTCCATCATTATTATTAGGTTTTAAAAATATGCAAACCTGAGAAGATACAACAGGAAAGATGAAGTTACTGAGGTACCGACAATACTCATCTTCCCAGTATTATCTGGAAACACGATGATGAGGATCATGTTTCCAGAAAAATCAACGTTTTCATGCATTTTAGCACAGCTGTCATTTTCTGCATATTTTTTTGGCTTTTCAATTCCAGTTTGTTGCATTCAAATTCTGCTTCAGAATATCTTTTCATATACTTTATTTTAAATTCGTTTTCTAGCCATACTGGTTTGTCTCTATTAGAAAAATATCAGTGCTTCCACATGTGTATTGTGTGCTCTTTTTTACTGCAAAGTTTTTGAGGCAGCCATAGTTATCAACAATCATTTTATCACTAATCATAGTTGTGTGTTGCTTTTGTTTGTTTGGTTTTATTTGGTTTGGGGGCGGGGGGAGGTGTTTTGGCTGGTTGGTTGGTTGGGTTTGTTTGTGGGATTTTTCTTCCCTGTGCTATTTCTCAGAATACAGCATTAGGAAAGCTGGTCTTCTTGCCTACCAGTAATATTAGCAGATATAACATAATAGCTTCCAGTAATATTAGCAGATATAACACAATTTTCTACGTCTTTGTATCTGATGGATCATGTCATCAAATATTTTTTATGAATACTGCTAACTGGTTATTGTGGCATAAATGTCACCATTTTGAAAAACTGTTGATTAGTTTGCCTTTGAGATTCAACACTAAGTTTTTCAATGCTTAACAAGTAACCAAAATTCAGATCAAGTAAATGAGTATGTAAATGTAAGTGCAGAGCAGACTGCGAACTGTTAACTATTCTCTCATCCTAAAAGACACTCCTTTATGAAAATTTTTTTGTTGTTTCTTCCAGCAGATCTTTCAGGACAAGGACATCTGGCTACAGCTCTTATAATTGCAATGTCTACGATCTTCATAATGGCTATTGCCATTGTCCTTATCATCATGTTTTACATTGTGAAAACAAAACCTTCTGCTCAAGGTAATTATTTAGCTCATAAAATTTTGGCTGCAGATGTTATTTTTAGATAGATTCTGAGAATAATTAGTGTCATATTTTTATATTCTAGCCTGTTGCAAGAGCCACTCAGTGAAAAATGTTGAAGCCCAGGCTAACACACAAGAAGAGAAGAAAGAAGTGCAAGGTATACGTTACTTTAGTTTTGTTTGGTTTTTTTCCATCCAAGACAACATTGGGCTTATATAGTCTAAATGCATTTCTCTTAATTACAAGTTCTCCTTTGAATTGTATAAAAATCACATCAGTTTACTAAAGAATTGTGTATTATAGGTTTTGTGCTTCCAGAGTGTCACTTAATCCTCTGATAGCAATTTAAAAGGTAGCACAGAGATTTATATTTGCAGTAAGGTCACCAGCAGAAGCAGCTCCTGAGACAAAACACTGGTTTGGAAACACATTGCCAATTTAAATTTCTCTGTCTGTTGGTCTGCAGATAATGTTGTAATATTCTCTGAGAAGGAGGAGTTTGAAAAACTTACAGCAACTCCAGCTAAAGCTGTTAAAAGGTGGGTAAAAAATAATCATACTTCCAGTTTGACTGAAGTGGGGAAGGGACATAATCACTGTTCATCCTGGTGCAGAGGAACACGTGAAGAACAAATTAGATGGGTGTGCAGGCAGTTTGCTGCAGCAGGGAGAAGACATGATGCCTTAGTCAGGTTTTCCCTCTCTGATTTCTAAGAGAGGTTGACAGATGTGATACTGTGATACTGTGATGTCACCAAAGAGAAACCTGTGTCCTCCACACTCCCTCCATGACCACTTCCTCAGCTCTTGGGGTTCCATCTCCTCTTTTGAGATGTCTATTTTTGGGACCTCAGTGCCGCTGTCACATACATATCATTAGTAAGGTTCCCCTTCATTTTAGGCAGCAAGAGTAAAAATAGCCGCTCCAGGCCTCAAGGAAACTCCTTGTCTGTAGCACCATCTGTGTGGCACAGTGTGATAGTTTTTCTCACCTTACATCTGCCTGGCTGCCAAACCTGGCTGGGTAACATGATTAAGGTGGGCTACACACTGTCCTCACTTGGAAAATCCCTCTATAAAAGGATTCTTGCAAGCTATGCACGGCTGTGTGACTTGGTGGTCATTGTACTTATACCCTGGGTAGGGGAATGCAGTTACATTGGCAGGATTTTGGAGGAAAGGCATTTTAAAAAATGGAAGGCAATTTTATTCCATTACTCGAAGATTGCAAAAGGCAGATGATCAGAGTCAACTCATGAGAGGCTTCACTAAGATAATTGTATCCTTCATTTTACAGTGAAAATGATGCATCTTCTGAGAATGAAAGACTTTTAAGTCGTAGTATGGATAGTGATGAAGAAGCTGCAGTTGACAAGCAAGGGACTCCAGAGAGATGCTTGTTATCTTTAGTGCATTTGGCCAGAGATAAATCTTCTACAAGCAATAAATCAACTGGGGTAAGGCTATTTTGAGATTTAAAAATGAAGAGCATTTTTCTGTGGTGTTTTTTTTTGTGTGTGTTTTTGTTGTTGGTTGGTTGGGTTGGGTTTTTTGGTTTTGGTTTTATTTTTTTTAAGAGAACAATATACAAACGATCACCTCCCAAAACGCATAATAGTGGAAAACAGATTAATTTACAAGAGCTTCTCCAGACAAACTTATTACAGAATCTCTTTTGCATAGTGACATATACGTAGATATATATACTGTTCAGGACTGAAAAACGAGACTTTCTACAACAGTAATAACTTTGCTTTTTTTGGGTATTATATTTTATATTCTACAGAACTTTGCTTTTTGAGCATTATGTTTATAGTCTAAAGAAAGAAATAACAAATAAGAGCAAACTCTCAATATAGCTAATGCTAATATGACTAACCCAAATGCTACATTTACCACAGAAAATCCAAGACAGTAAAATAATATGACATCATAACATCAGAGCACCTTGACCCAGTAGCATCGGTATTTCCATGGCACAGACTTTTCAATAATATCCGGTGTTGTTCTTGGTTTTCGTGTATAATTTTGCAAAAACCACACATGCTTTGAAGGTCATTCCTGTGTTCTGAAGGACACCGTAAATCCACTGCTTGTTTTGCTGTGGGAGGCCTTCAGCCTTTGCTTCTTCCTGCTGAGTATGTACTGCTCAGGGTGTTTTATCTCACTTGTAGTATTCCAAGGTATAGTTAAGGACACAAATCACTCACACAGCTCTTTAGTTTATTTTAACATGAAACTATCCTTAAAAGGAAAGTGTCTGCTCAGGCATTTTTAATGGGTTTAGTGCTTCAAAAATAATTTTAAAATGGCAATAGCTAGGACAAATTCACATCGTTTATATCAAACACCATATTTCTTTTAAGAAACTTTTCAAGTTTTAAATTGTCGAGATGTTTCAGATCAAACTTTCTAAAATAGCTCATTTTTCAGCTGAGACCAGACACAAAAAGTCTCAACAGCAGATAAACGTTTTTCTAATTGTAGGCAGTTATGACAATCTGAAAAGAACTGACCAATGCTCACATTTTAAAATTTCTTTTTCTAAGGTCTCTCTAAATACCCAGTGTTACTATCTTCTGTATACATTTGGTTGAAACTGGGAAATACAAGTTGGGTAGGCATGAAATCAGAACATTTAATGAGAAGTGGGTTACCTTCTGAAGACCATATAGATACGTTCTCCGGCGTCTTTTAGCTAGATAGCTCATAAGCACATCTGAAGCATGAACTATTTCTTCCAGACTTTCTGTTCTAACACATTCCTCATGGGCTGAAGCCTGCTGACAAGGTTGAAGACAAAGTTTCCAAAGAAAGTGCAGACTTCATCAAGATCATCTACCCAAATACCGAAGATTTCACAATTAAGGCAGTTGTCAGAAGTTAGAAAAGAAGTAACTTTCTTCAGGCTAGAGATTAAGTAACATTTAAACTACACAAAATAGTATTATGTAGCTGTTGGACAAGGGTAAAGAAAATTGATCTTATCCAAGTCTGTTCCTTCCTAGTTAAAATAAAAACCATTAGGCAATGAGCTACCACACAAAGGATCGTTGGGGTCAACTTTACCTGTTTGCTCTCAGCATAGGTGTTACAAATCCCTCATCTTCTGGCTTTGGTAAAAAGAGCATCCTACATAATTCTTCATGGGCATGGAAGTATTTAACCTCCCTCCTTGCCCTAAAAATGAGAGGAGACTGAAAAGAAGTGTCCAATAGTTTGCTTAGGAGGAGTTTTAATAAAGTTCATTAAAAGAAAATTTCCTGTTTACAAGGTTCTGAAACAGCTAATCCAACACTACAATAGCAACACAACTGATTAAGCATAAGTAAATTATACCAAGAATATGTAAATGACAATCAGTGTTTGCACTGCATTGCGATACAACACACTTGCACAGCATCTGCACCTGTGAGATGGGCTTCGTTCAGAAGCAGCAGCCACTCTGTGGTCTCCAGCTACAAGTCTGTTAATCCAAGCAACAGATGTGCCTTGCCCTTTAGAGCCCAAATAAAGTGAGGAAAATCCTTCCACAAAACAAAGTGGTGAAAGTGGAGCTTTTTTTTCTAGCCTGGTTAGCAGTGAAAACTCACAAATTTGTAGAGATAATGCAAGGATCCTATCAAAAAGACAGCTTTTCAGAAAGCTCAGCCCTAATGAGAGCTGGCAGAGGGATGACAATTTCAGTCCCTGAGAACTCATGACATTTTGACATTTGTTTTCACTTCACATTGAATCCAAACCCAAATCTTGAGAATATTTTTGCTAAATGAAGCAATATCAAAATGTTCATGTTCGGCTTGGAAAATGTCAGGTTCTCAGTCCAAGTTTCTTTCTTGTCAAAAATGACTAGAGCACCCTGGACCTCAGATTTGCCCTGTCCAAAGCATCATTGATATTTTTGTTGTAATCTATCTGTAAAATGTTTCAGATTCAACCAGGCAAAATATCACAGAAGAACTTGCAGTTAATTAATAACACACTAAGCAGTTCTATGTCAAATGACAGAAAAGAAGATCCCCCTCCTCTACAGTCCACCTAGATTACTGGAAGAAAGCAATGCCAGTCTTAATTTAGTTTCCTGTGGTAAATTCTGCTCTGCTTTACCTGGACATCCCTGCATTAATTGCCTGCATGTGCGGTATTGAATTCGACCTCATTGTTGGGAGTTTGCTTCAGTCTAAAAGAGAAATAAAATATACAAACCCTTGGAGAAGAATAGTAATTGATCTTAAAAAAGGCTAGAAGATGGAAAGAAAGATTTCTAGCAGTGGAAGGTGAAATGAGAAATAGGTTTATGCTTCACATGAATGCTGTGTCCTTTTCTTTGGGTCTTCCAAGGGACCCTTGAGGACATTATGTGATAACCTCTAGCACCATGAAATGAGGAACTCCCACAGGTTTTCCACTGCTGTCTGCTAATTGCTTACTCGTGCGACTGAAAAATTAATGAAACAAAAATCTTCTCATTTAGATTCAAAGTCGAAGGAAAAAGATACTCGACGTGTATGCTAACGTATGCGACGTTGCAGAAGGTGAGTATACAAAACTTGCACCTATAATAACAGCACAAAATTAGGTCGCCAAGTCTTTTCTATAAAATAAGAAAGGCCTCTGCCTTCCTGTGGAAAGCAGGAAGTCCCAATCCAGAAAAGACCCTCTGAAGGCAGATTTGAGGCAGCCAAGTCCAGGCTGGGCTTGGGCTGGATCACATTATGGCTTCTCTCCAGGAGCATCATTGGGCTTCCTTCTGCCGCAGAGCAAGGAGTGTGGTGCTGGGTCATGCTGGAACATGCGCAAAGACCAAGTTTTGGAGGGGCTCTCACATGCTCCATCTAGAAGAAACCTGTTTGGTGCATTTGTCTAGTCCCTTGGACAACAGAGAGAAACTAGTTCGAAACATGAAAGTGTCATTTGGGGAGGGTCAGGACTGCATTTCAGATGAAAGTCTTGACCTACTCTGCTTCTCTAAATGCTGTCCCACTTGTTATGACAAAAAGAGTGGAGTTTCCAAGTAAGACAGTGTTTTAAGTGTTCTAAGCCTCTTTAGCACTTGACTACCTGGACTGTTTTGGCAGAAGAGACGAATTAATTTCCCTGCACAAGACACAACTGCATTTATGTCCCTCCACACACACACACACATACTTGGTGTGCCCATGTGTGCATGTACATATGAGCTTTCTGTGGCTCATGGAGCTCTATCTCCCATCAAATTACTGCTGTTGAGGCTGAAGCAGGGAAACTACAGAAACAGAAGTCTGTTTTTGGAAAAATGCTGTAGCTGATTCTCTCCTCTATTCTGTAACCATGAATACATAGGAAAAGAATGTCCAGGAAAAAAATAGCTTTCTCCCCACAGGATGAATGTTAAATCCTCTCTAGAGATTCAGTGATAGTAATGACAATTGAAGCACTTGCAGGGACTTCATGCTCGCAAGCATCTGGCATCATTGCTTCACCTCCCTCCTCACATTCCTACAAGGGCAACTTTCAATTACAGAGAAGTTGCAGCAGCTGCTGGTGACAGACTCAGAGAAGGGTCAAAGCTGTCTCACGAGCTCACACACTGTGCCTGACGAGCAGAGGTGTATTAATGGAGCTGCTCACTAGGGATATGGTTGCAATATACTTTTCCTAACAGCTAGTAAATTGTTGAAGGAAGTGGCAATGCCAGGGGAATTCGTACAACCCATCTAATACTTCTTTCTTTGACAACTTTTTACTCTAATTATTGTAACCTACTGTCACTAGGAAGAATTAATTTGGTAATATAAAGTAATAACTTTAGAGCCAGACATACTTATCATGGACTATCGCTTAAAGGTTTTGGCTGTACTTATTGCTAACAGTGTATACTGTAGTACTTTAATAAATGTCTTGAATAGCCAAGATGTGTGCACAGAGCTATCTGATAATAAGCACCTCGCTTTGCAGGTCTGAGCCCTACGGAGCTGCCATTTGATTGCTTGGAGAAGACCAGCCGAATGCTCAGCTCAACCTACAACACAGAAAAAGCCATAGTGAAAACGTGGCGCCACCTTGCTGAGAGCTTTGGACTGAAGAGAGATGAGATAGGTGGTATGACAGACGGCATGCAGCTCTTTGATCGCATCAGCACGGCAGGCTACAGCATCCCAGAACTGCTAACCAAACTGGTGCAAATCGAGCGGTTGGATGCTGTCGAATCCTTGTGTGCGGATATTCTGGAGTGGGCGCAAGCGATGCCGGCTCCTGAACCAGCAGCGACATCCTGACTCTCCTGCCTGGGACCTGTGCTTCCACATCATCCCCAAGAACCGTGAGTCCAGCAAGCACCATGTCAAAGACTTTGGACAAAAGACCATTGATGTTTCTTCTACGTAATCGCTCCTGATGACTAACAGGAAGCTCTTCTCTTTGACTTGCAAAAAAATTGAAGTTACACATCTATCAAAACAAGGGCAGAAGTCTCCCAAGAAGCTTGGTATGAACCATGTCATTAGCAAAATGATCGTGTGAAACAGTTACTGATAATCTGTGGACACACAAACACCCATTTTGTGGTCTGTGTATGAGCATATGTGCAGATAACCCTGCAGATACCCTTCCTGCCTGGCCTGCAAGAAATCCATTGAATTGCTCTCTGACAATATTGCTGCCTCTTAGGGCTTTGCTCAATGGTTTAATAGTCAGTCAAAAGCAGTACCACTGCTACAGTGCCAGTCAATACACATTAGACACGTACATTCCTTTTGGCTCTAACACATTTAATTTCATTTTCTATACTTAACATGGGTTTGTTGAATCTAGAAGTGTGTGCATAGGTGTATATACAGAGTCCTCAGGTTAACTAACTATATTGTGTGAAAAAAGAGTCAACATGATTTACAGATTGAAGTGCTTCAAAATGCTGTACATAATGCACATAAATGCACTCTTGGTCAACATGGACATTTCAGAAATTGTAAATTCAACCTGCCGACTTGCTGAGGACAAACTGGTTAGCAAGTGTGCAGTAGAAGTTGGCAGTCACTCCTTGTAAGTTGAGAGCAAGAAGTTCTTCCCTTCTGCGCTGATACCAAAAAAAAAGCAATTAAAACATCTTGTCCACTACCATGAAAAATTGATTTTTCCAGTAGTGACACCTATATATCAAATTCTATTACAAGCCTTATATTACAAGCAGAGGAATTTCAGCAGACGACAGTTGTACACGAAGAGCAAAAAGAGTACATTTATCTAGAGATACTTTAAATGCAGAAGAATAAGTGTTTTTTTAAAATGCTCTACTCTTGTAAATGTAGACTGTGAGCACAGAGTTCACAGGTGAAAATCAGCTCCCATGGAAGATAAATATTTTGAGCTTGTGTGCAACAAAAATTGACCTTGTTTTTTCTTTTCCCCTTTTAACTAATCTATGATTTTCCTAGTTAAGTGCTCTCTAAAATTTGTACAGACCACAAACCAGTAGCTGTTACAAAACCTATTTGTTTAATTTGTAGCTAAAATGTGTGATGGCAGATTTCAAGAAGTGCAACCACTAAATTAAGAGATATGACAGTTACAAAGTAATACTTTTCAAATTCCAAAATGCATGACTGAACAAAATGCTATAAAAATATTAACTATAACCCCAAAGTTAACAATCAGTATTCCATCAGTTAGTCACTGTATCTTACCTATGGTAGTATCATAATTGTGCGGAACATTGAGTATCACCCTTTAACGTCTATATTTTCTATCTTTTCAGCACTTGATTTGTATAGCAGAGGAAGTACAGACTGCAACATAAAACCTATCCTTCTCCTTATTGTCTTCCACCATTTATTTCATATCATAACACACTCTTCATTAATTTACATATGCCCAATCTGATGAGAATTTTGACTTTTCTTTAAAGGAATCGGGAAGCTGCATTTATTTGAACATTTAACTAGCTGATTAGTGTTTAACTGAGGGGTGAAATGCTTGCTGTCTTGAAAGCAATGGCAAATCAATTGCCATTCAACAGGCTTCAATAAGATTCCTAGATTTCCTGATGACTCAGCAATCTTCAACAAAATTTTCAAGACCCTGAATTTACAGTTTAGGACTATTGCTACTAAAAAAAAATGAACCAAACCAAAGCAACCAACCATCCAAAAATGGGAAGATTCTATTATTTCTTGTGCCAGTGTGTAACTACAGTGTTATTTAGTGGACTGCCTCCTAAATTTAATCTTTCATTTAATAGTACACACCATTTATTTGTTTAAAAGAAGATACAGGAATCCTCTTTTTTATGTTTATTTGGCCTTGAAAAATTAGGGTCTTGAAATCAATGGTGCCAATGTGAATACAAACTATTTAACATTATTTTATTTAGTATACAGTATTTTTATTGTTACACAAAAGATTTACAGGAATGAAAATTTTTCCTGTAGGTCTTGCCAAAGCTTACTTCTAATAATTTTGTTTAATGCTGTATATATAACTTATTATATTGTAAAATATGAACATAAGATATGCTAATAAAAGAAAGAAGTCAAGGACAGTTGTATTAGCCATTTATTTGATTAAATCACATATTCCCTTCTAAATCTGTAATGAAATGAGTTAGCCAGGGGCTAGCAGGCACATTCCTGTGGTATGGGAGTGTCTAGGTAACATACATGAAGGAATCTTTGTGTTCTTGTAGGATACTGCTTCTCTGTACTTTGGGAACTTTCAAAGCAGAAACCATTCTTCCTTAGTCAATATAGTTTTGGATCAATAATTCACCTTGCAGGTACTATGAAAACTCCAAACTGAGCAACTTCTTGCAGAAACTGTCGGTAAGTTGTTATGTATGTACTGAGAGCTGGTACAGACGGTGAGACTGGTGAGTAATCTCACAGTAGCAATACTCCCTCGTTAATGTGTGTTCCTAAATTAGCAGTACTATGCCACATTATCGACAATCTCAACTGGAAGCTTTCACTGCATGACAGGATAATGATGTTCATCCAGTCTCAGGCTGCACTGGTGAGACTGCCAGCAGAACCACCAGCTTCTACAAAAAACAGAGCATCAACTTGCATTTCCCTCTCACCCTGGTGATTAAACTATGACTTTCCAAGTATTTCATACAGATGAAACATATTCTAAATGTAAGAAAAACTCTCCTACTTTGGGACAGTTTGGGACTTTGTTTATTCAGATTCATTTGTCGGTTTCAGCACGATGAATATGTTCTTGTTCCATCAACAATTAAAGGACAGAAAGGCCCAGAAACTGCAAGAAAAGCTTTGAGTTTGCTGGCTAGTTGGGAGGAGCTGATGTTCTGAGTTTCACTTTACTGTCTTCTAACTCCCTGCACTATTTGTGCAGGAGTTAACATGGAGTGAAGCTCACTCCAACAGGCATTGCTGCATCTAAACACATCGCTGTCAAAAAGACTTCAGCATTCTCTGCTTCAATGTGCTTATGGACAACCAGCCAAAGAAGAAACTTTGGTTTCTGGGGTTTAACTTGACAGAGCACAGATCTGTGTAAAATATCCATGTCCTTCATTGTGTAAAATAATGAAGCAAAACATAACAAAGCACCTGAGAGGCACTGTGAGATGTTGTCTTCGTTTCAGTTTTTCCTTCTGGAGTGACAAGCTTTGATGTAAACACATATTCTACAGAGGTCCATGGTTAGATGAGTTGAATCTTACCAAGTAACCAACTTATCACAGGTGTGTGGCTGTATTTCAGCTCAGTAACATCTCTGAAATACCTGCAGCCAGCAAGTATAGATGCAGATGAACCACGGAACTGTCATGAATTATGTTAATTAGTGTGCTGTTGTAGGGAATAATTGGAATAAATGAATGATCAAGGTGTACTTAAGTTAATTTCTCTGGCATTGTGTACTAATGTACAGCAAATTGGCTCATATAAGATTAAAGATATGATTGACTATTAAATCCTAAATATGATAAGGAATTTGCAACAAGAAGTTAAACAGAAGTTTCTAAATTTTCACATCATAAGAGCATTAAAGATTTTAATCCGTTGCAGTGACTTTACTTCCAATATAAACACATTTCTTACCACACAGTCTTAAACAAACCTCACTTCAATGATCCAGATTCTGAAGAAAACACGACCTGCCTTGCTTAGAAGTGGCTCCTCACTGCTCTGGCAAGCAGTTGATCAACTACAGACTGTCTTCTTCAGAGCAAAATAGCAATCCTGCTTTTGGTGCGGAGAAGCCAATTTGTATGTTTGCTTTTAGAAAAGACTTCTTCTTTTCAGCTCCTGACAGCATTTCTTTAGCAAACACTCATTATCTTGGTCTCAGCTTTTTAACATATTGCAGACTGAACAGAGCAAGGGGCGGGGGGGGGGGGTAGTTACATCAGTGTAAATGCTCAGATAGTGATTTCACCTTGACTAACCCATAAAATGTCTTTACGCAGCTACAGATCTACTTTGATCATCCCTGAAAGTCTGTTGTCTTATCACAACAAGTGCTACACAATCTAGGGGTGTCCTAGTGATTAAAAAAAATATAAATTGTTGCAGTAGAATATTCTATTCCTTTAAAAGGCTGCCTTTTCACAGTAGAGTGGAAAGGCTACTGTTTTACCTTGTCCTGATTGCCACAATCTCAGGATTTTTCTCCCGACAGAGGGAAAATGGTGCCTTCTTTCAGAGCAAAGGAACTCGCCAGCAGCAAGAGGGTCTTCCAGAAGGCAAGGTGGGAAAGGCTGGGGGGAAAAGTGAGAAAGCAGAGGTCCTGCAGCACAGCACGGAATGGGAGGCCACTGGTATGCATGGGGGCAGGTACAGGGCAAGGCCTCAAATAGTTGTGTAAAGAATGTTTCTGGGAGTTAGGGGAGATGCACAGAATTTTCACAAACAGAAAGTTTTTAGAGTTGGACAGTAAGACCCAACCCCTAAGGAAATGAGTGGGTCAAGGGGAAAATTATTTACAAGACCTTTTGCTTCCTTTTTGATGTGCATTTTTTTTTCCTGAAAAAGTAATTGTTCTTCTTTATACTCTGATAAAACCAAACTTTCAAGTTGAAAAGACCCTTTAAGGTCCTTGGAAATGCTTACTTAAAATAAAAGACTGAAGAGCTTCACACAAAGCTCCAGTCAACTCAGGGTTTTGCCACAAGAACTCTTATAGCCTGTGCCATGGACACTGTAAAAATGGCATTAGGGCTTTTTTCTTTTGTTATACATCAGCAGGCCCTGCTAGAGAGAGCATTTAGCTCTGTGTCTACAGATAAACCTATTCCAAACTCCATCACCAGCCTTTTGGGTGCCCTTGTGGAAAGTCCCTCCCAGGCAAGATTAGTACCTACTACCTTGCAAGGCCTTTCCCTCTTAACCCCAGCTTCCTAGCCTGGCCAGTATCATCCCAGTTCTAACTTAAAGAAACTTGCCTGACTTTGCAAACTCTCTCTAATCTTAGGTTGCAGTCAGGAACTGCCCTCTACATGGTGTTTGATTTCTGATGGTCCTGCTCTGATGGCACCAACAAAAAGAAACAACAGAGGTAAGGTGGGCTGAAAACCATGAGTCTCTGACTTGTAGCTTAAAGCAACAACAGCTGACTGCCTCTGTAGATTGAGAATTTGGGATCATTAACCCATTATCCATGAACAAAAAGATAACGTGTGTCAAGGCCCGGCAGTAGGGGTTGGAGGATGAACCAAAAAAGCCAGTTTAACTTCTCCCAAGCGACCTCAAAGCCTCATACAATTTAGAAGTCCTGCTTCATTATAAGAATGGTGCATTTAAGAGGTGAGAAAACAAAACAAAACAAACTTACCATTGGAGGTGAAAATCATGACCCAGAGGTGAGCCAATGACTTCTGTATGCAGAAATCACTCTTCTGCAAGCAACCTCTATACTCCTCTGTGATAATGAAAAGCAAAGAGAGGTTATACCCTTATTATGTATTGGACAGGCTTTCTAGTGCATATTCCATTTAATATATTAATATAAACAGGGTGAGAACGCACTATCTATATCTATTTCTAGACACATAATATTGCATATATATTCTATTTCCCCCCCACCCAAATAAGCTCTTTTGATTATTTATTGTGATATGAATTATAATGCGTAGCACCTGTTACCTCTGGCATTAATTTATCTCTCTCAACCGCTCTTCAAGGACAAAAAAACGTTGGTTCCTTTTTGCCAGAGTTCTGTGAGGCTAGACTGTCTGCATACTCATATCATGGAGGAATGATAAGAAACCTTGCATGCTGTGCTGCAGAAGATGTCGGTGATGAGCTGTTATACAGGTCACACACAGAGCCATCTCATTTGCCCATCAACTTTAAAATAAATAGATAGATAGATAGATAGATAGATAGATAGATAGATAGATAGATAGATAAATATGCATAGTTGGTGAGAGGGGCTGCTTTAAAAACAAGCTTGTAATAGGATTCAAGTTAGTATGGCAAGACAGTTCAGGAATACACAATGATTTTCCAGTTTAAACCACCACACAGAAACAAATGAAAAATCAGGAGGACGTAACACTGGAGACCAATTAATAGAAAGACAAATGAAACAGGGAGGAAGCAGAGTTAGGCACGTATTTCTGGAATTTGGCCTTGGTGTGCAAGGCTGCTGTGAAGAAAGAAGCCATAGTCATGTTCCAGTGTGGAGGAGGACAAACCAGGAGAACATGAAACTGCTACATTTTGGAGAGGACAGTGGAACACGGAAATCCTGTTTATTTGCATTTCTTATTATATAAATAGCTCTTGAATCCACATACTGGAATACTATTTATTCTCAAGGACAAAAACCAGTCTGGCAACACTAGTTATCTCCAACCTTCTTCAAAGGCATGCTGCTTTTCCAAAATGCTGATGTGTGGGTGGGTTATTATGCTCCTGTTGGAACTCTTGTACCACATGATACTTTCATTTTCCTGTAAGTTGAACAGATTATTTTAGTTTCTTTTCTCCATGTGCTGAGGATGCCATTCTATGGAGCTGAAGATGACCTTACAGCAAACTTATTAATAGGAATGTTATTGTATGCTGAGCTTTCCCAGCTGCTGTTGTTAGCAGTATCCTGGCCACAGAGTTTACAGCCCTTGCTTCTGCATGTCTACCAGAGTGGTTACTGACCATTAAGTTGCAGTGATCAGAGAGATGTAGTATATTCAGGGAAATATTCCTTGGGACCGGTCTAAATATCCTTCAGTGATGGGCACAAAGAGAATTGGGTTAAAAAAAAAAAAAATATATATATATATATATATATGTATATATATATATATATATTTGACTTCTCAGATTTCTTTTTATCCAGTAATTCTCTCAGTGTGACTTCAGAGATCAGAATGTCTTGTGAGTTATGTCTTGCTAAATTTCAACTCAGGACCAGTCACTCAAAAAAAGCTGCTACAAGCAATTAGACACTAAGTGATTTAGTTCAAAGTTATCTCTTCTAGTAGTGATCAGGTAGTCACAAATATACAAGACACTTGCTCTCAAAATTATGTGAAAAGCAAAAGTCTAATAGCCAGGAATGTTCCTATCCATGGTCAGAAGATGGCATTAAAGCATTCCATCAGCCCTAAATGCATCTATTTTTGACAGCGGGTAGTGGTGGTTTTGACACAGAATACTGTGATTGTCAGTATGACACATAAATATGCCTTTGCCCATCACAGTGTTTCTCAGGGAGATGTCTAAGGTAGGATCACGACACTGCGCAGCACTATCACTTGAAAAATCTTTGTAAATTTTAAGAACATGTGCACATTATATCATTAAGAGGAGCACAAGGGGTCACTGCTTTGCCACCACAGTTCCTCTAACCGTTTGGAAAGTGGAAGATTACCAAATCGTCTCATAGATCAAATTTTCAGACTTTCTGGACTAAATTTAAAATGTTATCCTGAAGATAAACGCTTTCTATCAGACCATCAATCCCTGAAGCTGTATAAGTTTTAGGTGAAAAAAATCAGTATATAATTAAAGGATCCAGTGTCACAGCTCTAAATTACAAGCTCTGCTTACAGCCTCTTTTAAATCTGAGCCAGTAAGTTAAATCATGCATTCTAGACATTGATGCTGATCGTGAATAGAAGTA
This sequence comes from Columba livia, assembly GCF_036013475.1. Lineage (NCBI taxonomy): Eukaryota > Metazoa > Chordata > Aves > Columbiformes > Columbidae > Columba > Columba livia. The sequence continues at coordinate 65,401,329 of NC_088602.1, forward strand.
CTTTAAAATTATGTTGCCTTCAGCATACTTCACCTTTCAGGTTAATTTATCTGCTACAAGAAATTTTTCCTCATAATATTGAATATTGAATTCAGTTATATAACATTACAAAATATGCAAGCCAGTCATGTTCAGGAGAACTGGAAAATGACTGTGAAATCCCACTTTAAGAGACAGACCTTTTATTAGCTGGTGAAAGTCACAGATATAAAGAAACAGAGCACACCTGTGCAGGCTGGGTAATGGTAGCCTACTTTCTTTAGATCTGCCAAGGAACAACTGCTCCGTGCTCAGGGAACAACATTTCTTATGGGTTTGCCCAATCTAGACTTTGTAAATTGTCTTGCCTATTTATTGATAGGAAGCCTTGGATAAACAGCAAGGGCAATTACAATTCTACAACAGATGAGTCTGTAAAAAAAAAACCCAAACATTCTCTTCAAGTTGGGTGGCCTTTTCTTGGCTGAAATCTATCCCAACATAAGCAGGTGAAATATTCTTGTTGACTTTCCCAACAAGGACCCAACATGGATTGCTGTGGACAACTGCGGTGGGCTGGTCCACAAGAGTGATGCTCAAGACAAGGAAACAAGCAGGTGATATACCAAATATTTAGAAGCAGAAATATATAAATAACTGTGATTTCAGTACAAAATTTATCCTAATACCTCTTTGGCTGTTAATGACAAAGGCAAGCTAGGCTAGCTATGCTTCTAATGTAGACAGCATTATTAGTTTAGTTACTCCAGATAAGCAATTACAAATTGAAACAGAGTTAAAATCTCCATTTCAGTTTTTTATCCGATCATTTTAGTGCCATTTTTTGGTAGACTGACATTTTGCTTTCCTTGAAGTCTCTGATCCAGCTGTTCAAAAACACTGCAGCATAAAATTGTGGATCAATTCTTTATCTTACTTTGAAGTGACAGGTTGTGACTACCAGAAACTTTCTTTGTTTCATGCGAGTGATGGTAGTTAACAGTTTCTGGAGATATACGTGCAAGCAAGACCATTTGAAGCTACATGTTCTGACTGACCAGCTGGCTGCTGCTAGAAAGTGCGAGTTGCTTTCTTTCATTTAGGTGCAAGTATTCGTAAGGTCTCTCTCTTCTCAAATGATCTCAAAAAAACCCAGTTAAAAATTCATATTCTCTTGCCTGCTGCCACATCTGGCCAGAGGTAGCTGGCAAATTCAAAACAGCGTATCCCTTTTCAGGAATGCAGACAGACAGTGATCACATAAACCTTATTTCCTTAGAGAATCAGGAACCGCAGGAAATAGCTGGAGTTACAGTTACCTTTTCAAATGTTTCTTGTAGGCAGTCTTCTGAGAGAAGGATAAAGTAGTTGAAATTCATACTCATATTACAATACCCACATGCTGCAAAAGTATAAACCCCCAGGAAAGTCTAGATTCCACCTGAGAAGGCAAGACTAGATAAAGAGGTGCCAAAACTGTGGACAACTTGACAGAAATCTACCTTTCCCAAGCCAAAACCAAACCGCCAAGAGAGCTGGGAAGGCAACCGGCTTCCTTCATTCCCCTTCCCCACAGAGGCTGCCAAGGTCCCTCAGGGGAACAGTAACAGGATGGGGATGCTGGAGCAAGGCCACAACGTGGATTGCTGTGGACAACTGGGATGGGCTGGACCGCAAGAGTGATGGTCAAGACAACAAAACAAGCAGGCGTGTACAAAAGCTGATATACCAAGTATTTAGAAGCAGAAATATATAAATAACTGTGATTTCAGTACAAAATTTATCCTAATACCTCTTTGGCTGTTAATGACAAAGGCAAGCTAGGCTAGCTATGCTTCTAATGTAGACAGCATTATTAGTTAGCTTAGTTACTCCAGATAATCAATTACAAACTGAAACAGAGTTAAAATCTCCATTTCAGTGTTTTTATTTCCAATCATTTTAGTTCAGTTTTTGGTAGACTGACATTTTACTTTCCTTGAAGTGTCTGATCCTGAAATCACACTGTTGTCAGACAATCATTTCACATGTGTTTATAGTCCATATGTCCCATGAAACCATGTACAGTTAAAGATGTGATCTAACGCAAACTGAAAATCCAATGGCAAATAAAACCAGTTCCAAATTCATCATTGTTTTACTTTTCTAGATATTAGGAAGATTCATAAATATTTTTGCACTAACAGGATTAGTGATAAATTTGGGAAAAAACATGGCATGGTTCATACTCTTTAAAGATCTTCCCAGTGAAGTTTTAGGACAATGTACTGAGGAACTGTAAATTGTCTGTCAGCAACTGGCTTCAAAACTATCACTTCTGCCATCGCAAGTTGAGCCTCCATATGGCTCTACTACAGTGTATATGTGACTCTCATTTTTTTTGCCAAGAATTATTACCCACAGTCAAAAATCACATGCACGTTTTGGAACTTCACTATAGCTTTTTTATTTATAGAAGTATCTATTCTTCACAAGCCAGTTCATATTCATTTCCATAATTCATTTATTTCTTTATTTTTGATACTTTTTATGCTTATTGTGAAATCAAGAACTTGTATTTTTCTTCAAAGCTCCGTTAAAAGTTACTTAAAAATAATTAGTCTCATCTTTAGTTCATCAATCAATTTAACTACATTAACATTTAACAGATCCAAAAACCTTTTTTCTTTCCTGCATTTTAAACAGAAACATTCTAGATCATAAAAACTTGAAATCAACAGTGATTCATCTTTTCAGGCTGTAAAAACTACTGCATATAAAACACAAGGGACCAGCAGTAAAAGCTACACCATACTCTGGGCATCTCTTTACCACATCACCTTTGCCATTATAAGATGTGAACACATTGTGTTAAATTGGTACCACAAGGTAGATCAGCAGATTCACAAACAGTGATGAAGGCTGAAAGCCAAGAGCACAAGCAACACTACTGTAGACATGGGAAATCTAACAACTTCGTATAGCGTGCTTTTTTTGTTATTAATTTTCTAATATTTTAGCACATGAGGACAGCGAAGACATTTCCTAAGAAAGAGGATTTTCTCTCCAGTCAAAGCTACGTGCAAGCTTTCGCACTGCTAGTAAATCTGACAGAAAACCAAAACTACAGATTAAGAAATACTTATTCCAAAACATAATCCACTGTCAGCAAAAGCTTTTAGCTGTGATTAGTGATATTTTAAAATTACCTAGGACTGGTTTCCTGCCCAACGAGCACACACTGCTCGCTCTCACTTCCAGACACACTTGGTGCCAAATCTGCTGTAGACTCCTTTCATAGAAAAGCTTGTCAGAAATGTAAGTCGAATTGCTAGAAAAATATTTGCAGTTAGAATTCAGCTTCAAAGATGCAGTTCAAAGGTAGAAATACAAAGGAAAAGCAAGAAAAAACGTATAAAAATGAGAAGTAAACTTCTCTGAAGTTTTATACTGACTGCCAGTGTTAGTCAAAGACTAACATACAATAGATCTTTAATTTTAACTGCAATATATATTTTACAATTAAAGAGTATCAGTAATTACGGTACAAAACAGAAATAAGAAATGGAAGACTAAATTGAATTTTTAAAAGTATCCTGTTTCCTATGTGTGAACACTGAGCTGTATTATCACACTCAGAAAAGAGATCAGATGAGGATTGCAATGCAAATTAATAAAAAATATATCAGAAACAATAACATATAATAATTATACATTAGGGATTACTATCGACAAGCTTTTTAAGAAATGTTTTTATCTACATTTTCAGAGATCTTACAACCCAAAGTTACACTAGAAATTCATACAAAGCAGGGTAAAATACTAAATGTTACATAATTACAAGAAAAGGTCAAACAAACACTAAGACCTTCTGAAATCAAAACAACAATAACAACATTTCTCATTCAACACATCTAGTTATGTTAAATCAAAACCTGGTTTTAATAATTAAAACTGTAATTGTCTCAAAAGACAATTTGGGAAGATACCCGCCTGTTACTTATCAACAGTAAAATAAATAAATGAATTTCTAAAACTCTCTGAAGAGTCAAAGGTAACTAAGATTCATACCTGTGAGGAAAGGTTGATATTTCTGATCTGCTTACTCAAGGGATCCAATTCCTTTGATTGCATTAGTCATTCAGAACAGCAGCATTATTTCACTTCTTTAAAAAGTGTTGAAGAAAGCCATTTAGCGTATTATGCAGTTTTTCATTTTCCTTTTTGCCAATGAGGGAAATATCAATGAGACTGTACATGATACAGAGCAACTTACAGAGTACTGTGGCTCTGCTTAGTTTATTTACAGAAAACAGTAAAAAAAATATCCACATTTCAAGTAACAGGCAGTTGACAAATTATACGGAACAATAATCAGATTGAAAGACAGTGCTAGTGACTTGTGCTTAGGCTGGAGGTAAGAGAGTTACTCCTCGACAATCCCAAATTCAACAGAATTGAATTGAGGTTTATACAGAGAAAAGCATGATCTGGATTTGTAGTCCTGTGTAGTTCTTGGATCACCTGATGAAGAGCAAACAATTCAAACATCTTCTTATTGCTTCTGCAAAAGATTTTACATAAAATAATTGTCAATTGAAAATGATGAAGTTTCATCTAAAGAAAAGAAAAGTTTTCTACAGAAAACTATTTTTCTAATTAAGAAAAATATGCATTATATTGGGAGTTTCATATAATTCTTCTACACTGCATATAGTGTCTGAGCAGGTTTTCAATGCATTTTACTTGAGTAAGTGGTATTTACATGTAGTACAAAGAAAGCTCAAGGAAAGGCTGTAACAGGGTTTCACTAACGTGAAATAAGATTCCAGAAACAATAAATAAATTAAAAAAAAGGGTTTCTCAGCAAATTTTACTTTTAGTATATTTCCAATGTAGGTTATGATTTGTATTAGATTATTTTACAGGAAACCATTTTTTTTTCTAGAGTTCAATTTTGTTCTAAATAAAGTCAAATGAAAACCTCAGTTTTGTCAACAACTTTAAGTCTAACGTAAAAAATGGCTCAGTTTAGATACCTGCTTTTATAAATGAAGCAATCCCATTAAGCAATGCATGAAGACCTCTGTTACAATAACCTAACAACATATTTTATAAAGATTAACAATCCCCAAAAGGCGTACACAGTTCAAGACATGAAATTTTGTTTGTTTGTTTTCGAAGGAAATGAAAACTGATGAAACAGGAATGCAAGTCACAGATGAGGCTGTATTTTCAAAGCAGATATTACCAAATGCCTGAGTAAAACTGAAGGTCAAGGGAAAAGAATAGGGTTCTCTTCTAAGTATTCTTGTCATCTGCATACATAAGGAACATTTCCTCTTTAGGTTAGGGTTGTTTAGTTTCTTTTTTTTTTTATTAGTTTGTATTCTGTAAATTCAACTGGATATACAAGCATTGAGAGTCCTGTCTTACACATCTGTGACACAAAGTTTAAATTTAACTGCTATGAGAGAAAGTCCAGGTTTATTGCAGAGCAAATAAACAGCAAAACAGAGATCAGTTTTGAAAAAGCAGAAAGATGAAGGTCCCCTGGTTTGCTGATTTAATAATAACTAACAGAATAATGGTAGTAAAGGATTACTTTATTCTGGAGAGTTTTTGTAGTATAACACAGAGCTTTTCCAAAACCTGAATATCCAGCTTAGAACTTCGAAGCAATACAGAGCAAGTACGGAAGAAGGATTCGTTACTGCAGGCTTCCAGGAAAGGCTGTAAGAAACCTGTAAAAGAAAATGATTTGTTAAATGTATCAAGGAGCTCTTCTGTGCAGGGAAAAGTAACACAGCTACTGATACCTTTAGAGGGCTTTAAATGCCTTGTGTTATGCAACTATTAGAAAAATGAAATAATTCAGTTTACGCTGGGTACGTGATGCAAAACTCAGGTAAAACCAGGAACTGGAAAAACGCAAGTTCCTAAGAGTTCTGACATTATTGACCCTTGTATTAAAACAAGGCCTATTCTCTTGAGAACAAAGGAAAACAGGAAACAGAACAACTTTAAACTCAAATAGAAATTCTTATCTTGAACATATTTCTTCAACGCTCATTAATCACGGTTCTTTCCATTTATTCATGTGAGGGGAATATTAAGCCCTGCAAAAAGCCTCACAAGGAAATATTTTAAGCTGCTGCAGATCACATGGACAGGGATAGTACATGTAGAAGTTAACGTGATGCCTGACAGCCCTTCATTATCAAAATACCATCACTGTACTCTGCTTCAAGACAGGAAAAATAATAATTGAGAGGTAAAAGTAAGAGCTGGATAAGAACACCTAAATATCAATGAAACTCCCTTAACACCGTGGATGAATTTTTAAATCACATTACATAACACTTGCCTCTATCCTGTTCCCCAAAATCTGATCACTTCAGAATAAGGTTAAATCTGTTTCCTCATAATCTCATTCTTGGTTCTGATATTAAAGATGAATGTATAGCAAAAACCTAAAAAAGTAAGTAACGACTGATTTTTTTTTTTAATTAATAGTCTTTCATATAGCACAGGACATCTGCATTAGAAGAATACAGATGTGAGGAAAATATTCTGATGTTTACATAATGTTAAGAATATTTAATGTGTTATACTTAATAAGAAACTGCAACATGCAAATTATACCATAAACCAATAAACACAGACATTTTAAAAAAATATTCACACACATGCTGAAAATTGTAATTTATAAATCAGATGTCAAGCTGCTTTTATCAGTTCAAAGAGGACTGAATGTCACTTTTGCTCAAAATTTTCCATCTCCTTGTCCAAGGACACACAACTTATTAAATATAACAAGTAGCCTTGGAGTGAATTCAAGGTTTTAATTTATTTCAGGAGGTTGAAATCAGAAGAGATGCTACAGAAAACAGTTTGGAATAGGGCTTTAAAAAGAAGCCAACAAAACCCTGGCAATTAAAGTCAGCTTGAGAGCCTAAACAACTAAATTTTCTCAGAGCTGGGCATTTATACTGAATATTTAGTAAAGACCCAGTAACTCCTGGACCTTAATGTTAGGAAGAAGATTTTTCAAAACCTGTATTTTTTACAAAACAATGGCATGTCATTTGACTACAGCAACTAATGACCCAGTGTCGCTCCCCCCAATGCCGAGTGCACCTTATCGTGCATTACAGTGAAGCCAAGGAGATCTCTGGGCCTTTGCTGCTTTACACGGTCAGATGAAGAGATCGAGAAACAGCAAATGCCTTTAGCACAGATCAGAGAATCTACAGTTACGTGTGAGTTCTCCTCTCTTGTCAATTGAGGTGCTTTTGGTAGAACTGACTTAAAAGTCTGGATTCAACAGGCAGAATCCACAAAATATGTAATATGTATGGATGGAAACTATACAGATGTAGGATAATAGACCTTGGTAGCAAGGGGCCAACCTTGCAGCAATTAAAAGCAAGATGTCAACTGATATACTATGAAGTTTGGAAAAGGCAGGCAGATGTTTTGTGGTTTGCAAAAAACCCAAAGCAACACAAAACAATTATTCCAAGACACATAAATTATCAAGGCAATAAATGGTTAAAAATTATTTTTCTGTTTACTTCTACTTCCATGTTTTCTTGCAGTCTTTGTACCATGTTCAATCCACCTATGGTTTTATGCATATTCTCCTCTCACTTTTAGTATGATAATATTTCCAGTTACAATTTGCTGTCTCAAAATTGTAACAATAATAAATAAAAAACCACAATGAAAGTAAAGTAGAAATGTAAGCAGTAATCAGTCAAATAAACTAAAAATGATAAGTACCTATATATTTTTATCCTCTGTCAGTACAGATACTATTTCTCATTTTATTTTAGCTTATGGTCTTTAATCAAGGACAGAATGCTGTAACTGAAGTGATGTATTAAGTACCACTGACAACTTCTAAGTCAAGAAAAACATCATGGATACTGGAATAGTAACCTACGACTGCATTTCTATAGACCCGCAGGCGCCATAAGAAATTAAAAGCAAATGAACTGAAGACTAGAAGCTGCAGTAGAATTCCTAAAAGGAACAAAGAAAGTGGCATAGCCTCCTTAAGGTCAAAAATAAGGTTCATGCTGAAGAAACACATCTTATACATGTGCAAAATTAACTGGATATGTTTGAATTGACCTGAAAATGCTTTTTAATCAGATATTGCAAGGGAACAATGGAATGCTGATTTCCCCCACAAAAAACGCAGAACTGAACAAATTTGCCAGGAATCCAACCAGAGAAGTCATTATTGGCTGCATTTTGCCCTTGGTGTGTGCCAACACGGTCCCCATGACATAGTTACTGAGGGCATACCACTTTTCATATTTCTTTTAATATTTTTCTACTTTCGCTGCAGAGAGTATTATTTTTTCAGAAACTGTGACATCAAAAACTCAGGGCTACTACCTGTCAATTACAGCAAGCAGAAAATCATTAGATGGGTTCACCCTATGTGCTAAATTTAGCATATGTGACTGACATACACACAAGATTCAGCACTCTGTATTGAGCCACTGCTCTCTATGACAACTCTGAAGTTATTAAATTCATACAACAGTGTATTAAACCTGGAAAAATAACTAACCTGCAATTCACTTCTAATATGATGGCATCATGCCTGAGTAAGTCTAACTTGTTAAAACCCATGAGAAAAGGTGGCAAAATTACAAACAGGAAATAAGCAAAGCCCAATGAACACAATCCTGCCACCTTAAGAGTACTTTGTATCCAAACATTTCTATCACTTGAGAGTGTCTGAAGGAAAAACTCTTATACAAATAGCCACAAGAGATAATCTTCTCTAAAGCAAGAAAAATCTCAGGAACTACAGCTTTATAGAAATTCTTCTGTAATTTGCTAGAGTTCCTACAAATGACTGCCTATCTGCAAGAAAAAGAAAGGGCCCTATCAATGCGCATGGGACCAATGATGAAGTCTGTTTCAACAATAAAAACTTGAACAGTATCTCTTACTTACCGAAGATGTTTACCAGAAAGGTAAGAAAAGTGTAAGCGTGTGAGAACACCGACATTCAAGAAGTAAATTGAGAAGAAATGTTCTTCTTCATTCTATTGCCTGTTCAAACAACAAATAACTTCAGACACCCCTCATTTAATATAACTCTGACTCAGCTGAGCTCTAATTCATGAGAGAAGGTAATAAGACTGCTGGGATGAAGAGGGCGGTCCTATAATTTATTCCTATAAATATCCTTAAATAGCCATAAAATGCTTTACATCCCTTTTCTGCAAGGGTAAACAAATACCATATTCAACTGACCTGGATATTTCTTTGTTGCCTCGCTCTTACTGGTTCCATAAAAATATTTAATTAGAATAAGTAGATATACACACACATATATATGCTGTAAGAATGTATTGACTGTGAAGTTTACGAACAAACGTAAAAGATAAGCATTACTTGTAAGACAAAGTAGAAACTTCTGAACTTTCACAAAGTTCAATTATGTGAAATCAAACTGATAAAGGCACACATTTAAATGGACTTTTGTGACCTTGCTTATATATTTGCTTCAGATAAGCTTTTGCAGAATAAGTAACTGGAAAATGTATAAAACAAGCATATCATTTAAACACATGTCTAGCTGATGAACTAAAAGAAGATAAGCGTCACATTTTAAAATATTGTGGTGGTTTAGATCTGCACAGATTTTGTTTTTACTAACTATTTTGGAAAAAGTAAATTGAAATTCATCCTGACAAGACCTTGGCACAATTCAAAATGAACTGCAAAAGCCTCCACTGGTTTCCTTAAAAATTGCAGCATGTTGTAGTTGTATTAGCTTAACTTGATTGGTAGACTGCAATGAACAATGAGCAATTTATCAGTGTTGACAGAATTCATTTGAAATTTACCCTCAAAGTAATCAGTCACTCACAGCATAAAATCTCAGCAGCTATAGTTACCCAGAAAATTCTGTTTTATACCTAAAGCTATGCCATCTCAGAAAACGAAGACTGTCAGAAATGTCAATTTTAAGGTCATGCTTTAACAAATTAACGATTACAGCTTTGCCTCATTTCTAATTGCATGAGGATCTGCTGGGAGAATGGAGAACACATGACAGCAATACGGGAGTGGAGTGTCTCTCTTATGAGGAAAGGCTGAGGGAGCTGGGTCTCTTTAGCTTGGAGAACAGGAGACTGAGGGGTGACCTCAATAATGTTTATAAAAACTACAGGGTGAGTGTCAGGAGGATGGAGCCAGGCTCTTCTCCGTGACAACCAATGATAGGACAAGGGGCAGTGGGTGCAAATGGGAACACAAGAGGTTCCACTTAAATATGAGAAGAAACTTCTTCTCAGTGAGAGTGCCAGAGCACTGGAACAGGCTGCCCAGGGAGGTTGTGGAGTCTCCTTCTCTGGAGACATTCAAAACCCACCTGGACACATTCCTGTGTAACCTCATCTAGGCGTTCCTGCTCCGGCAGGGGGATTGGACTAGATGATCTTTTGAGGTCCCTTCCAATCCCTGACATTCTGTGATTCTGTGAATACAAGTGTCACAGCACTGTGAAAAAGTTTACAAATACAAAAGTTAACTATGTACCACAGCAGAAACACTTAAAATGAAACAGTAATATCACTTACACGTTGCTAATAATAAACTGTCTATAATAAGATTTGAACCATTTTCTGAGTTTAACTTTTTCTCTTTTAATCAGCAGCCAGGACTGTTAAGTGCCACTGGCTGAAGCACAGCAGAGATGGGGTGAGATTCCACAAAGCAAAAGGCACCTCAACTGTTGATGCCTCCGGGGTGACCCTGAGCTAAGAAAGCCCAAGTGGCAATTTCAGCTGGTCACTCAATGGGTTGACCTCAGTACGATCTGAATTCCTCTTCAGTTTCCTAGGATGTACAAGACATTCATGCAGACAGGACATATGGGAGACCAATGTCATCCTCAAATGGCAACTGGAGGTTATACCCACCAAAAAGATTAAAAAAAAAGTAGCAGAAAAGGCTAAAAAATTAGCAGGAATACTTATGTCACAAGAGATGCTTGGAATGAAAAGAAGCCTACAAGGAAAATATCAGGAAAGAAAGCTATTCCTTGGAGGTCAGAAACTATAATAAAAGGAATAGTATGAAAAGTCAGGTTAAGTCAGACTTTGTTAAGAAAATAAAATTCTCCCAGCCATTTCACTAGAAATACAACAAAAAAGAGGCAGTGAGGTGATCTGTGGTCAGCACAAGAAAGATGAGATAGAAGCTAATGGTATATTAGTCTTTTGGCTGCACACTTTGGCTAATATTCTGGTTTTCAGAAGAGAGCTCTATCTTGATAAAAGGGACCAAAAAAAGTTCCCCAAACTTGTAATTCCAGAAGAGTCCTTTAGTCAGGGACTCCAGAACAGACTGCAGGACTCTGAAAGAAACGTTGCCTCAATTAGATGACAAGAAGAGCTAAACAGTCAGGAAGCAGCACCTTGTGAAGAGAGAATGGCCAAGGCAATATATGTATGTTGGACTTACACACAAAAAAGGAAATCTGAACACATGTGCCCTTCGGTAAGACTCTAAAGATATTTTCAGGAACTAAAGGAGATGAATAAATGAAATAAAGTGTACTACAGGTTTATCTGTAAGTATGTTTATGGGAACTACAGGTATGTTGTGTTAGAGTAGTCAGATACATCTGTTTGGTAAATAAATGCTACAGCAGTTATAACTCAGATTTTAATACCATTTGATAAAGCAACACGTGATATTAGATTGGAGAAGATCGAGGTTAGTAGAAGGACTGGAAAGTGTGTAGTGCAAGGAATTGGCTGAAAGTAAAGCAAAACATTTTGCCTTGAAATGTGAACCTTAGTTTTAAACACTGATTTTTGCAGTTGTGCTTACTTAGTGTATTAATGACTGTGGCAAGAAAACAGTAGTAGTCTAATGAAATTCCATGCTGGGGGAACTGCCCATTTAGAAGGCAACAGGTAAAAAACACATGAAAACCAGACTTATCATACTTGCTAGAATAGCAGAAGTGTAAAGACAACACAGTAAGAATCAACAAGCATTTTTTGTGGAATGTCACTGATCAGAAACATGAGAATATGAAAACTTTTGGTGCGTTAATTGAACTCTATGTCTGTGAGCAACCAGCATGGTCTAACCATAGAAGATTGATTCTAATGAGACGCGAGAGAGAAACACCATTTTACAAATAACCTAGATACCATTAGAAATTGAAGCTATGCACTATTATGGGTTTCTTTGTTCAAGAAACCAGAAAAAGACGAATGAACTACCAGAAACACTGAAGGAATCACAGTTCTCTCTTTTACACCTGACAGGAGCTTTGTTCCAATGCTTTCTGTCAGAGCTCACCTGCCTTACTTCCCTTGTTCCTGTACCTGTGCTCCTGTAATAATCAGCTCAGAACTAAGCACAGTATTTCAAACACAATGACAAACTCAAATAAGGAAGCTTTTACATAAATAAACTAACCTGGTATGACCTGTAATGGCAGATTGCAAGCAAGAAGGTAAATAAAGTCTGAACTCTGACAAAGCATAGATGTTTTGCACAAACTGCACAAACTGTACTATCTACTTTCAAAAATCCTTTCTGCCTTTCTTTATGAAACTATTTCAATTATGACATTGCTCTAAATTCACTTTGAAAGTTACAGAGAAAAGTTGGCTACTAAGTACAGTAGTTCTGCTAGTCAAATACAAAATTTTTAAAAGTGTATTTAAAATATTCTAATCAAATAATACTTTGTTTTAAAGTAAACCTTTTTATGGAAAACTATACAACTGTAAACTGTTTATTAAAAATGCAAGTTCAGTAAATAAGAGCAAACAAGATCCTGCTTGAATAAACTTTACTGTTCTAAAGATTTCATAAATTAAATTGACTTGAAAAGGAATGCATATATCCAAATACTGATACAAACAACTCATTTTTGCATCAAATAGTTTAAAACGTTAGCATTCACAACTGCCTTCAAAATGGTATGCTGCTTACAAAGTACAGTATTACCCTGAATGCACAGTGAAGGTTTTTACTCACAACGTGGCTACTTGGCTCTACATAAGTTTACATTTAATGGTCCCTTTTATTTCTTACTTTGGTCCAAAATTCAGAATGGCTAAGTGCTACAAACTGCTACTAGACCAAGAAAAAAATGATGGTGATAATATTTTTTTCTTATTAGAGAGAAGGCTACTATGACTTTAATAGCAATTAAATTACATTATTCCATTTACTGCGGTCATTTTTAAAGCCTGCAAATGCATATTTTATCAAAATCGAAGTATTCAAATTAAACTTGCAACTAATTCACAAAAATGTGTGCAAATTTTTGGTGTACTTGCTTGCTTCTGGCAGCTACACAGGTCACTCCTAACATTATCATAGGCTGCATTTAACAGAGTCAGAGATATTTATCTGTGATAAAAATATTAAACTAAAACATCTATTAATCCAACATAATTATTCACTGTTTTCAGAAGAATTAATTGAAAAATCACAAAAGTAAGACAGGATAATAGAGGAAGGATTTCCTTTTAAATGGTTTGTATTTCAATGTTTATCTCACATAAGCTGTAAATCATTCCTTTCACTATAGCTTCAAACACGGTTCCTCTGGATAACTTCACATCTGCCTTTCACACAGGTGAGGGGAATCCTACCTTAGTATGGTATTCACAGACTTCACATTTTTACCCTTTTGGTACTACGGAATAACCCCTTTGAAAAGTTTCAATCCTGCAACTACCCATAAAGATAATATGTTGAAAAATACAGTTACATTTTAATCTCTTTAAGCCTACAGGCATTTTTTACTCTATACCTTCACTGCTTGCAGCCTTTAAAGTCTCAAAATGCTAAGACTCAAGAAGAAAATAAAGCAGTGGGTTTGGGTTTCCTTGGCAGATTCTGATCATTGACTTTTTAGAAGTACCTGTAGAATAGTGTGAATTGTGGAATACCTCGCATTGGTTACAGAAACATTCCAACTCGGATTAAGAGAGAAAGCGTACATACAAGCGGTCCACATAAAAAGACTGTCTCCATAGTAAGATGTGATTATTTATTTTTAAACTTAATCTTTTTATCTCCTCTGGCTTGATTAATTTCTCTATGGGATGAGTAAATCTGGGCACAGACTTGGTTACCCATGACCAGAAAATTTCCTTAAAAAAAAAATAAATTAGAAGGTTCGATGACTGTGTAAATACAGCTCACTTTTGCAGCTACTAAAAGTTAACGTGGTTAAGAAATCATACTTAAGCCCTATCAGAATGTGCCTTCACTTACAGCAAGCATAAGAGAGACATTTAGAGATATTTTTTTCAATATGCATTCTTCTCAATTTGTGAATAAATACACGCTAGTGCAAAATATACTCAGAAGTAAGCTTGAAGACTAAGTAAACGTAAGCTTTATTTAAAGCAAAGGCCAGTGCTTTGTAATGTCTAATGAGCAAGTAGATTTTGATTTCTTTGAATGAACATACGGCTGGGAAAGCAGAACCTACTGATCTACACGACACAAGTCACCTATCGCTGTGGGAAGAATTTAACACGTACACTGTCTTTGTGTAAGAGTGCAAAGAGTGAAACTCGGGCAGGTCTCTGCTAACCACAGGTCTCAAATCAGGCATGAATCAGCCGGCAGTTCAACAATGGTATTTTTGATCGGTGATGATAAACTCACGACATCCTTTGGAACTGTTTTAACTGATTCACAGGTTAAAAACCAAAGTGGGCTAAGAAGCAAGACAGGAACAACAATATTAATCAAAACTGTATATGACAAGTATTCAACTACAGGGTGATTGAATACTAACGATGTGATGTTCTTCAACACCCACAGAACAAATTTTCTTGCTGAGGTCATGCTAGACTGTTTCCAGAAAACATTTCATGTCTGCCATCCAGGAATTCTTTTGAACCTTGTGTTGCAACTACTGTCCTAGAAACAAGATCTGTGGAGAAAATAAATTTGTAGTGATAGGGAGAGAACTTCAGAGCAAGAAGACACCATGGAAGACACTGGTAACATATTACAACTTGGATGATTATAAGTAACTATTACTTCAATTATTAAACATTGTAATAGCTGTTTAAATGGGAAATGGTAAAAGCTTTTTTTAGTGATAAATACATTACAAGTAACTCAATTAAACTGAAACATGTCAGTATTCAGCAGTTAATATATTTTGCTCCCAAAATTTTAAAGGTGGTCAGAGTACTGCATTTGTGGAAATCTATCACTGAGCACATTCTGAGTTTATCAAGACACTAAATCTACTTTCTTTTCTACTCTGCCCTGCTGAGACCACATCTGGAATATTGTGTCCAGTTCTGGGCCCCTCAGTTCAAGAAGGACAGGGAACTGCTGGAGAGGGTCCAGCGTAGGGCAACCAAGATGATTAAGGGAGTGGAGCATCTCCCTTATGAGGAAAGGCTGAGGGAGCTGGGTCTCTTTAGCTTGGAGGAGACTGAGGGGTGACCTCATTACTGTTTATAAATATGTAAAGGGTGAGTGACACGAGGATGGAGCCAGGCTCTTCTTGGTGACAACCAATGACAGGACAAGGGGCAATGGGTTCAAACTGGAACACAGGAGGTTCCACTTAAATATGAGAAGAAACTTCTTCACAGTGAGGGTGCCAGAGCACTGGAACAGGCTGCCCAGGGGGGTTGTGGAGTCGCCTTCTCTGGAGACATTCAAAACCCGCCTGGACACATTCCTGTGTAATCTCATCTGGGTGTTCCTGCTCCCATGGGGAGATTGGACTAGATGATCTTTCAAGGTCCCTTCCAATCCCTAACACTCTCTGATTCTGCAATACTATCAGAGGTTTTGTTCTTACTTCTGTCTTTAGACAGGTTCATAGCTGAGAGATGGGACTAAACCAAAAATCATGGCTTGGTAGTCTTCTTTCCTTAACTAAGGTAAGAAAACCTTCAAAAGCCTTGGTACTGAAATCTTTTTTCCCCTGTCAAATCAGCAGGAATATATCTCTTCCCCTTTTATTCAATGGGAAGCGAGAAAAATGTCTTTATAGACCACCCACTAGTTTCAAAGATGAAAAGAATGATCAAGCTGAATTTCATGGCACCCATCTGAAGCCACAGATCTGAGCAAAATGTTACCATCACTAAAAAAAAAAAAAAAGCCTGTAGGACTTGCTCCCTTCATTCTGCTTTTATCAATCAATCTTTGCAGCAAAGGAAAGACGGGCATTCTCCAGCAAATGAACATGGATTGAAATCCTGGTATTTGGTATGGAGAGCCAAGGAAGAGATTGAAAAGGATAAATCTGAACTGGCACTCATCCCATCTGACCATGAAACAAAACCAGCACTGATGAGATAGCTACAGTGAAAATATAGCTAAAACACTGCTTCAGTGCTGGGTTCCCGTGTATCAGATACTGGAAAGAACACTTAAAATAGAAGGCAGAACAGGTTGAAATGTATCACTTTATGCACCACTACAGACATTTTTAGACAAGAATATTAGTAGAGTGTAGTAAGAGAAAAGGAGTAAAATATCTTTGTTGAGTTGATTTTCTACTGTCAGGTTCAAAACAAGCTGTTAACTCTCCCAGCTGTGGAATTTAGAAGCAACCTATGACTTCCATTGAAGAAGACAGACTAAACCAACTGGACTTCAACTTATGCCACTGAGCTCATCCAAAGGAAAAGAATCACTCCAGCATGCAAACGACACAACACAAAACATGAATTATTTAAAATTATATCGTTTACCCTAATAATTACTTACACCTTCGTTTCAGCTACATATCCAGTTTCTAGTATAGGTTACACGAAGCAAGCATTTGCTAACAGAAAGCAAATGGTTCGGGAAGGACTTCACTTGGTTGCAAAGTTTCTTTCCTCAAATGTAGTAACAGTAATAGTAGCAAGCAGAATCCACAGAAGTACTGGAAGATGACAAAAAAAAACCCAAACTAACAAACAAAATACCACCAAACAAAAAAAAAAAAAACAAAAACAACAAAAAAAAAAAAAAAAAAAAAAACAAAAAAAAAACACCACAAAGCAATATCCCCCCCTGCCCCCCCCCCCCCCAAAACCCTCAAAACAACAAAACAAAACCCAAACAACAACACAAAACACCAAAAAGGCTTTTAGAGTACAAAAGTAAGCTGAAATTGAAGTTTTCTTGACACAAAGCTCTGAAATTACTGCCTAACAACTCTAGCATTTCCTCTCACTCTTATGCCCTGAGGAACGGGCCAAAACTACTCTCAACTTTCTTTCAGCCCTCACATTTAAAAGTCAGCCTTTCTTCCAAATATTAATGTTTTTATATATTACAAGAGCAGTAATAAGTATAATATTTTGCCCTCCTCCCTTGGCTTTAATATTTTTGTAAAAGAGGTGAGGCAAATAAGATCGGAAAAAAATATATATATATTCTGTATCCATGACATACTGTTACAGTTCCAAACCCATTAATGACTGGGACAAAAGAGTGAGATTATTTTTGGCTGCCACTGTACTTCAGAATTATACAATGGCATGAAAAGTCGCTAATGTCTGGGAAATGCCTGTGCAGCTAGAATACTCTCCAAGTTCTGATATCTGAACCATAATGTAGTCTGGTAACATGTATGTAATTTGAGATCTCAATTTGATAAATACACATAACTTGAATCCTTCCAAGAAATAATGTGACTGTATTGTATCCTGTAACGTGGGCTCTGGAGCTCTGTATGCTACAATGAGGCACCTAAGTTTCAAGAAACATACACAGCTAAGCTTCCCAAGGGTACCAAAAATCTTTTCTTCATGCAACTCCTGTGGTGTTAAGGCCACTGTGTTTCTATGGCTTAGCTGAACAGGCGCATTGGTGTTATCCACTCTTGTACAGAATACATGTCAACTTGGGCAAACTTAATGAACCCACCGCTCTGTGGGAGTCTTTACAAACAGACAAGCTGGTTCATTAGCCTTACCTTGACAGAAGCACATAGTGAGTGTCAATACACAATATACATTTAGAGAGCGACAGAGAAATAGATCTGGCCAAACAAATCCTGGTTTGCTGCCTTTCTTTTTTTTTAAATTTAAACTAAGCTTACTTTAAATTATCCTTTTTGTTTCAATCTTTCCCAAAGAGTAGCCATGAGATACAATAAAAAAGAGCCCTAGAAAGAATAATGGAATCTCTAAAATGCCAAAAAATGATACTGCAGTTCTCTTATCAAAAAATTCCTTGTTGAATGCTATTCCCAGTCTACCAGGCAAAAAAGCTTACAAAACATTTAACACACTATTTGGCTTTCTGGCCACAGTTTCCAGGAGGAACTGAAGACTGAACTTCATGCCTTTTTTTTTCGTGTTTTGAAACGCCCTGAAGCCATCCTCTAGATCACCTTATGATCTAGAAAGCTTTCTCAGACAAATCAAACACTTTAGAATTAATTATTTCTTCACCTCTGCCTGCAGACCCTTCTCTTCCTTGTGAAAGAAAGATCTAACAGAAGAATCATAGCATCATAGAATTCTAGGGATTGGAAGGGACCTCGAAAGATCATCTAGTCCAATCCCCCTGCCGGAGCAGGAACACCCAGATGAGGTTACACAGGAAGGTGTCCAGGCGGGTTTTGAATGTCTCCAGAGTAGGAGACTCCACAACCTCCCTGGGCAGCCTGTTCCAGTGCTCTGACACCCACTGAGAAGAAGTTTCTTCTCAAGTTTAAGTGGAACCTCTTATGTTCCAGCTTAAACCCATTACTCCTTGTCCTATCATTGTTTGTCTCCGAGAAGAGCCTGGCTCCATCCTCATGACACTCACCCTTTACATATTTGTAAACATTCATAAGGTTACCCCTCAGTCTCCTCCAAGCTAAAGAGCCCCAGCTCCCTCAGCCTTTCTTCATAAGGGAGGTGCTCCACTCCCTTAATCATCTTGGTTGCCCTACACTGGACTCTCTCCAGTAGTTCTCTGTCCTTCTTGAACTGAGGGGCCCAGAATTGGACACAATATTCCAGGTGTGGTCTCACCAGGGCAGAGTAGAGAGGAAGGAGAACCTCTCTCGACGTACTAACCACCTCCCTTCTAATGCACCCCAGGATACCATTGGCCTTCCTGGCCACAAGGGCACAGTGCTGGCTCATTTGCCCTTGTTATATTTAATTAACTTTTTCCCCGCCCAACTCTCCAGCCTGTCCAGGTCACACCGGATGGCAGCACAGCCTTCTGGCGTGTCAGTCACTCCTCCCAGCTTGGTGTCATCAGCAAACTTGCTGATAGTGCACTCTATTCCCTCATCCAAGTCATTGATGAATACGTTGAACAGTACTGGCCCCAGCACTGACCCTTGGGGCACTCCACTAGATACAGGCCTCCAACCGGACTCTGCCCCATTGACCACAACTCTCTGGCTTCTTTCCTTCAGCCAGTTCACAGTCCACCTCACTACCCAATCGTCCAGACCACACTTCCTCAGTTTAGCTATGAGAAGAAGGCAACAATCAGAACAGTAGATGAAATTGCATATCAATGCATATGCTGAGTAGGCCAAGACTGATGACCATATACTAATGACATCACAGATAGAGAAAAAAAGTACTGAAGAATGTTACCTTTCAGTCCTCCACCATTTACCATTGAAATGGTGGTGTCAGGACTCTCCTAGATTCTTGATGCGAAATTCCTGAACAGAAATGGACAGGGACTACATGAAAGGCTGTGTGCCTGTAATGTGCACAGCAGTAAGGCTATTAATTTTAATTTGCCGTTAAGGTCTTGTACATAGACAGAAAACAGATGATACCAGTGCCTCAACTGTTGCATTTGACATCATGTTTTCAGTAACTGAATGCCTTGTCAACACTGACAATGTTGTATGAACTTGCAATGGAAACTTGGGTCCTGGACCCATTGAACCAGATGTACTTTGAAGCCAAACGCAATGATACTGATCTAAAATCCAAAAATGTGCCTAGTAACACTGAATTAGTCAGTGGGCTTAAGCAGTACTGCACACTCTCTTGTTATAATTTCTACCAAAGCACAGAAATATCCATCTTAGACCAGCAGGTACTTTTTTAACATGCAGCTTAAGCAATTTACCTTAAAATATAAGGGAAATCTAGGTTTTACTTCTGGAATATGAGGAAGATATTTTCTTACAAGGAAGAGAAACTACATGAGGACCCCCAGACAGGTCTGGACTGTAGAGAACTATTAGTATTAGTTGCTTATTATAACAAAAGGTACATGCAGTTACAGGGAGAAATAGTGTACATAGTAGCTACTTCATATCTGATTCACATTTTTCAGTCCAAACAACTAACATTTGAATCTGTAAAAATACTTCACAAAAAAAAACCAAACCAAAACAAAACAAACAACCTTAAAAAATTAAATTACAGAAAATATCTGGAAAAAAATAAAGCACTGGCTTTTTTTCCAACCTGATTTCTTATCTCTTCAGCTCTACAGGTGATGTTTTTGTACAAAAATATTGGAATACTCTTACAGAGCCAGAAAATTATTGCAGCAAGTTGAAAGAATGCCTAGGATTGCATATCTTACAGGAAAAACTAAAAACCTAGACTTTGCTGTCTGTTGATCAAATGTTGTTTTTCCAGTAACATGATTCCATAGTTTAGCATATGACCAGCTAATTCATATTTAGGTGGCACACCAGTAAAACTTTCTAACTGAGTATGCATTTCTGTTTTAATCTAACACAGAGAGCCCTCAGAATACCTACTGCCACATTCTAGTTTGCCTTTTGATGACTTTTTAACAAGAAGCTCACAAAGAAATAAAAATATGATTTCTCATTAACAATACTACTTCTCATTGTTAAAAATTTATTGCAAACACTATGTATTAGTAAAAAGAGAAGAACATGCCTATAACTTGTGTATTGGCAATTTATTCTACCAAAGATAAAGGCTCTACATAAGGCTTTATATCCAGTTGCCACAAAATAAATTCTCAAATGTCAAGTCAATTAAACATCCTTCTCTGATTTCATATATACATTTTCTCTGAGAAGCAACAGGGCAAAACGTGAGTCTCCCACAACATATCTGTCCCCAGATGAAGGCTGGTGAAGCTGACACCCCAGAGCTAGTTGCAGATGTCCCTGCTCATTGCGGGAGGGTTGGACTAGATTGACCTTTGAGCAACGAAAACTATTGTGTATCTCCATTATTCTTCAAAATGCAGGGATCTAATGTATCAGAACAACTACTGCAAGGTAACAGAAGATGTAGTGTCACTGG
This sequence comes from Columba livia, assembly GCF_036013475.1. Classification (NCBI taxonomy): domain Eukaryota; kingdom Metazoa; phylum Chordata; class Aves; order Columbiformes; family Columbidae; genus Columba; species Columba livia. The sequence continues at coordinate 65,422,541 of NC_088602.1, forward strand.
CAGTACCTAAAGTAATACCAGACACCATCCATGTTGCTTAGGTTACTTTACTGCACACAACTACCTCTTTCCCAAACACTTTACCAATCATAGTTACGACCATTAGGAATAACACTTTGGTGTAAGACTATGCTAACTATATGGTCAGAAAAAGAGTCTGCAAGGAAGAATAAAGCTTTAGCTAAATCTTTCTGCCACTTATCTCACTACACAACAGCTTTTAATTCATAGAATCATAGAATCATTTCGGTTGGAAGAGACCCTCAGGATCATCGAGTCCAACCATAACCTGCTGTTCCATCCCAAGTCAAACATGCTTTCCATTTTTACCAATGTATGGCAACAAAACACTTCCAGAATAACAATATACATTTTAAAAATAGTAGCAGCCCCTTCCTCTTTTCTCTTCTAAAAGGCAGTGAGTGATTTTTATTTTAAAAACACAGTCACAAAGTATATTCAACATGGCACTGGAATGCCCACTACTTTTGTGTTCATCCACTTGGCTACCAGCTGATACTCAGCCTGTATCACTTGGAAAAGTTCTGTGACAAACTAGATTATTGACCCTTTTATACGGCTACAGTACAGTAAAATTCAGAAAAACATAACCATCTCTTCCAGAAATGTATTTCCAGTTATTAGAAACTGAAAAATGACTGAGGATAAACTGTTCATCTAAACTAGAAAAATAATTTAAATAAAGTCCATTTTTTATCTCCACCTGCTGGCACGTTTTCATGATATGGCTTCCATGACACAGCCTGACTTAAATGAAAGACATCAGCAGGTAAAACAGGGGAATAAATTGAAAAGCCAAACCAAAAATAGCATGAAAAACGTGACACCAATAAAAAAGAAAGTAACCAGGACAACATATGAAACATAGGTGTTGAGAGGGAGAAGACAAGATAACTCAGAAAGAGACAGACAATACAGAAATACATTTTATGTCTCTAATGAATTTACATGATACAAACGTTAATACTAGATTAGATTATTTATACAGAAGAATCATGGTATTTTTTATGCTCTATTTATGCTTACTTGACCTGTTTTCAACATTTTTTTTAAAAACTACCCCAATTTACCAGATTCCATGGTCATCTGAAGTAATCCATCAAGAGCACTGGAAAGCAGACCTCTACTGGATACTTTTAAGTGACTTAAAATTACAGGCATACATTGGTATTCCAAAAATAAGGCCTTCCCTTCATCTGTCTTCAAGTCAGTGCAGAGGGAATCCAATGCTTGAGCCAGGTAGTCCACTGAAAGATATCAGAATACAACCAATAAAACTTCTATAATCATAGTTCCATTAAGCAATATGTGAATAGCTATCGTGAGAGTTACTGTTGCAGACAAATGGCTGAAAAGATTAAATTTTATTTTTATTTAAAGAAATCATCTTCCTGTTTTTATTCCTTAAGAATTTGTTGTAAGTGAAGAAAAAGACTAACTACAACTCATATGTTGAAGAAAAGTACAAAGCCCTTTTAATATTTTGCTTAAGAGAAAACATGAGCTTGCACAGTTTGAGACAATGTTGGTTTCAACATCTGGGAAAGTTCTGTTAGAGGAGTCAAGGACTGATTTGTCTGAATAAGAGAAATTACTTTCATAAGAGCAACTACTCCCATTCCTTTCTATAAAAAACTGTAGTTTAAGTTTCACTGCATACATTCTATATACCCATCCATTGTGGAGTGCACTAAATTATACAAAGAATGTCGATTAAGTGAAGCAATCTAATTTTCTTAATTTCCTGAAGTCAAATCTTTCTCAGTATCTTGGAATAGCATTGATCATCTGGAGCACAGAAAATTTAGTACAAGGAAACCGTTTATCCTATAGCAAAAGTTTAACCACGGCGCCACCTGCTGGATATTGACATTTTGAAGGATATAGAATTTATGTTCAAACCAAATGTGCTACTTTATCACTAGATGATTAGTGCCGTGTGGTCAGAGTGATTGAAATTCATACACAGTGATATTCCACATATGTTTATCAACAGATCATATTTTCCATGTTATAGAAGCCAGCAGCAAAAAGCAACCATGAGAAGCTGAAGTGATCCATTCTTATGAACAGCATTCATCTGCTTAGGGTAAGTCTCTGCGATAATTTCCTTTTTGCATCATTTTTATCAAACATTTCTAGAAATGTGAGTCTTAATTTAAGAGTAATTATCATGCTTCACCAAAATATCTCAACTGAAATAGTTCCCTCCAACAGCTGTAATACTGTATATATTCATTAATGATGTCAGGGTAGTCTTCTACCACATTTAAATCCTGTGTTTACTGTAAATACAATGTAAATACAGCACAAGTCAGTTAAGCATAAAGACATTTTAAAATACAAACCATTCTGAGAAAAAGATAGCAAAAATGGAATAACAGAATAATTTAGTTTGGAATCTCCTGCCCAAAGCAGGACCATCTCTGAAATTAGATCAGATTGCTCATAATCGTAACCCCACTGAAAAATTATATGCTATCGAAAAGATCTGTGCTTTTAAAATGTCTTTGAAAATGGAAAAATGAGTGGCTAGTATCACAAGCAGCTGGAAAAGGGTTACAGATAGATTCATTCTCATGCTATGCTTGTAGAACTCATTCTTGCAGAAAATCCCAGTTATGCAGCACCACAGCACTCCTAAGTTGCTGCAGGTAGGCAGTAATCACTTTTTATACTTGCTCTTAATGATATGTAAGAAGTGTTTTCTGCCTGACTTCCATAAAAAGGATCTGTAACAGCACCTCTTTTTCCCCATTTCCCTTGAAGAGAGCAAAGGCTTCATAACTGAAGGCAGCAGTTAACAAATCAGCCAAGAGAACAGCTACTCTTGTTTTTCACATTTTTTCTCACTCTGCCCAGACACAATCTGATTCTTGTAAACTCATAGTGCCTACTTCGAAACCTTTACCTGCTCCCTCTCCCATGAGGTAGTGAAGACCCAACGTCCCCTGCTCCTTTGCCAGCACAAAATTACATAGGTTTTAAGTAGACAATTATACCTTACACTACTATTATACACCTTCTGCCAAGTGTGAAAGGTGGGAGGGTCCTGGGAACAAAGTGGAAACAGATAAAAACTCACAATGAAAGGAAAGAGTCACACACCCTTGATTCTTTTTTTGGTTAACAAAAGGCAGAAGCATGAGCTGAAAAGGATGTAGCTGTTTCAGATACAATCATCTCCTAACAGGCACTGAAGGCTGTCTGGACTATATTGTTTAAGAAGATTTTTTTTTTTTTAAAGGAATAAATACACACACAAAAAAATCAAGTCTTTATACAGTCAGAAGTTCAACTTGATATTACGTGGCAATTACATTGCATTTAGGATTCAGAGGGGACTTATTAACTCTGCTGCTTTTATGCTGATGAGCTCTTTTTGCACAGGTGAACAAAACTGCTTCACAGCAATCACTGAAACCACCATTTAATTAAGACAACTAAATCAAAAGAGAAAGCTAATAATAACAGAAGTCAAAATAAGACATTCTTTTGGATTACTCATCAAATCTGCAGATTTACCAATTAAGAACCTTCAAGCATTATTCAGATTAAGTACTACTGTTGAAGTTTTCAAAGTCATATATAAACTAGAAATAGGTATTAATTTGTTTAAATGACCAAAGTTAATTTTGTAGGTTATTCTCTGGGTTCTGACAGAAAAGTGTACACCAATCTCTATGTCAAAAGGATAAGGAAGGAAAGCATTAAAAAGCTACTCATAGTGTGCTCAACAGTCAGAGCTCACAGAAACAGTCATCACTTTAAAGAAAATGCTACAGTCTTTTCAGATCATATCTGTTTTCAAAGAAGGCCCCACCAAGACTTGCCACAGCATCTTGAAAACTTGGAAAATTTTGGATAAAAAGGTGATTTTTCATGCTAGGTGGCTTTGAATGATAACACACTTTTATGTAAACAGAACATGGTACCTTTGTAAATAAGTTTAACAGGAGAATCTGAATGGACAATATCAAGAACTGCCAGTTTCGATGTTGACAATGTTTTACAGGTAGCCATTTGCAGTGCCAGACTTGGTAGGAGAAGAGGAGAGCAGCAGACAGGTAAGGGCTGGAGTACAAACTGTGTACTGAACTTAGACCAAGCAACAAAGCAATTTCAGGACATACATGGTATCGCAATTCAATCTAGCAATTCTAATCCACTACACATGCAGCTTTCCCTTTGTGACTATAGATCCATTAGAAATAACTATGAACATCAGACTTATCTATAAAGACAAATGCAGCAAAATCGTGACTATGTCAGAAAAGAAACACTTGACACTGAAGCTGATCAGCATTTCAGGAGACAGGTAAACAACCTACTAGCTTCAACAGGACAGTGAAATTCTAGAACTGTGCAAAATCTGCTACTTATTTCAGTTTATAAAGAGTAAGTAGCTATGGCTCTCTATGCAGTAAAGATCTTGGCAATCCTATCACTGCTGTAGTGGCAGTTCAACAGAATTACCAACATCTCTTTTCCCCTTCTTCAGAAATGCTGATTTGTCTGACAAGAAGTCATCGTACTAAAAACAACACATAAATTCCAACATGAAATTAACAATAGCGAGATTCATACTTGTTTCCAGTATATTTTGCTTCACAAGGTAGTAAAACACAAGTAAACCTACTTTTCACTAATAAAGCATAATAGACACTACAGTATCACTGAAATGGTTTTTGTCCAGGTACATGACTGAAATAAATAAACAAATAAATTTCAAAAAATCAAAACTTACCTTGTGTCACTGTTTTAAGCACAATTAAAGTTGACAGAAACCTCAAAGGCATACAGGAACTCTTAAAGAAAGCTGCTGATTTTGATTTATTCTCTGTAGACTGTTCAGAACTCTGCAGCTTTCCCTTACTTACTATGCCTTTGAAAATATCTTCACCAAGTCTTCTCATTGTCGATGTCATTGTTGCATGCTGTTTCAAACAACGCACGCAGTTAGTGTAAACATTAAAGCACATTAAAATCCTGTGTACTATGTAGAGATACCTATGTTCCCCTAGAAATTAAATATTAAATAGCAAATGGTTTGACTATGTATCGAATATCATCTGAATAGGCTACTACTTTGTGTTCCAAAAGCAGGTGAACATTATCATGATGCCTTATCAAGACACGCTTCACAAAGAGACTTGTTAGTGAGGGCCTCTGATATGCTGATGTTATTAGAGTTGCCTCTGGTTCCAGGACAGCTCAGCTTCAGTCAACTCTGTTTTGTATGGATGCCTGAAGTTATGTCCTGCTAAAGCATTTACAGACTGAAGGTCTAAACATAAACCTTAAGAACATTGTTCAGGTAAGACCTATCAGACTTTTCATCATAAACTGTACAGAAATATTACTTCTATTGAATTTAAAGTCAAGGTATTTCCAAAGTTTCCTATCTTCTGTTTTAGCAAAAGTAATACTGACAGCACTATGCGCTACACTGAGTCTTTACAGTACAGCTACTGTCTTTTGCTTTATTATAGTGCCAAATATTTTCATACAGCATTCTAGTTAAAGGGAGTAACGAATGTCTTGTGGTTGGACACTGAGCAGAAAACAGTAAAATCTAAATTCCTTTGCTACTTTGCCACACACTTCCATCAATTTCAACAAATCTCATGCATAAAGTGAGCTTAAAAATATTGCATTTTTGAGTGCAAAAGTTTTGTAGAAACATATATAATTTCTGAGATGCTTAGACACCACAATAGAGATCACATACTTATGCAAACTGTGTTTAGATACACAATGCAAAATTTAAAATTGACTTGAAAAATAATTAATTTTTTTCATTTGCCAAGTATCCACGCTAAACACTATGAATTTATGCTTTGCAAAGACAAAAGAGTTTCTTTTATATATACTACCTGAAAACATCCACTTTTCATATGTGTTTAAAACACAAAATCCATTATCTTCTGGGAATTTAGTTTTTTAAAAAAAAACAAACATACTGCAAGAGGACCACTTCTTTTACCTGATTACCATTGTCTAGCTGTCTTATGGACCAGTAAATAAATTTAATCACAGGCACGTGTAGTTTAGGATTCACAAATGGCATCCACTGGAGTTGCTCAGTAGCTATAGGCAAAAGCTGTAAAAAATATACAAAAGTAAAATTACATGCAGTATATGAAGTGAAAAACAAACAAAAAAACCTCCTTTCTCTTGGAGTAAAAGTAACAGAATTTTAAATTTTATAGAGGTTTACACGCAAAGATGTAGATACATTATGTGAGTGCAATCTCAATAAAGCCAACCCAAATGGCTATAAATCTTTATTATAATGAAGGAAACCAGTAAAAGAAGATTTTCTGAACACCTCATTGATTTCCAAACCTTGGTATCCCCAGAAAGAAATAAATGTGTTAAAAGTACAGCATAGTATCACATTTTATCAGTCATAAATTGAAACTTTAATGTCTGATATAGACACCAAAATATTTTAAATTATACCTATTCATCTCCTTAGAAAAAAAGAATTATGTACAGTATCACACATAAAACAGACAAATTATCAACTGACAAACGTGACCTGAAACAAAATGTTGAGACATCACACTTTTTCTTAAAAACAATCTGTACACTTTACGAATTACAAATTATCTATTATGCCTCACTGCCTGAATTAATACTGACTTATTAACAGTGATTTTGTTTTAATTACTATATCCAAAGCATGTATAAAACAGGCTGACCTGTTATATTCGCGGAATCATTTAATAAAACACATAAATCCGAAAACATATTAACACAAGCAAACAATCCAAATCACTTTACCTTCATACACCTTTCCTGGGTGCAGGTATTTTTGGATGCCTGGGTAACAAGAGGTTTATAACTGTCCCCTTTTTCTTCTTGTATTTTTATTCTGCTAAGGTGCTGGTCTGAGATCCAATCCATAAGAAAAGTTAAGAGCTCATAAACTTGTGAATTCAATGGTAGCTGTAATATATCCACAAGATCAGATATTTCAGCTTTCAAGTTAATGATTTTTCTAAGTCAAAACAGTAAGACTGAAATATATGAGAGCACATTAGTTCTGAAATATTATGCATAATTTAAAGGATGATGAAGATATGCCTGATAAAATCTGCGAGGTCAGTTAGTGCATCTGGACCCTGTGGAAAACCTTATATTCAAGGAAACGGTGATCCTGAACAGGCCATATCTGCTCTGTTGGACCTTGTACCCAAGGTTTGAGAAGGCTGTATGTTATTAATATAACTTGTAACTTATAATATAGCTGGTAAATGTAAATTGTATGTGGATCAAGGGGTGGAAGATGGCAATCCTGACCAGGACACCACAGTACATTGAGGAGTCAGAGATCCACATCACAGGTAACCCGAGCAGCCACAGCCTGTGCTGTGCTGCACAGATTAACCAGCTGCACAGTTTATCTTGTGCTTGTCTGCAGGATAAACTCAGCCTGTAACAGAAGCCTGCAGGCAGCTCCCACTTGGTACCAGCGACACCTCCTGCCTGGCCATGCCTCTGTCTAACAGGGCAACAAGAAGCTCTCGGGCGAACATCCTTCATTAATAGAGTTCTTTCCTTGTTAGAAAATTACATAATAGCTTGAATGGCCTGTCCTGGTTTTGCTAAAAACAAGTTTCTCTTTTAGTGAATTTGCCTGTCAGCTAAAGCCTTCATATTAACTGCATTTTCCTGGAGAACCAGACACATGTTTTGGTAAACCTAGCAATGGAATGCAAACTTATTGATAAGCACAGATGGACATCTTGCGAGAGGGGCGACGAGAAGCAAGTGAGCAAGAAACTGACCAACTGTGTATAACATTCCATTCACGTGAATACTTCATATAAAAGTGGGAGATCACGAGGATCTCGTGTGCTTTTCCCTTTTCCCTTCTGCTTATGGCCGACATTAGGAGAGGACCTTGCTAGTCGTCCGTGCGAACTGAGGCCTAGTGAGAGACTGAATCCAGCTCCGGTTGGCTGCAGAGTCCAATCCAGGACTTCAGGTGCCGACTCTGCAGTTGCTGAGACTTTCAAGATTGGTTTTGTATATTTTGTATTATTTTCTCTATTCTTATTAGTAGCATTAGTAAAACATCTTTAATTTTTTTCCAACTCTCTTCACTCTGTGCTTCTTTTCCTCCCAATTGCCTCTCCTTAGTGAAAAGGGGGGAGAGGGAGGGGGAAGTGTGGGGGGGGAAGAGGGGGCTAACAATACATCTGCCAGGGTTTTATTGTCACCCCGCAATCTTAACCCTTGACATGGCCAAAAGAAGGAGCTTCTCTCCATGGATGGGACCTGCTCAGTGTGCCCTGGAAAAATCCTCCTGAGCTCTATCTGATGGTGCACAAAGGCAAGGTTCCCAGCATCTGAAGGGATGCAAGATGTACTCACTATCTATATTCCTACTCTTACTCTGTCTTATATAAACAGCTGTTTCATTAAGCCATTTGTTGTCAAGTCTTTCTTATGGAGATCCAGAAAGAACCTTGCATTGTCTCTCACTTTCACCCCTCACTCCCCTCCCCACTGCAGAACAGGTACTATTTGTAATGGTTTCTGGGTGTGAAAAAATACACACATCATGTATTCATACTTAGAGAAATGGTTATAAAAGGCCTGGGAAAAGATTTTCACATACAGAATCACTACATTTTATAACTGTGGCCAAATGAATTACAGGAGAAAGCAAATCTTTAATGTCCTTTACATGTGAAAATAATAATTTCACTGCATCAGACCTCCTTTGCTTTATTGCTTACAATCCACTGTTGTTAAAATTTAACGGTGTAACTAGCATTGTTAGAAAAAAGAACAAAGACTTCATTAAATTGTCATTCTGTCCCTCTTCTACACTGCAATGATATACTCTATGACAGATATCCAGAGGTGGCTGAAGAAAGGCTGTGCGAACAGGTCTCTAAAGACTCTGACAGTTTTATTGTATCTATCTTCATAAAACTGTTTTCCTCTTCACTCAGGACTATAACTACCAATACTGTTTATATTTCACTTGCAATCAAAGTACACTAAAACCTATGTAAACAGAGAAATATGTTGGTTATATATACACAGGACAGTTTTAAGGCATCTGGTGTAGATTAATTAAGTAGGGTGGTGTGAATATCTCCCATTTGACTGTTTAGCCTCTAGCTAGAGAAAAACATTACCAGTTGGGAGATGTTGGCAGATTACTAGCAGAGGACTTGCTACTAAATGGAACAATATGGAGACAGAAAGAATTTCATTAAGTGTTGTAAGAAGATATTTTAAGGAAAACGAGGTGACTATTTTGGAATTGTGTATGAACACGGCATTTATTCTCTTTTCCTCAATAAAGACTATTTATCAAAAAAAAAAATCTCACTAGTACAGAAAATTAAAATTCTTTATCTGATATGTCTGATTAAATGCTTTTTAGCTGGTGTTATTCATAACAAGAGTGCTGCACTTTTGCACCGATCAAAATTAGTTTAAGACTTGCTCTGACAGCAAAATAAACCAGTTACACTGTAAGAAGGTTATAATTTCAATTTCAATTAAAGGATGACCATATCTTCTTACATCATACCATATATAAAAATATACATACTTACACTATATACATACATAATATACAGGATATTTCAAAGAGATGGATCCCATTTCAAAGCAGTATTATTTCAACTTGGGTCCATCTTTTTGAAAGACCCTGTACTCTATTTAAAGTAAATCTTTCATTTTGCCCAGTTCTTACCTTAGCAATTTTTGATGTTACCATCACTTTTTCATGCTTGACAGGTTTACTTTGTTGCACTACTTGACATATATTCTTAGACTTCTGTACGGTTAAAAATTCATGCTTCCTCTACAACAAAATGTAACAATGAATTACATTTCACTTGCTACCTATAAAGGAAGAAGGTACATGTAAGAAACATCCTTACTTGTAGATTCTCTAAACGAGCTTGTACTTTTCTGGCTTGACCTTCCAACTTCTTGTTCAGCTCAGTTACATCATTTAACTGAAAGAATCAGAAAATATTAAAGTATTTGTAAATTCAAAAATCACTTCTTGATTTAATTATCACATAGAAATAATTTGATGAGGCTGCTGAGCAGCTGAATTATTTAAGTTCATTTTTTTTCTCCCGAGCAAGTCATTGAAACAAAATCATATCAGTTGAAACCTCCTCAGCAAACCACAGAATCATAAAGTGGCTGAAGTTGGCTGGTACCTCTGGAGGTCATCACCCCTCAGCTCAAGCAGAGCCACCTAGAACCAGCTTCCCAGTACCTTATCCTGATAGCTATGGAATATCTCCAAGGTAAGAAACTCTACCACCTCTCTGGGCAGCCTGTTCCATGATAAATAAGACAGCAGTAGCTCTTCACTGACCTGCTGCCCAACCTTTCAGTTTTCAGGGGAAGAATAAGCACCACAGCGCCACTCCAGATACACAGGCACTACATATTTTATTACTTTTCATGAAGAAGTGACATAAAAATGGAGCACACATTTTAAGGATGGTCTAATAGTCTTGTTAATGAGGAAGGTGGAAATTTTCTTCTCTGCAGAACGAAACAGTTACTAACCACACTACAAAACCAGTTTGCTCCATGAGAAAAGATGAGGGAAACCGTAACTTCCATTTAAATACAAGAAACATACTATATGCATACAATAATCAACAGCACGATTATCGTGGAAGCCCTCAGTTTGCACAGATATGCAAAGATTTTTATAGTGAGGGGAAATAAAGAGACAGATGGGTAGCACCAGAACCATCAACAGTCTAGGAGTTAGGTCAGACCTTCTTAAAGAGAAAGAATAAGGCTCTGATGTAGATTTTTTTCACACCGAGACTATCAGAACTGTAATTAATTCACTGAATAAACAATGTCCAAGTAGTTTAGATAGCAATTTGTGTGTCAGCATTTTAACAGTGAAGTGAGACAAAAATTCTTAATCCCTGTATTACTATGAACCACTGGCTCAGTTGAAGTACTGAAAAAACACTGCCTTAATTAAGATTTGTAAAAATAACTGAGAATACTGAGCAAAGCTGGAAATATACATTCTACTTCTTATTTAATAGAATCAGCACAGCAATTCAGCACAAGGTGGATTCTATTATTTTACAATACTTTTTCTCCATCCATCCTCAACTGGCTTCAGAGGACAAGGATTTGTCCTTCCTAACAATTAGCTGTTGCTAGTGGGTCAGAGGATTAAGTCCAACTTTTTTTGTACTGTAAAATATCAGAGAGGCTAAATTTCAAGTACTAGAAAGGGGTGTGGAAAGTACTTTCAGTCATTCATACAATTCTTGTGTTACAGAAACAAAAAATCATCAATCTGGTAAACTTAAGCTGTTCAAATATTTCAAATTGTTGACTGTAACTTGTAAAATTATTGATAACAGGAAATAAGTCCTTTTACCTGTTTTCTTAAAGAGTCATTAATTTCCTTCAAGGTGTCAAATGATGACTTGAGCCTTCTATTTTCTTTAGTTATTTCCCTTAAGGCTTCTGTCAGCTGTTTAACTTCTGCCTCGTGTTGCTATAGAAATATCAAATTTAAAAATACGATTTACAAGAGACTATTTTAAAAACAATTCTAAGCTATAGTATTAAAATAATAGGACAAACTTTCAAAGTTTAAGTTTGTAATTCTTCATGGCCAAATTTGCAAGTTGAACCAGTAGTGAGAAAAAGAACATCCACACTTAAGGAGAATCTATAAAGAAACTGAGAGCAACGTGCACAACCAATTGCTTTTATTCTTTCCTGATTCTACCCAAAACAGATTATATCAATATGTACATTTCTCAGACAAGTGAAATGTGGGCAAGATTTATGATGTCAAACTAACAGCAAAGCTTTTACTTACATAACTACAAAAAACTGTGATTCTCTTTTGCAGTGACTTCTGAGGTTTCAAATAGTTTTTCTGGCTTTGCTCACTCTGAATCATGCAGAGCAAGAAATTAATCCTGCATCTCTTAGGCTAGTGGTCTGGTTTATAGCACAGGCATATGAATTGCTAAGTACAACCCACACATCCACTGCTATTCTTCTCATTTCCCTGAATCTTATTTTAGATTTAATCTTCTCTGGATAGCAGTGCATCTGGTGTACCTCAGATCTGATAAAACAGCAAAGTTTTATTTTACTGAAAATATTCCAGTTCTATATACTTGCTATTTTTAATTTCTCCCCTTCCATGAATTCACTATTCTTCACTCATTCACTCACTGTTTCTCTACTTTTCGGTTTCCAGTCCTATCCTTTCTTTCTACATGTGCAAATGACAAAAATAAAGCACAGCAGAAGTTTAAAGGAAGCAAGCCCTAAAGAGATCCTTCTCTGGTTTGGGTATCTTCCAGCTTGAGATATTCTATGATTCTAAAATCACAGTAACTTCCTGCTACATAGAAAAAATCATCTACAATTCCTTTTTTCTCAACTGTCGCCCTTCTTCAGCCAACAGGATCAAAGCAGCTGTGGGCACGACATTCTTTTCTAAAGCACCTACCCACACTTGGCTACGACAACACGAAATGACAGATCCCCTTTTCCTATCAATACGCATGCAGACTCTGCCAACATAGAGCTGAGTACACCCTATCACATCACACACAAAGTTTCAATTTCACTTTCTATATATGCAGTTAAGAGCTTTGTTTGAAGTTCAATAGATGCTCTAGGAAGAATCTGCATAGAAATATTAATCTGAAAGGGAAGTAGAGCCAACTCAGCTAAATTGTAGCCACGAAGTTGTAGGTGATGCCAGGATGTCTAGGCCATCCACTTCCATAAAGCAAACCAGGTTAAGTCATCCATATCATAATCAGCTATATCATTTCACTCCTGCCAAATGTCTGTCTAGTGTGTTCTTAAGTCCTCTAGTACTGGAAACATTTAAGCATTTTCTGAGTTATGAGGGGCATTGTAGGACCCATATCTTTCCCTGTGTGGGACATCAGTCAGTTTATAGCAATTTTTTAAAGCAGTATTTTTTCTTTGAATAAAAGAGTATAAGACAAAATTTGCAGTCTTACCAATCTACCTGTCCTTATATTTAACTATTTTTGTTTAGATCTATTTTTTTCTAATACTTAACCTAATATTCCATTACTACTACTTCTCTTATCACAGACATGAAAAAATATTAGTTTTATCCTCTTTATTGCAACCTGTTACGTAGTTGAAGCTTGGCATGTCCATCCTGCATGTTGAACCTATGCATCTGCTTGTCATCCTCTATTTCTACAGATATTTCTATTCAAGTGCAATACTGTACACTCACACTTTAAGAATAGTATAATGGCTTTTATCATACCTCTCATATTTTCACTTTGTCAAGATCAATTTTAATCCTGATGCTCTTTTTCAGCATGCTTGAAATTCCCTCTCACTTGCTATTTTCTTCGAAATTAATAAATGTGTTCTTTCTCACCATCAAACTTCTTATTGAAAAGACTGAATAATACCAGATTGAAAAGATATTCCAGAATTCACTATGTACATTCTATCAAGTTTACTGTAAACAACTGTCTCAATACAGCTTTCCACCAATGGCATTACATCTGTGTTACACTTTCCTAATATGACTATGAAAATGCCACGCAAAACTGGATAAAGAATTTCTAATTTAGTCCAGAAATATATATATCTATTACTTCTCTATTCTCAATGCCTGTTACCTTGCTGCAGTGGAAATGAGACTGATTTGACAATTTATGATTAACATACGCTAGTAGTTATTTATTGCATTGTTTTCTGCATTGTGCTTGCTGTGGTTTGTTCGCAGCTTGTTTCAGGATTTATTTATTTATTTAGAGAACTGTCATTAAGCTGATGGCTGTACAAGTCTTTCCCTTTTGAAAAGAATGGGACCACATTTTTCCAGTCTTCTAATACTCCATTTGGCCTCCACAAATTTTCACAGATAACCACTAATTTTTCCCTGTTTTTTATCAACTAGTTCTATAACTAGTGTAACATTCTTAAAGCCCAGAAGATTTGAAACATCTAAATTAACATCTTAATCTATTCCTTCCCTGAGGTTGAGGTCTCCCTCCTCTGACACTCCTTTCCCCTTTCTAATGTGTACTCTATCCTCCCTCAACAGCTTGTGGGAAAGGTTTATCTGCACACTTCAAAGAAATTTAATTTCTCAGTTTCTGGTTTTCACACTAAGTACACATATTTAAGGACTTTTTTGGCGATCTTCTGGATAATAACCAAAACTTTTCACAAGACCTAAGTTCAACAGCAAACACCCACAAGAACAGTGTTGTTGAACACGTTTTTCCATTGCTGAAATTATACCATTTCATTTCCTCCCACACTCCCAAAGTTAGGTTGATATTTTATTTCTTTGAACTTCTTGAGTGTTTTTCTGCTAATATTCTCTGCAGTAGTTGTTATAAGATCTCTTTTTGACTTAGAGCCTTCCCCAGGAAATCTACTTCAACCACAGCTAGCACAAAGATATTAATTTAGGTTACATACAATTACAGACAGACCACAATTTTTTTCTCTAATACTGGTTATATAGTCATTGCTATTTTAGAAACAAGTTACCTTTGCTTTCTAAATTGTAACAGTAACATGTACCTACACATAGACAACTAAATGCTCCACTCTGAAACAGAAGCCATATAAAAACCCTAACAACGTTGTTTGGTACTTTTTCTGTAAACCCTTCATTCGGGGATTTCAAGCAGTTTAATGAAATAAGCATTAATATCCAGAAAACCTGTGATGACTTAAGATAACTACAAACGAGTTAAATGGCATGTCGAGCAATAAACATTATTAAATATATTACTGCACCTCTTTTATTATTCCAAATTTTGTGTGAACTTCTTCCTCAACACCTCTTATTTTAGCTAAAGCTGCTTCATGTTTAAAAAGCAATGTTTCTCGCTCTGTTAGAAAACGCTCTCGTTTCTGGAGTTGCAGAGCATACTCCTGCTGTGCTGAACTTTCTCTCTGTATCAAGAAAACAAATGTTGAAAGACCTTTAAAATACATGAAATTATTACAATTTATACTGAATTTGAATTTTCTCTCTCAGTGATTTGCTTAACTTTTTGTAAAATGATACAGTGTTACACAATAGGTTACTAACGAAAAGTATCCTGATGGACATCTATGTTCAGTTTCCCTACACATTAACCCACATGATTTTGAAGTGTGTCGGGATGGTTCAACTTCCTAAAATAGAAAATTCAACCCTACACAGTTTTTCAGGTATAAATCTAGATAATTTAGCCTAGGTTTTTGCTTCCAAAAGACTTGGATAATGGCATTAACTGTAAGGCAGAGTCTGATGCAACTCTCTATCCTGAGCACTAGATTATTGTATTGTTTCTTCAATCAGTGGGAAGCATCCCTGCAAGAGTGGCGAGGAAAAAAAAAGGACAAAATTATTTTTACAAAAGACAATCCTGGCAAGGAATCTAACAGATTCGTAGGAGCTATTACAGAATAAAGCCACATAGTAGGTTCTTCTATTTGTGCCCTAGGCCTGCAAGGGGATGAACTGTCATGATTCCCCAGCAGCAATAAAGGAAAGATCAAGCAAAACGGAGTTTTTGCTGGAGGCCATGAAGGCAAGCACCCCCTCAAGCTGAAATCTACCCACTGTGCAAGTCCAAGCACCACTAATAAATCAGTGAATTAATTTAGGGGAAGAGGTGGACGATGACAGTTTCAGTGTGTAAGTAATTGTGATTAAGTAATAGTAAAAGCTTTAGTGTATAAGTAATTAAGCTTTAGTATATAAGTAATAGTGATTTAGTATATGAGTAATTTCTGAATTACCTGTCAAAACTGAGAATCTTTGAAACATTACTCAACAAAATTTTTAAGGTGATTCCGGTTCTTACCTGGAGCTTTTGATGTATGACAAATAATTCATCATAAATTTGACTGATGTGAGGTGGTATTAAGCCTTGACTATTGCATGCTTGAACATCAGCTTCATTCACAATTCTCCTTGCCAAAGCATCGGTAATACTTTGGTCACTATTTTCTTGTGTATTTGCATCCAAATGGGATGGTAAGGTGCTGCCTATGGAAAGGAAAAACCCATTTTACTTAAAAAAATTATTCCTAGAGAAATAATGACATGATTGTTCTTCCAAAGCAGTGAAAACTTATTTTAGGCATTTAGAGTGACAAGTATAGAGCAAGAGGTATCAAAACTAGAAAGTAGCTCTTAAAGAATTACAGAGAATTGCTCAAAGCTGCGTTCCATGACTTGTTTGAATTGATCGCTAATCAATGAAGTTTTTCAGAAAAACTATGTTCTACACAGATTACACAAATTATAGTGTAAGGAGCTGATGAAAGTTGCAAATAGCACAGTGAGGAATGGCTAGATTCCATAAACAGTAAAACAGCCAAAATTCACAGATAATTGAATGGAAGTATTGTGATCTTTTGGGGAAGAGACATCTGGAAAGGCCAATGGCACCTAGGTACCACATCAGGCCAAGACTACCTAGGCAACAGTATCAGAAATATAAGTTTGGGTACCGTGCTGGTTTTAGCTTGGATAGAGTTAATTTTCTTCACAGTAGCTCATATGGTGCTGTGTTTTGCATTTGTGACAAAACCAGTGTTGATAACACAGGGATGTTTTAGTTACTGCTGAGCAGGGCTTGCACAGCATCAAGGGCTTTTGTGTTTCTCACACTGCCCCACCAGTAAGGAGGTTGGGGGTGCACAAGAAACTGGGAGGGGACACAGCCAGGACAGCTGATCCCAACTGACCAAAGAGATATCCCAAACCATATGGCGCCATGCTCAGCAACAAAAGCTGCAGGAAGAGGGAGAAAGGGGGGATGTTTGGAGTGATGGCATTTGCCTTCCCAAGTAACCGTTACATGTAATGGAGCCTGGCTTTCCTGGAGATGGCTGAAAACCTGCCTGTCCGTGGGAAGCAGTGAATGAATCCCTTGTTTGGCTTTGCTTGCACACACAGCTTTTGCTTTACCTATTAAAGTGTTTTTATCTCACAAAATCAAAGAATCAAAGCATTAGGGATTGGAAGGGACCTCGAAAGATCATCTAGTCCAATCCCCCTGCCGGAGCAGGAACACCCAGATGAGGTTACACAGGAATGTGTCCAGGCGGGTTTTGAATGTCTCCAGAGAAGGAGACTCCACAACCTCCCTGGGCAGCCTGTTCCAGTGCTCTGTTACCCTCACTGAGAAGAAGTTTCTTCTCATAATTAAGTGGAACCTCCCATGTTCCAGTTCGCACCCATTGCCCCTTGTCCTATCACTGGTTGTCACCAAGAAGAGCCTGGCGCCATCCTTGTGACACATACCCTTTACATATCTATAAACATTAATGAGGTCACCCCTCAGTCTTTTCTTCTCCAAGCTAAAGAGACCCAGCTCCCTCAGCCTTTCCTCCTAAGGGAGATGCTCCACCCCCTTCATCATCTTCATGGCTCTGCACTGGACTCTCCCAAGCAGTTTGCAAGTTTTCTCATTTTTACCTTTCTGATTCTCTCACTTCATGCTGGGGAGGGGAAAGTGAGCAAGCAGTTGTGTGGGGCTGAGCTGCCACAACATGTAGAGATGTAGCAAAGCTCAGGCCAATGAGGAAAAAGAAAGTAGGGATAGGTTGGTTATTTCACAACTGTAGAAAAGAAGGATAACAAGGAGCATCAAGAAACAGGAAAAAGATTACTTGAAAAGCAAATGATGTAATAAGGGCTAATTGGTGGTATGCATCTGGCAGACCTGTGGTTGATCACCTTTCACAGCTGGAGCAGGACAAGAAACCAAATCTGTTGTTCTCCTACAGTGTGTCTGGTCCCAGAGTAAAGGAGGAGAGCATAACTAGTACAATGCCACACAAATCATAAAGGGGGGGAAGGGAGGGAAGGAAAAGAAACCAAGAAAAAAAAGTAGTTATATCTGAAACAAATCATAGAATCATAAAATACCAGGTTGGAAGGGACCTATTTATCAAAGTTTGTTTATTTTACCTTTGAACCCAAATACTGTAAACTAAATTTTTTGTGTTGCAGTTCATTTTTTTTCTTCTTTTCAGAAAGCATGTGTTTTCAGAAAACTGTTCTTATACTGTCTCCACCCATTTAATACAACTCTTGGTGGCAGTCTGTTACAGTTCCATTGATCTGTTCTGCCTGGCTTCTGAGATTCCTTTTAGCTCTTTTCTGGGGTTGTTGGCTGGCAGGCTGTCTGTCTCTGCATTTCCAGGTACACTTTCAAAAGCATTCAGCTATGTTCTTCTAAACCTAAAACTCTCCACACGAGTCAGAGCTACACTGATTCACAGATTCCTCCAATTGTGGCAGCAATTTCAAACATGTGCAGTGAATTAATGCCAGCTGGACCCTGCTACAATCTTCCAGTTAGAATTTCCAGAGCTAACTGAACAACAGATAACACCTTCTCTCTCCCCTTTGGCAGTTTTCAATCCTTAAACCAACAACAGACATCTGACCTAGCAGAGCTGTTGTATCTGTTAATGCAGCTGGCTACTTAAAACAAACCCAAAACCCATCCTGCTTCTTCATTCTTATTATAAAGTCACCTGGCAACCAGTTTCATAAAAGCTTAGTTTTTCTTTTTAAAATATATGTTAGCATTGGATCAAGTATGTCTGGACCTCCTAAACTAATTCTGAAGGAGTTACTCACACTTACATGAAAGGGTAAATCGCCAAATTAAAATGCATTTTAGCTGATTATCGTATTTCTGAACTGAAAAGAAATAAACGTACTAGCACGCTTTTGACATTACATGTTATACTTCACACAGAAATGTAAAAATATTTAAAATTCAATATTTATTACCTGTTTCCACATACATAGCTGTATTTTGAACTGCATCAGTTTCAGAGCCATTAATAGTCTTTTCTTCTACTTCTAAACCACTTGAATCACAAAAAGAATCTTGCTCATCATCCAAACTAAAAAAAAAAAAAATACAAAAAAGCAATATTTTGAAATTACCCCGTCCCTTTCTAACGTACTATATGTAGAGCACTGAGAGAAGTTTGTATAAATGTGTAAACATTGCTTGATCTAAGATTTATATATTTGACTAATAACAAATAGCAGAGTTAGATCATTTGGATGGAAAGGCACTATTATTTACAAGATTTTAAACACAACAATTAGTAATGTTGCTGACTTAAAAGCAGTGACAGTAACTAATTTATATCACCAGTTCAGTTTATATAATCCCTGTATTCCATCGGCAATTCCAACATACACATATTAGAAAAGGAATGAGACAATACCCCTCATAAAAATCAGCATTCCCAGTATTTCATACACTAGCCACAAACAGTTATTTATTGAACAAGAAAATAAGAATCTTAAACCAACTTCCAGAGATGTGCGATCCGAATGTATTGTTTACTCATGGTTTATTTGGATCATTGGAGATAATACATGATAAAGGTGAGCAGAAACACCTCTTACCAATCCCAGTCTTTAAAACTTCGTAGGAAATCGCTAGGAGACCTGATGCTGTTCTCTCGTCCACTTTCCGTAAATTCTGACACTAAAGAACATTTGGATAAAGAAATAGTTGTATTTTCCAGTGAGCTGTCCATGTCACCTGTAATATAGAAAATAATTGTATTATTCGAGAAACTGACATCAACTGAAATCAACAAGGGCTTAAGAGAAATGCTTGCCATGTAATTGTGTACATTTAAGAACCAAAAAAACCACTGATGCAGCCTGACAAATTAATGAAAAATTTTAACAGCTTGAATTATAGGAAGAATTACTTAGTTTTCAAACTAGATTTCTCTTTCTGAAGTTTTACAGCTTGCCTTCATATATTAATTTTTCTATAACTGAAGTTTGATAAATACATTGTTTCACCCTGCTGTGCAACATGTGCTTCTCAAGACACCTAAAGACATTTCAAATATCAAATGTGTACATATATCTTTAAATTAAAGCTAAATGTATGCATTACGAGGTGGACTGCTAATAACTGCTTCAAGCAGGACTTAAACACAAATAGGTTGGGAACCATTGTTCTAAAGCATCCTTTGTGCTCTTCATGTGAATCTTAACATTCCCAGGCTGGCTCCCAGATATCACAAAATGCTGATCAAAAATGACTACCGGTTAAAATGAGGAAAATACAAGACAACTTAAAATAAATTTAGAAATTATACAGTTTTAGTATATATTTTCCCTGAAAAAGACATCAAAGCAACATTGTTTGGTATTACCTTTGTATTCAAGGGAGCTTCCACTCTTATATCCAGTATGTAATGCTCCTGAAAGGCAATCCTAAAAGTAAGTGCAAAACCACCATAATACAGTCAGAATTTTCAGGGAAAATGTATGTTACAACTCACTTGTTTAACAGTTACAACATCTTGTGACAGAACTTACTACGAACTACTGACTTTGAAAAGAGAAGTGGGTTTTTTTTAATATATAAATGCCTCTCACATTGTTATAAAGAGGTAATCATATTCCCCCCAGTCTAATAATGAAATATTCATAGTGTTATATATTAAAATATTTGAGAAACTATGGAGACAGTGACATAAAATACGGGCATAAACGTAGGATTAGGTAATCATAGAAACAGTGCCATCTATCTTTGCATCTAGGTGTTTTATGTCAAAGTTTCCTGCTTCCTATTAACTTGTAACTACATTCTAAAAAAACAAATGACGGAAGTGTTGGGCTACTAACTCCTGTATTTTCTTGTATATACATGCTGCTTTATAATAAGAAAAAGCACAAACAAATCTTGTATGTCCTTCCTTGCAAACATTACACTTTAAAAATACAGTGATAGTTTTTTAAAAACAGCTTTTGAAAAATATTTTTCTTTAAAGAACAGTTCTGTAGTTCAAAGCAGAATATTCCCCAAGAAAAACACACGACTTAGGGCACCACAAAATGCTACCTGAATTGCAAATCCTTCTAGAGGAACTAAGGGCAGATACATCCAGATTTTAGGTGCTAAAGAACTCAAATCTTCACCTCACATTTGGGGTGGTTTGTGATCCTAACATGTTAAGCCACACTTCCTCAGGAAAAAAAAAAAAGGCTGGTTTCTGTGTTTACTTGATGATTTCCAGGACCAGCTTGATCTCCCAATCCAAACATGTGTCTGTCTGAGATCCAGCTTTCAATAGCTCTCAATCTTTGTCTGCTCATGGGAATTTTTACAACATATTACTTCCCTTGCAGCATGAGTTTTAACACTTAAGGTCTGTTATGCCCTGGGCACACTGGAAGCATTTGACCCATAGAGCACAGATGCAATAAAGGAACTGCAAAAACTTGTCACAGGGAAGGACAGACCAGACAAAATAAAAAGTGCGCAGACAGTGAGTGTTCCTTCTACAAAGTGTCAAAGACTTTTGAAACACCAGCACATAAAGGCAGGGGGGTCTGGTTTGCTGGATTTTTAGGCAGATCATTTTCCTAATCCACCGTGTAGACCCATAAACGCTTATATCAGCACAAGTGACAGAAACAGAGGAATCACAATCCAGTTCTTTAATTCAGGTCGGTGCAAAGAACCTGACATTCTCTAATGTGAAATAGCTTTGCTTTATCTCAGCAAGGAAGTGATATCAATCACTGTTTACTGTCTCGTTATTGTGGCAGTCTCTTGTAAACGATAGGTTAGATTCTCCTCTTGTTAACTACACAAGGAACAATTTCCTGCTCCCTGAAAACACAGCTAATCACGAGGCTTTACAAAAAAACACAAACGCTCCTAACATATTCTAAATAAGGCTAGCAATTGCTGTAGCAAGAGAAGATACTAAAGAAATCAGTTATCCTATTATATATATTTCATACATGCCTACTATACCGCTTCTAAGAGGCTTCAGGCACCAGAAGGTTTGAGACAAAAATTAAAGCCAAACTGCTCAGAGTGTGCTTTGGGAATGCACACAATTTGGAATCGCAATTTCCAGAAAAATTTCAAGTTCAGCTAAGGATGAATCTTTAGCACTTAGACCAGAGTTGGACTCGATGATCCCTTCCAACTCAGGACATTCTACGCTTCCATGACTTCCACTGTAATGCAACCAGAACAGAGAAGGAAACAGAGGCAGGATTAGAACTAACATACTTTACACGTAAGCTCCTGAAGCTCGTTTAAATCCTGTTTCTGGCTTTGATACTGTACGCATCTGTCACACCACAGTGTTCACCATGAACTCCAAGGGAAGCCACCTGGCGAGAGGGAACGACTTTCTCCTCCTCCGCCGCCTCCCCCCATACTGCCCACCTCCCTCCCTAGGCACGTAGCCCCCGGCCCTCCCGTCTCACCCCCGCCGGCCCCCGCAGGTAGCGCCGCTGCAGACACTGGGCAGAGCGGCCGGGGCTCACACCGAAGCCGTGCCCAGGCCCCGCCATTGCGCACCGCCGCGCTCGAAGAAACCGCCGCCACTCGCAGGCGGGATGCGCAGGCGCGGGAAGCGGCGCGGGACCGGCGGGCCGGGCGCACGCGCACACGGTCCCATCGGCCGTTGGGAACGGGCGGGGCGCGTTAGTTCCCCCGTGGCGGCGGGAGGCGATTGCTGCTGCCCGAGGAGCCAGGACGGAGCGGCTCGGGCCCCGCCACCGCCGCACCCGGCTTCACGGGGCCGGCAAAGCTCTGAAATGACTGCTTCCCTCTCCCCAGCGGGACGGCGCTTCCTGCAGCCCCGGCCTCCCTCTCGTGCTGCCCGCAGAGGGGCCTGCGTCCCGGCCTCACACAGAATCACAGAGTGTTACGGATTGGAAGGGACCTAAGATCACCTAGTCCCATCCCCCTGCCGGCGCAGGAACACTTGGATGAGGCTACACAATAATGCATCCAGGTGGGTTTTGAATGTCTCCAGAGGAGACTCCACAACCCCCCACTGCGCAGCCTGTTCCAGTGCTCTGGCACCTTCACTGTGAAGAAGTTTCTTCTCGTATTTCAGTGGAACCTCCCGTGTTCCAGTTGGCACCCATTACCCCTTGTCCTATCATTGGCAGTCACCGAGAAGAGCCTGGCTCCATCCTCGTAACAATCACCCTTTACATATTTATAAACATTAACGTGGTCACCCCTCAGGCTCCTCCAAGCTAAAGAGACCCAGCTCCCTCAGCCTTTCCTCATAAGGGAGATGCTCCACTCCCTTCATCACCTTTATGTCTCTGTGCTGGACCCTCTCCAGCAGTTCTCTGTCCTTCTTGAGCTGAGGGGCCCAGAACTGGACACAATATTCCACATGCGGTCTCACTAGGGCAGAGTAGAGGGGGAGGAGAACCTCTCTTGACCAGCCATGGCAGGTTTGTTTTACAGGCTAATGCTTTTGTATGAGCTTTAGGGAAGAAGTACTCCCACTATCCCTAAAAACAAACAAACAAAAAAAGCTGAATCTATAAGTTACATATTTCCAGTTTACAGATCAAAACATTAAATTGGTTACCTTGAAGAAAAAACCTTGATAATGTCAGCACTGAGGTGCAGACCATAAATTGTTTAAAAGCCGTATTCATTTATGTATATTCACTACTGAGAGACAAAGCTTTAAAAGATAGAACAACCCAAGCACATTTAAGCTACAGTTACGCAGCTCGCAGCAAGGTCAGAAATCTGCCCCAGGAAATAGCTGATAAACATGCTGAGAGGCAGGAGAGCCCTATCAGTGACACCAAGTTATATCACAGCATCAGATAAAATCCCAATGTTAAGTAGATTTTACTAAACTGAGTTATTTAGCAACAGCTTTTGCCACATTACTGCTTGTCCAGGAGAATAGCTACCGCTAGTGTGCAAAAAAACAGTTGGTCCACTTCTCTAGCGAAATACCCCATCAGAGCATTTAAGAACTACTCTCTAGCTTTCAAACTCTGGCTCTTCAGAGACTCCAGTCTGCACAAACCAGCATCTACCCACTGGCTGCCTCAGCTTAATGCATACTCTGATGTGCAAAAGTTTCAAGCGCCTTCAGTTTAGTGACTAGCAATTAGCACCTACAATTTGTATATTCAAAACAGATTGACGAGAGCAGGAAGCCAAATAATGCAAGTTTTTCTTTTTGAAACAAAGCAAAGTGAAGACATTTATTTTAACAAGACTAAGATTTAATTTTTAAAATTTGACATTTAATACAAATATGTCAGGATAACACAAATACACCTGAAATATGCCAGTGTCTGAACTTTTTATTTAACATGCAAAAAAATCAATTTGAACACATAAAAAACCCAACTATAAGCTGTAATTTTACATTTATACATCAGAAGTGTTCATTTTAAGAAGTTAAAATAATTAGTCAATAACATCTAAATACTCATTTATACTGCTAGAACATCTGTATCCTCAAAGCAATAATTCTATATCTGCCCACAGTCTGTAATGACAATTCTTCCATTTACTAGCCCTTTAGGAGAACCAAAGGATTCAATCTTTTTCACAACATCCATTCCATCTTTCACAAACCCAAATACCACATGCTTGAAGTCCAAGTGTTCTGCTTTTTTAAGTGTTATGAAGAACTGAGAATTGTTTGTATCCCTGCCCTTATTTGCCATTGACAATAATCCAGGGCCAGTGTGTTTCACTTCAAAATTCTCATCTTCAAATGCTGTTCCATAAATTGACCGTCCACCTGTTCCATCATGGTTAGTTATATCACCTCCCTTAAAAAGAAAAAAAGACACAGAATTAACTTACAAGTCCCAAGACACAAACCAACAGCACAACTATATTCCCATTCAACAGTAAAGGTTTTGCTTCGGAAGAATTCATTCTCAGTTTTCACAAGTACAATATTTACTTTAGCTATAAGGCTTCCCAGTTTCAGCAGCTTTGTTCATGGTAATGCAAGCAGTAGTGGAAAGTTTATCCCTTGTTTATTCTGATTGCAGCCTTTTGTCTTCCTGCTCCACAGGGTGACCACTCCTCTAGGCCTGGCTTTCCCACTGCCTGCTTCTTGCATTACTTGGCCCTGACAGCTGGGACCTGCATTGTTCTCATTGAAGGCCTGACCTTGCTTACTTAGTCCCTACAGGCACAGAACTGATCACCTAAAAAAGGTCAAAGTATCGATAATCAGTAACTTCTTGATTCTGTGCAGGCAACAGCTTTTGCTACATTATTGCTTGTCCAGGAAAACAGCTACTGCTAGTGAGCGTTGCCTTCCACCTTTCTGCAAGGCAGCAAGCTTCTTGCTCCTCATTATTTGAATATATGCAAAGGAAACAGTATAGGTTATATCTTTGAAGGAAAGACTTAATTCTCATTAACAAGCTTCTCAGTGTACCTATATAAAATTTAGACACAGCAGAGCAAGCTCAGAATATACTAATTACATGTGATAAATGCTTATTTCTGTCAGGGTACACATGATGCAGTTAACTGTTTAAAAGTCTGCTCCTTATAGCACACGCAATAACCTGAAACAAGCTTAAACCTGAAATAAGCAACACTGCTTTCCTTAGAAGGGCACAAGATTTCAACAAAAGAGCTATAAAGGGCACACTTAAGACACAGTTGACACCTGATCAAGAGACTGGATAGTTTTTCATTCTGGTGACAAGCCACTCATATATTACTGTCTACTTCTGAGTTTGTAGAAGGTCACACCGTGTCTTCATGGATGCAGTGACACGCAGGAACATCAGTGTAGTGTGTAAGGAAGTTGGTTCATTCTGCCTGTTACAAGTCACTAAAAGCTCACTGAATTATTTATGTGGCTTTTAGGGAAGGAAATGTCTATCTTAGCTATGATCAATGTCCTAAACTTTCAGTATTTATCAAGAACTTGCTAGTGCTACTGAATGCTCACAGAGGTTTAAAACCAACAGTGTCTACATGGGGGTTCAGATGCACTGCAGGTCCATACTCTTGGTGAAAGATCTGAAAATTTTAAGGAACAGGCCACTACATGATGACATCTAGAAGACTTCTTTTAGATGAAAACTTAAGCATCTCAAATATTTGGAATACCACTTTGAAAGCACGCATTATCTGATATACAAAGTATACTCTAAAATGTAAGCCTGGAAAATAGGTGTTCTTGGCAGGTGAGCATATGGAAGTTCCGCTCTGTAGAGAGAGAAGGCTGAATGGTAGTTTTGGGAACCCCTACTTTCCTTGGTGTTCCTGTTCAGCAGCAGGCCCTTTTCCATTGTAAGGAGATCTCTATCTCAGTTTTTGCTTCCCCACTAACATGGCAGCACCAGGTAACAATAAAGCATCAGGCAGCTGGCAGCCACAAGTAAGCAGCACATGGCTTAGGGCAGCATGTGCTGCTTGCACCATTTCTCATCTCCTGGTAGGGAGAGGGTGAATGAGAGTATTCTGCATGCTGGATTCATGCTGTCAACAAGAATGTGGTATCCTGTATAAGTGATTTTTTGAAGTGCCATTGTTAGTCAAGATGTCTTTCATTCTCTCAATGAAGAGTCTGCTTGTTACACATACCTGACACACGAAGTCCGTGACTATTCTGTGAAATCTGGAATTCTTGAATCCAAATCCTTTCTCTCCTGTGCACAGGGCTCTGAAATTTTCCGCAGTTCGAGGGACAATATTTGAAAATAGCTCCATAGTTATGTGCCCTAAAGGTTCATCATCAGCAGAAACTTCAAAATACACAACGGGATTGGTGTCCTTTGACAGTCCTGCTGCCAGAGATAGATGTCCCTTCTGTAGTTCTGACAAGCTTAGCTGGCATTCTTCGAATCTCCTCTTGAAAGAATTAGCAATTTCTTGGCTTTTAAATCTGACTGCAAATTGTTCTACTTTTACTTCTCCATCTGAAAATAAATCCAAGAACAAGTTCTTTAGTTCTATTCAGGATAGTAAAAAAACAAATAGCTTTCATCTTATATAAACTCCAGGGAAAAAACAAAGCCACAGAAACCACAGACCACCTAAGAAGAAAAAAAAAAAACAACCAAGGCCTGAAAAAACTCACCAGCATAATCTGTAGCTGTCCAAATTAAAGCATTGTTTGATGTATCAGAGGCTACTAAGTTCATTTCTTTGGTGATGACATGGTTTGCACAGACTTTAAGAACTTGGTCCCTTCTCATGACAACTCTATAGTATTTCTTCTGTGTGTGGAATAGGATCTTTATCTCTCCAACGCCACGCTCCTTCCACTGAGTAGCATCTCTGTCCCATCTGTAAAGTTTTGCCCTCTCTTTGAAGAGAATTTCTTCATCTTCTTCTCCAGATTTTACCTCCACCTAAAAAACAGCACAGTGGAATACCTGTGATTTCCCAGAAAGCTGCTATAACCAACAATAATAATAGCATTACATACACTTAGGATCATTCTGACATATTACAATGGAAAATTATTCAATGTGTTCCTTTCTCCAACACCATATTCATCACACACCAAAATCAGTAAAACATCTAGCCTTTTTAGAAATTAAGTGCTCAACAAATTCCATTGTTTGAGATTAATTACAGCACTGAAAGTTTCAGGTTTGCTGAATGATGTGCACACTGACAAATGAAGATATAGTACTATTACCATTCCAGGTGGTATGGTAACATTGAACATTGTTAAAAAAACTTGATATTTGTATTTCAACAGCATAAACACTGAATATAAACAGTGGCACCTGACAGCCATATCTCCCCACTTTATGTATGCATATTACTGGCCTCTAACTTCCTTTAGTTAACACATCTTCTGAAGGAAGGGAACACTTGAGAGAACTGGAAAAATAAGTGACAAACAACTATTTGTGGATGGGAGAAAATGAGACTGGAGAATCAGCATGTAAGGGAAGAAAGAAAACCACAGAAGTCATATGACAGAGATGAACAAAGGCCTACAAAATTTTGAAGGTGGTTGAAGGTATATTATGAACATTAGATTTGCTGTTCAAATTAAAGGACACTGCATACTGTTTATTTGTGCTTATTTGTCTTACTCAATAATTATACTAATCCATAATTTTACATTTATATTCATACATAATTTAAATTATGTATAGAAAAACCAGATGATATAACACCAGAAAAGTTTGAAATGGTTATTAGGCACACTCCCTTGGTTTTCACCTGAGCTATAATCAATCAGTTTTAGCTTTTACAAGTTACGTGCAAATCTGCATACTGATCAACACTCAAAGCATAATGAAATAAACTTTGAAGATTTTAACTGATACGCCAGACACCTCCCCAGTGCTAAGCTGTACTAGGATTTAAAACAGCAGACATTTCTACACACGCAGTGCAAGAAACATAGTACAAATCACACAACACAGAAAGCAAAGTTAGTTAAGGAAAGCATTTTTTAAAAACTTGCTGTGTTAGCAGACATGATTATCTTAATGGTTTTTTTATATCCCAGAAGTCCCCTTACCTCTGGTAAGGACACAATTGGCTCAAAGTGGATGTCATCACTATGTACCACCTCATCATCACTGCCACCTTCATCTTCATCTGCTTTACGGGCTGTTTCTCCAAATACAGCTGCTCCTGTATTTGCCCATTTGAAGTTTTTATCTACAATTAAGATATTTACATTTTAAATTTTGCAGAACTTTTCTGCCAGACAAAAACTTGTAAGAAACTGCTAGTAACTAATCAATCAGTAGAAATTTGGTGCACAAAAGCTATATTGCATGAAACAGAAGTCCAAGTGAGTGTGTCTTCCAGACCGGTTTAACTCACCTTTTGAGCCAAAAGCAAAGTCTCCAGAGTTTTTCGAAGCCAGATCTGCAAATGACAAGCCTGCAGTATTGCCAAAACCAAATGAGAGGACTCTGTTTTCTATCAAATAAGAGAAGAAAAATCAAAGCTTATTCTCTGCCTTTCTTAAAGAAAATGTGTTTAATGTTATGTAGTCACAAAAATTAACTGGAGAAGTCTCCACAGTACTTTTACCTTCCCATAAATTTAAAGTTTGCATGTGACTTGTCATAATGACAACCATTTGTAATGGTTTGAAAAAATGGCTCAAGACTGTGTGAGATAGTTTCAGCATGCATGTGGGTTCTCTGCAGACCCACAGAGCTCTAGTAAGTGTTGATGTGGTATTTAACAGTAAGCTAATGAATGTACGACATATGAAAATTATACAGACACTAGTATTGCTCTATAGCAGTGCCATTTGAACATACCAGAATTTGACGATTATTTTAATTCCTAGTCACATTTTTACTAGATTGGTACTCATGCTTCTAATTCAATGCTGGTACTACTTGTCTGCAAGGCAGCAGCTACATTAGATGCTTTCTGCACAGTAGTTTAAGTTTCAATGAAAAATGAGAACATACCCCTGACCTTACCTTGTGTTGACTCTGAACAATCCGAATCACTTTTTTTAGTTGACAAGTCTACTGGTTTGTCATCAGCTCTTGGTACAGTCTGTGATTCATGCACTGTTTCTGTGGTGGAATTTGGTTCTTCATTGTTGGTAGCTGACTGGACAAGTACTGTCACCTCAGCGGTTGATGGCATAGGTACTTCTTCCTCACTGGTACAGACTAAGTCAGTTGAACTTGTAACCTCATTCTCCTGAGATTAATAAAAAAGATAAAGCAGTAAAGCAAATAAGCTAGATGAGTCTAGTATTCAAACCATCTCCTTGGGAGATGAAGAAAAATCATTTTAGTAAAAAAAGAACACCAAGAAAAATTGTTTTAAAGCTTTCTGAAATTCTTCATTACATTTAATGCACACTGGACATTAACTTGACAAGAGACTGATGCATCTTTGCAGCAGCATGCTTTCAAGAAAAACCTGTAACTTCCAGAAATCAATGAGTCCTTACATACACATTAGGAGTGATTTTACTAGCCAGAGCAATTTATACTTTATGAGAACAGCTGTACCTCCTTTATTCTCCCAAAGGAACTTAAGATCTGAGCTTTTGTTTCAGTGTTGACAAAGACTCGAGACATAGCCACAAAAGAGTCAAATAGTTTTTCACCACAGGATATTTTAGTTCTCACAGGGTGAAAACTATGTGAAGTCTCACATGTATATGAAGTGATTGTACAAGTTCAACGACAAAAAGATTAGCAAATATTTAGTTCTTACATCTGTTTCTTGAATAATAACTTCTGCCTGTATGTCTTCTGGACTGTCATCCTCAGTATCCCTGCTGACACCACAGACAGAAGTAGAAGGAACCTGCAGAGTTTCTGCTTCGGCCACCTCCTCAGGAGTTGGTTCCTTTTCCCAAGCAGTAATACATTCTCTTTCACTGTCAAATTCACTTTTTCCTGTGATGCCTACTGCAAAGAATAAAAATTAGTGGAAAATAGCTGTGAAAACAGCTAAACACTGAAGTATTTTTTGGTACAAACATTGTAAGACGACCTCATGTTAGTCAGAGCAACTTGAAGAGTTTTTCAAATAACTTCCACTGTTTAAACAGTGGAAGTTATTTGAAAAAACTCTTCAAGTTTAAACAGTGGAAGTTAAGACCAACTTAACTCCACGCAGGGTGACTAGAACTGGAAATTCATCATACTTGGTTTCCTATTGCTATCAGGGAATTTTCATACAGCTATAAGACTTCAATCTTGCAGATGCCACTACTACTAGCTTCCTTCAACATATGTTCATATTTCAGATGGCTCAACATATGCCACCTCTTTCTAGCCCATATCCTGAAAAAAAAAAAAAAAAAAAAAAAAAAAAAAATCGCTAAACTTCCAGAAGTATCTACCCAGATTTTCAGTTACTCAACACTGAAGTCTGAGGCACAGTTGAAGCAGACATAAATAAAAGCAGCAAATTTTACCTTCTACACTTGCATTTTTAGTATAAAGACCAAATATCTTCATCTTAATTGGGCAATATTGACTTATAAGCTTAATCTAAATTGACAGTCTGCAGGGGTAGCAAGTATTCACAGACACAGACAACTTCTGTCTCGCACAGTATCATCCCAAGCTGAATTCTCCATATTCAGAAGAGAGGGCTCAAGGTAGGAAGACACTTTGATGTTCTTGTTTAGAGGCCAACTGAAATGTACATTTCTCATTCAGGTACCACTTTAAGCTCAGTAGGTTGAACTGTTAGTTGGCAGTAAAGCTGTATTTTGAGACGCAGCTTTTCTGCTCCCAGTATCAGTGCTTCTAAAAACTACCTCAGGAAACCTAAAATTAATCTCAGTGCCTGAGTGTCCTTTAGATATGGAGCTTATGTTTCAGTATATAAGAAGTTTTAAGTATTGTGTTCTAAGACATACCTTTTACAGGATCTTGCAATTTCTTTTTCTCTTCTGAATCACTGGGATACAGTCGTCCATTAAGTTTCTTAACAGCTGTTTCATAGTCTTCATCTTAAATACAGGAAACAAGCGTAAGTTCTCAGGCATCCTCTAAGTACAGAGAAGTTTGCTAAGCCCTCCGGACTCACAAGTCTAACAATCATGCATGCTCTTTGCTTACGTTTTAAGAGTTCCACAGGTCAGCAAGTAAGCTTTCATTTCCTATTTTGCACACAAGTGCTATTGATACTTTTCTTCACCTAGGTTGCTACAGATGCGTGGCACAGGTTTTGTTTTCAGAAAACACGTTTCCTATTGAGTGATTTTATTAAGAATACCACTAAAGAGAACTCGGAAGGAAGACTGAAGATGTTTTATATAAAAACTAGCAAGCTCCAACATTTGTGTGAGTGGGCTTGTCTTCTCCCATTTTCTGTTGAATACTTCAGAACTTCCATTTAACATATTTGCTGCTGAATAAATTGAAAGTAATTTAGCTGCATGCAATAAGATTTTATATAAAATATTTCCAGTTTTAGTGTTAGGAATTTGCTTTAGAGGAAAAATAAGCCATTAGTCTAGCATTCAGGAAACCTGAGTATGTTCCTTTTTGATAAAGATTGCCTCATCTGTCTCTAAAAATAGAGAAGCTACTGCAAATGAGATTAGGCTTAAACATCTGATTATTTAGTCTTACCTAACCAACAGCATCGGTAATGAGTGTCAACCACCATTGTACTATTCTGTCTTGAAGACTTGAGTGTACATCTTTGGCCATAAAGAAGACGATGGGATTACTTCCCATCAGTCCAAACAAAAACATTCAAGTGTCTAATGGTTCTGATAGTATTCACAGAATCATAGATCATCTCAAGTTGGAAGCATCCATACATATGGACCATGGAGTCCAACTCATTGCTCCTCACAAGCCTACCTAAAACTAAACTATATGACTAAAAGCATTGACCAGGCATTCCTTGAACTCTGACAGGTTGGTGCCATGACCACTGCCCTGGGGAGCCTGTTTCAGCGACTGACCACCCTCTCATTGAAGAAACTTTTCCTAATGTCCAATCTGAACTTCCCCGATGCAGCTTCATTCCATTTCCTCATGTCCCATCGCTGGTCACCAGAAAGAGGAGATCAGCACCTCCCCCTCCACTGACCACCTTGAGGAAGCTGTAGACTGCAATGTGATCACCCCTCAGCCTTCTCCAAGCTGAACAGACCAAGTGACTGCAGCTGCTCCTCATAGGTCTGGCCCCCAAGACCCTTCACCATCTTGGCTACTCTCCTCTGGACATACTCTTAATAGTTTGATGTCCTCCTTGTACTGAGACACCCAAAATTGCATACAGTGCTTGAGATGGGGCCCCACCAGTGCAGTGTTTTACATCCTCTCCCCACAGTAAGAAAACACAAAGATCAACTGTGACACTCTTTACCATCATCCTCATCGCTCACATAACCGGGCTTATTCTTGTAACAGAAGAAAGTTGAAGGTAGCTTGAGGAAGCCAGCAAGAGCCCTCTGTTCAGGGGTAGGTGTTAACTCGTAAACTATTACGACGTCATCAGATGGGAGATCTTCTTCCGATGTTGTTGTCTTCTCTGCTTTTTACAGAAATTGAGCAAACCATTAAAATTGAATCATTTCAGAACAGGGAATAATATTAACCCCATATTGCCGTTATTACTAAACTGAATTAATTTAAGGCAGTTAAAAATACATTTGGAGCCTACAAATTTTCTGTTGAACCTCAGGAAACAAAAAAAAAAAAATCAAAGTTACAGGATGCTAGGACAGAGCATCCTGATAAAACTTCAGAAGTTCTAACCTGCAAGCCCAACTACATCATGTCCTATTGCATCTGAAATTCACGTATCAGAACAGAAACAAGCCTGCATCTTTATATTGTTAAAAAGATTAATTAATTAAGTTCTCACATCAGACAAGATACAACTATGGAGAAGAGAGATCTAAGTGTCATCTAGAGGTATAGAGGCAAACTTCAGGCCTGAAAAAAGTGAAGCTGTCTACAGCAACATGTCCTACTGAATTGCTTAAAAGAGCTTTTAAGTTCTACAAAATATTTAGCAGCAACTGAATAGAACTTATTTCAGACTAGCTAATAAAAAGCTCAGATTTCCCACAGGTAATCTCAATTTTATCATAATAGCCACTGCCAAAACTTTTGTTACAAAAGTAATTTTTAGTTCCATCTTCTTCAACAACAACAAAAATATTGCTTTCAGCCTATTTAATTAGCTTTTCCAGCAAGGAAAAATACCACTATCAATTTTATTATATAGCTTTTTCTACCTCTCTCCTTCAACATTAAGTTGTCCATTCCACTTGTATTGAAAGAAACAGCGCATAATCAAAGGTTAAAGCTGAAAGCACAGCCTAGAGAAAACTGCAGAAAAACACAGGGCTATAAGAGAATGGAATGAGAGAATGGAAGCAGAGAGGGAAGATACACCAGTTTTGTTTGTTTGAGGTTTTAGATTTGTTTTGAGAGGGGAGTTTTGGGGTAAAAGTATGAGAAATAAATTTGTTAACTATTTATAAGAATTACCCCCACAAGCACATCAGTATCCACACATCAGCTGTTTCTAAGAACAACCTGATTGCTTAGTAAGTCAACCTATTTGTTAACATTTTCCAGGTTTGAGTTAAACTACTCAGCAGAATTTGAAGGGTCCTCTCAAAAGCTCACTGTCCTTTTCATTACAAAATATTTGGTAAGTTTGTGGCACAATGTTGTCAGTGGGAAACTAAAGCTCCAGCTATGAACCAGACTACTACTCAGTTCCTGAGGAATACTTATTTTCCTGGACATGAGATTTGATATTCATTACCACAAGAACAGACAAGGACAGAAGAGAAATGGAATATTTATAGACATACCCTTGATCTTCTGACACAACTGAGACACTAAAGCTGCTTTTTAAAAGTGGTTTTCCCACTAGTATCTTCTAGTAGCTTAAGAGCAATATAAACAGTAGAGTAAAAACAAAATCAAAAGTTCAAATTTAGTCTTTTTTTTTTCCCCAAGTGTTCCCTCCCCAACTTTTGCCCCAGTTGACTCCTTCTTTGATTACAAGCTAATAATTTCATGTAATTATGCACTAGAGCGTAGCTCAGATCCATGACCAGTGCATAACGCCTTGTGGAGAAATCCCATTTGCTCACTTTTTTAATATCTCAATAGCAATTCTGAGCTTGTATAAAGTACATGTAGGATACAACTATTGAACAGCAAATTTCTAAATCTATATCATGACAGCAGGCTATAGATGTTTTCATATATTCTCTCAATCTTATGCAAAAAACTCACCCTAGCTGATTTAAGAATCAGGAGTATATCTAGTACTCTGTTATCAAGATATGTAGGTAACCTGCATATTAACATGCGTTTTATTCCTCAGATTAGTTAAGCAAGTGTCTCAATTGTACTGAGTAAATTCACACAAAGTTCATCACAGAGGTTTAAGAGTGGAGTATTTAGTCTTACAGCCACTAAAGGCTACAGCAAAAAAAAAAAACAGCTTTTCTTAGGATTAGAAAATTTGCAAAAATCTACCTTCAAGAACAAAAAAAATCTTTGAAAGTCAGTCAGCAAGATGGAAAAAGTGTGAGCTTCCTTTAGCCTGCCCACTATGAAGCCAGCTAGCAGAGCTTGTAAGAGGATATAGTCCATCATATTCAACAGACAGTATTCACAAAAGAATTACCATGGAATCTTTTTCAGTAGCCTTTGTGCAAAGTAGCTGAATAAGAGAAATACATTAAGAAGTCACTTCAGATTCATCTGTAGGCGAAGTTCTCCATGAAGCTGATCTATCAAACACTATATTAAGATTCAAGTTCCAAACATCCACTCAAAGTGATAAAAGGGTTCAACAAAGATTACAACACGTATTTGCCCTCAGAATGTTAAGAGTGAGCTCACTGATTAAGTCAGCTTCTATCCACCCTCCACCACAAAAAAGTTAACTTTTCTTATTCAAAAATGCCACAAATAGCCTAAATGTAACTTCACAGGCAGCCACGAAACAAAGAGCCATGCATACATACAACATATTCTTAAAAGAATGTTGGTTTTGCAACAAATAGAACTTTCTACTCCAGGGAAAAAATCCACACAAAACATTGTTAGTATACGGAAGGAACAAAATAAAGAAAAATATCACGCACAACAGGTTTGTTTTTGTTTTGTTTTTTTTTCACTGGTGTGTTTATATTTTTGCTTTTGTTTCAACTGACGCTAAGACCAGATAAACCTAAATATCTAGCTAGTCACAATGCTGCTACTTTTTTTCTCATGCATATATCACAGAATATCTTCTGGATATAACAGAAAAGCACCAGAGTTTAAACCTTAACGCATGTAACTGATACAGTTACATGCAATTGACACAACTTTGATTCAGCCTTGTAAAGCACTTCTAAAAAGCTCATGACCATACCTGAGAAAAACTTAAACACTTTTTCATGGAGATGCAGAACTACTATGAGGTTAAATTTCTTTTGAATGTTGCTCTTGCACAACTCAGAAGCTGCTCCCCAAAACACATTACTGATAAGAAAGTCTCAGATTATGTTTGCATTGTGTAGGATTAAAAATCTATTTTAGAAAAGACTTCTCAAAATCATTTGCTTATGAAGTCACAGAGCTCAGAAACAAAGCCACCAAAAAACTATATCAAGGACAATTATTGACTGTAAATAAATCACTTTGTATGTAATAGAAGAGCAGTCTGAGGTACCAGAAAGGTATATTTTATCTTCTTTTAATACATGCACACCTGCCCTCAAACACCTCCAATACAAAAACAGGATCAGTTTGAGGTGGCAAAAATTCTTTCGTGTATGCATTCGTGCAGAATGCTTCATCGCTTCACATTATGGACATCAAATTATGAAAATAAAACGGAATTGTTAATAAATTCCATGCACAGGGATGCCCAAAAACACAGACTGGTTGACTTTAGATTATTTATACAGAACAGGAGTTCAGTGTTTAAATAAGAACAGCTTTTCTAAAAACACAAATTTGGGAAAATGGTGTTTGTAACACATTGTTTAAAAATGTCAAAATGTTAAGACACTAACATTAGAATAACTTGTGCAGACTAGAATAAAAATTTGCTTTTAAAAATCAAAATGCTATTGAATTAAGTTCAGTACGCTTACAGCAAGCATACTTGCAAGAAGCACCACTAGTGACATATAATCAAACTATAAGCTGTAATAGTTTTGGTTACAGGTTCTGAATGTAAACAAGCTGGTTACTCAGCAAAAGTCTTCTGACCATCTAAGGTGGGCTTCATATTATACATGAGGTATATACACATAAGCAGTAGCTGAAGAGTTGCCTGACTCATTTCTGTGCATTCCTTGTTTTTAAAAGTGCAATAGTTAACATATTGATAATCAGAGAAGTGAAATGAACACTTCCACAAGAGATGCTAAATACATTGAAGCATTTTACTGGATGGCCTGTCTTGAGATCTTCAAGCACTTCATTTAAGTGGAAGACCTCAGGTACTAGGAGAGTAAAGATAACAGGATAATTTAATTGATTCAGAAAAGGAGAATTTTAGAGGTCTAGTGTGCATGTTCAGTAAAACTGTGACAGAGAAGTGCAAGGCAGATATCCTCAGAAAATAAGGCAAACAGAAGCCAGGTATCCTCAGAAAATAAGGCAAACAAGCCAAAAGCTTAAACAGGGACATCCACTGTGCTGGCTCGTATTAACAGACTAAGGGCTAGAGACATTCTCCAATACAACAAATACAGTAGGCAGACACAACTTTAAGTACTCTTCTCCAGCATGCATGTTAATTATAAGGATCACTGAGCCAACTGCTTGGCCACAGTTGGGTTACCGTCCATGCCTGCTAAAGTGTTTCTATCACGCATTCAGTGCACTATGTAAATACCTTTACTATCAGGTTGCAAGGAAGATGGACTTGTCCAAAAGGCCACTGGATTAGATTTAAAAAGGCTAAAATTAAATCCTAAAAAAATAAATTGTTTGGATATAAGTGTTTACCTGGAATTTTTAAAGAGTAAAACAGACTTTATTCATGTTCTGGAAGCATTCCATAATCATATTTCAAAGCAGGAAATTTCAGATGTTAATTCTATAGAAGTTTATCCAACCCAGAAAAATAGACTGCAGCTATCATCTTCCACCACATCGCTTTATTATGCTTCAGTTAATAAACAGTATGTCTTCATAATTCTAAGACTAGTACCTAAGTCAAAAACTTTGTTCTGATTAACCAGTCTTGCACTGAGGGGAAGCAGCACATGATGCCTTCGAAGAGAAGGCCTCACTCTACCACTAAAATGCTAGTAAATCCCATTCTTTTCACCAAGACACTTCAGCACACTATAGTGGTCATGTCACAAATACATCTGTTTCAGACAGTGTCAGGAACTGTGTAATTGAGGCTGTAGTCACATGATCTCTTTTCAGGCTAAGGAAAGAGGCTCATGTCTGGTGTTATTTAAGCTACACATCTGAAATTGCAGAGGCCAATAATTAAAACTTTAAACAAACGTATACAGAGTAGTTTTAAAATACCATCTATTCAATCACAGGGATAATTAAAATTTTAGCTGAAGCATACCTTTGCTGTTCTCACACTTTACCACTCAGAGCAAAGGCCCAGGTATATACACTATCAATCCAACTACCTATTTAAGTCTCCAAAAGTGAATCCACAGCTCCTTCTTTAAGCACTTCAATGTGAGATTCAGGCACAGCATTTCAGAGTCATAGCTGCTACCTGAAATCCCCTTCCTCACTAATCAATAAAACTCCATATTGCATCACACACTAATTTTTATATTAAATGAATTATGACTTAAAATTCACTCCTTTAGTTGAAACTCTTGAAAACTTGTGAAGATATGGGTAGCCGCATTAGAAATGAAAGAAACTACCTATTATCAAGACAAAGAGTAACGAATAACATAGAGATGACTGCTTAATAAGTTGCATAGTTGAATAAGTGCCTAGTTCAACTGGCACTCACCTTTTTCCAGAAGTCTAAATGAAAAGTTAGAGGGTCCATCTTGAGTCGAAGCAGGCAAGCTGTCTACCTTGCTGTCTAGAGGCTTCTGCGGAGTACTAGAACCTTTTGGCAATTCAGAGACTTCCAGTTCTTTCTGCACTGTGTTCTGAGACACTGGAGTATGGTCTTCACTCTTTCTTGGAGGATTAAAGCTGAAGCCAAAGAGAGAACCAGTGGCTGAAGTATTTCCAAATGTGAATGTCTTTGATTTTCCATTACTGAAAATGCTCTTAACAGATTCAGATCCAAATACAAACTTTGGAGGAGAAACCACCGCTTTTGTTGGTGTTTCAGAAGTGTTTGACACCTCTGTAACCTCTGCAGTTGCATCAGAAGTATCACCACCATGGCTGAGGTCAGTTCTTTCTCTGGTAGTTTCTTCTAGTACAGCCACAGCATTTTTACCACACGGAGATTCCTTCGGTGTAGTGGCACGAGAAGAAAGAGGCGTTATCAGTGTGTCTCTCTCTTGGGCATGCTTCGCTTCATCAAAAATTTGCTTAAATGAGTCTGCAACATCTTGCAGCTTGAATCGCACAGCCAGAAGTTCTACTTTCCTTTCCCCATCTGCAAAGTCACATGCAGTCCATACCCACGCTCTATCAGATCCTTTCATTTGTTGCATATTCATATCTGGTGTTATTCTGTGATTGGCACAGAGCTTTAGTACCTGGTCCCTTCTCATGACTATACGCACTTGTTTGTTGTCGTAGTTCTGTAATATCTTGATATCCCCAATACCTCTCTCTTTCCACTGATTAGCATCTTTGTCATATCTGTAGAGCTTAGCTCTGTGACTGAAGACAACTTGCTCATTTTCCTCACCACTGGTCACTTCCACAAGGTCAGGCAGAGGTACCACAGGTTCAAAGTACTGTCCATCTCTCTCTTCTTCTTGAGTAACATCAGAATCTTCATCTGTGCCTACTGATGTTCTACTCTGGTTCTGTTTGGCAGGGGATTTGGATGGGCTCAAGGCAGATTTAAAGCTGAAACTAAAACCTGTGGTAGACTCTCCGAATCTAAACAGATTTTTCCTTACAGGGCTACTTGCAAGAGGTGATGCATATACAGAACTACTTACACTATCATCCAATGCTTCTTCACGCAAGTCATAGTTATCCCATTCCAGAGTAGGTCCAGTACTTTCAGCATGTGGCTTTATAATCAGACCAGAGGTACTGCTGGCACAAACAGAGTTTACATTTTCCTCTTCTGACAGTTTAGTTTTGTCATCTGTCAGAAATGTTTTGAGATCTTTTAAGCCACACTTCATTTCTTCTGCCTTCTGTATAAGTTGAGCTGTCCTACCTGTATCGACAAGTTTATGTGGTGTCTGCAGTGGTATATCTAGTAGTAGCCTCTGACACTCTTCAAATTTCTGTTTGAACTCTTCAGCCTGCTCTGGTGTCTTAAATTTGGCTGCTAGTTGTTCCAACTTTGCATCACCATCAGAGAAGTCATTTGCCATCCACATCCATGCTTTGTCTGAGCCAGAGAGCTGTTTCAAGTTCATTGTTGTTGTTATCCAGTGATTTGCACATACTTTCAGTACCTGCTCACGCCGCATTAATATTCTTACTTTGCCATTAACTTCGTTTTTAAGAATCTTCAGGTTGCCCACCCCACGTTCTTTCCACTGACTAGTTTCTGGATCAAACCTGAACAGCTTTACTCTTTGGGAATATAACACCTTCTCATCTTCCTCTCCTGTAAATGGTTCTACTTTTTCAGGCATCTGAACTATAGGCTCAAAATGGATATCATCACTGTCCTCTGTCTTATACACATCGTCATCCTTCTCACCAAGGTCAGCAGATGTGTTTGCTTTGTGATCCGTTTTAGAATCCTGTGAAGAAAACAGCTTTTCACCTGCACCTGAAAAGCCTTTGAAGTTAGGGTCTTTTTTGCCAAACTGAAAGCCTTCCCCAGGAGTACTTTTTGCAAGTTCAGCAAAAGTAAAGGTGCTGCTATTTTGCCCAAAAACAAAGTCACCTTTCTCCTTGTTTGCTGTTTCTTGCGATTTGAATGTAGTTCCACTATCTGAAGGCTGTTCCTTTTTGTCTTTTTCATCAGTGCTTTTTAAGAAGCCAGTTGTGCACTCTTTAGATGGCTCTTCTTTCTTAGTAGTATTTTTACTAGACTCTTGTATTCCAAATTTAAATCCACCTGCAGGCACTGGCATTGAAAAACTGAATCCTTCCTTCGCAGACTTAGTTTCAGTATCAGAAGGAATCTGAAATGTAAATGATGGTGTCTTGCCTTGCTCAGAATGACCAAACTTAAAGCCCTTTTCTAAGAAATCACACTTAAAGCCTGTTCCCAGCTGTCCTCCAGCAGGTTCAGATAATTTACTTTTCAAGCCAAAAGTAGGAGTTGATGAAGCATCACCAGCAGGCTTACTAGATGGATTTGGTGTTTGGCAGGCTATGCAGGATGGTGAAGAACCTTCGTTCCTCACAAAACAAGTACTACAATCCCACTGCCCTTCCTTTTTAACAAAAAGCCCTTCAAATCCATTTTTCTGTGGCTTACTCGCATCAGCAATGGAACCAAACCTGGGGGCAGGGGATGCCTGAACATTTGGTATAGGCACATTTGGTTGACTTTGTGAGTTCGGATGCTGACAAGAACGACAGTTCATATCTCCTGCTTCATTTTGGACTAAGCATACAGAGCAGTCCCACTGACCTTCTTTTTTAGAAAAAGTAGTTCCCAAGTCATTTTGAATAGTCTTTGGAGCAATTGCTAGGCCAAATTTAAAGGACTTTTGTTGACCAGATACTGCTGTATCAGTTTCGTTTGGATTCTGGCAGGCAATACACCTGGAGGCAGTGGGTTCATTTCTTACTGAACAGATACTGCAATCCCACTGACCTTCTTTTTTAGCAAAAGCAGATCCAAAGTTGTCCTGCACAGTGTTACCACTGGCTTTGAAATTTGCAGCAGAGTCAGTTAAAGGGGTACCATGTGTTTCCCACGCATCTGGATTTGGACTTCGACATGATACGCAATTCTTTGCAGTTGCTTCATTTGGAACTAAACATACTTTACACTCCCATTGATTCTTCTTCAAGAGATGCTGCCCAAACCCACCGGAAGACCAGGTTTGTGGGGCTTCCTTTCCAAATGAAAAAGTGGTAGGGCCAGATGCAGTTGATGTAGCTGTAAGGCTGCCTTTGCTATCAGATTCACTGTTTGCCCCATCTTTTGCAAACTGAAAGCCAAAGTTCACATTTCCAGAAATGGATCTGCTGGGCTCCTTGGTGTCCTGATTTGTTGTTTCTCTTGTAGTTCCATTACTCTGAGTCACAGATGTGTCAACATTTGATCCCAAGGTTTTTAAAAGATTCTGTGCCTCCTCAAACTTACTTTTGAAGAGCATGGCTTCCTCAGGTGTTTTAAATCTAATTGCAAGTTGTTCTGGTTTTGGCAACTCATCTGCATAATCTAAAGCATGCCATACAAATGACTTATCTGATCCAGCATTTGGAGTTAATTTCATATCAGTATTTATGTAGTGATTTGCACAGATTTTCAGCACTTGGTCCCGTCTCATCAGGAGACGAAATTTGCCAGATACTTTATGTTTCAGTATTTTTACATTTCCAATACCCCTTTCTTTCCATTCTTTAGATTCTGCATCAAAACGAAAGAGCTTTGCTCTGTTACAAAAGAATTCTTCTTCATCTTCCTCACCTGTTTTTACTTCAATCTTGTCAGGGAGTGGCACCACAGGATCAAAATGAGGACCATCATCATCCTCATCTCCACCATGGGTGCTTCCTCCCTCTGTTTCATAACTTCTATTGGCCAAATCTGAATTTGAAGTCATAAAGAGAGGTTTGCTTGGTTCTTGGACACTAAACATATCACTTTTCTCAAAACCCAGGTTTTTGTGTGCATTTTGTCCCATGCTTTCTCTAAAAGAGAGGGCTGGCATAGGTTTATTGCCAAAATTGAAGACATTTCTTTGAGCAGCTGTGTGATCGTTAACTGGTTTTCGTTCGATATATCGATCATCCTGTAAAGGTTTATCAGATGTCAAAAGATCCAAGAGGCTTTCACTGCTATTAAAAGCTGCATTGGCAGGTGGCGTTGCAACTTGAAGAGAAGAAAAGGTAAAGTCTCCATCATTAGACTTGAAGTTAGTGTTGAATTTAAAAGTTTTTTGCTGACTTGGCTGTGCTGGTGTTGTCAGAGAAGTTTTTGATCCTTCTGCTGTTCCTGGCTGTCCAAACTTAGGTTTTGGAAATTCTAACACCTTTGATTCTGCAGGCTTTAATGTCGGTGGCGCAACTGAAGGCTTTGTGAAATAGCCTGGTTCAGGCAATGCTGGATTTGTGCTTGCTGGTGGAACACTATAATTGTAGTAATCATCACCCCCACGAGGAGAAATGAGGCCAGTAGCTGCAGAATCAAAACGCAGAGGTGTGCCATATATTTCTTGGGAAAACATACAAGCAGAAGTGTTTTGCAGAGGTGGTGTATGCATCGGTTGTTGATAAGCATATATATGTTGCTGAGGTGTAAGCCGGTTCATGCCATAGACAGGAGCCTAAAGTAGAAAACAATTGCTTTGCTTATTACGGCAACATACAGGTCAAAGTCAGTAATTTGTGCTGGAGCCCACACAACATGTACACTTGAAAGCAGGCTACACTGTCATACGAGTTTCGATCTAAGCTGATTTTAACTTAGTTTAAACTGATTAGTTTAAATCTTGAAGGGCATACAAAGCCCTATTTTCTTTTGCCACACTACTTCTGGGGAAAAAAAAGAGAAACAAAACTTTATCACACATACCTTGTACGGGACATATACTAATATATTACAAACACATTTTGCTGACTTTTTGTCCCAAACCCCACATCCCCGAAATTAAGCACAAAGATAAATTACCAATTTATCCCTAGCAGTCCAAATTTACCAACCACTATATAAGGAACTGCAATTACACCCAGCTACATATAGAATAAAAAGCAGTCATTTTCAGTAGATCATTGGAAGTAGCTTAAGCGGATAGATTTATTCTCACCTTTGTTGGTGTTACATTGGTTGCAGCAGTTCTGAGAAGATACTGAGAGTTATAGGCAGGTGACTGGTTGTAGTAAACAGATGGGCCAGTGGTAGCAACTAAAAGGAACATCAGGGAAAGAGTTTACACTTGATTTGTTGTTGTTTTGAATAGACCCTTTCCAGCAATCAGTTTTTAACTGGGAATCATTAAGACTTTTCAAAGTATTGCAGAAATGTTTTAGCTGGTTTAGCTAACTGTGTAGATAAAAATTCAGCAGCAACTTACCTGTTAGAGGAGCTTCGTGAAGATTCTGTGCTCTCTGATAACCCTCTGACATTGCATCTGTTCCATAGCTTTCAGCAGGCCACCGATGAGATGTATTTGAGTTAGAATTGCTAAGTTTCATTTCTTGCATTTCATTCTGTCAAGACAGTGTGCCAATCAAAAGCATAAGTATATATTTCATAGGTATTTGTAGAAAAAAAAATAAGGAATGATCCCTACCCTTTTTCTATTTAAAAGCATGTTCAAGCTTGGGAAAATTAATAAGTCAAGAGGTACCTTCCAAAATCATCCAAGATCTGCCCATACAATACAAAGTACTAAGACTGTGTTCTAAAGCCAGAAGTAAAAAAAAAAACAACAACAAACACAGAGACAAGCACATGAGAAGCAAACTGATGAAAGCAGAACTCCTTCTGCATACAGCCCTTAGAAGGGTTCCCTCTGCACCCCTGCTCAAGTCCCAAATAAAGAGATTTCAAGCAAAAAGATTTACTCTTGCACTCAATTTAGGTAGATGTTTAGAGAAGATATTTCCACTGATTTAAGTAGTAGCCTAGGAACTCTAAGTTAGTGCCTGCTATTATCACTAAGTCTTTACCATAACTAAAAGACCAGCTGTTATTCACTGAAGTATGGTGAGAAAATTCTTTACCTTTAGAGCTTCCACTTGCTGACAGATCATTTGAAGTAAAGTTTTGTGATCTTCTGCCCACTGAGGAGGAGTTTTAGGAGAAAACTAGAAAAAAAAAACGTTAATTGAATCTTGTGCATTTTTATTTAAACATAACAATTCCCTGAAATAACAGCTGGCTAATATACCTTGTAGCTCTTAGTAGGTGAAAGAGAGAACTTTGTTGGTGATGGAGTGGAATGTTTCACCTCTGAATCT
Organism: Columba livia; assembly: GCF_036013475.1. Classification (NCBI taxonomy): domain Eukaryota; kingdom Metazoa; phylum Chordata; class Aves; order Columbiformes; family Columbidae; genus Columba; species Columba livia. The sequence continues at coordinate 65,467,047 of NC_088602.1, forward strand.
ACAGCTCGTGAAAGACCATTTCTGAAGGCAGGACTTCCCTCTTCATCATTCTCGCCAAGTTCCTGGATCACTGTATCTAGCATTTCCTTCACAGTTTCAATAGACACCGGCAACTAAAAAGTTAGTTAAAACGTGAGTCATGATTGCAATTCTCACTCAGAGCAAGACAGACTACACTCAGAATTCTGGCTGAACAATTCACAAGGCTTTCATGACACAAATACTGTTTTTTCAAAGCGCTAAATCTGTTAAGACTAATGTAAGAAAACAATTCAGAAAAACATTAATTCTATTTTTTCAAACTTACTGATCTCTATAAAAGGATGGTGGGAAAAGCTGTTTACATTAAAGCTTTCATCCACAGAACTGTCAGAATATTGCATGACCTGCTCAGTTACAGAAGTTACTCTGAGATTATCACCCCACTGGTGTTAAGCAGGTCATTTGTCTTGCGCAAAGAAACTTTAACTTGCTCTAATGCAAAGCCTGGTCTAAAAAAGCTGACATACATGCAAAAGGTTTCATTTTGAAACAGTAACCAATCCACTACATCTCTTGCAACAAGTTTTTAAAGCAAGAAGGACATACTGTCTCAATTACTGAGGGATCCGAGTAGCTTTTCTCGATGATCTTCATTAGATAATGCTTGCTTTTACGAAGATAGGGTTTGTGTTCTTCTTGTTCTTCTGGCAGCATGGCATCATTTTCAATGTCTTCTGCCTTTCTTTGGAAGATCTAAAGAACAGGACACAGATTAATTAGGATCAGTTAGAAGGCAACTGAGTAAAGCAAAACAATTTAGGGTAATGCAATTTATGAACTTACCACAGCAAGATTCCAGTATGAAACCACATTTTCAATAGCTTCAAATGCTAATAGAGCATCATCAGTTTTGCCATCAACTGCATCCAACATTGCAAATGCTATACGTGCCTCTTCTTCATATGCTGCAATATGACAACCCTACAAATAAAGTGAAAGTCAACTCATACCAAACAGTGGAATGATATGTATTTTTCTTCCTATAATCCAGGGAAAATACTTTTAAAGAAAGTTGGTACTAGCAGTGCACAGTGCATTCCAACCACATACACAGTTTTAAAGGTAAGAATAAAGTTGTAAGGACTTTTTTTGCCCCTTTATCATACACTGATACTACCCAATCTCATCATTAACAGTTTTACAGTAATAACAATGAGCTGTACAATGCAGAGAAAAATCCCACCAACTAAGTTTCTGACACAGAGCCTCTCCATGCTCAGCCTCTGCTTAATCTATCTGTACCTGTATGTCTACACTATGGAAGTGCTTGAAAAGAGGATCAATAGGTTCAGGAATGCTTCTCTTCTTTTTAACAATTTCCAGCATAGGTAAAACCTTCTTCCAGTAGTAGACGCTTCGTCCAATGTATTCCTTCTGGTCATAAAAGGAGTTAAGACTAATGCCCTGGTGGAGAAAAGGGAACAGAAGCACACACTGTTTCAACAAATTCAAATAAAAATGCTATTTATACATATCATTCTCCTGTTTTCTTGAGAAGTTCCGAGAGTGCTTCTGTAACACTTGAGAGAAACATTGTGGGGGTTATCTCCAGAGCTATGCAAAATAACATATATGTAGAAAATAACACTACAGTTTAAGACAGAGTACTTCATAGGGTGACTAGAAACTGTTGTCAATAACACATTCTCATCTGATTATCTTCCCCCTCCCCCACACAGTCTGTTCATAGTTTGGAAAATAAGAGAGAAAAACACCTTGGCTTCTGTGTATTTCAAAATAATCTCAGCTTACTGTTTTTTGCAGGCTTTTTGCCCAGTGTATAACTAAGGCAGGTTGAAGGCCATGCTTCTCCAGTGCTCGCAGAGTGCTTATTCCATGCTGTACGATAAGCCTCAGTTTTGCTGCGGTTCCTGGTCTGCATATCAGAAGAAACATTCCTTGATTAGTATTCCCTATTTTTCACTTGTTCACATGTCATTTGCTTGACGAGTACAGCCTACAGTTTAAGCCTTAACCTTCCTCTAGTTTAGAAATACATTGTTAGAAATGGAAATTCCACTCTTGAAAATCTTTCAAACGTATCAAGTCCATACTACCACAAAGCTTCAATGTCCAAATTATGTCAAAAAATAAATCTGACTGTACAAGAATCTACTGGGACCAATCTAAGCTGCTGTAGCAGAAACCGCCTAAAGGCTTAGTGAAACATTTCCAAACTGAAAAAGCCTTACGTTGTTTTTCTCTGAATAAGAGTACGAACAGTGTCCCACCAGGATCTTTGTTTTTCTGTGTAGAGCTGTTTGCACACTGGCAATGGTAGGAATTGAGGCTGATGTGCATCGTAGTGAGAGTTAAACTTCTCTTGCAATTGTAAGTTGCTAGTGAATACCACCCCAAGTAGAAATACCTGGTTTTGTAAAAATAAAAAAAAGGTATTAAATACCAAAAAACTTAAATTGCATAGTATGTTTAATAACTTAGAAAGTTTACTTACTTCAAGGTCCAATAGGCAAATGGATTCAGGAGCATCTGTCTCAAGTCTCGCTGTTTCTTGGGGCAAGTGAAAAAGCTGTTTTAACCATTTGCGTATTGGGGGTAAGACTGACATAGAGTTCCACTGCAAACCGAGCCACACAAGGTGCTGGAGACTGCCATTGTGCATCCGAACAGCACCTACGCAAAAACAAAGTTGGATGCAGATGTCAATATCCTACAAGTCAGCAAGACCTGTATCTGATCAAAAGTGAGTTTCACATTTCACTCTGTCAGTGCAGCCAAAGATACTTTGCAGACCAATAAACACCAAGGTTCCAGCTTTCACTTATGAAAGATTACAAACTCCAAGTTAGCCAAACATATCAAGTAGACAGTTCATCCGAGTGCTCAAGCCATCAACCCCTTAAAGCTTCTGAGGGGCATGACTCTCAGATTTCCTTTCACTTCTATCCTTACCATATTCAGCCTAATACGCAACTACTTTTAGCACTATTTAATTTCTCCAAAATCTTTATGGAATTATTAAAGAAGCACTTCTTTACAAGTCTAAGCCTTGCTTAGGACAGTAGGGCAACTTTGGGTGGCTATTCAAGGTATCTGTCTGCTGCTGCAATATGAAGTATTTGTAGAAGAGCTTCTCGTACAGAAAGTTTTGTTGAGTTTCAGAATGTAACAACTCTTACCAATATCGTATTTATTAAGTTCCACTTGCATTGGTGCTTGTGTACTGACATTCCCAATATCATCTGTGCCAATAAAAGATCCCTCTCTAGAAGCTCCACTCTCAAACAGGCTATCAAACAACGTATATGAACCATTCTTGTTTGCAAAAGACTCCACAATCTCTTTGAAGTCTTGCTTGCCATGGCTTAAGTTCAGCAGCATATGGCCTAGAAAGCAAAAATATCACTTCACATAAATAAAGCAATGAACATGAGAAAAGTAACATTTAATACATTGGCTTGTTCTTGTTACCTAAGGCTGGGTGGGAATCGGGATTTCTCCTTATGAAACCTAGAGATTGTTATGTTCTCCCTGTAATAAGGTCAGTGTTTCAGCACATAGGCTTTTCCAAGCTTTTAGTGACAACCAACCCAAGATATTTGTAAAGCCAGTTCTTTGGGAAAACAAAGCCATCTTCTTATAACTACTACTGTAGTAGCATTACAGCTACTTATTTCAAGGACAGTTGCAATACAAGTCTGTCTTATCAAAATCCATTCTAAAACAATTGAACCTGATATCTAGTGGGTTCATTTGTTTTCATCTAGGCCCTGCAAGAGGATGTAGACTGAAAAACTGCCTATACTTGACAGCCAAAAGCACAAATATGATGAACAAATAAGAGGATGGAAGGACAGGGAAACACTAATCCTCTCCTCTTGGGGCTAACAATACTTGCAAAACTGTATCTACCAGCAAGCAGAAGCCATTTCCAGTAGATTAAGAGACCATACAAGTTAAATCCTATCTTAGTGTGCTGGAAAGGCAAAAAGCATGAAAAAAGCCACACTTGAAAAAAAAAGAACACACTCCACTAGCACACTAAAGAGGGGGGAAAAAATGAAACAAAACAAAAATCCACACACACCACTTTAGGTGTCAGGATCAAACTAGTTTGTTTTGTTGTTTTGTTTTTGTTTGGTGTTTTTCTGGGTTTTGTTCGTTTGTTTTACATATGTAGTCAGAATCCAGAAGATATTGTTGCATATGGAAGTGTTAACATTACATTTCAAGATAAGAAATGTGTTCTTTTACAAACCACTTGACTCTTAAACTACCTGTAGCACTAAAATGGAACTACGCAGCTATTTTTATTACCAGACTGGCTTTTTCGATCACAGGCCAACATTTCTAGCACATCTTGTCCAGTTTGATCCCCCTTTATTAGTTTTGACTTTGGTTTAGGAACCTGATGAAGTAAAGAGAGAATTGTTACAGCTTTTTCACAATAAGAGCAGGTCATTTAAATTAGTCTTAAGAATTAGGAAACAAGTTTCTTTTTAGTATTAGAAAACTATAGAAAAAAATACGTAATTAATTTTAAAGGTACTATGTCACATAGTTCAGGGGGCCAGGAAGTCATCCAAAACGTACAAAACCCCTGGGTGTACAATTATAGCTATTGCAAATAACTTTAAGCATGCACAAGAGCAAGTAATACCTGGAATGCAAGCAGCTAAAGAATTAAACTATATTTTTTTAGTTCTGCTGTCTACACAAGTACATTAGGACAATTCAGTTCATCCCCTTCCCTCTCTATAGCAATAAGCCTAATGCTTAACATATGTATTCAGCTGTATTACAGAAAAGCGAATATACTGCAGGAAATAAACTTGCTAGCCTTAAAGAATCAGGTTACTCCGACAAGGGAAACAGCTGCAGATACACTTTTACCCTATTCATGTCATTTGAAACCTTTTAAAGAATTGTGAAAGAGTAGGGTTTCACGAGTGAGGAAAGAGTTTTTCCTTAGGCACAGAAACTCTAGTTAATCTCAAGAATACAGGAGTTCAACACATGTAAGGCAAGAACATTTCAAGAACTGCATCAGCTAAAGGCATAAACTGAAAATACTTACCTGGAAACTTATCAGATAACAGAGTGCTGCTAGTTCACACACAACTTTCCACTGTGCCTCATTGTGTCGGGCCATTTTCAGTAGCAGAGTTCCAGCAAGCATGTAGAGCTGTCCTTTCATTTCCACAAAGGTACGAGACAGCTCATCAGCCCCATTCACATATGGCTTCAACGAATGAAGCACACGATCAAAACTAAAACATAGAGAAGACTCATTCTAAACAGTGCTGGTAAAAGCTATAGCAGATGGTTTTGGGTGATGATATTTAACTGTGAATCAAGTAACTTCATAAGTCAATGGTTAGTACTGTCTCAGTTGCTTAGAGCCGAGTTGCACTAGAAAGTACGGTAACGGTCTCAAACTCCCAAAGCTTCAACTTGGTTTACTGAAGTAAAACATATTTAATATTACCTAGATATTTACAGTCTTCCAGAATATCTTTGTACAGCTGCTTTCAAAACTATTCTCCCAAACAACATGGATAAACTTGTTTATTGCAGATTTAGAGATATGCAGGAGGCACTAGTCACTCTGCTCTTCCCTTTCCTTCATTTATCAGAAAGGCCAAAAATACAGCTGGACAAGCTCTTTAAAAATAGAAGGTACTGTAGAAATCTGAGTAGCTGTAGGCTAGTACACAACCCCCATTCAGGAGAGGCTTTCCAAAAACCAGTTAAAACACTCTTTCAGTTACCTGACAAAACTACAATGACTGCTAGCATTGCTGTGATCTGGAAGTGGTTTAGATGTAATTACCTTGAAAGGCTCTAATAAAATCGCAGCAAAAACCACAAGATTGTTTTGGTCAATGTTGGAGAAGAAAAAGAAAATAAAATATACTTGGGCATTAAGTATTCCTCATTCATTCTCTGTAATCTTCAAGTATCCATTCAAGATGAACAGACTGAAGAACAGTGTTTTACAAGACAATATAACAGCCATTGCATAATTGAGGAACAAAGGTTAAGTCAATAAAAGCCAGTAAGAAAAGGATGATAACGAAAAGAAAGGAACACAGATCTTAATCAATATATTGACTACGAACATCATTTTGTACTACACTGTAAGTGTGCCACAGATTACATACCTTGAATTCAGCTGGCCCTGTAACACCATCAGTTTTCCCTGAACGAGAGTGTTCTCACTGAAACTGACTTCCTTCTTCCCAATTATCCTATATATCTAAAGTTCCTAATTATTACCATATGTGTTGCGTTCATTTAAAACAAAATGGCCAGGACAAAGCTGATACACAAGAGGTGTTTCTTTTCTGTTTGTTTTTTAAATTGCCTGGGAAATCTGGACTAATCAATTGCTGAAGTACGGAACATCATACTGAAGGAAAAGAAGATGCAAAGTTAATTGACCCAGGATATGAGTCTTTGCCATGGCCATGTGCTGACTACGCAAAACAGGGCTTGCATCTCAGTCTAAAGATAGCTTGGGGTTCAAACCCAGTAAGAACCATTCTTAGTGGCTAGTACAGAGAATCACCTCTCCCCTCCACAATCAAGCAGTGAATTTGAAATGTGATAAATATTGTGACCCAGAAAAAAAAACCACAACAATTATTAGATTTTTTTTTTTCTATAGGAAAGTTAAGACAGTACCTTTCAAGTGCCTCTCTGCATTCCTGAACATCTCTAGAAGAAAGTGTCATTTTGACAAAGCTGGAATAGGCCAGCAGATGATCTTTCTTGATAGCTCTCCAGTTACTTTTATCAGACTCCAAGTCTTGTACAGATTCCAGATATTCCTAAAGAAGAAAGTTCATCACAGGATAAGGAACAGTCATCCTTCCATGAAGGCAAGGGCAGTACTTCTCCAAAACATATTAGTAGCATTTACTGTATAATCCAGTTTCACAGTTGAGACCTTAACATATTCTTCAGCAGCAAAGTTCCAGGGAGCTAATTGCCTGAGCAATTTTATCCCTAATGGAACTGCTGTATCTAACTCAGCTTTTGAAGTTAGAAACTCAATAGCTCTATAAGGTTTAATTTTAGGGAGAAAATTCCCCTTGGAAAAAAAAAAAAAAAAAAGTATTTTGTAATTCCACTGGCTTCAGCAGACTTGCATTTGAAGGAGTTAAATCACTTGAGAAATAGTTGTCAGAGTAATCACACTAAGAGAAACAGACCAGTTAAAAAGATATGGAAGACTATCACAGGATCAAAATATGATTAAACACCTCAAATGTCTCTACAACACAGGAACACCATTCCAAGCTTGACTGCAAAGGTATTTTCTTCTGTGCTTCCTGACAATGGAGTACAGCATCTCTTAATCTATTGTTTGAACGGTAGAGAGCAACTAGTCTGATGTTTATGTAGACATCATCTGGTCTTGCGTAAAGTTCTGCTTGAATCAAGTCAAAAAGCTGATTCCATCCGTCTTCACCTTTACAATCCAGTAACTGCTCCTGTTAAACATGAAGGCAACATGTTAATATTTTGTTTCCCATGTGAGTCTTTTCAGCAACTACAGTACCAGACAGTTTTTTCTCCTCCGCTACGTAGACTACATTACTCAGACTCTTAATAGCTTTCAGGTATTACACAAATTTGATGAAATACTCAAATATTTTAAAATAGAGACAACTATCATAGAAAAAAATACTCAGAAAAATTTGCCTCTTACCAAGGGTAAGTAATGCTTGCCAAACCATTTGGTTCAATGACAGCATACTCTGCCATAGACCACCTTGCTCAAAAAAGAGCCAACCAGAAATCTTAGGACTTCAATGTGGTTGCTGCCGAGTTACACAGTATATACCTCTGCAAAAGTGAGATTGCATGACTGAAAGCTTTTACACAGTATTTGAGAATTACAGCATTTATCACTTTCTGCAGTTTATCGTAATACAGATTTGAAAACCAAAAAGCCTGAGTTCGCAGGCCTGCTACCTTCCTGCTAGTCAGACAACAGAAAGATCAAGTAATGCCTACCTAGTCTTAATTTCTCAGATGTGACAACTAACACAGTTTCTCGGCATTTTCGAGAGGGTTAACCTTGAAGAATTAAAAAGGGTATGAAAGCCTGTAGCTGCAGCTTTCTTGAAAGCTAGACAAAAAGGTCTGACTGCAAAGAAAGTAATATCTAATAGCTTCAATATCAAGGATTTTAAAATAATTTAGCCAGGAAGAGTTTTGTACGAGTTGACATGCAAAAAACACTCCAGTCAGACACTGGAAGTTTCTTCAAGCCGCAGAACAGAGATAACTTGGAATTTACCTTCAACCTGTAAACAGCAGGACTCCCAGGGAAGAGCTTAGCAGCTCTCTCAACCCAGTATTTTGCTCTTCCATCAGTAATGTCATTGTTGCATAGTAACTCTGCAATCTTCAACACAAGATCTTTCTGTGTTGGATTCAACTCCACAGAACGCTAGTTTTTCCCATGCACACACAGGAGGAAAGAAAAAAAAAAAAGTAACTTCATCTTACAATCCATATGAAACAGGAAAGAAAGTTATCTCCCCACAAACAGACCTGTCTCTTCAAATTAAACTTATCAATTATAAAAAAAAAAGAAAAAAAACCAAAACTCCCTTTCTAAATGCCACAACTAGTTCACAGCACCCAGATAAAACAGATGGAATTCAGAAGAGCATAAGAGAAAATGCAAAATCCAGCTCCTCTGCATCTGCCACTAGCTACTGCTATACACAGACAGCAGGACTACAAGAACCTCTATTCTAGCCAGATGTGGACACTTCAAAAAATACTTAAGACACACAGTTTAAGAAGTATGATAGCACTTCATGGAGCTGTGTTGGCAACCAGACTACTGAGCACATCATCTCCCTCCCCAAAAACGGAACAAAGACATTCCAATTACGAATTTGACATTTATGCGCTTGCCTAATCAAAATTAGATTTGCTTCTTCCTTCAGGCCCTGCCCCCTACAAAACTGAACAAAAAACCCACTAGGCCTACAGTCTTCTAGTAGCAACCAGATTCCTGTTGTCATCACAGACCACATTAAGGAATTCTACAACAGTCACAGATCTTTAGTCCAAAAAGCAATATATGACATTGGAAGAGTTTAACAGCAACTAGCACAAAGATCAAGCCCAGAACAAACAAACAAAGAATCAACTTTAAAATATGCTACTAAAGCAAGTGATATCAAGTGAAGAATCTCCTCTGCAGTGCTTCATATACTTTCCATGGTTAAATGTATATCAATAATACAGTTTTTCCAGGAACATTTTTTCTTCTATGAGTTTGAGAATGTCCATCACAGAAGGATTTTACAAGTTCATTTACAAAGGAATAAGGCAGGACATTAGTGGTCAGTGTAATACTTACCTTGTAACACCCAAAGGCCTTTTCTATGTTATCCTCAGCTTCATAAATTTGTCCAAGAAATCTGTGTGCTTTGGGATCTCTCTCTTGTACGTTGAGGTATGTAGATATATACCTATGGGGGAGGTGGGGAAAGTCAGTTACTCGACCAACATTTTTCAATAATACTCCCTTCCCTGACCTATAATGATAACTTAATCTGCCATACAGGAAGCACAGCCTTATTTTGTTCTACATACTTTGCCTGTACCTTAAAGTAAGAAGTAACATTGTTTGACATGTACAGATGCTACTTAACTGTGGGCAAGTATTTACCTTTATTTAAAAAAAAAAAAAGCAACACACTGCAGAAACAGTGAGAACTACATAATACAGTGAGAGGAGAAAAAAAAAAAAAAACAACAACAAAAAAAACCAACCAGGTAAGTTTTTAAGTAACACATAACTAATCTTCTTTCAAGTTGTTGTTTTATAAAGATTTAAACGGCACTCAATACCCACACTTACTGCTACCTTAAACCAGCATGATACTGATCTTGGTTTCTCTGGTTTATTTCATATTCATTTAGCTTTTCTCTTACACTTTAGAGAACAGAAAAACAAACATACAGCAACAAACGTTACCTTTTAGCAAGTTCATATTCTTTTATTTCAAAATACAGCTTAGCAAAGAGGAATCCTTTCATCGATTTCTGAAGAAGAAAAAAAAAACATGACAGACATACTTCAGACATAAGGTACTTTAAAAATAGTTCAATAGAGTGACCCTTCTTTTCAGCAATGCAAAAATACTTTAAAACGACTGAATTTCACAACTAGTTATCAGGTCAAATTCACTCCTCATATTTAAGGATTTGGTTTTGAAGGATGTAGGATTAAGAATGAAAAGAGTAACAGTTTTTACTATAATTGGCAAAGGTTACCGGGCAAAATAGAGATTACAAGTGAATCAAGAAACAAGCCCTTAAACATATGACATTTCATAAACACTTCTGAATAAAGAGAAGAATGAAAGAATGGGGTCTGCTACATTTAATCCCTTTTGTTGCAATATAGCAAAGCAAATAAAAATTCCTACAAACCAAGAGAGATCTGTGGTTCAGCCCCATTGTAGCATAGTGTCAGACACAAGAAAAAACAATTTCTACCTAAATCATTCTCAGTTTGGGTAAGAATGTATTTATGCAGTAGTTTATTTCTGATGTTGCCAGCCTAAGATAACTTGGGCTTCAGCACAACAGAAGGAGAGGGGTTTTTTTTGTTGAATTTGGTAGGAATATCAGAACAATTAGAGAGCATCTCTGATTCTGGCAAATAATTGACATTATTTGGTCTAAACAGCACCCAAATACACACTCTATAGGCAAAAGGTGAAACATCTCCAAGTATATTTTTTTACAGGGCAGAACAAGGAAGTAAAAGGTAAACCAAAAAGAAACAGAGAGGAGGCAGAGGGCTAGACAGCAAAAGCATGGACAACAGAAAAAGGGTAAAAGGAATGAGCTAAAGAACTAAGTCAAGCAAAAACCTCAAGATAGAATTAAACGAGGCAGAAATTTAAACCTTGAGATTCCCAGTATCAGTTCAAAAGCAGATTTTGCTTGTGAACCAAGAAATAATGGAGCTAGTTACATCTATAATTCCAAACAGGTGTGTACATTTTGAATACACTTGAACCACTCATCTTCCTCCTTCTGCCATCCCCTCTATTCATACAAAACTTTCAGAAATACTTTAGAATGAAACCAGGCCTCCTAAGATACTTCAAGTTTTCAGTCTGTATTTTTGAAGTATGCTATAAAAAGGAAACATTGAAATTGTCAGAGTGGAGTCACACTTGGCATCTCCTTTTAAACACAGATGAAACCTCAAAATAACTGCTTTGTAGCCTTATAAGCACACACCCATTCCCCCACCCCCCCAAATCAACATAAGAAAACCAGTAACTATTTCCACCATTGACTAAACTATACAATTAGTTGTTAGCATTACTTAAAAACAAACAAAAGTTAAATGTGCACCAGTTGGGCTTCAGCACAACAGAAGGAGAGGGGTTTTTTTTGTTGAATTTGGTAGGAATATCAGAACAATTAGAGAGCATCTCTCATTCTGGCAGTGATATATTTGACATTATTTGGTCTAAACAGCACCCAAGTCAATTAAACACAGTCACAGGACAACTTTGTTGCTGTTGGGAAAGGTACAAATGATGATGAGGTACACAAGCCCTGCATAAAGGCCCTACTGCATAATGATGAACACGGATGCATTCATGCTATACAACATACTGCTGAATATTCTACCTCTGCAACAAAAATCAGTTAAAAGCAGCAGAACAGGATCTTTCAGGATTAAATAGCTCCCAAGAAATGCAGCAGACTGCTGTGACCTGTATACCATTTTCCAGATATAATAGAAAGATAACCAGTCATGCAGAGTTCCTCACTCTTCTTTCCAGTTACTAAAATACAGTAGGAGAGTTATTTTCCTCCAAGTTCTCCCTCTCTTAACGCTGTTACTTCACAAGGCAGTCATACAGACAAGAATACTAATCACACAGCAGAAAGAAAACTGAAAGTGTCTCACATATTCCCTTTTTGACTTCTTTATTTTTCTGAATAAATGAAACTCGGGAAACTCATGAACTACACTCTCACAAAACTGAAGAACGCTCAATTTAGAGAGTCTGTGGACTCTTCAAAGCTACACTAAGGCTTACCAGGTGTAAAAGGCAGGTGCACAGCCCTGGTAAAACCACTGCTGCTGGTTAGGGAAAGCACCTCTAGCAAGCGAAACCCCAAGCCCTCCCTCACAGCAGCTTCCCTTAGCTCACTCGACTTTAAGAACCCCTGAGTAAATACGGACTCAGACAGGAGTCATACGGACCCAGAGACACCATAACCCCCTTTCCCTCTTACCAACAGGGATGAGGAAGGACAGAGCAGACCAAACCCAAGGACCTCACCGCTCGACACGGCGCGGGGAGCTCCGGCACACCCAGTCATCAACCCGGCCCTCCCCGGGGCTTTTCCGTGCCGACCGGAGCAGCAGCCAGGCCTGCCGCCTGGGCGGGAAGCGGCCGCCGCTCAGCAAGCGAGGGATGGCCGCCACTGCCGCCCCACGCGAGACGGGAAAGGACGCCACCGCGGGCCGCACCGAGCCAGGACGGGCCGGGCGGCCGCCAGCAACCGCAACGCCGTCCGGAGCCGGCGTCGGAGAGAAACGCAAAGCCGCGGGAGGTTCCGCCGGCAGCACTCACCTCTCTGGGAGAAGGCGCGGCGGCCTGCACGGAGGCGACGTACCGCTCCACTTCGGGCTTCGTGCGCCTCATCATGGCGCCGCGGCGGGGGCCGCGCCCGGCCTCCCTCACTCCCTCCAGGCGGAACGGCTTCCCGGCCGGCCTTCGCGCGGCGCCTTCGGAAAGGAAGGAGGAAGCGACGAAAGGACGCGGCGGCCGCTGGTGCGTTACGCAAGTTCCCGCGCAACCGTACAGAGCACTCGGCTCCGGCGAGTGCGCAAGAGCCGTCCCACGCCCTCCCCCCGCGTCCGGCCGCTTCCCATCACCGCCCGCAGCGGGGAGGGCGGCGCCTCGGCGGGCACCGCTCTCTGCGCATGCGCGGAGGCCTTGTATGTGCGGAGGTGGAGCAGGAGCGCGCAGTCTTTGCAGGGTGGGGGCAGCGGGACGTGGTTCTCTGCAGGCCGATCGCGGTGGCGGGGGGTCCGGGCCGCTCTCTTTCCTTCCCTCAGGGAGCCCGCCTGGTGAGGCGATGGTTGAGCCTCTCTTCGACCCCCCCGCGAGGCCGTTGGCCGGAGGCAGTGAGGGGCGCGGCCGAGGTAACGGCGCGGCTTAACGGCTGCCGGCGTCCCTGTGGAGCTGAACTTCAAGAGGCAGCTCTGTTGGCTCTGTTGCTACTAGAGCGGCTTCCATTTGTGCACCGGCCTTGGCTGTCACGGAAAACCTTCACGTGTGGAAACAAACCTCAGTGTTTTTTCACCAAATATTGCATCTCGTGGCTCATCAAAACTGTGAATTTAATCCATAAGCATGGGCCTTATTACTGGGATCCAGCGTTCTAGAAAATGAGTTTCCAAATCCTCTAGCAGTTACGGTGAGAAACTGCTATTTTCCTGCCACTGTGAAGAGCGTAGTTACACTCTTATTCTGAGGCACAGCTGGGAATGTGGATGAAAGATGACAAGATCAGCAACCCTCGAAACAGGTGGAATTTGCCAAGGTTACAGTTGTGAAAGTTTGGTGACGCTGAGCACTCGTCGTTGCTCTGTAGCCCGGAATGTAAGGGTAGTTACATTTATACAGTCGTAAAATTACATTCGGCCCGTTGAAGGCAACCGCGAGGCTGATGTGACCCCCGCTGGAAATGAGTTTGACGCCCCTGCCCTACCGTGTGATTCCCAGCTGGCAGGCTGGGGTTCTGCTCACTGGATTCGCCCATCCCATCTCTCCTCTGCCACCGCAGGCGCTTTGGGCAAAATTAGGCCACTGGGCTCTGTCTCCAGAGAAGCATCATTAAAAATGTGTCCTGTTTTCAATCTTAAGCAGCCCACTGACAGCCATATAATTTCTGTTATGCATAAGAAGTACTGACATCCCCAAAGCTCTTACCATTTTTTGCCAGAAAAATTAATAAAACATAACCCAGCTTGTTCCTGTAAGGAGATGAGCAGCATCCATGTGACAGCCTGGCTGAAAGAATTAACCCTCTCTTATATTATTTGCTTTATTAACAGTGATTTATTTAGACGTTGGATTTAATTTCCTAAGAAGAAAGAGGATCTGGATTTAATTCTCTAAGAAGAAAGAGGATCTTTTTTTCTCTGTACTTTTTTGGATGGTGTGTCTACCACTGGGATTGCCAAACAATTTATCAGCACCTGCCAGGCCCAAGTAACAGAAGTTGTGGTGCTGTTGTGGAGCAAAATGCTGGAGTTGGCTCACTGGAGGAAACTGATGGGGAGCCATAGGAAATTGCCTTCATTCAGCCCCAGTGCCTTGACACTGGTCACCTTCTTGCCCATCCCTGTGAAAGTGGCACCTCCGTGTTGTCCCCAGTGATGACACCACCAGGAAGGCAGCTCCAGTTGACTCTAGTGCTATCCTCTGCAACCTGACTTAGCTCAGCCCGGCTCACTGTCTGAGCACAGGCCTTGCCACTGCCGATAGCAGAAGGGCTTTAGGCTCAGCTTTTTACCCCTACGGCTACATCCATTGGGCTTCTTGAAGTGCTCCTTGTTGTTAGTGTAAGCAGGGGCTTCAAAATTGATCCTGCGCAGCAGGAAGGGGCAAAGCTTCTGAGGCATCCCTTTCCACATCCCAGGCTCATAGCCTTCTTCGAGAGACACAGTAGGGGTCATGTAGAAAAACAATAATAAACTCTGCCTCTTTCAGGAAAGTATGTGCAACTATGCAAAATACTAGTAATACTGACAGACCAGGAAGTGAGCTTCAGCACCAGACCTGTAATTGTCCAGCCTGCCTAATTGCTAACATGCTCCCTGGATCTGTTTTGCGACTGCTTTTAATTAATTATCTTCATGACAATGTCCAGGGTTATTTCAGTGATCGTTCACTCCAAAGACAGCTCCCAAGAGAGCAGTATGGATTTGGGGAACCCTGCACTCAACATAAGACCTCAATAATAAAATAAGTTTACCATGAGGGTGATTATTCACTGGAACATATTGCCCACAAAGGTCTGTGAAATCTCCTTCCATGGAGACACTCACAGCTTGGCAAGACCTTCAATACTGATCCAGCTTTGAAGTTAGACCTGCTTTGAGCAGATGGTTGGGCTAGCTGATCTCTACCCCTTCCAACCAACCTTTTTCCATGACTCATCAGGCTTTGGACCCTCAAGTACCCTCACATACTCTCAGTGCTACATCATGGGGTCTGAGATACAAATGCTCATGTTCATGAAATAGAAACCACTGCCTTGGTGAACCATAGCACAGTGTTCACCACTAGAAGCTTGGAAACAGAAAAAAACCATCCCATCATAGGGTCACAGGGCCTCCACAGGGTCCAGGGGAGACCTGTGGCTGTAGAGTGGCAACCAGGCTGCTATGTCATAGTAGAATGTAGCCCCAAGCAATTTGGACGTGAGCCAGGTATTGCCATTTAGTCTCAGGATTACGGACCCTCCCTGATCCTTTAAGCAGCAGGGCTGCACATACGTAGGCTGGAGGAAAAGATGTACAGTCATGTGGAAAACCTAGGACAAGAAGTGATTACAATTTAGAGGAAGCACTGCTGAGTATGATCTACTGAATCCATGGCATGGTCTGAAATCCCAGCAGTGCTACCATTCTAGTTATGTAAACATTTTTTTGGTGACATTTTAAGCTCTTCTAGTCTTTAACATAGTCAGGACTGCATTCAGTTACTGAACTGTTGCAGTATTGTTTGGATTTCTCAAAGGGAAGTGCAACTTAAAAAAAGTTCAGTGGCAAGTTCACTCTGTTATTTACTGCATGGAGGGAATATGCCAAGTCAAATGCAATTTTCTCTCCAGGTGCCTGTACCTGTTCATGAAGCAAACTTTCAGGCATCTTCTCTCCCTGATAATTGTTTACTCCAGAGCCTGTGTCTTGGAGTGCTGCAGGCAAACTTTCAGGCGAGGCCTGTATTGGTTACAGTGCAAACTTTCAGGATTCTTCTCCCCCTTATAACTGTTCGCTCTGAAGTCTGTATTTTTGAGCTCTGAAGGCAAACTTTCAGGGGAGGCCTGTAACTGTTCACAAAAGCAAACTTTCAAGTGTTACCTATCTGATAACTGTTTGCTCTGGTGTCCATATTTTAGGGCTCCAGAAGCAAACTTTCAGGTGAGGCCTGATAACCGTATCCAGGGCAGACTTTCAGGAAACAAAATTCTCAGAAAAAAAATTTAATGGAGTAGAAGAACAAGAGGGCTGGCTCAAGCTGAGTGCCTGCACAGAGGTCCCACCTGAGCCTAGAAAACCACAGACTTTTATATCTTTCACAAACCATTCATACCACAATTCAGTCCAATAGCAATATTTCACTTTGGAGTCTTCTTGCTTCTCATTGGACCTTTTTCACTGATCTCATATGTACCTTTGTTTTGTTTAGCTGTAGACATTTTTTATAGTCCATAGCCTTGTAGGTGCTGTTTTGTCTGAATAAATCCTTTTTTTCTCAGTGAAGTGCAAAACAGGCCTTATCTTGCAAGTGTTCAGTGTAGTTGTTTTTGGTAAATATGAGCAGTACTTTACAGCTTAAGTTTTCAACAAATCCAGCTTACTAAGTAACATGAAGCAGAGAGTATATTAAAAATCACATGACTTTATACTTCTCGATGATTCTTTATATTCAGTATGCATTTACTTCTATTACTTCTAATGCATTTACTTCTCTTTACATGCTAAATGATTAATATGAAACTTAGATTGGGCTCATCCACAGGTGTGTGAGTAGTAAAACCATCACCATACAGCCATCTTATTTCACAGAGAGAGCTTAAAGTAGGCTCACTCAGGCTGTCATATTTATAGAATAAAGTGGTTGACTCACAGTCAAATCGCATACAGTGGGAAAGGTCTGCCTGAGATTCCTTGCACCCACAACTCATCAGCGTTCAGTTGCCGTTCTGCTTCCTTGTGGCTTTCCCAAAAAATCTTGGCGTGGCTACAGCTCAGGCCTTTCCCTCCTCTAGAACTTGGACCAAACTGCTGCTGGTTTGGCTGGCGGGGGTGGGTCAAGTGCATCCCTCACAAGCATTCAATAACTATGTAGAATAAAACAGTAAAAAAGTACCCTACCTAACATTAAATTGGAAGTTTGGGGTGACAGTTTCATTACAGTGAAAGGAAGAGAAAAAGATAGAAAGGTGTATGTTTTACACTCATACACTTAAATGCCTGTTTTCTATAGGAAAACCTAGTGACTCTGCCAATTCAGAAAATATCCAGATGCATCAAGTTGTTCTTTATGAAACAAGCTGTGGTTTCTTTCATGAGCCTAAGCAGCGGGATACTTCGGAAAGGCAGATGTCTTCTTTAAATCAGGATAAAGAGGAAGTATTTACATAGAATCATACGTAAAAGCATGGGGAACCGAGAGAGTCTAGTTGCCTTCCCACCCTTCTCAAGCAATCACTTAAGAGAAGTGATACAAGGTTTAATAACATAGCCTTTATTGATGACATTGGAAAGCAGATATTTTGGAGCAACTAATTTTTCATTAACAGGAAAGAACATTTTGCTTCCTAAAATGTAATTACATAATATCTGTCTAAGTCACTAATTAAAAAAAAAGTTTGCATACTTCATAATGTAGTACCATCAAGAAGTTCTAAGTAACTATTTTCTATAAGAAAGGAAAAAATAAAACAGAATTGCATGGACAGAAGTCAATAGTATAAAACAATTAAATGTACGTTATAAAGAGTTCTGATGATTTGTGAGCTCAGTTCTTGGCTAAACAAATAGATCCTAGCAGGATCAAACCTTGTATATTTACACTCATAGGTGTAAAAGTAACATTGCCAGTTAATTGAAATACGCATTTTCAGTATTGTTCTGAAACTTAGTGAAGTCCAGAAGTTAAATTTTAAGCTCAGGTATTCACATTTGAAACAAAATAGTTCTCGCATCCTGTATAGTTAAGGCAAAGTATGTTATCTTTTGAAAATACCTTGTATATGGTTTCTGCATAAAAATATGAAATAAAAAATAAAACTATATATATATATATTTAATGGAACACTGTTATGTATGGTCCAGCAGAATAAGGCACAAAAAGTAAACAGAATGCAAAAGCATATATAAAAGTTAATGTGTTATTTTGAGTGGAATATAGCAAAGTTCAAGTAGTTCTGAGTATGCTCATTTCTTGCACCAGGAATATATATTTTATATAGATATTTCATGCTAAGCCAGATGTACTAAGATTCATCATGTAAGCATAATCTATCAGAAGCAGGTCGTTTGTACAGTGACTGTATGTAGAAGTCTGATACTCTTCAAACCACCTCAAAGAAAGACCCTTTAGTGAAACCACTTGGCCTGAAATCCAAGTGTCACTTTTTCCACGAGGTGAAGTATGTTGGTTTCTTGCCCAAGTCACTTGACTTGGGCAAGTTTTGTGTACATGCTTAATTTGAAGGCTAATACTTTAATGAATATAAATGACAATAGATGGTCCTAAAGTTGGACACATTTGCACAGTTTGTTTTTGCAGGTATTCACAAGCAAATTTTCTGTCTGTGAATTCCCACAGAGATTACTGTGCAGAATGGGCCACTTGCATCAGTTCAGCTGCATTAAAAGAGTCAAAAACATTTCAGGTGAGCTGGTATTTAATTTAGTTTGGAAGTATGGTCTGCTTATCAACAAATAAGCATAAATGTACATGGATAGAGAACAGAAAATCTTAAGATATTTTGATTTGATAAAAGGCACACATCATAATTTGTTGTCTGATCGCAGACTCAAAGCAGCACCCCTCCCACCCAGTAATATATATAAGATTTTCACAAAGGAAGGGGACCAGCTGAAGCCTTTACTTCCTTCCCAAAGTTTCAGCTAGTTTCTTCAGTCTTTTCTTCAGCTCTAGAGGAAACTTCTCGTAACACTTTTTGCAGACAGGCTTCATATCAAACTCAACAAATTTGTTCCTAAAACAACAAAGCAAAAACCAGACAAAGTTTTAGCAGCAGGGATAGTGGGGGGGAAAAAAAAAGTATCCTATTAAACGTGCACAAGCAGAAGATCACAACTGCAACTTATACATATAAATATGAAGTTACTTTCACAAGGTTATACATTGTAAAGAGTAATTACAGTACCCTGTTGAGTGAGTTATGTAGTTTTTACCCAAACGTCCATATTTATTAACTGTCATTTGAAAAGGCTTTCAAACCTAACTGCAGAGCTGAAGAGACGAAACATAAGGTAACAGAATAACAACTTAATGTTGAAGTTGCAGTTGTGTGAAAAATATTTCGGTTTTGATTGGCATAAATTCATGCAATAACTGAAAATAAAAGCTTCCTTAGCACTGACCAAAGAAGAAAGGAGCAGAGGTGGTGGTGAGAAGGAAAAAAAGTTTACAAACAGATTGGCTTTTTCTTTTTCTGCTTCTCTTTATCCTTTGCTTCACGTTCCCGTTTGGCAAGTCGCCGCTTAAATTCATCTGGCATTTTCTCATAACAGTGTTTGCAGACAGGTTTTAGATCAATTTCAACAAACTTATCCCTTTAGAGTTAAACACAGAAAAAATAAAGGACAGAAAAGGAGAAGAGTTAAGAAGACTGAAAGAAGACCTGAATACATAGCTAAAAGAGATGTAAATTAGTAAGTGGAGCAAGAGGAAGAAAGATGCACATATTTTCTTAGTGCTGCTTGTATGTTTTTCATACCATCACAGTTACACTACAGCAACACTTCAAAGATAACCACTGATATGTTTTGAAGGCATCACACTTATTGGTAAACTTACTTGAGTGTTAACTTAGTGTTGCAAGTTGAACAAGCGAAACAGTGCACACACCATGCCTTATTCAGAGCAGACACAACTAGGGCGATGGGGAAAAAAAAAAGATATCATTAGCATTGCAGACAAGAAAAAAAAAGATATTACAAAAATTTTAAGCTCATGAGACATGAAGAACAGTCATTTGGTTTTTGTCCCAAGTATTCTGGACCATCCTGAGAGGCGATGTTATCAATGCTTACAAACATCTGAAGGGTGGATGTCAAGAGGATGGGGCCAGACTCCTTTCAGTGGTGCCCAGCGATGAGGGGCAACAGGCACAGGCTGAAGCACTGGAGGTTCCATCTGACTATGAGGAGAAAGTTCTTTACTTTGAGGGTGCCAGAGCACTGGAACAGGCTGCCCAGAGAGGCTGTGGAGTCTCCTTCTCTGGAGACATTCAAAACCCACCTGGACACATTCCTGTGTGATCTGCTCTGGGTGAACCTGCTTTAGCAGGTGGGTTGGACTAGATGATCTCCAGAGGTCACTTCCAACCCCAACCATTCTGTGATTCTATAACAGTAATGTGGCAAGACTGGGAAGGCACATGTGAGTGTAGCGCAGCAGGGCTATGAAGCATTGACAAAACTGTCTCTGAGGAGACATACAATGCTGTGTTCACCAGAAAGACCAGTTTAACCCATTTCTGCCTCCTGTTGCCTGCTTCCACCTCACAGCATGCTGACCTCAGGCAACTGCTTTATGAGGCCGTATTTCCAACTTAATCAGGAGACTATGACAGCTGAATAGCCATCCAGCAAGAAGGTGTTTTATGTTTTCACTCGGTGTCATCTCTCAGCTCCTGTTCAGGCTGCAGAACCATTGACAGGAGCGCTTGCCCAGCCAAAGGAAATAAAGTCAAGCCAGCAGTCAGGATGCTGCTGGTAAAACAGCACTACCAAGGAGAAAAAATTAATGGACTTGAGGGATAAATTACTTGATCAAGACAAACTTGGATGTATATTTGTTCTTTGCTTTGGAGAGAACATAACTATTTTCTCTGTTCTCTATATTTTCCTCTCTTTCAATTTACCTTCCCACTTTTTCCTGACACAATTTGCCTCTCTTCTAATCTAAGTTAGAAGATGCAGGACAATGGTTTTCTCATGAAATACATTTTTCAACAACAACCAAACTAGAGCGTTGTTATGCAGAGCTTTTTTTCCTGTACTATGGGACAAGCACGTTCACAGATGCATAATTATTCCATTGCTTGCCAAAATAATACTATTTAAAAGAAAGTTTATGCTCCCAAGCAACCTCTGCAATACAGTCATAGACACTCTCCTGAAAAAGTGCTGCCACAGATGTTTGTTTCACCAGAGAGATCAATACTAGATACTTAAAATTTGTGACAGCAGTGTCAAATTTGTGTGCAGAAATGAAAGAAGAAATGTACCTGATGATGTACATTGAAAATAAAGAAATTACTGCATTACACTATATTCTGTTCAGGTCAGAGACCAAAATACGCAATATGGGTGTCAGATTACATGGTGAAGAGTTAGAAACACACAGAGATGTAGTTATCTGAATCTTTTCATTCACCTCAAGATCCAGTTCTGCTCATTCTAGTAGGATTTTATGGAAAAGAAGGACAGTGTTTCCTCCAAAGCATTTTGGATTGTAGCTCTGCAGGTATAGTCCGGTCCAGACAATGTGGGGAAACCACATCACTGGAATGTAGGTCTCACCTGGTAGTTACATGACTGTAAACTAGTTTACGTCTCTTTTTACACACTAGAGGCTTCCTCCTGCTTTGCTACGGGCTTTGGCTTAGGTGAAGATAACACTGGTATTACAGTATTTACTTCAGGCAGGGGTAAAAAGGCACATAACAATGTTGCGTTATTTCAGGTAGAATAATTTTCTTTTTGGCATTTTATCATTGTTGTCCAAAAAAAACCCATCCAAAACACTTCCCACCCTCCCTGCCTCAAAAAACCCTCTAAACTTAAACCACTTGCTTCCAGTTCTGCATTTATAGGACACATTTTTCCAAATACAATCTTTCTTGGGTTTGTGATATTATTATCAGCCTAGATTTTTAAAAGATGGGTGCCCGTGATAGATAGGTAAATATTTCCAGGAACCAAACCGAAATAATGGAAACTAGGCACCTAAAAAAAAATAATCCGAGTGCCCACCCACATTTTTCACTATTTAAGTACTTTCAAATTTGGTTCATGACCCCTGAATTCCTTTGAGGAGATGCCCGTGTGGTCATCCTTGCCCTTGCATGTGTTCTTGTTTGAAGCTGGTGCAGCAGGAAGCCACCCCAGTGCATCTCTCAGCATCCATGGCCTTTGCATCTCACTAAGGGGTTTCCAGTTGGCCACAGTTCTCTTCAGCCCCTGGGTGGTCTTCTACCATCATGAAACACTCACTGTAAGGCTTTCTTACCATTTGGTCTCTGAATAATCAGCTCTAGCCTAATTTCTGATTAAGAGAATGGTTGGTTTTGTTTAAATGAGAGCAATCAAGAATTCAACAGGAGGCTGCTTTTCCCTTACTTCCACTTATAAAGAGAACTTCCATCAGAAAGGAACATTGAGGAAACAGTTACAAAAGTGCTTACCATCTCCTTCAATCACACGGTTGCAATGGAAGCAAACATCACCAAATAGCTGAAAAGGAAAGAGAAGTAAATAATTGTTAAT
This sequence comes from Columba livia, assembly GCF_036013475.1. Lineage (NCBI taxonomy): Eukaryota > Metazoa > Chordata > Aves > Columbiformes > Columbidae > Columba > Columba livia. The sequence goes on from NC_088602.1 coordinate 65,489,614, forward strand.
GTAAGGATTTTATTGAGAGTAGCTTCTCAGACTAACAAAATAACTATATATGGGCACAATAGCTTTCCTATTTATTTCAGTAAAATAAAGAGAATGCTGGCAAATTTGGTTTGGTTTTCGAAATGCGTTTTGCATCATGTTCTGACAAAACATCTTTATAATATTACAGACAAAAACATTTGTTTACACCTGTTTGATCCTCTGCAAATATGATTTTGTTTTAACATTTCTCTAATCCTGAACATCTGAAATACAGCAATCGGTGTCACATACACAATATTACTAATCAGCCAATTTAATGTTTGAACTTACATGCATGACTAGAACAACATATTGCTCTTTCTGGTAAAAACTGTAGGGAAATGTTATTTTTATTAAAAAAAAAAAAAGGCCACAAATAATTCATTCTACTTCCAGGCTTAACATTTGTCTACAACACAACAATTAAGAAGTGCCTAAAAATTCATGTGTCTTTTCTAAGTTTAGTAGTTAACCCAGTAAGAAGATATGCACACTACATACAACTCCTGTCTGGTACATGTACTTGCCCCATTATGGCTGCAACACTATGACTACTCATGTCAAGGCATTTATTGTCTACAAGTATGCCAGCAACATCTCAATCATCTGTCCCTCATCACTGACAAATTAAGAATCTGTCTGTAATTAGCAGATGCCTTACAACTCCCAGATGTAACCCCTAATCTTGTATTTATACAAGCAAAGAGGTGGACGTGACACAATGCAGATTGTTTCCAAATAAAAAAGGTCTATACGGTGGTGATGCTGGACTGCACAACTAAGGGAGTCTGGAGAGAGATGGTACCATGCGACATTACTCCTATATAAATGCAAGTGGTCACTAGGTGGTGTCCTCTGACAAATTCAGTCTGCAGTCTTCAGCAGCCTAATGAATGAGCTGGGTGATGCAGCTGTTAACACACATTTATCTTAGAGTAGCAGCTGTAGGGAAAAAGCACAGTACTCACTAGGGCCTCGTCTCAAACCGCAGCTACTGAGTGGCAAATCTCCTTTAACTTCTTGGGAAAAATTGGGTGCCACAGAATCATAGAATCATTTTGGTTGGGAAGAACCTTTAAGATTATTGAGTCCAACCGATAACATGTCACTGCCAAGTCTACCTCTAAACCATGTCCCTAGGAATGTCATCTACACATCTTTTAAACACCTCCAGGAATGGTGACTTTACCACTTCCCTGGGCAGCCTGTTCCAATGCCTGACAACCCTTTGGGTGAATAATTTTTTCCTAATATTCAATCTAAACCTTCCCTGGCACAACTTGAGGCCATTTCTTCTTGTCCTGTCACTTGTTACTTGGGAGAAGAGACCAACCCCCTCCATGCTACAACCTCCTTTCAGGTGGTTGCAGAGCGTGATAAGGTCTCCCCTCAGCCTCCTTTTCTCCAGGCTGAACAACCCCAGTTCCCTCAGCCTCCCCTCATAGGACTTGTTCTCCAGACTCTTCACCAGCTTTGTTACTCTTCTCTGAACTTGCTCTGGCACCTCGGTGTCTTTCTCAATGTCATTAGCTGCTCTGATCTCATAGACAAGTAAAAGTTGGTAACAGCTCTACTTAAGGACCACCAAGCTTGCACAACTTGATACTGACTGTCCTGGCTAGACTTTGTGAAATACCTCCAGTTTTCTTTCTCAGCACCAGACCAGCGTATAGAGAAATCCGTATAAATTAATTGCCACTGAACATTGACTAATTGGCCTTACACCCACAGGTGCCTATAAGAAAACAGAAGAATGTTCACGGTTTTCCATCTCTACCTTATAAAACCAGTTATGAACCAGTTACCAATTAACACCATTTTATGAAATTTGCAACCTTACCTGATTGTAGTGGGTTTCACAATATGCCAAGCCTTTTCTCTCGTAATGACGATGACCCAGGAATGGCTTTTCACATTTTGCACAAACAAAATGCTACAAAGAAAATTGCATACATTATTTTGGATTACTTGGAAGTAATGGTATTTTTTTTCTGGAAAGCAAACCAACCAAGCCCAGTACTGAACATAACTGAGGTCTACTGAGCTAGCTGTGCCATCTTGAAAAGGAGAGTTAATTTTTTTAATTTCTACATTTAGACTATTAAAATAATGCTCCTTTTAAGGTCTTCAACATTTCAGTCCAAAAGTTACCCAAAATATAAATCAAGCAAAGAGATTCTGATGTTATTAGTTAGCAGAATGGAGAGACTTTAAATCATTTGCACCAACGTTAGACTCCTGTGAACATGTTTGCTGAAGGAGATTTTCAAAACAACAAAAGGAATAAACTGTTTGTCTTCCTAAATCTTCTACATGGCCTTGAAATGCGAACCCTCACATTAAGTGCTTTAGAGGTATTTACATGGCAGGTGACTCTGGAAGGCATAAGGGTGTTATGATGCTCAGTAATATTACGGTTGCCACAGAATTTTACTGCCTTTCCACATGTACTGTCTTTCACTCTGAAATTTTCTTCTGTAAGTGCCTCGTCTGATTACTGATTTCAGCTTCACAGTCAAAGCTCTCTGTAAGGTAGGAGATAAATCCCATTTCACAGCAGAACACCAGCCACAAGAAGGTTGAAGATGGGACTAGGAGAAGGCGTTTACCAATCACTGCTGAATACTTTGCTAATCCTTTCGTTGAAACTGATCGGCAAAATCCCAGATAAGTATGTTAGTATTTATGTTTCGAAAAGAAAAGGTATTATCTGATGTTTACCTCCACATGCCATTGTTTGCCCATAGCATTCACCACCCGGCCTTCAATTGGTCTTCTACATGCCCCACAGATGGGGACACCCATTTTGTCGTGGCAGGGTAAACAGTATAATTCTCCCTTCAACTCACGAGCATCAGCAGTAAGTTCCTTCCTGTTCAAAAGTTAATGAATTGAGAGCATGAATAAAGCCACTGAACAATGTCAACTCTTCAGAGTTTCTGAAAAGAAAAAAAGAATTAGCATTTGTTTCAGGAATTGTATTTGTCCTACAGTAATGCAGCAGCATCAAATATGACACAGTTCAACACAGTTCAGGACCGATCAAGTCCACAGTAAATTGAGAAGAAGCTGCTAAGACAGATGCACTACGTCTCTCTGAGAACAGTTACTGAGCTATTGTCATTCTGCATTCAGGTTATGTAGCACAAATGTGTGTGTGCAATCCATAGCTATGTTTGGCTTATAGTCTGGCACACTTATCACCAGTTTATTTTAGATTTGCATACCTGTAACTGAAAGTAAAATGTATTCCTCTACCTCTAGGTACATTTTCCCTGTTGTATCAAACTTCGGAGAAAGAAAACTACAGACCTCCATGAGCTGGCTATGCTTATTCATTGCCAATTGCAGAATTTCATACACTCTACTTTTCAGTAATTTGCGTGGTTGGAATACTTAGATCAGCTAAACTTTAAATGCTACTGTACTCCCAAGTGGTTGCCACTGACACAACACCATGTTATTTCGATCAGGCTTTGCTATGGCACTGAAATGATCACAGAGTCACAGAATGGTTGGGGTTGGAATGGATCTCTGGAGATCATCTGGTCCAACCCACCTGCTAAAGCAGGTTCACCCAGAGCAGATCACACAGGAATGTGTCCAGGCAGGTCTTGAATGTCTCCAGAGAAGGAGACTCCACAACCTCTCTGGGCAGCCTGTTCCAGTGCTCTGGAACCCTCAAAGTAAAGAACTTTCTCCTTGTGTTTAGATGGATGATAGCTTCCTTTTCACCAGAAATAAACAACTAACATTCTCTGCTATATCCTACAATGTCCCCTGATCTCTGCATCAGTGCAGGATGTAGCAATGTGCAGCTTCATGTACTACAGTTGCAAAGGCTGATAAAATGAGGCAGGAGAAAGTTTCTAAGAAATGTATAGGCCTTAAAAGGAGAGAATAAGGTTTGCATGCCACTCATCTAAAAAGAAATAACATAGGCAAGATAGTAACTTGAGCAGCCGAAGAAGACTGCTTTTCTTCCTCTCCTAACAGAATAACAAGCTATCATTTCACTACTACAGAAACCATTATCTGTGTCCACATTTCCCAAGGTACCACGTTGCCCTGCAGAGCCCAAACCTTTAACTACTCCCCAACAGCTCAGCTGTCATTTGAACTAAAGGCCCAACTCCAGCACCCTAAAAGCAGCAACACACATCTGGCCGCGAGGCACCCACCCCCCCACCCCCTTGTTGCCAGTTGTACAGGGCAGGTTTTCACTTTAACATGTATATTGATGAAGCAAATAAACACAGCATTTTCCTGTTTTCCTCTGTAGAACTCAAGTTACCCGCAGTTTGCACAGTTGAAGTGATCAGGGTGATAAGGATCGTTTTTGAATATGAGAGGCTGTTCATCAATAATGGCATGACACTTCTGGCAAATGTACTTTCCCAGGCCTCTGGCTTTTTCCCTGTTATGGCAAGGACGGCAGAGATGCCTGAAACAGCATAAAAAAGAGAGGTTAAATACTGGTACCAGGTACTAGAGGGCAAAATATAAAGCAAAAAAACTATTAGAACCTCATTTCAATCAGCCCTTTCTGGAGGGAAAACCCTTTAAAAAATTTTCTTGCTAGATCAACCAAGTTCAGAAGAGCCAGGGTGATCACTTTATTCTCTGTCACCACAGGAGTATCATTTCTTCAGCTTATTTGGGTTTAAGCTGTGTTGAAAGACAGAAAACAAAGATTGCTATGGATTCTCATTGCTGAATGTTTTACTCTCAAAATCTTAAAAATTTAGACTGGAAGCTGGATGAGTGCACAAGTCCTAATTCTGTAGATAACTATGTAGATCATATTATACATATGAAGCCAATGGCTCTTGTAAAACACTCTTCTGATTACAGCTGGTAAAAATATCCTACTCTGTGAAGGATCCCACTAAACTTAAAGAAATTATTAATAACTAAGGTGCTAAACTAGACCAAAATTGGAACCCCAAGTTGGAAAATAAAGTAAAAACTGATATTAAAAAAACAAAGACAATGCTTCTGTATCTGAATATTTTCTCCCTTATTATGGCTTTTAAATGTCACCAGGTAAAGAATGTTTGCTGACAAATCTGTTGTTGAAGTAGGTAAACTTGTACTATTTTAAGAGTATATTTTAAGATACCCATTCCTAGCTTTGTAATGCACTTAGACGAGGGGTGTCAAACTCATTTTCACTGGGGACCACATCAGCCTCGCAGTTGCCTTCAAAGGGCCGAATGTAATTTTAGGACTGTATAAATGTAACTACTCCTACATTTATACACCCCTGACTTAGATTTTTTTCCCCACAAAAGATGCTTCAGTTGCTCCACCTCAGCTAGAAAGTGTCAGGAACCAAAACCTCTCAGTCCCGCCGCTTAGTTCACTTTATTCATGATGAGTAACAGAAGGGTGAAGATCTACCTGCCAGCATTCTTGACAAATCCAATATCAGCCAATACTTGTTGACAGATATCACAGCAGAAGCACTCTGGATGCCAGCTATTGTTCATAGCTTTAATAACACGACCAATAATGAACTCACCTGTAAGAAACACAACACCAGGATATAAAATACCATGCTAGACAAAGTTTAAAGCAATCCACGACTGAATTGCTACAATGTCATCATTCTCTTCCTCCCCCCAGATCTGCTTTCAGTGTCACAGCTTTGGTTCTAAACTCTGGAATTTGGCTTGTCTTTTTTTGCTGTGGGTCAGAAGAAAATGTCCTTGTTGATGGAACACCTTCTGTTCTTTACATACAGGCCCTTCTATATGCACACTCCACCGTCCCTCGGCAATCATCCTGTTTCAATCGCTTCCATGTTTTTACTTATCCGTTCTTAAGCTGCTAAGAAATATATGGAGTTCTTTATATAATATGGCTTTCTTGTGTCCTCATCACCTTTCTTCTCCTCTTCTTTTAGAAGATGACAATTTTAACTTGTCACGTAAGTAGCAGTGGTTTCTACTCCACTAGGATCAAGCTGTGAAGGGGCTCTGTGCTCAAAGCACAACAGAACTGAGCTTGGGTGGCTCCTGCAAAAAATCCCCACAGAACTGAAATGCAAAGGTGCAGCGAAGCTGCAGAAAAGCCAATCTAACACACACAACTTCTGACACACCATGAGGAGTCCTGTTCTGTGAGGCATTAAAAAAATAGTGTGAGAACCACTGTTTTGCATGCACTGTGTGACTGTACAGCACAGACAGTGAAGCCATGTCTACCACACACACGATTCAGTCGTTCTCCATGCGGACGGTGTGGCCAAGGCCCCTGAGCAGCACAAAGGCTCTGCATAAAATGTGCTGGGAGCTCAGCTTCCCAGTGCTGTGGGAGGATGAGTCCTGGCTTTGGAGAACGTACAACTCAAACAGCTGCCAACGGGGAGTGATGGGGCAGGTAACCGATGTGGATGATAACATCCAGCATGCGACTCTGTGGCGTTCCCATGAAGCCGCGGCTTTCCAAGAATAAACCCCAACGGACTCCAGAAATGTCAGGAATGCTCGAGGCCTCATCGCTGACAATAGCCCTGTTGATTTTGGCTGTGAGCACTAAACCCAAGCAGTGGCAAAGCCCAGCTCTGCACAGGACCTTGATGAGGTTTGACGGGAGCTTGCCCTACAAGAAGCCAGGGCAGGAGCAGTGGGAGCTGTGCTGCCTGGGCAGGAGAAATCCTGGAGATAGGCAGCATAGCTCCTCAGAAATCGCCATTGACCCACTTCTTCCTCTTCCCCTGCTTGTTCACATCTGCAGCTTTAAATTCAAAGGTCCATAACATCTAATTCTTTCTCTCTCAGTTTTGTCTGCATTGGGAAAGGCCTCACTGAGATAAGTGAAAGCCGCAGTGCCTTGCCAAGGTGCCACAGAAACGCAAGAGCTTCCAGACCAGGTTAAGTAACAGCCAAGCAATCACTTCCCAGCCCTGCCCGAGCACGGTGCGTTATACACAGGGTGAAGAAAACCATGCAAATGATTACAACACAGCAGACACGCAAGCATTTACATCAAGAGTGGCAAATAAAAAGCAGTAAAAAGCAGCCCTCAGTGTTATGTAAGTTGGACGTGAGCTGCTGAAGCCTTAAAGATATTTGTTTCAACAATACAATGGGGGACCAGCTGACGATCATTTGATTACAACACTAGATGATGAAGACTGTCCCCACTTCTGTGGAGTAGGACAGCACAGGTGGGTTACAATAGTCAAAGCAGATGACAAAGACTTGTTGCACATTTTCAGCTGCATGAGAAGGGCCAAATATGAGTTCATGCAGATGTATAGATATATATAATCAGGAGTCATGAATGGCCTGTTCATTGGATTGCTGGATCAACAGCTAAACTGATTACTCTACAAATAAAGGAAACTTTTTTTTTTTTAATCCTATTGTTTGATGACCTCTAGGAAAAGCAGCTCTCCAGCTTCTCTGAAGTCCAGTTCATTCTGCAAGTTTAGATGCTCAGCTGCACAGGGCCACCTCCCCAAGAACATATACAAGGGTTGCACGTCTTCTCCCAGTGACATTCCCATTTGTGAGCAGTGTGAAGTGTTTAAATCTTGAAGTAAAACTTACCGCATTGATGGCAGCAAGGGGCAAAAAGCATTTGAAAATCATGTTCGCAGTACTTCCTCCCTTCAAACTGCAAATGGAAAAAAAATCTGAGTGTTAGAGGGACGAGGAGCATACCCTTAACATAAATGCTGTAGCATACCAATTTGTTTCCAGATGCAATTAGGCGGTAAAACATGAGGGGCTGCACAAAAAAACAGACTATGTGCTAGGCGTTAAATCCACCCACCTTAATTCAGCTACTAGTTAGTACGTAGCATTAATAGCACGCCATTCCTCTAATACAGCTGAGGGTGTAAGGCATTTTCCAACATCCATTTACATTGCAACAGACATCTGCATTTCTGACAAACTGCTGAAACTCTGATGCAACTGAGAGAATTCCGGGCAGGAAAATAGCTAATAAAAACCCTTCCTGAGGGGAAGCATTTTCCTTGAACCCATTTGATCTCTTCTCCACTCTACATTTCCTGCAAGAATGACCCAGCAAGCTGGGGGACGTAAGTACAGGGTGAGGTGGAACACTCAGGGACAGAAATTTTAGCAATTTATGAAGCAGTACAGACAAAACATGAAGGGAAATAAGATTTCTCCTTCATGATGCTTCTTTCACAGAATCATAGAATCACTTAGGTTTGAAAAGATTCTTAAGCTCATTGAGTCCAAATTTTAAGGGACAAAGTTCACTATATCGACCTGATGAAACAGGGAACCAATCTTAAGGGATTTGGATTTGGATCTGAATTTTTTCACAGCTTAGAGAAGTTCAGCTACAGTTCAAGCTTGCATAGAAAAAAAAATATGAAAAAAAAGTAGTACTACAGCATTGCATTAGAAACTTAGCTGGAAAATATGTAAAAACATGTAGGCGAGTATGTCCTGAAATGAAAGGAAATGTTTACATACCTTTAGGCACATCATTACTAGAGACACATGCCAACTAGCATGTCAAAACCAGACAGACAATATTAGGTATGCTACGAAATGTTTGAGTGTCTTGTGTTAAAACACTGGAAAAAAGGAGATAGCAGAGAAACCCCACTCCTTTCTTTTTACTGGATCTAACACAAAACAAAGTGAATCGCATAGAATAACTACCCAAAATTAAATTTTGGTGCACAGACACAAAATACAGCAATGTGCTTCAAGATTACCTGTTTTATACTAGGAAATTCCACGGAATCAATACAATATAAGTATAGTAATTATTCATGCAATATACAGAGCCACTGGCAGGATGGGAATCTAATTAAATACTCCAGAAGTCACTGGATACTGGAGATCAGAAACTCAATTCCTGTGTCAAACCTGAACTGCATCTACTAGAAACACAAAGACATGCTCAATACAGACTCGTTCAGAAGTCTGCTAGCAATTTATCAAGTGTTTTTCCAGTGTAATACTCTAAAATAGATGACTTTTTAAATTGCAGCTTTTTTTAAAAAAACAAAGAGAGTCAGAGGACTATTACTGTCTCAAAGAGCAAGGGAAATTATTGGTCCACTGAGAATTGTACTTGCTTCCTGCTCAATAAAATACTTTTTAACTGAAAAAAATCCACAAGCTTCCTGTTTTGTGTAAACAAGCGGTCCAATGGGAGATGCATAGGTTTTCTTGGATTTCAGAACCACCACATGTTGAGCTGGGCAAACCAAACAGGTTTTCTACCCCTGTGATGTGCATCAGACAGGTTAGTTACCATTCAGTCTTGTTTATATTTTCAACATTCTTGGCTCATTTGCGTTGCCTCTTGTGGATGACCCAGCAGTTCATCCACCAGAGAAAGCCTTGAGCTGCTACAATAAATCCCACAGCACATATTTTAAAAAGCCAGGTCATTTGACTGTTGTATGCTGGAGGGCCATACATTAAATGGCTCTGCACAGAACATTTCACCATGATGTAACCTCCAGCTGATCTCCATGGTTTTATCTAACCTAGTGGAAAGACATGCACAAAACCTGAGTCTTTAAAGACCCATCCTCTAAGGCAGCTCCTGGTGAAGAACATTTTAAGAAAACACTCGAGGTGCAACTGGAATAGAAACAAATCTGACAAGCACATTACACCCGCACATTCCTTTAATCTTCCTATAGGTTATTATAAACATCTTAGGAAAAAACCCCAAAACTGAAAGCAATACCATCAGCAATACCAAAAGTCACGTGCCATTCAATAATAATAATAATAATAATAATAATAATAATAATAATAATAATAATAATAATAATAATAATAATAATAATAATAGAATAATAACAACAACAATAAAGATTCCTCAATTATAGCTTTTATGAGTACTCCATAAGGATTTTGCTGTATTTCTTCTGTTGTGGCATGCACCTCGCTAAGTCCTTCCATCTCCCTGATCTCAGCACAATGCAGAGCAGGTTTGGCTTCTTCTGAAAGCGTCCAGCAAAAGGCTCTTAAGGGGCACCTGGACCAGGGGTAGGACTCATCTCTCCAGACCTTCCATATCTAAAGGCGAGGTGCCCACACTCCCCAGTAGGAGACACAGGCAACCTCTAGTAGGGAGGAGCCATTCCTGCACCCTCTTGGAAGAAATGCCTGCTGACTGATTGCAGTGGGGCCAGCCCGTCCCTCTGAGCACGCTGCTTCTGAAGCTCTCCATTTAAGCCAGCTGTTCTGCTGCTATTAGTACAGGACTGTGTGCTGCTACCTGTTGTAAGACTTGGCAACAGCAATTCTAGGGAATACATGGCTTCCAGGCAGAGGAGTAAAAGCAGAGCAGAATTGCTACTGCTTCATATCTGATGGCCAAGCATGGTGAGTTCGGAAATTCTGCTGGCATGCACTTGTCCTAATTTCTGTTTAGGTCGAGTGCCTAAAAAAACATCAAAAATATTTGGAAAACTTTAGAAAGTATCCTGGAAGTCCTTATCTTTCCAGAATTACTTATTTTTAGACTGGCACAGCTGATGCCTGCTGCTACACTGTGCGAACTCCCAGCTGCGGAGGCGCACTGCTCTACCACGGCACCGCTTGTGCCTGCAAGAGGTTCAGCTCTGGTGCCAGACCACGGTGAGCTGTGCTGGTCGGGGTCCCTACAGACTGTTTGGCGACATGTCCCACCGTGCAGGAGACCTGCATCAGAACTTCTTCCCACATGGCCAAACTAGTTTTGGCCCCTTCAACCCATGGAGCAGAGCATGAAAGCTTATCACAGCAGCGTCTGAGGGCAAATGTGATAAGCAGCTTAATGACTAACTGGGGAAACCCAGCAAGGCTTGCGATAAGAAGGGGAAGAATATTTGACTTCCCTATTGCTCAGAGCTGGAGATCGTTTCCAAAAAACACTAGCTTAGCTAAACCAGGCACAGAATAAACACAAACTCATGCAGGGTGACCAACAATGTCTGTGTTTACCCACAGGGAACACGCTCAGAAAAGCACGTTACCTGGCCACACCTCCAAACACATCCATCTTCTCAAAGAGTGCATTAAGCCAGTCAGAGCAAGATCTCCTTTCTGCCTGTCTTCTCCAGACATTTTTTCTTGACAGTGATACAGGTCACCTCAAGTCCCATCAGTCATCTCCTGAGCACTGGCCAACCTAAGCTCACCCTCTACCTCCTTAGGGCTGTCCCTCCCTCTCCCCCAAACATTATCACCCCGTATGCACCCACCTCTGGCACAGAGGTGTGGAATGAAGACGAGCAAGCTGTGCCTTTGTCCCCCCTTCTCCTTTGAGCAGCACCACCGCGAAACATGTTGGAGTTTTCCACTGCAATCATCTCACTGAGCACCAAGGCTAAGTGAAAGCCATTCTGGCAGCACAGGAGATGCACAGACCCCCTAAAGGGGTGCACAGATAGAGAAGAATGCCCTGCTGCAGATTTCCCATCTGAAACAGCTGCAAAGGCACAAGGGCTGGGACAGCACAGATATCTACTGACCTTCCCACTCTCTAGAAGATGCCCAGGACAGGCCAGTTTAGATGAGGGAGGAAGGCCAAGTAAGATTTATGAGCTATCACCTGAAGGCTGTCAGAGGGCTCAAGCAGAGTGAAAAATACCTCTCTTTAGCAGCCACAGACAGACTTGCTGGTGTGGAGAGAAACTGCAAGATCTTGTGGTAAACACTACAAAGGCTAGAGGCAGAAGTGTGATAGAAGGGTTCAACCCCCACACAAGTCTTTACGTATTCATTTAATCCTCACCACAATTATTTTACCTCTGTAATAGTTATGGCAAAAAAGTGTCTATTCTTAATTGAAACTTTCCACTTTCTATGTAACATTTCTCCAGAACAAGAAGTCTGTCCAGCCTGAAAGAAAAACAAACCCTAACAGTGTTAACCAAAATGTGTTTAGTACACAGGGCTATTTTCATGCCCAGGAATATCTATCGACACTCACTTCTGACAAACTGTCTTTAACAGGGAGCATCACTTTGCAGTAAGAGTGCTCAAAGACTAATATGAATGTCAACAAGGTACCAGCAGGAAACAAAATGCCTGCATCCAATATATCTAAACACCACCAAGATACTTGGTCCTGCCAAGGACATCCAGACATGGCCATAGTAAGCAACAGAGATACTGTCATATTCCTGAATTAGGTGCAAAGGTTAAGACTTTCCTTCCATTGCGGTCCTCCTCCAACCTCTAGGACAAGGGTGTCAGACTCATGTTCACCAGGGGCTACATCAGCCTCATGCTTGCCTTCAAGGGGCCGAATGCAATTTTAAGACTGTATAAATGTAATTACTCCTACATTTATACAGTGAAAATGAGTTTGACACACCTGAGCTAGGAGGTACAGCCTGCCCAGAGCAGGATTTCTCAAAATTTTATCTTAAACGAAGGACCATTCAACTTTCTGAAAGAGGTCCCTGGATCGCCCCACTGCTTTTTGAGTCAGGAAAAGGATGAATAAAGTACTTGTTATGTAAATAAATTACATTTTATTGTTTTAAGACAATTCTATTAACACAGCTACAAAGATTTCAGTTTTAAAACATTTGTATCACTCTACTTTTGCCTCGGGTCTTAACACATCAGGACTCCTTACCACAGCTGCAAGACAGCAGCAGCTCAGTAGATATTAACAATTGTAATGTAATGTGTAAGTATCTAGAGGGTGTTCTGTTTTGTTTCTTTTTAATTGCTATTGCCTTGCAGCTCACCTTTTGATGTCTTAGGGAACACTAGTGGCTCATTTACCACAATTTGTGCAACACTATCCCTACAGCACTGAAAAGTCTTTTGATCCTCAAACAAGATGCGAGAAAGCAAACCCCAGGAATCCCCTTTGCCATCTCTTTTCCAATCCACACTCCTCCCTCAGCCTCTCCTTGTCGACATGGTCCTGTAAAATGAGAAATACTACTGCTGTGCTCTTGCCAGAAGGATGGCACACAGTATATAAGAGCACAGCACTGTGCTTTTTACACACTTGCTCACCTTCCTTTCCAGATCACGGCATGACATAAATCCTGCAACTGCTACTGTATGTTGGACTGCAAGCTACTGGAGCAGGACCTTAACTCTCAAACTATAATTCCCTGTCTTGCATCATCTACCCTTCCCTATACCAGTCACTTCATTAGTTTATGAACCAGTCTAAGGCTTTCACTAAAGCCACTTTGTACTTGAGATAGCTGAGCCACATCCTGGATCCCCACAACAGGTGAAAGAAAATGACACTAATATCAAAATACCCATCTAAGCTGAGGGCAACCTATCTTGGGCTGAGAAATACAAGTGAGAGAGGGTTATAATCCTTGAAAAGCTGATTTTGAATGTTCCAATTTGTTAAACCTAGAGTTGACCATACATAGGCCCCATCTGGTTTGGGCTCTCTGCACACCCTGATCTCAGCATGCTGACTTATTGGTCACCTCCCTGAGCAACTTTTCACATGCCATGTTGGCCTCACTCAGCTCAGCATTAAACCTCCGATGGACTACATGATGCTGGGGTTTCCTTCCAGATGACTGTTCTCCTCTAAGAAGTATGCTTCCTCTGTACACTTCTGGTGTGATACCTAGCCTGTCTTCACGGGCTTCAGGGGAAGAAGTCTGCACTGAGAGACAAATCTCCAGCAGCTCTTTTCTCGCCTTTGATAACATAAGGCTACACATTTAAATAAGACTATAGAATCAAAGAATCATTTTGGTTGGAAGAGACCCTCAAGATCATCAAGTACAACCATTAACCTAACTCTAGCACTAAACCATGTCCCTAAGAACTATATCTATGTGTCTTTTAAACACCTCCAGGGATGGTGACTCCACCACTTCCCTGGGCAGCCTGTTCCAATACTTGACAACCCTTTCTGTGATTCAGTTTTTCCTAATATCCAATCTAAACCTCTCCTGGCGCAATTTGAGGCTGTTTCTTCTTGTTCTCTTGTTTGCTACTCGTGAGAAGAGATCAACCCCCTCCATGCTACAACCTCCTTTCAGGTGGTTGCAGAGAGCGATAAGGTCTCCCCTCAGCCTCCTTTTCTCCAGGCTGAACAGCCTCAGTTCCCTCACCCGCTCCTCATCAGACTTGTGCTCCAGACCCCTCACCAGCTTCGTTGCCCTTCTCTGAACTTGCTCCAGCACCTCAAAGTCTTTCTTGTAGCGGGGGACCCAAAACTGAACACAGAATTCGAGGTGTGGCCTCACCAATGATGTCCTCCAAATTGGTACAGAAACATTTCTGCTTTTTCTCCCTCTATTAGGCATATCCTTTCAGAGCCCCAGTCTTTCCACAGGACTTCCTAAGCTATCAACCTGCCTGTAGTTACTTCTTGTATGAGAAGGAAGGCACAAGGCAGAGGCTGGGGGTGAGACGGGGACTCACCTCGTAGAAGAGCCCTTCGGGGAACTGCTGGAAGCACTGGGCGCAGACGAAGCACTGCTCGTGGTACAGCTCACCATTGCTGTTGACAATTTTCTCAGCAGGGGCGAAGCCACCTCTGCAGCGCTCGCAGATGGCGTTTGCAAGTGCATTTGCCATGTTGCTGTCATTAAAAAAAAGAAAGGAAACAGAAACAAAATTAGCCCAAATAGGAAACAACACTGGTTGTGGGTCTCTTTTTTTTTCCACAAAGCCAGCTGCATCAGCCTAGCTAGACTGCTCAACAAAAGTTTTTCAATGGACTTAATGACTTGTGGCACACCCTCAGAAATAAAAGTGCCATTTCCCCCTGCTCCCAAACTCTTTAGAAACAAAATCCCCACAATGCACTCAAATACTAATTCAAAGAAACCCAAACAGAGACACCATTACTAAAGATACATTTTCAGGCTTTTTATGATGAGAAAAGGCAGGCAGTTCAAAGAAGTACTTTAAAAATGACAAAATAGATTAGAATTACAGCATACAAGTACAAATGTTAACAATAACTGAGGACTGGCAACACATAGGAAAGCATAAATGATAATTCCAAAATAATTCCCAATTCTAAAATGCATATAACAGCACCAGTTCAAAAGTTCTAAATAAGCAATGTGAAGGTGTGTACAGTATCTAGTCCAGCAGATATTACTGAAAACCAGAGTACGTAAACAATTATTCCTTCTAAAAGCTTCAGATAGCTTGAAGTCATTTTCCAAATTTAGTTTGAAGCCCTGGGATTTTTGGTTGGTTTGTTAGGGAGGTCAGCTCACAGAGTGCTGTTGTTGGTCCAGGGGGGCTAAGGGAGACGTTTGGGATGCTCTGGCTGCCCCACTGTGACCCACACAGAGAGGCCAACACAAGCTGGTAACCCCATGCCAGGAATGCAAAAATTACTCAAATTGCAACCTTGGTGGCTTCTCAAAGGCACGTGACCATAAAATGACAGCAGAGTAGCTGCAAAATATCAGAGGATATTAGCTACTTCACTAGGATCTTGTCCACATCTGCAGCAGACAGTACAGCTGTGTTTCAGTTAATTAAGGCCAGAAAAAGGCTCACTTGATTTTTCCTTTGCAAGCATTTTCTTACTCATATCTAGACTCTCAAAGCTATGCCTTTCAGGTTCACCTCTCTGCCCAATACCATTTGACAGCAGAGAGCAAATACAGGGTAATGGTCTAGTTTCGTTACAATCTGACCACAGCTGACAAAAACACTGACTCAAACATCTATCTGGAAGCTTATTAAACAACTGACATTTTAAACGTGTGCATGCATGTACACATTTTGATACAGATATCATGCTGTATCTGCAAATGCAGAGCCCTTAGTCCTCTGCGAGGTGCTCCTTCACACTGCCTTTCCCTCCAAGGGGTGAGACCTCTTGGCTCCCACCAGGTTCAATAGGAACTGAACTCATTCCTTGCATGGCATTCAAGGGAGCAAGCAAACACCTGGCACAAGTTTCAAAAAGGAATGTGCTTTGTCTTTTTGTTACACTGTTCTCACAGGAGAGCCCTAGGCAAGGTCACATCTGACCAGTTATTATTAGCCAGCCTCTTTTTTTTCCTCTCTCTCTAGAGATCTTTGCAGAAAAGGAAAACAGTAACTGCTATCCAAATGTTCACCGCTCTCTCAGTGAAACAGCAAGTGAGCAAATTTCACAAGGATATCAGATGGAGAATCGTCTATTCCATACTACCCCATACATAACAGACAAGCCTAGACTGATTATATGTATGAACTATGGGTAACTATAAAGCTCGCCAATGTTCTCCATGGATTCTGTGAGCTTTCCGTGGGGGAAAACCTCTGTCACTTCACCCGTCCCCTTTATCAATCTAAATGAAGAATAATCACAACAGAAATTAGGATGTTCATCATCACCTCAGCAGTTCTCAGGCACTAAGGATGTCAAACTTAAAAAATTATTCAATGTTAAGAGCTGTCAGACACAAATTATACTCCAAGCAAAATATGAAACAAAGTTCAAAACCAAATGAAAACATAAAGCTTTCCTTCTCAGTGCGCAAAAGCACTTCACTTTGATTTGAAATGCATATGTAGACACAGAGATGTACATAATACTTCTGCATTAGTGAAGCAGTTTATTGGTCTGCCCAAAATAGTAGGCAAACAACATAAAGTCAGAGACACTACTTGACAAATCACAACCCTGTTTCAACTGCTGATAAAAATTTCTGACGCAATTAATTATGAAGTTTAAAGCAACGGCTCAAATTTTAGTTGCTGATTACAACTGGCAAAGTATCAAGCAGAACCGTGGCAAAGGTTGCATTAGAGAACGGCTTGCACAGCCAGCCTGCAGCTCAGATAATACAGTACAAACGTACAATACGCCAATAAAGTCACCATAGTTATACCCCAAAGCCGAACAGAATGAACTTACAATCTTGCATAAAAGTCACAAAACTCTTTGTAGAGTTTTATGTCACTGTGCCTACGTTGCAATTTTGACACCGGTTTCTCGTCTTCATTTCCTGCAGAGTTGTAGGCATCAGGAGCGACCTTGTGTGCAACCTCTTCATCCTCCGGGATGGGGTAAGGGTAAGCTCTGCGCTGAAAGTTCATCTCTCTCTAATTGCTTTCCCAGGTGTATATATTCTATGCTTATACTGCAAAGCTGTAGGCACAGCCTGCAAAACGATCTGCTGGCCTTCCCCTTGTTCCCAGCGAAGTGATTTACTTTCACAGCTCTGTGTCATGCAGCCGGAGCTACTCAGCGCCCTGCTAGAGCTTCAAGTTAAAAGCTCGGTGGCGGGGCGGTGAGCCCGTCACGCTGTGATTTACTGACGCTGGCTGCCAGCGGAGCTGCACATTCCCCTGCCAGGCCCTTGTGCACACTCAGATGCTGGAGAGGGGCTTTGCTGTCAGCTGCTGACAGGAGCTGCCCAGGAGAGCTGCGGTGCTGGTCACCTACGTGAGCAAACACCACCACCACCAAACTTGTCCTCAGCTTCCTTCTGCTGGGGGTGGAGGTGGATTCCAATAACATTTGATCATGGGCAAAACAGCAGTGGAAAGTGCGAAGACTTCTGTCATTAGGTAAATATTGCTTTCACGCTACAGTTTACTTTTCATTGTAAAAATGGCCTTTCATATTCCACTTGTGTCTTCTAAGTCATATGTGCTGAATTTATCTATAGGTATATTCTTGTCAGCATTTCAGAAAAGGGGCAGTTATGGATGAATAGTTTGGTTTCTGTTGTGCTTCACAGGCCATTCACCGAACTGCCAGGTATACTATGATGGGCAATATATGAAGGAGGATAAATGAAGCTTGATTTCCAGTGATGTACTGCATTTAAAACAATTATCTAATTTAAGAACACTTACTGAAGAAATTTACTGTGGATATTAGGGAACTGAGAGAGCACAATCAGGCAGAAAGAATAAAATTAATCATTCCTTCACCACAGATTGCCCTCCTAATGTTGCAATTATTTAACATTTTATTTTTAAAAACCTGTTGTGCACTGCCTACTAGGGAAGGCGGGATGGATTAGCTGCAGATCTGCAGCTAATAATTACACACCTGCAAGCTCTTCCTGCTTGAAGCACAGAGCTTGCAGCAGACGTGGGGTACTAGGCTTCCAGCCACTCTTAACTCCAGACAAAGCAGGGTTTGGAGAGGCTATCCCTTGTGTTGAACTCACTCAGCCTTGTCAGCAATCGACTGAACCACAGAAACGCATCCACTCAGTGCTCATGACATACAGTGCCTTGGCATCTGAAGAATCTGCTCATCTGTGAGGGGGCATGGAAAGGCAGAGGAGGACAGGAAGGAGACAAACAGGAGGAAAGGGAACAAGAGCAGAAATGAAGACTAGAAGATGACAACATGACAGAAAGTCCAGTCAAGGCTACTACTTTTGAATATGCCTTTGCCTTCCTAGGATGTACTTCAGAGGGTGTGGTTTATGATGGTTTTGGGTCATACCTCTCACCGCTAGCTAGGACAGCTTGCTCAGTAAGTGTACAGCAGCCCACACGCCACTCTCCATGCAGGCCTGGGCTCGCATGTAGCCGTCTTTCCCATATCCTGGCCAACACAGCGCTGCATCTCTGCTGTTGCTGCCAAATTTCTGGGATGGGTTTGGTCAGGTGTCTTTCCTTCAACTCCTGTCATCAGGAGGTGCAAGATATTCCCCTGAGCCACAGGACATCACAGTAGGTGGGACCCAGGCAGCATGACCCTGCCCATCTACTCATTTGTAGGTGTGATTATGCATTTTGCACCAGAGCTACCAGCAGTTACAAGCTGTAACAGGCTACAGAAGCTGCACCCTTACCACTGACATGGCTTGGCTGGGGCTCAAGCCCTATTTTTATCTGTCACGGAGCAAGCTCCAGATCAAGTAATGCTCAGATTGTAGCCCTAGGCCATGATGAACTTTCCAGAACATGGTTAGTAGCAGGAAACAGCACTGGAAGAAAAGGTTTCTGCATCCGCTGGAGTGATGAAAATGAGTGCTGTTTGCTAATGGAGATGCAGGAGTAGTGATGCTGGCTCTTCGTCTCCATGCTGCTTCCCAACATTTCCTGCACAGGTGAAACGCTGAGCTTCTGTGGGTACGAAAATCTCCAGGGAGAGTGACTGCAATGGACTAACCATGCTGATTCGTCCAGGATTAGTGCAGGTACACCAAGCCACTATGATAAGAAACAGCAAGGCAGTCTGTCTCTTCCTGTTATCACTGACCATCTCCTCAGTCGTTTTCTTGTATGTTGTACCAGATCACAGGCGATTCTCCCAGGAGGCTGCTGCTGCTGCTGAGATTCAGGGAGCCCTGAAGAGTTTGTTTCTCCCAGTGGACTACTTTAGTCCTTGTAGTAATGCGAAATCCACAGACTACCAAGGTGGCTGGAAGCCACTTGTGCTGCCTCGCGTCTTCTGAGGTCAACAGGAAAATATTTCCTTGCTTCTTCAGCTTGCCACTGTACAGTCTTCTGCGTGGCTGTAGCAAAGCAGGTAGTACAGCAAGTCAGTGCAATAAGATTTCCATCCAAAATTTCTGTTTTAATCTTCCTAGCTTTTTTTTCAAGAAGCGGTCCTAAAATGGTACTGGGACTCCATATGCACAGTAAGTAGAAGCTTCCTGGTTCTCAAGGCCTGTTGCTGCTGGTGGAATTACTCCCAACTTGTTTTCCATTAAGCAAAAAAGCAGCTCGCCAGGAGTTTAAAAAGCGCTCATCTGCTACTGAAGCAAAACATAGTTTCTACTGTGAAGGTTTGGTAGTCCACAAATCCACAGCAGCTGGCCATCTTTCTCTTTTCTGTCATTTTGCTGGAGGAGTGCTGCCAAGAGCTGAAATACGCTGTTAAAAATACACAGCATTTTCATTAGGGAATTCTATGTTACTCGGAGGTGAAGCCATCCATGGGGAGTGAGAAGTGTGTAGAGGGGTTGCTGATTTGCAGTATGAGCTTCCCAAGGGCATTCCCTGGGATCTGGGACAAAACCTACCAGCCTGCTGTTAAGGAAGCAGTCATAAGGAGACGAGAAAAATGAGAAATTCAGGATTTCGTTGGAAAAGGTTCGTAGGAAGGAAGGAGGCAGAGAGGCTCTTCCTGGCACACTGATGATATATCAGAAGCCAAAGCTGATGGAGGGGAAGATGCTAAAGGAAACAGCAGAAGAGGGGAAGGGAAGGGTCCCACCGTAGCTACAGAGAAGGGCTTCAGAAAACAGCAGCAAAAATAGCCGCACTGCTTTGTCATCGCTGACGGACAATCGCTGCCCCACTCACACGCTGCTTTTCCATCCCTGGAAACGTTTCGGACCAGGCTGGACAAGGCTCTGAGCAACCTGATCTAGTTGCAGATGTCCCTGCTCATTGCAGGGGGGGTTGGACTAGATCGCCTTTGAAGGTTTCTTCCAACCCAAACTATTCTATGATTCTGTGATTCTCTGGAGACCTTTCAAATCTGGCTGCTTGAGGCAGACAGGGACTCTTACAGAGAAGGTTCGGTGGCCAGCCAGCCCTGCTGAGCGCTCTGCTCCCTGCCACAAATAGACGTGCTGAGCAGTCACGGCTCCAAACAAGGTGCTTGGCAAAAGCAGCTTCTGCTTGGCAACCTGCTCGTGCCACCACGAAATGTCACTGCGTCACCGGCGCTGTCAGAAAGCCATGAGCCCTGCCTGGTTATGCAGTGGGGGAATAAGTATTCACAGTGCATCCCTCCCCTTCCTGCATAGGTAAGGCTGATTTCATTTTAATTATATTAAAACTGATGCTACACAATGGCCCTCCACACAAAACACAGAACAACTGCAACAGAAGTTTTGCTGCAAAAACTGTGTGGACTTGCAGTGCCCTGCACTGATTTCTGCACCAAACTTTTAAAGCAAGGATTGACCTTTCGCATCTTTTAAATTGAAAATAAAAACACTCTTGGGTTCTGGTTGCTGCAATTGTTTATCTCTTAAGCAATAAAATACTTTCTGTGCTAAGCTGATCTCTTAAGGCAATTTGAAAGAAGGTATAAATATTTTCTATCATAAAAATGCTCATTACAGGTAGGATTTTCACATGTGTCTAGCACTGGTCTAACTTCTGTTTCTTAATAAAAAGAATGTAAAACCATCTTGAAACCACTGCAATAAAAATCAAGTGAATTCTGAGTGTTCCTACAAGTTTAATTCTTTAGTCTTTGCCACAAAAAGCTTGAATAAACTTATGTGGTGGGAGTTTAAACAGGGCAAACAAAAGGCAACTCTAGCTGTTCCTTATACTTCAATATAAATTGATTCTTGTATAAACATGTCCAAAAAATGCTTTGGTCTCCACAGAGAAGGTTCACATTCCATCTTTCCATAAGGAAATGAATATAACTGGAATAAACAGGTAAGCAGCCCTTTCCCACACAACATTTTATCAGCCATACAAGCACAGTGAAAAATCAGTCTGACAGAATTTGTAGAAAGGGAGAGCAATATTTAACTATAGCAGGTTCCTGTTGTAAGTCATATTTTTAAAAAATGTTGTATTTTCTGCCTGCTGGTTACAAACATTACCAAATTACCAAAAGGCAATTGTTAGCAAATTACAACTAAGTGTATGCGTGTTCCTCATCTGTTGCTTAAGAAACAAATTTAAAGTTCAAATATGTAAAATGTATGATGTTGACCTTTGTATTTTCTGACATTTCAGGAAAATCCCATCCTGGCTTGTATCAGAAATAGTGTGGCCAGCAGGACTGGGGCAGTGATTGTCCCCCTGTACTCGGTGCTGGTGAGGTCCCACCTCGAATCCTGTGTTCAGTTTTGGGCCCCTCATCATAAGAAAGACATTGAGGTGCTGGAGCGAGTTCAGAGAAGGGCAATGAAGCTGGTGAGGGGTCTGGAGCACAAGTCTGATGAGGAGCGGCTGAGGGAACTGGGGCTGTTTAGCCTGGAGAAAAGGAGGCTGAGGGGAGACCTTATCGCTCTCTGCAACCACCTGAAAGGAGGTTGTAGCATGGAGGGGCTTGGTCTCTTCTCCCCAGTAGCAAGCAAGAGAACAAGATGAAATAGCCTCAAATTGCACCAGGAGAGGTTTAGATTGGATATTAGGAAAAATTGAATCACAGAAAGGGTTGTCAAGCATTGGAACAGGCTGCCCAGGGAAGTGGTTGAGTCACCATCCCTGGAGGGGTTTGAAAGACACGTAGATGTGGTGCTTAGGGAGATGGTTTAGTGGGACCTGGCAGTGGTAGGTTAACAGTTGGACTCAATGATCTTAAGGATCTTTTCCAATCTAAATTATTCTACAATTCTAAAATAATGCACTACCATGTTTCTCTTCAGAGTCATAGTTTCCTAGCACCAATATTCAGCTCATGCTATCTGTCACTGAAATTCACCAAAAATCCTTCACGAAATCCTTAGTGAGAAGGCAAATGCCAGCCTGTGCTTCTGTCTTAACCATCTGCCCATACTAGCTCGAACCAATGTTTAAACAAGCTGAACACCATGATCTAAGCAGTTCATCCAGTAGCTATAATTAATACCATGACTCAACATAACAACCCGGCTACCAGGAGACTTCCATTACATCCACACCATTCCTTGTAGGGCAGAGATAACTCCAACACCAAGCTTCCCTTCTCGTAGCGACATCCTTATTATAGTAACATCTCCGCTGGAGATACTACGTTGAGAACGGACCTTTAGCTTTACTAACCAGCATGCCACTTCCACATGTCTCCTCTCGAACATTACTATTAATTTATACCTCCAGCAACATAGCCTCTCAAACCATTCTTCAGCTTCATTAAGTTTGTTTTTCTATTTTATATGAGGAATTGCAAAGTTTTTCATATCTTGAATTAATTTGTTTTGGGCAGAAGGTAGAATGTGCTAGAGTAAACATCCCCTCAGCTGTTGCTCTTTTCTCACACACAGATTAAATTGTAATTATTAGTCATCCTCAGTTTCGGTTTCACATTTTTTATTTTCCACATTCACTGCAGCATCACTGAGCTTTAAAACCAGCAGAGGATGGCAGACAGCTGAGCCATCTGCAGTTAACATCGCAGAATTAAATAATGGCCTCAATATTCAGCAGCTGAAAGAGAATAACCAAAAGCAATTTATGTTCCTAAGAGTCGAGCATGAGTAACGTTACTGACAAATAAAGCTAATACAAAATAGCATTGCTTTCATACTTCATTATGGTGAACTTAACATTTGAGGCAATACAAACTGTAGGTGTAATCTGAAGATTAGCTTTAGAAAGGAATGTAGTTTAAAACTAAGCAATTCCTTGTACACTTCAAAATTCATGGCCTGCAACCTGGTAACTCATGGAGCTATTCTGGCCTGAAGAGACAGTGCTACCATGTCCTTTAAATATATATGATATATATATGACACAGTTTTTTTAATATATCAGAAATATAGCTTATGCTTCAGTTTCTGTAATCAGCAAGGAGAAATGTAAAAACAACAACTGAAAAGCCAAACATCAAGGGAGACAAACAGCTTTCAATGCAGATTTTCCGTACCGGAACAAGACGGGGACCAGCCAGGGCGGTTTTGAGTCATGACCCTAAGCAGGTAACATTTTTCCAATAGCTGCAAAGAAACAGAGTTCAAAAGATAGACTCGACTCAGGATCAAGAACATTATGATCTATGAAGACAGTGGCATGCATGGATTTAACATGCTTGAAAAGACAAAGGCTATTTCACATTCACTTCACATTTGTCTGTTCATTTCTTGCTGGACCAGCTTGAACCTTTTGAATCTTTCATTTAAAAAGGCACAGCTGAAAAATGCTGCCAGGTAGTGCCAGCTGTGTTTGCCAATGTGTTACTTCCTTTGAGGTTAATGGCTAATAGCTGTTAATTAATTTTCTTCTCACTCTGTCATGGCTATTAGAGCACATAGAAGAAGCAGAAAAGCTACAGGGAAATACGTCACCGAAGTAATAACCCAAACCTCTCTTGTTGGACAAAAGGCTCCAAAGGGTTATGAAACTTCATCTTGTTGATACATAAAGATGCATCACAGGATGACTTAAAATCTGCTCATGAAGCTGAGCAGTGTCATCCAAAACCACCATCCCCGGAGCGTTATGTATGAAACCATCATTTCAGAATACTACCAGGAACTACCTAAAATCAGAAGTCTCTTCAAAGCTGGCAGATACAAAGCTGAAAACTGAACAACACCCAAAACCCCTATGACAAAGCAAACAACAAAAAAAATGATAAACCCATAACCATGTGCATCATGGCATCTGATAACACAAGTGAAAACTCGGAGTGTCACTCATGTTTAGGAAACGCCCTGAGATTCCTGGGTGTGAGGTGAGACCAGAGCTGTTAACCAAAGGGAAAAACACTGAATGTCACCAATCCTGTAGGAAGTCCCTGAGCCACAGCTGGGAGCGAGCTGGGATTACTACCAAGGGAAATCCCATAAAAGGTCCGCTCTTTCCTTCTGCCTAGCTCCCCAGGCATCAGCTTTTGGTCACTATCAGAGGCAACATACTTGGCAAGCTGGAGCTGTTCCCATGTCTGGAGAGCATCATGTAAAAAGCTCACGGTCATCTTGAGAACACCATGTCTGTTAGCTTTACGTTTCCCAGAACACCTCAGAGACCACAGGAAAAGAAAATAAATAGGAAGGGAACCCAAACTTACAGCCTTTAAGTTTGTTCTCCCTGATGCCTGCAAGTTGGTAATTTTTATTAAGTGGTGACACTGAGATAATTCAGTTTTTCTCTCCTCTGCAGAACATTGCTGTGTGTAAATTCACTTCAGTGTGACAGGTTGCATTCAAAGGAGAACTTAATTATAACGAAGAATAATGAGCAATCACAGTACATTTTCTGTAGAGAACATCTCTGATTAGGTGTTATCAAAACACATGAAAGCAAGAAAAAAACCCTACAATTTATCCTTAGCCAGCTTATTCTGTAAGAAAAAGCAATCCTAATTACTATAATCATTGAAGCTAAACAATTTACTGAAATCAGAGATTATTACAATGAGGCAAGTGTAACAGGAACAGCAGTAATTGCTCGGGTTTCTGTTACACAAGTAGCCACCTCGGGTCATTTGCAGTCAGGTGAGGTGACAGTCAGGGTGAGCAAAGAAAATCACTTAGGAGTTGTTATGCAATACAGGAGACAAGGGGTTAGAGAGGAGGTAAGGAAAAAAGGGTGTGTTCCTCCTAAGTTATTTTAACCCCTAGAGCAATGAAAAGTACAGCACAAATGAAAAGTAAGGCCTCTAGTCATTTGGATACCTCAAACTAAGGCTCAAAGCAAATTCTGAGTATCACAATATTAAAATATAACCATGAAGCATATTTTTCCTGGCTCCAAGTTACTATAATTAATAATACTAATTCAGTGTTACATTTACATGGAGAAATCCTTCTTCAATTACAGCAGCTAGACGATGAGCCAAAGTGTTTTTTAATCAAGAGTTCCCAAATATTTGATTCAAATGAGTATTTCTAGGTCCCAACTCTCTACTATTCAAGCATATTTTCTAACCACAACAAATGAAGAAGTGTAATTTTTTGTGGCTTAACATTTATTTTCAAGCTCCTCCTGGTTTAATAAATTAGTGTCCTTTTTACCAATGTATTGAATAATTACTGCTTTACCTGCTGGCACTGGCACCATTAGCAAGTGAAACCTATACTTACAGAAAGCAGCTCTATAAATATTAACATTTGTAATGCTGTTAAGAAACATTACCAGTGGAAAACAAATTTAAGAACGCTTCCAGGTGTAGACAGGTCTTTCCTTTCTTCCTTTCCCTGCCCTCTGAAAGTTCAGCAGGGTTCCTGGTTCCCCAGGCAGTCCCTGATCAGCATGATCATCTCTCCCCAATAGGTAGAGCAGGAGATCTTCAGGGGGGACGTGCAGCTGGAAACAGCTGCACACCTTGGCTGGCCGCTACACGTGGGTTTTTGATGGCAGGCTGAGGAGATCTGTGACCTCGCACAACTCCCAACTGCTGTATCTCATAAAGAGAGGCATTCAGGCCTACCGCATTGCCGATGTTTGAGGGATTTTATTCACTAGTTTCCTTTTATACTCACCTACGAGCTTTGTTGTGCAGAGCATCTCCCCGCAAGGCTCAGCGGGACATAAGAATGTGCTTGTGTCTCCTATTTCACCTTTGAGGGAGCCTTTGTGCATGAAATTTTGGGGCACATCCACATGCCTTCCAGCCTGGAGTCTGTGTGCAGAGGCAGGTGGGAGCCTGGAGGGACCCAGCAGAAGATTGCCTGCACCTACTCATGCAGATGTGCCCACCAGCTTCAGCAGAAGAGAGCAAAAGAAAGGCAGATCTTGAAAGCCATTAATGTGGAAAACGTCTATGGTGATTTCTGCATAAGAGAACAGAGCAGTGAACTGACTGACAGCCACAGACTGAAGCTTGCTGATGGTTATTTGTTGCAAATGCTGCAATTTACTGTTTGGTAAAAACCGGAGACTAACCTCTTCAAAAGTTGTTTACATTTTTAATTGCATTTGAACGCATATGAACTTAGAAAAGAGAGCTATGGATAACAGTGATCAATTCACTTTAAGTGTAATTGTCAAAAAAAAAGAGAATTGCCCCTGCTTTTCCCAGTACCTTGTGCTGATCTTTGGAAATTAATAGTATCAATCTTTTTAGATGAATCATTCTATTTTTACAAAGGCCATGGGATGAGAAGGGGAAAGAGCAAAAATAGCAAGCATACTGCTACTGTTAAGTGACTCCTAATGATTAATCACAAATGTATGCGTACAATTTCCTTTGCATCCTGTTTGCTGAGAGAAGCAACAAAGAAGAGCTCAGCATACAGTTCAGAATTTTTTACATGCCATTTCTAAAGACAAGGCAAGACAAGATTTATGAGAGATGTCATTTTTTTCCCCACCAAATCAATACAGCTGGTAAAGAACAAGTCTTACCCTCTGTTCTGAAAAGCAGATTTCTCAGGTTGCATTTAGTTCAATGGCTGCTGCATCTGCTGCCGACGGGGTGAGATGAAGGTGCCGGGCAGCCCCCTGCACGTTGAGCCCTGCAACTGGGGAGCATCCTGGGTAGTCTATGCATTGGTAAGCCCAACTTAAGCAGCAGAAGAGAGGACTGCATTCAGCATCCCTACCCCAGTGGAGGTCTAAACCAAGCACAGTTTTGTACTGTGCAAGTACAATAAAAGGACAAGCTATCCAGACCACCTTTTACGTGGGGTGGGCAGGCCAGTAAAGCACCAGTAACATCCACAGCAGCAGATTAAAAGGCACCCAGAGAGGTTGTGGGGTTTGTTAAGTGATAAATGAAGTCAGAGAGGTGGAAAGAGAAGCTGAATTTCCCATCCCCACCAATGTGCTGTGCTGTCAGGACAAGGGCTGGGACTCCTCTCACCTCACCATAGCAAGTGGGATCAGCTGTGCACAGCTTACACAGGAGGAGGGGGGGTGCAGGGGATGAGAGAGGCTTCCATGGAGTGAAACTCACTCATCCTAGGTTGGGTTTCTAAAAGAGGGGGATGAGTCAAGATTTAGGTCAAGACAGGTTCTCCTTCCCCTCTACTCTGCCCTGGTGAGACCACATCTGGAATATTGTGTCCAGTTCTGGGCCCCTCAGTTCCAGAAGGACAGGGAACTGCTTGAGAGAGTCCAGTGTAGGGCAACAAAGATGATTAAGGGAGTGGAGCATCTCCCTTATGAGGAAAGGCTGAGGGAGCTGGGTCTCTTTAGCTTGGAGAACAGGAGACTGAGGGGTGACCTCATTAATGTTTACAAATATATAAAGGGTGAGTGTCACGAGGATGGAGCCAGGCTCTTCTCGGTGACAACCAGTGATAGGACAAGGGGTAAGGGGTACAAACTGGAACACAAAAGGTTCCACTTAAAATTTGGGAAGAAGCTTCTCAGTGAGGGTGCCAGAGCACGGGAACAGGCTGCCCAGGGAGGTTGTGGAGTCTCCTACTCTGGAGGCATTCAAGACCTGCCTGGACACGTTCCTGTGTAACTTCATCTAGGTGTTCCTGCTCCGACAGGGGGATTGGACTAGATGATCTTTTGAGGTCCCTTCCAGTCCCTAACATTCTGTGATTCTGTGAGTCCTACCCTGCCACTCCAGTCCTGATCTCAGTTGAGCTTAGGGCTTGCTATTCACAGCTGCGGGTGGCTTCACTTGAAACACCCTTACTCTCCTCAACTGGTTGGGCTGCGGTGGCCCTTCCCAGCCCTCTCAGGTCCTCACCACTGCCAGTGGGACAGCTTCAGCTGCTCAGTTTCTGTGCCATTCCACCTGCAACACTGAAGCAGCTGGGGCAGATTTGGGGCTAGCCCCAAGAATCAGCGTGTATACCACAGCAGGGCAGTGTGTGAATGGCAAGGTGTTGAACTTTGTCTGCAGGAGGACAATGCCTGGATGGGCAAAATGAGCAAAAGCATGCACTAAAGTAAGCTCTGCTGCTTGCAAATCAGGCCCTGCAGATACCTACAGCTGCGTGAGATGAGATTCCCCCCAAAGACAACCTGGAACCTACTTACTAGAGCAAGAGGTGTTTGGAGACACTCCTGTTATATTTAAACATTTATTTAGGAGCTTCTACTGCAAATGGAAATATAACAAGCTACAAAACTTAATGGAAAGAGCCAGACTATATTCCGACGGTCTTTACTACAAAAGACTGAATAGCAGATCTGGAAGACAATGACGTGAGTCAAACCTCTGGGCGAAGTGACATCAGTGGAGACAGATGTAGAAACTAAAGCTCACCTTCCTGTTATGGAGCTCAGAGTCCCATGGCACATGACCTGTCATGAAGCTACCTCAACAGAGGAAATTACTTTATACTGTAAAGAGAATTGTTTCAATAAATTTTGGTTCCTGGAAAATAAAATGTATGTGATGCATTATATGATAAATATATGCTCTGCACACCTAATTATTAGTAATCTTGTGTGTTTTAAGTACAAATGACACTGACCTTCCCAGGAAAGAGCAAAGGTGGAATTTCAAGCTGCTTTGCAGCGCTGACACTGCCAACTCTTCGCTGGATCTCCACTGCAGTTTGCAGACGCACAAGCCCCTGTCCTACTGAGCAGCGTCCAGGTCCTGCTGTGATGGCCGGACCCCGGAGCCGCAATCACAGCGGCGCTTGCAGCAGTGCAGAGGCCACCCAAGACACCCTGCAGCAAGGTGAAAGGGTGTGAATGGCTGTCTGCTGGGTGACTTACTGCTGTTCTGTGCCTTAGCAAAGGAACAGCCCAGCCTGGATCCCAGGAAACAGCTACTGAAGGAGAAACAGGCCACAAAAAGGGCAGGAGAGAGAAATCTTATAGTGGGGTAAGATGCAAAAGGCTGTAAAACGAAAACTGGTAGTTATCATATATGACTTTAACAAAAGGCGATTTTCATTTCTCTTTCTTTAAATACAGAAATTCTCACAGGATACCTTGAGGACATTGGCATGTAGGGTACAATTTGGCCAAGGATTAGAAAAATACGGTACTTGAACCAAGAAAGCAGATTTCTGTGAACTGTTCCTCAAGGGCTGATATTATTTAACACGTGGATTAATATGTATGTAAAACGAAATACAAAGGCACTAGAACAAAGAACAGGAGAAACTACAGGAGGGCATTGCAAAGCCATGGAGGATAGCAAGCTATATTTAGCAGACATGAAAGAAACCTCTTGTCTTTCTTGGGCACTCTAGATACTCTGGAAGTATTTGCTAAGGACAGGCACCTAAGTGTCACTGGGGCGAGCACATGAAATAAGCTAGAAGTTTCCAGTTTTAGAAAACTAAAGGACTTTTTCTATTCGCTCCTGACTGATCTTTGCCCTGGTTTTATGTCATTATTTTGTATTTACAATGCCATAGCCTTTTGTCATAGAGAATGCAGTAAAAATGACAAATAAGGCTGCCAGGCAACACACTGAAATATCACAAAATGGGTTAGGAAGGAGCAAGGTTTAGTTTGAATAAGAACCAGCTTAAGCTATCAGCAAATATAAGAGAAGCTCTTTATTCAGGTATGAGTTTTCTCCCTGCTCTAGGAGCACCATCTCACCTTGCTCTGTTCACCTTCTTGTATCTCAAATACCCTGACCTAAACTGATTCCTAAGTCTCCTGATTTGCTGTTTCCTCCAACTTGGATTTTATTTCTCAAGACCAACCCCTGTTTCTCATATTTCTTGTCTTTAACTGGAAGAGGCTCAGAAAAGGATCAAAATGCCTACACTTATACTGATCCAGACAACTCCTTCCCCCTACTCAGCCCATAAAGGATCTCATTCCCATCTTGGATGTGCATATAAATACAAGAAACAGCAACACAGCTGTAGAGAGCTAGCACTCATTTTTATGTATATTATTTTAAAAGCAGCTTTCTCTTCCCTAAATGATCTCTTCTTCCTCATGGCTAGTTTTGTATAAAAGAAATTAAACACAAAAAGTCAAGAATCTCTGCACGTCTCTTATTCTACTAATTATTCTTTTATCTATAGCCATATGAATACATGCTGCTAATGCTATTAGAAATCCATCTAGGAAATTAATACTATAAATAGACACCAACCACGCACATCAGTCCTGCAAATTAACACATTCCTAGAACTGACCCAATATTTCTGATATCTCATAGCAAATAATTTCAGTAGGTTACAACCAGACATTTTGCCACAATAATTTTTAATAAAGGTGCTTAGTTATAACAAAAGGGTAAATCCCCCAAATCTGGATACCCATCCTTCTGAAATTGCGAACTCAGACAACAAAAGCGCAGTTGACAAAAACCCTTTAAATCACATAGCACTCCAATTTGATGCACAACCACCACCAACACTGAAAAAGAATCTAAAAATACAACCAGAGAACAGGCATTGGGAGATAGGAAGTACTTCCTCTCCTCCGAGACTTTTGTTAGCATTTACACAGGGATTCTTTTCTGGGGAGCCTGAAGTGGGAACAGATTGCTTTCACGCCAAGCCCAGTTAGGGAGAAACATTTGCATTTTTACTTTATTTTTGGTGTCTGCTCTTAGTCAGGTTACAAACAATTCTTTAATATCCCTGCTCCAAACAGCAGCTTTTTGAAAATCTGTTGTTGCTCCTTCAAAAGGCACGTAGCATCAGGAAGATAACGCCAGACATTAAATGGCTTTCTGATTTTTGGTCACCCTTCCTGGGTAAGGTCAGGCTAAGTGGTCCTGCTGCATTCTTTTGTCTAAAGCCCTTTCCGCAACAAAGAACCCCCCCGTGAGGAAAGCCAGAGCCCAGGAGCTGCCCCAGCTCCTCCACCACTAAACCAGCCCAGGGAAGGGGCTGCGCCAAGACCCCCGAGAAACAGAGCAACCCACAGAGTCTGGGTGACCCAAACCTGACTTCAAACCATACACAGCAAAGTTGTCAGGCTGCAGAAGGTTATTTACCGGCAAGTGCTGGCTGTCAGAAGGGATGCAGAAGTAACCACTGGGTAACATTTGCCCTTCCCAGAGTCAGGGAAGGGAGTCACACAATCACGAAAACCCACAAGGTGACCACATGGCTCCTGTTATCCCTCCTTTGGGTTTTTTTTTCTGTAGTTCTTCAGGACTGCTTCCCAATGCATGTGCTTTGCAGTGAGTTTCCCGAGCCGTGACTGCATTTTGTTTGCTAGCACCACCAAAACAAGCAGGCTGCCGAGCAGGGCTCAGCGCCCCAGCAGTACCCGTCAAATGCGCACTCACCTCAGCTTCTCATCCTGCAACCCGGCCAGTCCCACGCTATCGGGGCGATCCCTTCTCCTCCTGTACAGACCCGAATGTGACAACTCTTTCAGCTGCAAGGCCGTCATATTTCTCTACCTGAAGCGTTGGTTTAAGGAGGGGTGTGTGTGTGGCGGCTGGGTGTGGGGGGGTGCTGTTTTGGCTTTGGGTTGGGCTTCTCTCCCCCCGCTCTCGCTTCTTCCAGATGTTGCTGCCGAGAAGCAGCGCGGCTGCCAAGATGCCTGGAGAGGAGAGGCTGGGCGGCGTGTCAGCACACCTGCACCCGCCCGAGCGACCCACCTCGGCGGGCAGGGCAGGCAAGCGGCCGCTGCTCGGCTTCCTGTTTTCTCATAGGTACACACCCTCCCGAAGGGCACCACATTTCCTTTATAACTCGATCACACCTAAGGGATGTCTAAAGGACACGCTCACCGGCTTCCCTCCAGCTTTCCTTCCAAGTCCGGCCACCCCGACGGCGGGAGCCACTCTGCCCTGCGCTCTCCCCATCGCCTGCTGCAGTCGGCTACAAATTTTGCAGGGCTGCAATCTGCTGTTAACTCTTTCCCGCTATAATTTATGATTAAAAGAAAGTCACAAGTGCTAGGAAAATTCAGAGTTACCCAAGCTTCTGAGGAAACTCCGACAGGGAGATTAATGCGGCAAAGAGTGCAGCAAAGTAACTTCAGATAAAATGCTCTTTTGGAAACACAACAGCACTGTGCTGCTCAGACATTGCTCCTTTCCACAAATCTTGAGAATCAGAAGAAAAGCGCGATGTATTTTTCTTCCCACTCTCAGCCATCAAAACATAACCACCGCAACTATTTGTCACATTTTGCAGTGATGGAGTGTCCTGTGTAATTGTAAAACCGGAATGAAAGTGCTCAAGGTTTCCTGTAAAACAGGAAGGTGACAAGCAGGGATTTGCAAGCTCTGCATCTCATCTCACTTAGTAATGTTTTAGTAATAAAACTCTTCATTTCAACTTAAAAGGAGGCTTCAGAAAAGCTTACCACTTTCTGAAATATTTTTACAACTTCTTTAACATTATCCACGGCACATATAAACAAAAACTTAATTCAGAGCTTTTACTTCTATGTTGAGAGTTTCAGAGGGTGTGTGTTTTTAAATGAATTTGCATTTAATGAAAGACAAGAAATCTAACAATTTGCAAGGACGGTTTTGACTAGGATAGGAAACAAGTTCTATGTCGTATGAATTTCATAGTTCATTATTGAAATGTTTGTTTTGTAGAGGATTACATACAAAAGAGCATTAGTGAATGTCTGTAACAGAGAAAAGCGTAACATATGTAAAACTGGCTATGTCACTTGACACCAATTTTGTTAGGATTACCAGACTGAACACAAGCACAGTAGTTCTATATAATACTATCAATGTGCTTCAGTCTGGAACGTCATCAACATATAATATAAAACATAACACAATGGAAAAATAACATAAATTAATTTGGAAAAAGAAGTCACATAATGTGCCAAACAGATAATGGTTCGAGAAATTCAATATGATTTATATGATGTTAGAAGGCTGCACACTCTGAAATGTCAACAAAGCTGTACCGCTGAGCTCTTGTGCTCAGAAAATAAAAGGGAGAACAGTCACGATATTTGCCTAAACACGCTGCATTCCAGTTTCAAAGTATTTTAAATTGTTTCTTAATATGCACCAGGATAAGCTTAAACATAATTAAATGCCAGTTCCCCACAATCAGTCAATCAGTGATTCAATGAAAAGTTAATGCTGTTACAAGTGGAGTTAAGGACAGAAGACAACAGAGGCTCATAGCACAGCCGCTTCTATACATTACCAACAGTTTTTACTCTGCTTTAAATATCAGTCTACCAATGATTTCTCTTTGCCCAAACAATTTTAGAGAATCCAAAAAGTGAAGACACAGCAGATTTTTTTGCTGTGAAAAAGCTCCTTCTAAACTAATGAAACAGAACTATTACCCGCAAATTTGTTCAGAAATTTTAATTCACTACAGTAGCAGTCTCTTCAATGTACATGGAATACTTCTTTATTAACAACGCAACAAGTCTATCAAAAACTAAATGACAACTCTTCACCCACTTTGCTGCAAATTGTATTAGTGTGAAGTACATCACATTAAAAATCATGTTCATCTGCACAAACAGCCCCTGTACTTGGACAGCCAATGGGACAAAATGGCTTTTACTAAAACGTACTTGGAAACCAGAGCTGCACCGAACCTGTATTACTAGAATTTAAAATCAACACCACCAGACAGAGCACATGAATTTAAGGAATACAAGAAGTCCAGACACAAAACCACATTGTTTTTTGTTGAGATCAAATCCATTTCAGTATAAAGGAGGGCAAGATGGTTAGTTTTTTAAAATAGACCTGGGAGTCAGCTCCACAGCATTATTTCACAGGTTTCTTCAGAAAACTCCAATAGGGGTCTAAGCTGATTTGGGAAAGACTTTCTTGGAGGACCTGGGGACAAGCTAAAAGCTTGCTACATGACAAAATCCAAACCAGACTCCTTCTTTGTCCTGTGGGATCCTCCACCAATCCTTACAAGAGACAAGGTTTCAAATCTGATTATTCAAACAGACGAATCTTAAGTTCTGAGTATCAAATACATATTGTATGGGTGTGTTTTGGATAGAAGTTGGAGAATACAAATGGTATTTGTCCACTAACTTGCTCAAAGGTTTCCAGAACGCAACTCAGATGAACATCACTCTGCAGTTAAAAGAACTTCCCCAGTGAGTGCCTCCTGCTCCCCACACCCCCTTTTACCTTTCAGCCCCTATCTGCTGTTTATAATTCCTTTTTTGAGAGATTACATTCTTCTCGCGTGGGATGAGGCCGCTTGGACCTTTCACATTCCGTCAGAATTTTTGAGGACTGGCCAAGTTACCACAGCTTTTCTTGTTACCGGTAACACGCAGCTGCTTTTATGCCCTGGACTTTGAAGGTTCGGTCTTCATTCTTCAGTGTGTGTCTCATGCAACCGACCTCCCTCTCACCCCCAGAGAAAGCTAACATTGCTACTGCAATCTGATGGATAAGCATGCTATTATCAGTGTTTTATTAGAGGAAAATAGTCACCTATGTCTAAGCAGCAAAAGGTAGAACCTAGACAGAAACCATGCAGTTCTTCATTCATCCCAAGCGATAAATAACTTTTCATTATGTGGGACAAGGCTCCAGCTTGAGTTTTCACTGCAGTCCTACAAAGCATTTGTCTTGATATACCAGGCCTGAAGTGTTCTCTCTTAAATTTCTGTGAAAGTACTCTTGTTCCGGTGACTGTAGGTATTCATCAGAATTATGCAATTTAAAAACCTTTTAAGACAGGTTATGTCTGGTTACTTTTCACTGTGTTCAAAGGGACGTGAACAATAACCCATGGTGCAAGGAACCATGTGTGTTGGTTTGACTGAAAATGAGTTAATTTTCTTCGTGCACTTAGAAACCTTTCTTTTTCACAGCGAGTCATTATTTGGACTTGGTCTAAGAACAAGAGCTAACCTGTGACAGAGTTAACGTTTTTAATTGCTCTGGTCTGAGAGCCAAGGGCATTCTGAGTGCTCTGCCCACAGGTGTGAGGCAGCGAGTAAGTGGGGTATGGATGGGGCAGAGCTTGACTGACATCCAGGCTGATCAATAAGACTATTCCATCCCATTAGCATCATGCTTCATATTTAAGGAGAGTCAGGATCTTCTGGTCTCTCTCTCTCTCTCACATTCTCTCATCTTTGCTCTCTCTGTCAAGGCCAAGACAGTTCAGGGAAGTTCTGTTTAGGACTTTTCTTTAGTTCGGCCTCTCATCATTTTGCAGAGGCCTCTGGGCCTTTCCACCTTTTTTCCTCTTTTCTCTCTCCGGGATCAGCTGTTGGGTACCAGGTGCTGCTCCCTGGGACTGGCTGCTCGGTGTGAACCAAGTTCATGAAGAATTGCATTGAGTATCTCCTAATTTATATTCTATTTCTATTTTAGACATATATTTACTAGTAGTGTGTTAGTATTTTGTTATTTTTGTAACCTGTGTTTATCTCAATCCAAGATTCTCCCTTCCCTTTTGATTCTCCCCACTATTTGGGGAGTGGGGAGGGAGGTGAGTGAGTAGCTATTGTAGTTATATTGCAAGCTCAGGTTAAACCATGACATCATGTCATTGAATTTAGGAATAACAAAAAATGCCAAGTACTTCAAATTCGGTACATTTCTTCATGAATCTGTATTTACAGACAATGCACATTAACTATAGAAACCAGGAAAGACAAAGTTTTAGCTCTCTCATTCCACACAGAGAAGCCTTTATCAATGTGATTGATCTTTTTTCCGCTCCAGTGACACATTCTTGTTTTGCTTAGGTTTTTTTTTTAAAAAACTTTGAACAAACCACCAAATTTCAATTAAATTTAGTTGAAGATTTTCAAAGCAACAGAAAAGGTTTGTTTCACAGCAGCATAAACGGTAAAAAAGAAAAACCGGAATAGCATTGTAAGAAGAGTATAGGAGTGCTCATAGCACACACACAGTTGAAAGGTGGCTGTGGTGGGGGCAGGAGGGGGAGCATGTTTCTCCATCCCATCTTGCTCACCCAGTTTATCACTGGAATGAGTCCCTCCAGAGGAATGTGTCTAAGAGTGTTGGCTTTCTGCTATTTCTTGCAATATCTGGAAGAAAAACACTCTTTAAAGCAAAGGAAATGGTTTGTATGTCAGCAGGAATGCACACGACTCCCTGGAGCAAGCAAAGGAAGGTGGCGATAACCCTTCCAGCAGTTTTGCAAAAATCCCCACAGTGCCCAACCGACGTGCTGACTGCAAATGAAGGTTTACACCTCCCTGAATTAGGTTGCCCAGGAGTCCTCACTGACGGGTTTGGGTGTCAAGAAATAATGTACCATGCCTTGAGTCCCTGCTAGGGCCAGCAGTGACAAAAGGAAATGAACAGAGAGAAATCAAGCCACAAATCTAAGGACATGAACCTTGAAAACAAAAAAAATTCAAAGCTTCATAGGAGCCTAAATTCAAGGAGTTAAATGATTAACTAATTACATGTTTCCTTCCTTGTCTAATGTGACTCCAACATCTGTTTTGATGTTTCCTGCCTTTTCCACTTAGCGATCAATCAATCCTGAAGCATGCGTATTTCATCTGCGGATTAGGCTACATACTGAGGCACTTGAACTACCTACCAGGACACTGCAAAGCAGACTATGGATTTATGTCCATGCTTTTCTTGCTGCAATTTAACAGTAGTTGCTGCATTTTTTAAAATGCACATCCCTGCCATACAATGTAAAGTGAAAAAACCCCTACATGATGATGTCCTCAATACCCTTAAGAGCACCGACACACTCAAAATACCAAACTTGTTTGGGATTTGAGGGGGAACAGGGAAGGCAGAGGGGCTGCTGCAGTGAGCATGGGGTCCCCTCCTCGCCCTGGCAGTACCAAAGGCATCTTCACCCCCACTGCAGGTGGCCCATGAGGTTTTGGTGAGGCAAGGCAGGGGTCCCTGCTCTCATTCCAACTATTCAGTTCCAATAATAATGAAAAACTATAAAAGCAAGCATGGGAAAATCTTCTGTGTACTCAAACGTGGAGCAATATCATTCAGCTGCCTCTTCCAGGCTCTCCACACACAGTGCCCCACGAATTCTTGAAATTCGGAGTGGGGGGAAGAAAAAAGGAAAAAGGCACATTTTTCTCCAGTGAGTATAATCCTACCTTGGCTAAGCTTTACAATACCTCCCTCTACTGGGAAAAGCTGGTGTGGATTAACCCACATATGCTTTCATAATTCAAGCCAGGGCCAAGCTGAGACCAGAAAGGAATGACAGAGCAGCAGCTGAAGATGCAGGTTAGCATTATAGCTAGAAATTTATGCCATTAATCAGTGGATGATCAATGCATGAGCAGGTGCCCAAAGAAAAAAACATGTGACATAGCATGAATCAGTTTTGTCCTGCCATTTGTAAATAAGCCTCTTTAAAAAAAAGAGTGATAAACAAGCTGCAAGCAGTTGAAACTTTAAAATTGGTACAATTACTCATATGGACCCTGAACTCCATGGGACAAACAACTTAAAGAGAAAAGGAGAAGGAAGGGAGCGTTCAAAGCCAGCAGATTCAGATTTCAGACTAATCTTCATAGCCTAGAATATGTGGAAAAACACAGGTAAAGTAAACAAGCAATTCCCAATCTGCATTTCTAGATATGGGACCGTTCCTTCAGAATAATTTTTATTGCCTTGGAATTAAAAACCTCTTCTCAAAAGATATTTTCAAGCCCTACTACTACAAATGTATCCAGAATGGTCACTTTATTGTAATAGGATAAAATTCCCTTGGAAATAGGGGTAAAAGCCCCTGGTAACAACTGACTTACTGGGCGATAAAAAGTTTCCCAGTAGATGCTACAAAAGGCTGAGGAAGCCTTCAAGGAGAAGGAAAAAGAAAAATAAAAATCCACAAAACAAACCAAACCAACAAACAAAAACAAGGCAGAAGCTGAAAATGTCTGGCAACTGAAGGAAACTGCCCAGAGAGCTGCTGCCCCACATACCTTCAGGAATTACCTGCTCTGATGGCCGGGTGTGTGCCCTGAAAAGCAGCAAGCCCTTCCAGGGCTACAGAAGAGCCAACGGAGCCGATCCAGACGGACAACTGCCGAGACCTGGTTTTGTTGGAGACCTAGTGGGAGATCTCAAAACAGGCCCCAGGCTGAGTTTGCCCTTTCACTGAAGGAATGGGAGCATTACAAAGTCTCCATTTTTCTCCAGAACACCACTTAGCAAGGTTAAATTAAGGCAACAAAAAAGCCCAAAGCAGCCTATAAACTGCTTCCTCTGTTGACTGCCCAGCAATTATTCTCCTGGCCCCTTTGATTTCCATCTCACAAATTATTTTTAAATCACTAGCGCTACATTACAAGTAGAGAAAGAAAAGTCTTTCACCAAGGTTTAGTGTTCTTTATACTGAAATGAAACTGCCAAGGACAGAAGATGGCATGCTCCCCTTGCAAAGGATGGAAAAGGTCCCGGTGACCCCAACAACATGCCCATGCCTCAAGGCACCACCACCTCACGGCACACAACCAATTGTGACCGCCAAGTAGTACGTGATGCGACTTTACGGCTGCAAGTGCTGGTGTTTTAGAAGGACAATCCACCCCTGAGCTCCCAAGAGGGTTGCAGAGCCTTTGAATGCTGCTGGTGTAAGAAGAAGGATAAGCTGATTGGTGAGAAATGGCAAATTTAGCAGCCCAGAAGAAGCAATGGTCATGGCTGTACATCTGTGAACACACCACACAGCCACCTATACTCTGACTGGCATTCCCAAGAAAGGTAGAAAGCTGTGGTTCCTTAGAGATTATCAGTTTAGTGACTAACCAACCATGTCACTATTAAAAGGTCAGAGACTAATAGTATGATGGTTTCTCACATAAAAACTAATGTACTCTCTAATGTAGAACATAGGAAGTAGCTCATGTCTAGAAAAATGAAGCTGATTATATATAAAGACTTCAGAAACACAGGCAGGGTGAAATTTTCAACCAGTCAAAAAAAATTCTTAATTTTTAAGCATATATATTTTGGTTTCAAAGTGATTAAAACTTGTAATCCATACCCACTCAGAAAAATCCATACTGAAAAAGAAATGCACAGTACAAAAGAAACAGAACTAGTTCATCCTAAAAATTCAGAATAATGTAAAACAGAAACACCGCCCCGCTCCCCTTAACGCTGCAAAAATTACTTTTGGATTCAGCACAAAAAATATGATCCCATATGGATTTTCATAATATAGTAAAGCATATGAAAAACATGCTTCTTAAATTAGAGCAAAAGCCTTAAAGCAAAAAAAAGCACATCTGCCCTACCTTAAAAGTTTCGCTTCACTGACTTCTGAACATAAAGACTCCCTCAAATTGTACGAGAAGCAATACAGTTTCTGTAACAGATGGGACAAAGCAATTCCTTCCACTGAAATGACATTTTTAGGTTCAGCTGCTCCATTGCAGTGACCTTTTCCTCAGCCAAATCTGCACTGACAGTTACCCCATTGCTGAAAAACTCCCATCAGCAACAGGCACCTTCAAACCCACCATGAATCCTCTGTTCGGGGTGGGGACAAAACAGCGTCCCTAAAAACACTCCAGATGAGCAACAGCTTAAAAAAGTATTGGAAATATCAGAACACCTCTACACATTTCAAGAATGATGAAGGACTTCGCTCAAAGCTCTATTACCGCTGCTGCTTGCTTTTAGTAGTAATAAAACCCAGGGATCAAACCTATTATCCGTCCTCTTCCTAACTTCATTTATCACCTTCGCCAAACGTGGCTCCTGCTCGTAACAATCTCTTCCTGAAGGACTAAAGGACCGTGCAGTTCATCACCAGGCTGTCAGCTTGGCAAGCAGCACAACGTGCACCAGGCAGACGTGAGAGCCAGACCCCCATCCCAAACCGACGGGTGGACACTTACGCGCCGGGTGTAGCCTCGCTGGCAGCGGGTTCGCAATGAGCAGCCTTTCCCAAATACAGCTTTACATTGAATACTCACTGTTTGTATGTTTTCCCTGTGGTTATTACTGGTTGTTTTGATTAAAAAAAAAAAAAAAAAAAAAAAAAAAAAGTGACTTAGCAAACCACTTCCTTCTTTCACCCTGTAAAAATTTCAGGCTGTAAAGAGGAGGACAAATTCATCAAAGTTCACAGTTTGGGTCCACAAATTGTGTCATGTTAATTCCCCATCCCAAAACCACCATGTAGAAAAGGAAGCAAATCCTTCTCCCTGCAGGAAAGGGTATAGCTTTAGTTATAACCACCATTATTTTTTAAGTGACAAAAGCACAAAAACCCAGAGAGGGAAGAGCCAATAGCTGTAAATCCACTTCTTGGGATCATTCAGGTGTCTCATCTTACAAATTTCTTAATATTCCAGGGACTGAAGATGATTGTGACAACTTCAGTCCCTCCAGAGCTATACCTTAACTCGTAGCTTTTTACACTGTTATTCTGGGGACAAAGAGAAAAGGAACAGGCAACAACTCTGTGACCATAACCCCACACATCTCAATGAGCATAACAGGGTTCTACGTGCCTACCTGGAAAGAGCAACCCCTGACATCACCAGTGAGCTGTGAACAGCCACACAGGGCCACCCCACCCCACTTCAAGCACCTGGTCAATGCCAAGGGAAGGGGAAAGACCCTCTCTCCCCACCTTCCCACCTGCTGAGAAAGGAGAAATACCCTCTCATTTTCTTCTTTGCTGAGATGAAGGCATACAGTTTCACTCTCCATCTCCTGGAAGACCATTGCCATCTCTGACAACCTCAGCACAGGGCAAGGACTAAATGGGGACCCAAAATAACCACCACTTCCTAAAGCACATCTGGGTGATCAACCTGCATGACCAAGCAATAGCTGAGCTGCATCTCTCTTGTGCTGACAAGAGGCTCAAACTCAGTTTTCCTGAAGCAATCCGAATCCTTTGCAGGTTAAAGCAGCAATATCCTCAAGACTGACAAATGCGTGTCTGCCACTTGCTACACAACCAGTATCAATCAGAGCTTAAAACTTTGCTCACTGCCAGTGATGGGGACAGAGAAACGAGGCCACAACCTGACGTCCACAGAGGACACGCAGGACATGCCTCCAGGCAGAACGTGTCCCCAGCTCTGCTCATAAAGCAGCACAGCTCCAGGTCACCTACAAGTGTAACCTCATCTAGGTGTCCCTGCTCTGGCAGGGGGATTGGACTAGATGATCTTTCGAGGTCCCTTCCAATCTTCTGTAATTCTGTGACATACAAATCAACCCGACAGCATTTTCCGCTGCCCATGCTTAATAACATGCCTTTTGGCCTGCTATTGGTTACAAAGAAAAAATTACAAAGATACAGTTTTCCTGTATCATGGCATACATTTAAAGGCAGCTTTCTTCCATGTAACTATTAGCTTGGACAGAGGGAGCCAAAAACATTTTAAAAGTATAATATTTTTAATTCCTAATATCTAATCCTCATAATCCTCATTTTACCACTCACTGACAATAATGGTTACAAAGTATGATTGTATAGTTTATAAAGGAATTAAATAAAATGGATTTTTTTTTTTATTGGTCACTCAGAAGGGTACTTATTGTCTGTTATGGACAGACATAACTTAAAAGCAAATACCTCATGTGAAAACGTGACTACTTGCCCTCCATGCCCCCAGCTGTGAAACTGAGCAGGGCCAGCCCCAGATCTACAGCAGCATTTAATGAGAAACCAGTGTGCTGATTTCAGACATAACATTTGTGCTGGCATTTGACAGTGACCCTAAAGGTAATGCAGAAATCTCCTCTATTCAGATATTTAAAACTGTACTTAGTGCACTGTAGTGTATTTAGCCACCATATTCAATGCATGTTGGTGAAATCTGGTGCACAATATCTTGTCTTCTTACAAGATTTTTGGCAGTCAGTGCTCAAGCATCTTGTTAGTCCTCCTTACCTCCTTTCACCATAGGCACCAAGTAATGCTACACTGTACCAACAGAGCCTCAATTTGCTTTCCCTTCTCCACCATGTCTCTCTACATCCTGCTTTTTGCTCATTCTATTTCTGTCTTCAGGCCACTTAACATTATCGCTAACCCTCTTCTGTGAACAAATTAACAATGTAAGTTATCTTTCCAAGCTGCTGTTTCCCATACCGCCACATAGTGCTTCCTCATTTGAGCTTTTTATCTCTTCCTGCAAAGGCCCTTCAAGCACAAAAACAGCAGCAAAGTTCTATTAAACTTATCACTGGACGGTTACTAACATAGGAGAAAGAATGTGCTACAGCTTTGTCTCTCAAAATAATGTGGCAAATGTCAAGGTAAGAGCAGGTTGTTCTTGAGGATCACAGTATCACAGTATGTTAGGGATTGGAAGGGACCTCAAAAGATCATCTAGTCCAATCCCCCTGCTGGAGCAGGAACGTCTAGGTGAGGTCGCACAGGAACATGTCCAGGTGGGTTTTGAATGTCTCCAGAGAAGGAGACTCCACAACCTCCCTGGGCAGCCTGTTCCAGTGCTCTGGCACCCTTACTGAGAAGAAGTGTTTTCTCATATTTAAGCGGAACCTCTTGTGTTCCAGCTTGATCCCATTACCCCTTGTCCTATCATTGTTTGCCACTGAGAAGAGCCTGGCTCCATCCTCATGGCACTCACCCTTTATATATTTATAAACATTAATGAGGTCCCCCCTTAGTCTCCTCTTCTCCAAACTAAAGAGACCCAGCTCCCTCAGCCTTTCTTCATAAGGGAGGTGCTCCACTCCCTTAATCATCTTCATTGCCCTATGCTGGCCCAATCACAATAAACCAGTTGCCATAGAGAATGGAGAGGCCTCGCTTGCTATTGCAATGCATGTTATTTCATATATTGCTCATATGCCAGCAGTTCCACTTTTATGGGAAGACAAGAACAGTTTGTTGATTCATGATGACTGTAAAAGCTGCAAGACTTCATGGAGAATGCCAATAAGCATCTGTTAAAAGGGAACTAGGAAAAAAAAAAACAACATTAACCCTTCAATTAACACATCTTAAAGCACATTTGAGTCATTTAGTAACCAGTTTGGCCTGGCTAAACTATGTTTTTCAGTTTTGTTCACTTTGCAGTAGTAGTTGGGCCCTATTCTATTACCAACCCATTTTCCAAAAGGGCTGTGCTGAAAGAAAACTTGTGAACAAAATTACAGCTGAGGAGAGCAGGACAAGGCCAGCTCCGCAGAGACCAGGCTCCTAAGCACTGCCAGACCGCTGTGGTCTGTGGTCGTCCAGAGCAGGTGTTAGGAGAACTACAGCAAAGAAGCCACATCAACAGCTCCAGACAAAGCTGCATGGTCCAGCCAAGCCCATCAACTTGGTCCTGGCGCCAGGGCTGCCTGCACCAGCAGAAGATGGGGCCAGCAGCCATGGATCTGCGGTGATGATGAAGCTCCTGAGGTAGAGGAGAGTGGCTAGACCTGCACTAGGCATGAAATCAGAGCAGTGTTGTCAAGCAAAGGTTGACTATGAGAGGGAACCATCACTTCAGATCCACATTTCCCATAGTATTTTTCTTTGCACCTCTAGCAGGCCACCATGAACTGGAACAGCAGCCCATGGTCCCCAGGGCTGCTCCAAGATGCTCAACACTCCGCAGCTTCTGGCCAGGTGTGTGTCTTTCTCCCTGCTTCAGGCAGCTTGGGTAGCCCTCTGCAAGGAGAACTTTGAGGTGCCCACAGTGCCAGGAGCTGGCGAAGAAGCCAGACAGTCACACCCTGCAGCTGTCTGCCTCGCCACCCCGTGAGATCACCATTCCCCCAGCAAAGCAAGCAGAAGGAAACACGTACTCATGCCTCAGCTGTTCCCCTTTGCTGAGGGCGTACATATAAGATGACTGAGCTGATTAAGGAGCTCACCAACACCAAAAAGGCAAAGTCTAGTTCCTTTTCTCTCTTTCCGATGCTCTTCCTTCCCCCACCACCACCACACTCCTTCCTTCCCCTCAGCTCCACCCTAGCTGCAAGGAGCAGCACTCTCCTTCAGACCATCTCTTGCTCTTGTAAGAGCCCTCTCCCAGCTGATACGACTTGCCATACCAGCAGAAGACTGGGCCTTGGGGAGTGGGTTACTGAATTCAGCTGGGACAGAGCAAGGGACCAGTGAGCACCACACCCAGCACAAGGGTGCAAGATGAAAGCAGCATCTCCCCATTGCAGCAAAAGCGAGATGTTCCCTTCAGCGTGGGCATCCTGTGCTGGGACAACAGGCACAGGACTGGCAGACGTATCCCCTCCTGCCAGGTTTGCAG
The DNA here is from genome assembly GCF_036013475.1 of Columba livia. Lineage (NCBI taxonomy): Eukaryota > Metazoa > Chordata > Aves > Columbiformes > Columbidae > Columba > Columba livia. Next base: position 65,534,115 of record NC_088602.1, read on the forward strand.
CAGGGGGTAACGTTGCAGGCTGGGGACAGGGAGCAGGCCATGGCCACGGGTACACGGGAATGGAGGGGATCTTTGTCAAAACTGGATTTATCATCTTTTCAGGACCTTATGACCCCAGGTCTCGCAAGGCTTGCAGTCATCTCTGCCAATTAATCGGAATCAGTAAAGCACTTGTAATTAGAAGACGGCTTTCATACACTTCAGAAGTCATCCGCATGCGAGCTGCGTTCCTCCCCCTGCAAATACCAACTTAATTAAAACCCTTGACTCACGCTGCCGTGCGACCACAGCTCTGAACCGCCGCTTCTCACCTCCCTCCCTTCTTCGCCCCAAACAGCTTTTACAGCTGCCGCCCTCAAAGCCACCCCCGCCCGGCAGAACCGACCTGCAGGAGGAGCCCCCGCCCGCAGCCGCTCGCCGAACCCGCCGTGCCCGGGACCCGCGCCGGGGAGCCGGCCTGGCCCCGCCCCCGCAGCCCCGCCCCGGCCCCGCCGCGGCCTCACCGGCAGTCGGAGCCCGAGAGTCGCGATCAGCCGCGATCAGGGGCTGCTTCACAGCGTCCCCCGCCCGAATCACAGAATGTCAGGGACTGGAAGGGGGCTCGAAAGGTCATCTAGTCCAATCCCCCTGCTGGAGCAGGAACATCCAGATGAGGTTACACAGGAATGTGTCCAGGCGGGGTTTGAACGTCTCCAGAGGAGACTCCACAACCTCCCTGGGCAGCGTGTTCCAGTGTCTGTCACCCTCACTCTGAAGAAGTTTCTTCTCAAATTTAAATGGAACCTCCTGTGTTCCAGTTTGCACCCATTGCCCCTTGTCTTATCATTGGTTGTCACCGAGAAGAGCCTGGCTCCATCCTCATGACACCCTTTACATATTATAAACATTAATAAGGTCACCCCTCAGTCTCCTCCTAGCTAGAGAGACCCAGCTCCCTCAGCCTTTCCTCCCTTAATCATCTTTGTTGCCCTACACTGGACTCTCTCCAGCAGTTCCCTGTCCTTCTGGAACTGAGAGGCCCAGAACTGGACACAATATTCCAGATGCAAATGTACCACCGCCTCCTGCCAGGCCAAGCCCTGCCCGTCACTCTGCCCACAAATCGCCACAAGAGTTGTAGAGGCACTGCCTGTTCGAAAAAAGGAAAGAGAGGGATGGGGGCGGAGGGGGGAAGCCGCTGGGGTTTCCCTTGCAGTCTAACAGCAAATTCACTTAAATCAAAGTTGGACCTCCGAACTAGCCTCTCTCAGGTTCAGGCAAGAAGTCAAAAATCGTAGCCATACAAATAAAGAATCAATTTTTTACAATGAGGGTGGCAAAACACTGGCCCAGGTTGCCCAGAGAGGTGGTAGATGCCTCATCCCTGGAGACATTCCAGGCCAGGCTGAATGGGGCTCTGAGCAACCTGATCTAGTTGCAGATGTCTCTGATCGTTGCAGGGGGTTGGACTAGATGATTTTTGAAGGTCCCTTCCAACCCAAACTATTCTGTGATTCTATGAAATTGCACCAATAAATAAAATCTGCTCTCAGCTGACAAGAGAACAGACAATAATTTCTCTCCCCTTTCAATATTTAAACACGGCTTTTGAAAAGGTGCTATTGCTGCATCTGATACAGGCCCGGAGTGATGCTCTGGGATGAGCTGCACTGTTTGCTTGAGGGCCTTCATCAGAGAGCGATGGGGAGCACGAGCTCCATGGCGAGATTTGCTCCCCTTGCTGAGTGTCCTCTCCCGGGCCCAGCAGCACCAGCAGGCTGAGCAGACAGGAGCAGACCGCCAGCACTCGAGTACCAGGCACAAGAACACAACACACCTACTGCGCTGTGGGACCAGAGTCGCAGCAGCTGATCGGAGGAAGTGTTTGATGTTGGGAGCTGTCAAAAGCTTCCTCTCCTCTAATGTGCTTAGGAATAACAGCAGAAAGGCTTGACCTTTCCCCCAGTGTACTTCTGGAAGAAGTGAAAGTGACATTTCTCTTTTTTCGCAGTTAAACGATGGAATTTGCTCCAAAAACCATAAATGCTACTCTCAGGTTATTTTTCGAATCCCAAAGACATTAATGTTTATCTGCTGTGAGTCTGCCCATTGTCCTGGTTACGATTATAATTTCACCTGCAGAGTCCAAAGCTGCACTGACCAGATCTGAACCCCAGGATCCTCATGGCCAGAAAGGGAGGACATCATCCCTGCCATTCTCCACATCCTCCTCCTCTGCAGTTCCCGTGACAGGCGAAAACAAACAGGACAGCTACTCGTTGCCCAGTGTGGCTGGATGGTTCCTTGCAGTCTGCACCCTGACATGGGGGGATGTGCACACCCTGTTGCATGCAGGGTGCCCACCACAGCCGTGGGCACTTCTTATCCCAAACTGACACATGCTCATCAAGAACATGTCAGGGCATGGGTCCCATTTCGGCATCTCTGACTTCATCTACCTACCGTGCTGCATGCAACTCCTTTCTGGCACATGGAAGGAGGAAATGCTGTTTTGGAGAAAAAAGTGACCATAATTCCTGGGTAAGGCTATCATATTCCTCCTGTTTCACTTACAGAGACTACAGATACATTAACTCACAACCAAAATAGATTTGCCATCCACAGAGGCAACCCTGTTACTAGATTTCAGTAAAGCAGCACACACCAGCCAGCGGCTGCTGCATTCTTTCCAATCTTCTTCAAGTGCTTCAGTTTCAACAAGGCCTCTCTGTTACCCTCCTCTGGCAGGAGAACAGCTCTCAGGCTTTTTCAGAAATGAACATATAGTCTCTTCAAAAAAATCTAGGTCGACCCTCCTTTATATTTCACATATAACGTTTCCAAAACAAGATCTGGTTTTCTGTACAAGCACATCGTAAGATATACTAAGTCTTTTCAATACATCTGCCAAATGGCCCAGGTCACAGCCATTTGGATTCTCCGTCATGAGTACCACTCTTAGCGCTTTTCTCTGTGAAATTTCAGCTTCTTCATCATGGACCCTCTCTCCAGCCTGCCAAGATCGTTTTGAATTTATCTCCTGTGCCCCCCAAGGTTCCTCAAAGTTAGGGATACTCGCAAGCTGCATAAGTCAACTTTAAGCTCTAGCATCCAGGTCACTGATAGAGTTAATGAATGCAAGCGGGAAAAGAGGAACTCCTGCAAGGGCCTGTCAAGAAGGTCCTGGTAGCAGGGGTCCTGGTGATGGCTTTGTATCAAAACATGAATTCCTGACCAAATGCTTCTTTTCAAGCAGCTGCACACCTCCCTTCTGGCAATTTCACCTAGACTATTATTTCCAGGTTGCTGTGTGCTTCTCTCAAACAAGGCCAACAGCAGTGAAACCTACCACTGAGTCCAAGCATCTTGCAAGGGGATGATGAAGGAATGGGAGGAGGTAGCTGCAGCACTTCTGTGAATAGTCCAGGACAGGAACAAACTAGTGGCAAGAGAGGAGGGGTGGATACACAGAGAAAGAGAAGGGGCAGGGCTTGTGCTCCAACAAGGTTAAACACAGTGGCTCTAGTCCTAGAGCCTCTCTTGTTTGCTTATGAAATTTTCTGTGAGACAGCATGAGCAGATCCACCTTATTTATTCCCTCCCTTCTGTTTACAGGGCATGCTCACCTGTCAGAGTTGGAAGACTAGCTGCTTTGAAACAATCTGTTCTTAAAAAATCTACATAGCATTTTTAATGCTGTGCTACTCAGTAAGTGCTTCTTTATTGACTTAGTTGCATTCATGCCTTGCTAGGGATCAAAGTTAGGCTGACTGAGCTTTAATTCTCCAGCAGCCTATTTTGCCACCATTTCATATACAAATACTGTGTTCATTCTTCTGCATGTCTTCAGGGGCCTCTTACATGAGCTCTGAAAAAGCATCCCTAATGAGCATTACAGCAGTCTCTGAACCCATTCAGTGCTACTGCTGGCATTGTGCGCATAGTATTAAGCCAAAATATTACGGAAATTGTATCATAGTGTTTGACATCAATGTTAAGAAAAGCATTCTTCTTCACCATTATTACTGCATATTATTATTTTTAAGGATTAAACAGGAACAGTGACAGCCAGGGGAAAATAAACAACAAGCAAACGGGAAGGCTATGCTTGTGGAGTGGTACAAAAGGACCAAATGACAAATCTCCCATGAGAAATTATTTACACATTGCAGCCTGGTTCTGGCTCCATTCACCACCAGAGTTTCATTAACAGACTCCCTCATCCCTGGGGTTATGTGAAAGGGGAAATGAGATAACGCCCAACCCATCATTCTTACAGCACGCCAGCCCTTTGAACAGCACTCTGCAGTCATAGTCTGACTAACACCATCGGTAGCAGCTTTCCTCCCAAACTGGCTGGCAGTGAACCAGGGATCTCCCTCCCAGGCGCGCTGCTGCGGATTCGGGGCCAGCTGGCTGCTGGTGGCCGCCCTGCCTCCCTCTGGACTCTCCCTGAGCCCTGCTGCAAGCGCCAATTCAAGAAACCCTTCCACTTCCAATAGGACCCTTCTTGTTTCCCGCTGTCTCACCTGTCAGGAGTCAGGGATATAAATTATTTCTTTCCCCACCTCCTTCCAGCAACACCAAATAGCTTTGGATTGTTTGCCAGTGTCTCACCAGGGCACTGCAAGGGCTTGCCCTGCTCCCTGGCCTTTGCAAGACGATGGCAGCAGCTCGGCTTGTGAAGAAAGCCAGCACACTCACGGCATCAGGGGACATTCACTTTGTCTTTGAAGCTCACATCCACCTCATGGTTCTGTCTGTCAATGCCTGGTTGAACTTGCCCACTTGATCAGTGCTAGACCATGGAGCAGAAGAGAGCTGGGACATAAACACCTGCCCCAATGTGAGTGAAAACTCACGAAAACCCACTTGCTGCAAAGACTGGATTTACTTCAAGAGCAGTTTGCTTGATGCCCAGATCAAGAGGCTGCATGGAACTACTTTATATGTGGCAATCCTCCATCCAGCTACAAACTTCTGGGTTACTGATCAACCATAGCATCAAAAAATAATAAATGAAAAGGTTCACATTTAACAACAGCACTAGAACAATAAATTTAGTAGTAGCAGAGGGAAAAACAAGTTATTACATATCAAAACAGTGAAGATGAGCTCAGTGAAACAGCTTAATTCTTTGGAGGGGAAAATAAAGTGAGTCACCCTTTAAAATTTCAAGAGTTCTCGATACAATCTCTCACAAGACTGCAAAGTACTTTAAAGACTCAGAAAGAGACTGCGGGCGTTCAGATTCAAATATCCCACCTACGAGTAACTGTTTTGATTATTGGATTTCATTCACATTATCAGCTGGGTCCTCTGTTTTAATAAATCTGTGTTTCAACATGAAACCACTTTGAAGTATTGTATTACATAATGGTTGCAATATTTGCATACTGCAGAATCAACAGAAATTACTACCACATATGTACAGCACTGACAACTTCTGTGCTCACCATCCATCCTCCCACCTGATCCACCATGCTGCTTTCATCTCCTGCCCTTCTCACACACCGTTTTGGCAGATGGAGAAAAGAGTGCAAAGACTTATAGAAGAATTCAGCTTCTCCAAGCAGAGGGTCTTCCAGACCAACTGGAAATACATGCAACATTGCTTTCTGAAGGCCATGGCAGCTTGAGGTATGTGTTGATGAGGTTCTTAGGGACATGATTTAGAGGTGGACTTGGCAGTGTTGGGTTAATGGTTGGACTCTATGATCTTAAACATCTTTTCCAACCAAAATGATTCTATGACTCATGGGACAGGCCTTTCTAGTCCACATGTCTGCCTTGCATGTCAGTGCATTATCCTCAAGAACTCCTCCACCCCTTCAGGTCAACAGCACTGGGGCCACGCATCTGCAGAAATCATCCCAGCATCTCATCCAGCTCCCCTAATTTCACCTGGGTAGATCGCTGCTCCCTGCTCACCGCCCCCTCCTTCCTCAGCACCCTCCTCCTCTCACCCACTGGCTTATCCAGGGACTTACTGTCTGTATCAGTGCTTTGATGGTAGTACAGCTGGAAGGTGCAGCAACACATGCAGCAAGAGAGAGGCAGGAGTGTGTGCTGCGTGTTTAAGCTGCTAAGAAGCAAAATTATACCCTTCAGAAGATAAAAAAACTTATCTATAATCATTCACCATTAAAGTCTTGTGTTTGACATTAGAAGCATAAAGTTTTGACATAATAGCTACTGGCAATCGCTAAGAGTACCAGTTTGTAGAAATTCAGTACACATACTGCACATATTTTAAAGCTCTTGGAATTAATTCTGTTTTATGTGACAGTAGCTATGCAATAACTTTCCAAGCTGGCACCATCATCTGATTCTTTCCCCCTCACACCTCAAAAAATGGGCACACCTGACAGCACAGCAGGGCATACCTGCAGGATAACCTAAGGCACTACTCCATTCTGCTGGCTGTAACAAAAGCAATCATTAAGAGGACACAAAAATACTTACATGATAAATCAAGTTTAATCGCCTGGCTGCTTAGTACTGAATAATAAATTATAATGAGTTAATTTACCATCAATGTGTTTTTGTTTATGCAATTCCACCTATGAAATATTAAACACTCTGTAACTCCAGAATTTTATTCCTCTTGCAGTTTTACCTGATTTTGCTTATTTTGGGTAGGAAGAAGAGGGTGTCAAGGCAGAGACCCATTCCCCAGATGATTAAGCTCTTCACATATTAGTCCACCACTAGCTGCTTCCCTCAACTGTGTACAGATCTGGCTCCAGTGTTTGAGCATCTCATGGTCCTTAAACTATTTGCTCTCAAGCACTCCTGTAAGACTGGGAGGTGATGCGGAGCTCCAGGTGGCAGCCGTGGAGCTGAGACAGAGACAAAACCACTTACAGTCCAGGAGCAAGAGAGGGTGCAGAACAGGGAACCAAATCATGCTCTAGGCTTCCATCCTCACCTCAGAGCACCTGAAGCCTGGACGTGTGCCCTTGCAGAAAGGCTGTTTAGTTAAAAAGGGGAAAAAAGAAAACCAATAGTTTAAAAAGGCCCTCAAGCTCATGACCAAAGCATTCATTAGCAGCACAGTCCCACCTTAACTGGACTTGCAGCCTGTCTGCCAGCCAGACTGGGGTGCTCTCACATTTAAGACCCTGAAAGCACTGGTTGGGGACACAGCTTGAAAAGAGATGCCCATTTGTCTGTCCGTCCCACTCCTTTTCCCTATTCCTTGGCATGAGTGTTTAGACCAGGAGTTGCAAAGAGGAGCAAATCACTTCCCCTGTGCCGGACACCCATTTGGGTGCCCATGTGGTGGCCATGAGCATGAACCCACCTTCCGAACTCCAAATAGGGTGAGGTGAATTTGGGTTCACCCAAAGCTTGTCCAGCTGCTGCCAGGAGCAGGATCCCACTGACATGCCCATCATCCTCCAAAGCACCTTGTCAAGATCCCCTTTTTCATTTTTGGAGACAGAAGGAGCAGCAGCATGGGAGGAATCCAGGCCTAGAGGCAGCCAACCTGAGTCACTCTACCTCCACCTTTGCTGCTCCCCACCGGTCCCTCCACGTCAGTCATCTCGCTGCCCAGCTGTGCCCCTTTGCCTTTCTTTCCCTTAACCAACCTCAATAGATTGAGCATCAGATACCAGGCATTTCACTTCAGGAAAAGAAAACGTCTCTTTTGCTTGCACTGGGAAACCAACCAGCTCCCACTCAAATAGAAAGGAAAAAAAATCACATGGATGCATTTCAATTAATTGCATTGGTGAGGTGGACAGCAAGCACGCTTCTCTTTCAGCCAGACCCGTTCATTTATATTTTCTGTTGGAGAAGGGGTTGTATTCAGCTGAGTTACTGGAGGGATTAATTTCATTACACAGTGTCTAAAAGCTGGGAAGGAGCTGTATTTGTGGAGGGCTGAATTTAGCAGAGACATATCAGGGGGCAAATAAGGGGAAAAAAGATTTTTCCATCTGCTAGAGAAGTAGTCTCCAAACTATTTTGATCATGTACCCCTTATTAGCAAAACCTTTTGAGTGTGCACCCCCAATACACATATATTTATGTATATTTATAAATTATGTGTATGTACTACTGAAGTTCTAATATTTTCTTCCCGTATTTCAATGCATCATCCTGTGCACGCACACCCCTTTGGAGACTGCTGTGCCAGATAACATGGTGACAGTGGCTGCTTGGTACCAGAAGCTGGACAAATATCAACAGCTAGCAGACAACTGCTGAAATCCAGGCACTCAGTCCAATACCAGCTGAAGAGATTTACAGACAAATGATGAACAGATAGGAGATGAAGAACAGAAAGGGGTAGCAGGAGGTTGTGCCTTGGCATGCCCTCTAGTACCCTTTTTCCTTCCACCTCATCTTCTCCAAAATGCTTGTCCAAGGAAAGTTGTCCCCAAACCGCCCCTCCACAGCCTGTTCTCCTTGGCAGGGATTAAAATAAGGATTACATCAAGTTCTACCCTTCTGCAGCTATACCTGCTCAGGAAGCCACCACAATCAAAAATGCTGCTTGTGGTGTCTGCTGGGGGAAGGCTAATGGCAAAAATGAAGGGCACGCAAAGAGCCAGAGAGCAAGTGCATCTGTTCACACATGAAGAGTGCCATGATTTAAGATCTGTTCCAAACTGGCTACAATAAACTGGGATAACCACCCTTATTTGGATTTAAAGGAGATGAATTCTTAGGTTTAACTTTAAGGATGATCCCATGCACAACTCCACACTGATTTAAGAGTGATATGTAAATACTACCATCTGTCCCCTGCTACCAGCCCATCATGCAGGCCCTTACGCCAGTACCACCATCAAATACTCCTGGGTGACTTTCAGGTAGCATGCATCTCAGGAAGGAAAAAGAAAACAAAAAGAAACATAGCCAAAAGAAAAAACAGCACAAGGCTTCTTTGGAGTAAGAGGGTGTGGTATTTCTCAAATTTTTTTTTCCCTTAAAAGTAATTTTTAAAGTCTCTCTGGACACACACCCTTCATCAAAGAATGTGAAGAAGGAACATTCACAGAGATCTCAGAAGAGATCTAAATATGGGTTGCATAGGAAGTGTGCTATGCATATAATGACCATGTTCGGATAAAGAATTACTGTCACGATGTACCCTTAACAAGCAGTTAAAAACTGAGGTCAGTACTAAGCTGCAGTGTTTTTTTGGCACTTCATTTGTGGTTCCTCTGACAACAGGCATTCCCTATTTCTACTTCCATTTACTGCTATAAAAATAGCAAATCATTAAGTTCAGTAATTCATCAAGTATTCAGCATATAATTAAATATAAATATGAATATTAACATCAGCTGTGAGGTAAGGTACAGGTCAATTTTATTTGTGTGGAAAGCAGGGCAAATGTAGAAGAATAAGGGCAGTACAAGAACTCAGAATTATATGCTTATTTTTTCCCTTAATTCTCTTATGGTAAGTTACACATTCATAATAATGATAGGAATAGATAAGAAAAACATAAGCTCTAGAAGGAGATGTGCTTTAACTTGGAAGTTCTATAAACACTCAAAACCTATGAAGAACTCATTAGAAAATACTGCTGCCACACATGTTGAAAAAAATCTGATATATTTCTTTCAGAGTAGCCATCACCACCCTAATTTAGACACAAGATTTAGCAGAAGAAATCAAAATCCCCAGATGTTGTGCCTAACAAAAAGTAAACACTAATTTTGTGTACTAGATATTCCAATAACAGAAAGAAGTTACTACCAAAATTTTCTTTTGTGCTTTCTAAGTAACAGAGAGCTGCAAGGATGCCAAGTTATTTTGAGCACAGCCCATAAAAGAATTCGTTCAGGACATAAAAAAAAGTGCCAGACCCAAGAATCGTTACCACCATTTTTAGATCATGGCAACGCCAGTAACATACAGTTATCAAGCTTGATGTGCAAAAAGAGTGCCAAATAAAATTTTTAAAAGTTACTGTGCTTGTCTAGCAGACACTTTTTCTGGTAGCTCTGCTCTGCTACTGAAAAATGAGGCATCGGTCCAAAGTAAAGAGTAAGCACAGGGGGAAAAAAAATAAAGGTCTTTGAATAATACTAAAAAAAGAAATTTCCACTAGTTCTTTAGACAGAAAGAAAAAGAGGAAGAAAAGCATTTCCATCCGAAACCACACATGGAAAAACAATTTGGGTTCCAGTAACTTAAGGGGACAAAAAAAAATGCAGAGGAAGTTTTTATGCAGAGGAAGTTTTTATTCAAAAAAAGGCAACGTAACACAAAACCATGTTTGGCAGCGCGGAGCTCAGCTCAGCTGTGGGAGTCTGCCTCCCCACAGCATCCCCCATGGGCCCCCGTCCCCATCTCACCCTGGGTACCGCTCTGTCACTGCAGGGGGGTGACTGCTCTGCTGTGCTGCCACCTGTGAGCTGAGGCAATCGGGAGAAAAGCAGAGGCTTTCTGTCATCTTTCGTTCCCATATAACTGCAAACATAAAAACTGTGAAGAGATGGTCGGCCAGATTGCAGCCCATGAAACCTGCTGCTTAATGCTGGCATCTGCGACAACTGCGGATTTAATAGACATTTTTGGCTACTTTTTGTTAATGTAAGAGCTTCAAAATACACTGGGCATTGACAGAAATGTGAAAAGACACTTTCCATCCTACATGCTTAAAATGAAAACAAAGACGGGTCAAAAGGAGAATTCAGTGAAAAACGTGATACGTACTCTTATTTCAAATCTTCTCTCTCATGCTGGGCCCACGGCTGCTCTTCTGAGCCATTTCAGGTTAGTTAAAATTTCTCACAGTCATTGCAGAGGAAGCAGGTCAGATGGCATTTGCAGGAGCCCGTGCCAGGAGGCTTCTGCCCCCCCACGCAGGAGCAACTGTGGGCACGTTTTCCAGCAGGATCACCCTGAAAAGGGACACCGGCAGGAAGCGGGGACAAAAACAGCCATAAGCAGGGACAGCTGGGGTGGAAAGAGCTGGTGCAGTATGAGAGGACTTCAAATGACTGAGGGTTGGAGGGAGGAGAAGGCAATTACCAGCCACAGCCTCTAACGGGAAACAATGAAGTTTCATCCTGGAAAGCCCAACATCCCACCAAGCCCCAATATGTTCTGGATTTATTAGTGGTTAGCAGTAAATGCTTGAAAATAAAGCACAAGAATTCCAGGAAATGGATTAAAGACAGTAATGCAGCCAGAGTAGATGATATAAATCTGTATTATATAAAATAAATTATGTGAAATGGAAGCGAAACCAAGGGGAGCACGTTCAAAAAGAAGGTTGACGAAATGTATCTGAACTTCTGCTGAAATTAATGGGAATGGCATCAGATGCTCAGCAGTTCCAAAAATGGGACTAGTAACCCAGTGCCTTCTCTTCCTGGAATCATTACAGAAAAGCAGCTTTTAAATTATCCAGACTTAAATTGTCTTAAACTATCCTGCACCTAAAATTTGAAATTAAATCTGATTTCCATGAAATACACCCTCAAAGTTGCCCAGAGTTCCTTTAACTTCTGCTCTCTCCATTTCCTGGCTTTCAGCCTAAAGATGTAACAAGATATTAAAAAAATAAAAAAATAAAAAGAAAGAGACCAGTCCTCAGTTTTAACCACCAGTGCCAGTAACCGTGAAATGGCAATTAGATACTGGAAGTAAGAAGCAAAAGGGAAGAAAGACAAAGAAAAATCTTTCCTTATGGTCACATTGGTCACAGGATTTCACACCAAATTCTTTTCAGCTATGGAGACCTTCATTAATATGTTATTTGTACTTAGATAAAATACAAGAAAAATGTACGGGTTTAATAAAATCTTAAAAAAATGTATAAAGGCTACCATGTCAAATAGCACATGCCTACCCAAAGGGAGGGATGAATGTTACTGTGGGATCATGCTACACTACTGTCACCCTCCCAAAGGGGAGCCACACTTTTGTTGGTTCAGAGCAACATCCTCCACTTGGGGAGCAGGAAGTTGTTTTATCATAGAATCATAGAACGTTAGGGATTGGAAGGGACCTCGAAAGATCATCTAGTCCAATCCCCCTGCCGGAGCAGGAACGCCTAGATGAGGCTACACAGGAGCGTGTCCAGGTGGGTTTTGAATGTCTCCAGAGAAGGAGACTCCACAACCCCCCTGGGCAGCCTGTTCCAGTGCTCTGTTACCCTCACTGAGAAGAAGTTTCTTCTCAAGTTTAAGTGGAACCTCTTATGTTCCAGCTTAAACCCATTACCCCTTGTCCTACCATTGTTTGTCACCGAGAAGAGCCTGGCTCCATCCTTGTGACGCTCACCCTTTACATATTTATAAACATTAATGAGGTCACCCCTCAGTCTCCTCCAAACTAAAGAGACCCAGCTCCCTCAGCCTTTCCTCATAAGGGAGATGCTCCACTCCCTTAATCATCTTTGTTGCCCTACACTGGACTCTCTCCAGCAGTTCCCTGTCCTTCTTGAACTGAGGGGCCCAGAACTGGACACAATATTCCAGGACATAACATTCCTCAGGCAAACATTAATGTATGCTTAGATTGCTCAGGCCAACATTAATGTATGCTTAGATTGCTCAAAGGCACCTTCCCAAAGAGAATAATTGGTCCAATCAACCTATAACTTAGGGTATAAAAACAGAGGGGTTGTAAAACAGACACCCCTAAGTAACAACGGAGACTGTTTTTCCTTCTAAGGCAGGAGGTAGATGCCAGGTCAAGAGCATCTAATTGCTGATGTTATGAGGAGCAAGACATTTGGCAAAGCAAAGGCTTCCTTTCTTTGCTGCTTGTGTTTGTTTGCTTTTAAGTTCTTTTTTTTTTTCCCAAACAACAACAACAAAGCTTGTACACCATTCCTGGCCTTGCTCTCTGGCTTTCTGCAAGCTGCAATCTCCTTGAAACCACAGTTCAGAGACACAGTTTACACACAGCTTCTCAGGCTGGACCAAACATGCTGCAGCAGTGCGATGCTGTGTACCAAGTCACTATTAACTCTCCTATCCAGATCAGATATTTTTTTTTAAATATTGGCAGGTGACCTATCCTAATATAAAACCTACTAACATAAAGTTATCACCAGTGTTCCCACAGCTGGCATAAACTCTGTGCTGTGTGCTCTACTCAATTAAACAGAAATACCATAAGCACCTGTGCCTACCCACATTTGTCCCATTGAGCAGCATCGTACACAGATTTAAGCCCAGCCCTAAGCTACACTTAAATTACACACCATGTGTGCCCTTGCACATCACCAGCAATTTTTTGTTTTTGGGAACTGAGATAGGAATCAGAGCTGCTTATTGCAGAAATTAAAATCTGCCAATACTTCAAACTGAAAAAAAGCATATCTAAAAATGCTGCCCTGTACTCCTATAGCAACTTTTCAGATGTCAAGACCATGCACAACATGCTGTAGCAATTTAAAAGTCTGGATTCCCACCTGCATGACCCACTGGAGAGCATCACTGTTATAAGCTTTCCTCAGAAAAAGATTTAGAAGACAGCTAACTTGTAATATGCATGAAGTTTGGCATTTTAAGGGAATTTTTTTCCAGTTACTGGGAAAACCTCTCAAGCAGACACCACTTTTTCCTGGTTAGTCATCTTCCACTCTTCGGGCATGCTCAGGGAAAGACCAGGTAAGATGTGGCATCCCTTTAGAAGAGCATTGAGGAACTCCTGGATTTACAGCCAATCCTTTGACCAGCAATGCAGGTGAAACAATGACCAGCACGTGGACTTGAAGATGGTCAAGTCACTTCTCAGAAGATCCTTTCCTTCTCTGCTCCCACAGCTAAACCTTGTCCCCCACCACACCTGCAAGGCCAGACCACAAAAGCAGCTCTGTATTGGACCCACCACTGCCCCTTCAGAGGCAGAAGGACCAAGCTGAGAGCAGAGACCAGGGTGGACCAAGGCACTACTTCACCACCCTGCTGCTGCTGAAGACTGCACAGCCACAAAACAAGCCTGGGAGAAGGAAACTTTTCTAAAAATCCTCTTGCAGTGGAGACACCCTCCTCATTTTATGGGCTTTTAGCAATCCTTATAATCAAAGCATTCCCTCTCCAATGCTCTCACCTTTGGGGATGCTACAAAGGGAATATTGCAGAGAGGAAGCAAAAGTAGCACAAGCATCTGTGTAATACCACATTTGGTTGCCGCTGTTGCTGCCAGAGTGGCAAATCTTCTGTTCTAATATTGCCTTGCAACTACTCCCTTCAGAAGTTGGCTTTTCCATATATATTTATAAAGGAGATAGTAACAGGTAGCTCTGAGCAGCCCAAACCGGCGCTCAACATTCAGCAGAAATTACCAGCATAAATTAATTAGGAACACAAACACAACGCAACATACACACAGATTATGGTTTCAGCAGCTTCACAGATAAATCATTACAGTCGTCCAGAATAAAATCTGGTTCACGAGGAAGTGGGGGATGATACTCAACGAACAGAAATCCTGGTTTTGTCATTAAATCCCAATGTGCTGTTCCTAATGTCATTGAAAAGTACTGGTATAATGCCAAGTAATACAAGAAACATTAAGCAAGCAGTACAAATAACCCAGGCACCTTAGGATGTCTAAGTCACTGTGGTTTCTAAGTGTTATTTTCACCTCTTTCCTTCCTTCTTTCTTTGCCTTCTTCAGTACCAAAGTACCCCACCACAGGGGTTCCAGGGCCCTGTTGCTTGTGGAATTCACTGTGATTAAAATCCCTTTGACCAAGGTGATGTATAAATGCCATTTTCTCTGCTGCTGTTGTTTTTACATACATCATTCACCAGCAACTGCTACAAGGCACAACGCCACTCCCTGCTTTCCCTTTCTTTAAGGGGAGTTCCGGCTTTGCCAAAATTGAACTTCTGCTAAAACACCGCCAGTCCATGGAGCAAGCAACCACTCCCCAGACCCGTGTTCACCAGGACCTCACCTCTCCTGGAGGCAGAGTCTGGTTCACAGGTCACCAGAAGCCCTGCAGCCTGTGGTCCCATGTAGCAGTAACCCCACTGTCAACCCAAACCTTGTCTCCCCTTAAGAAATGCAACACGATTGCTGTAAAATTCACTCCCTGGAGCTCATCTGAAGATTACAGAATCATTCTGGTTGGACGAGACCCTCAAGATCGAGTCCAACCATTAACCTAACACTGCCACTAAACCATGTCCCTAAGAACCTCATCTACGCAGCTTTTAAACACCTCCAGGGATGGTGACTCAACCACTTCCCTGGGCAGACTGTTCCAATGCCTGACAACCCTTTCAGTGAAGAAATTTTTACAAATATCCAATCTAAACCTCCCCTGGCACAACTTGAGGCCATTTCCTCTCATCCTGTCACTTGTTTCTTGGAAGAAGAGACCAAGCCCCTCCATGCTACAACCTCCTTTCAGGTGGCTGCAGAGAGCGATAAGGTCTCCCCTCAGCCTCCTTTTCTCCAGGCTGAACAGCCCCAGTTCCCTCAGCCGCTCCTCATCAGACTTGTGCTCCAGACCCCTCACCAGCTTCATTGCCCTCCTCTGAACTCGCTCCAGCACCTCAATGTCTTTCTTCTGGTCAGGATCCACAAAGGCTCCCACGAACAGGCACCTTCTACTTGTTTACCCATTTGTAACCATTTCTTTTGCATCAAAGCCAAAAGAATGTCATGCAGGTCATCAGCCAAGTGGCTACTGGGCTAAAATGTAGTTAAAGTTAAATCAGGTAGCATCATACTGGGTTAATACACAGCTTTTGATACTCTGCTGCGTAAGACTGAAACTGAACTGTCATTTGGGTTCCGACCTTCTGAGCAAGCAGACCTGTGCTGACTCGCTTTTCATAGCCTGCGGGTCTGCACTTTCATTTTCTTTCTCACATTTACATTTGCATGACGGTTTGCCAAACTGTGTAAACTCAGTTACAGCAGTGAAAGGGCGTTGCCAAGATCTGTTGAAAAATGCTGTAAATAAAACTATAGAGTCACATGGCACGACAATCACTTTTTACTTAAATGTGGACCTTTTGTACGAAAAAAAAAGCTGAAACAACCTTAGTTACTGGTTATAAGCAAGACATAAATTTTACAAAATATACTTTACCAGGTGTAAAATCCAACCTACGCCATCTTCTGTTGAAAGCATTTATCTGTGGGCACAGGGATGTGACACTGAGCAGGCATACCATACATATTTATCTAAC
Organism: Columba livia; assembly: GCF_036013475.1. Classification (NCBI taxonomy): domain Eukaryota; kingdom Metazoa; phylum Chordata; class Aves; order Columbiformes; family Columbidae; genus Columba; species Columba livia. The sequence continues at coordinate 65,550,230 of NC_088602.1, forward strand.
AAGCAGCTGCTCTTCTTTAAATATGAGAAACGATAGATTAGGAAAATATCTTCCCAAGCTTAACTGTACCATCTGGACAAAACTAACTCAAAACATCAATAGCTTCATCTCGATACTCAAGACGTAGAAGCAAGCTTTCAAAAATGACAGAATTATTTCCCAAATATTAGCAGGTATTTTGTCCTATTTGGCCATCGATGTTCCACTTAACAGACCCTTGAGTCTACACCAAACCCCATTAGACAGAACAACAGAATTTCAATTGGCTTCGAGGGGAATTGGGAAAGATTTGCTGTAATCCATGAGCACCAAATCAGTTAATCACACTAATCATGCTAACCTTTAGCATTTGTGCATTATCAGAAATGCTAAACAACGAGTGATCAAACACGGCTTGAGGTATTTCTGTGTTCCTAAAGACATGCAGAATATTACTTTAAACTGGTGGAGAATTCTCTGTTTATATGGATGCGGTCTTGAGGAATTATCACAAAGTTCTACTAATCTATTTTTATTGAAGTTAATGATACAATCCCTGCAGATTTCAAAGGAATTTGATTCCAAATAAGCTAAAATCACCTTCATTTCTGACAGGTAATCTTTTGAACCTTTATTGTAGAAGCTGGCAAAAAGATAGATTGGGACAACCATTTTTTAAATCAAAACAACTTTTGTTTTTCTTTTTGGGGAGTTTATTATCTCAGTTAAAAAATCAGTTCCTGTCTAAGCTACAAAACTAACATCTGACTGAAAAGCTATTAGCATGACAACAGCAAGTGGGATGTCACAGTAAAACCTTAGGGCTTGTTCACAGATGGTTTTGTACCAGGACAAACTGATATCTGTTACCAGCAAGCACGGCTCAAATCTTCCAGATGTAGGAGTCAGGGAAGACAAAACTGACATTTTTTTAGAGTTAAATATAAAAAAGAAATAAAAAAGGTGATGAGGGAAATGTTCTTAAAACCTGTTCCTCAGGTGTTTTCATATCATTATCAAGCAGCAAAAAAAGAAGTAACCTCCCCATTTTAAAATACCTCTGCAAAAGCTGCTCTATTTAAAAAAATGCTAAACACAGCTGGTGGTCCATCTTTCCCTCTTGACATGGAAATGCAGGAAAACTCTGAATCATACTTCTCCAATTCTGAGAGGTACACACATTTCTTCCCCTGTAGAAGTCATTTCTGTATTCCCTGAAAAAAACTGTGGGGCGATTTAATCTCCTTCCTAGGCTGCTGGTCTCACCTTCCCAAAAGATACAGCCAGAGAGGTGATGCAGGCAGCGACTTTGCAGAGAGAGCTCAAGAGCAGCAAGCAGTAGCACGTTGGCCAGGCAGCCAGAAATGACCTCAGTTTGGCTCTTCAGAACTAATGAATAAGCAAGTAGGTCCTGAGTTCAGCTGCAGTTTCCTCTCTTCCCATCCCTGTATATAAGGGACTAGTGCAATCGGTTCACATAATCATAGAATCACGTAGGCTGGAAAAGACCTTCAGGATCATCGAGTTCAACCATTGACACAACACTGCGAAGTCCACCACTAAGCTATGTCCCCAAGTGTCTCATCTATATCCACACAACCTGGCTTCATGCCTGCATGCTGAGCGACACTGCTGCAGCTTGGACTGACAAAGCATTGAACACGTCCTCTGTAAAAGCACACATTTGTTAGCACAGAAAATGCATATTTACAGAAGCAAAGCAACAGGATACGCCTGAGCTATTAGAAAAATAAATATCCTAGCATGCCACAATAAGATAATAAAAGATGATAAGGTACATGAGAAAGAGAATTCTTCTGGTGTTGAGAGAATAAGAGAGAGGTGACATCCCTACCCACACCCATGTCACTGCACTGGCTGCTGACCACTGCCTTATGTTTGGACGTCCCCAGAGACTGCCACTGCTTCTCTCAACTCCTTCCTTACTTACATGGAGCAAACTTTGCATTTCATTGCATGAAGCCCATTAGGATAAGCCTGGAGGGAAGGTCTGGAGACCACAGCTGTCACTTCTGTTGCTCACCAAGCAGCCCTTTCACACACCTCCCCGAGCTGTGCCCTGCCACCCCATCGGCCTCTCCTCTAGTACAGGCAGCATCATCCTGCCAAGGGGCAGCTGCAGCTTCCCAGCATCCAAGGAGAAAAATGCCAGCAATGACATTTTGTGAAGGCAACAGGCAGAACCGAAGCACTCCTTGCCAAATTGCTTTTGACCCCGTACCATCACCTACTGCAGTTTTAAAATGTCAGCAATTCTTGTTGGTGCATTTCTGGCTTCAGAGCGAAGACTTCAGTAGAAGCATCCTGTGTTTGTTTATATACCTCACCAGGCAATTGCTACTAATATTTTGGAGACAACATCCTATTGCAACTCCTGCTTGTACACAATGAACAAAGTTAAGGAATGATTTATGGCAGAATCACTATAGCAAATAAAAAAAGAATCTACATTTTCTCTTGCCACTCTTTCACCTTCACGTGCTGTAACACAGGTATTTCAAGCACTGGAACAGGCTGCCCAGGGAAACTGGTTGAGTCACGATCCCTGGAGGTGTTTAAAAGACATGTAGATGAGGTTCTCAGGGACATGGTTTAGTGGGATTTGGCAGTGCTAGGTAACGATTGGACTCAGTGATCTTAAAGGTCTTTCCCAACTTAAATGATTCTATGATTTTATCACTTAAGAAAGCCTATAAAGAGAATACAGCAGCGTAGATGCAGTTTAAGCCGTGCGTGAGCCACAGACAAGGAGGGCGAACCCAGGCGCTGTTACTGGAGACATGCGGGTGCCAGCTCCACGCACTTGAGCTCTTGGCTCCGAGAAAAATTTAAACTCGTAACTTGACCTGAGTGAACTCGGGAATTTAACTCAAGTGCTCTGCGTGATTTGGACTATATTGACTTCAGACTAAATAAACTTATCCAATTATTTTTACTTAGATACATTTTGCTGTTTATGAATTTCCAAAGAACAAGTATGTCCTTTCTGTACATTTTTAACGTTCACTTTAAGAAAAGAATATTTGAGACAAATATGAGCTGCTTGTCTTTCCTGACTTCTACTAATATCATAAGGAAAAAAGCAAGTGAAACAAAGTTTTCAGTAAATGCAATTCTGCTAACATCCTTGCAACATTTCCATTCAAGCATTAACAAAACATTCAGTACTTCAATCTGAAATATTAGTAATTGATGGCACACTTTTTTTTTTTGGCTTATTGAACTTCAGATCAACACTAACTTTAAATGAACTTCAGATATTTCCGCAGAATGCAGAACAATATATTTTTATTGTGATGAACTAAGATCTTCCTTCTAACTATTTCAGGTAGACTCTGCCTCTCTCTTGCATCCCCAAGACCAGCTATAAGATAGTATTATTTAAGCCATGAACACACAGTGGATAACTTAGTTTTTCTAAGCTGGACGAAAAAACTTTTGACCTGGAACTAAGGCCCTGCTCATGCTTCACATACTTTCATGAAAAGGGATTCATGATGTGTTGGAAAATCTGGACTCAGCAGTTTTTCATTATAGTCTCCCCTCACTGTAGCAGGGAGAGCTGGTAAATATCTGTAATGCAAACCAAACAAGGAGCATTACTCAACAAGGAAAGAAAAATCCTCTGCTTAACATTAGTACCATCAATGTCCTTCATGCCTACATGAGTGGGACACCTGGAGACAGCTTTCAGTGGCATGATTCCTCCTCTGGCAGGATGGAGCCCTTTTCCCACCAGAAGACCTCAGTGCCATGCTGCCACCACCCAACTCATGCAAGTGATGGCTGCAATGGCCGTGCTGGCTCTGCTGGGCACACAGTGACTCACAACCTGGCATCTTCCCCATCACTTCCCTCTGCAGATTCCAGCGCTTATTTTGATGCATGCATGGAAGTAACACCGCTGCACATTTTAAACTGCGCGTTTTTGGACTTAAAAGAAAAAACAATATGCCAGTTGAACCACTACACAGCTGCTCAGCCACATGTTATCAATATCCATCAGGTAAAAATGACTAAACCAATTTTACCTCAAATGACACAAAATGCTCATTTTGTAATTCTGCCTACCTTGGGAATCTGTCCATGCTGAAACTGCTCTGAAAAGATATCAATATCATGCGACAGCATTAAAATCCTTTAATGTTTCCCTTAAATACGGGTTCACAAAGCTATTTATAAATGAATAAACAGCACAAGGTGAGCAGAAAGCTTTCTCATGAAACCTGAGCAATAACACAATATTACTGCTCCTAGATCCTCTGCCATTTCATCATGTTCTAGTAATTTTCCCAAGATTGATGTCAATGATCCTCTTAACCATACTGTTTGCCCATCTCTGCATGCTAATAATAAAAATATTGATTTTCACTTTTGTGACTCAGATGGAATTCGACACATGAAATCCAAATTATTTCTCGCTAAGCAATAACAAGCACAAAGAGCTTCACTTGCGTCAAAATTAAGCAGTATCTCTAATACATGACACTTAAAATAGCACTTAATTTTCTCTGTAATTTTCAAAATGAAGCCCTGGACCAGCAGGAGATGTAATGCACACTGGGGAATGGAAGGGTCCAAAGAGCAGCGTCTGCTGGGTGGGGTTTACCTCAGATGTGAGCCTACACCAAGGAGCATCCTTGAGAACAGTGCTGGGATCTGAACTGGCCTGGGCACTTCAAACACCCCCCACCACTGAAAACCCTCAGATCCTCTCCACAGGGTCCTGGAGAGGCCAGAGCCACTGTTCCCATTCTGCATGCAATGAAATGTATTCCAGCAGAGAGCTACAAAGATGATTAGGGGCCTAGAGCATCTTTCTTATGAGGAAAGGTTGAGAGAGCTGGGTCTGTTCAGCCTGGAGAAGAGAAGGCTGAGAGAGGACCTTGTCGATGCTTATAAATATCTCAAGGGTGGGTGCCAAGAGGATGGGACCAGACTCTTTTCAGTGGTGGCAACGATAGGAAGAGGAGCAATGGGCACAGACATGTTCCATCTGAATATGAGGAGAAACTTTTATACTCGGAGGGTGCCAGAGCACTGGGACAGGCTGCCCAGAGAGGTTGTGGAGTCTCCTTCTCTGGAGACATTCAAAACCTGCCTGGACACATTCCTGGGCAACCTGCTCTAGGTGAACCTGCTTCAGCAGGTGGTTTGGGCTAGATGATCTCCAGAGGTCACTTCCAACCCCAACCATTCTGTGATTCTGTGAAAAAGAAAATGCAGCTTCAAGTCTGCAACAAAGATTGGATACTCTGACCTCTGGGCTTACACTTGTACATAGGCACCAGCAATGTTTTATCCCTCCTCCCTTGCTTCGAGTGCAAAGCTGTGGTTCAACTCATTCCCTGCCACCCCGGCCATGCTCCAAAGCTAAACCCAGCCTGGTAACCAGCAGCTTTGTGCCACCACTTGAAGACACCCAGAACCCAGCGTGGCATCCAGCGGGGCTGAGCGATGCCATTTCACAGGGGACATGCGGAAAAGGAGAGCCTTTTCTCTTTGAAAAAAAAGAGAGAAATTGTAACTGCTGGAGATTTCAACAGAGTGGGATTTGTCCCAGGGCTACGAGCCCATCCGTTTCCCCGAGAGACTCTCTTGGCTGTATGGGTTTCTTTTATACACTTTTTAAAAGGTGAACCTGAAACATTCTTCAGTGTTTGAATGAGCAAGAAATCAGCCAAAAGAATAAGCCCAACGGTCTTTAGATTATTTCAAACAATTAACAATAAGCTGCTATTCTTTGATGTAATTATAGAAGTCACACTTCTTTGACGCACAATGGCAAATGAGCATGTTGAAGGGCCAAAAAGAGTTAGATTTTTTTTCCGGGAGATAAGTACCTTTCTAAACAACACCTACCCCGAGGATCATATTTATACAACTATTTCAACAAGCTCGACTTTTTCAAGTCCACTGTAATCCACTGATGAGAGAGATCAAAGAAACTAACAGGAAGGCCAGGGTACAATCAAAATATTTGATCAGTGAGAGGTTTCTTATCCGAGCCATAGACTCCAGGGCATTTCAGTGGGAGCTGCAGGAGAAGCTGCCACGAACACCTGGAGGCTGCATGGCCACAGCAGATGGATCCCCTTGGGGGGACATTCCCCTCACGTCCCAGCGGGACACCGCCAGCACTCGCCGTCCCCAGTCTCCCATTATTTTTGGTGTAGCTACATTAAACAACCAAGAGTAGAAATTCAATTTGTTCTCCTAAACCCGACCACCTCCCCCACCAAAGTTAAACATTTGGCCTTCGGTTAAACTAAATAGAGGGGGTTTTTTTCCCCTTTTAAAATGAAGTCTCACGATCCCCGTGTGACCCCGGTGGGAGGACAGAGGGAGGCAACGAGACCCCAATGTGCACTCCGAGCACTGCCAGAGCCCAGAGAGTGTCAGCTGCCTGAAATGGGTGTAACGAGCTTTTAATTACTTCCTTTTCCTTTTTTTTTTTTTTTTTTTTTTTTAAAGAACAAGAAAAGATCTACTGGGATTTTCTGATTTTCCTCCTCACACTTTTTTTTTTGTTTAATATATACTTGTCAAACATTAAACAGTTACATATTTGGATGCAACTCACATTAAACAACCGCTTTGATAGTTTAATTTTTGAAAGAAAAAGCAAATTCTTACTTTCTTTAAAGGTTTTACTTTTACTTGTTTATATATTCTTTAGGTTATCAGCATATTTCCCTAGGCCTTTCTGTCAGCAATACACATATCCTTGTAACTGGAGAAGTATGGGAAACTCTGGAAACATCCAACTGTGTACAAACACTTAAAGCTCAGAAACCCTAATACAAAACAAGTACCTCTCTGAAACAAACATCTCCAGATGTTTTAACATATTTTTATATATAGACAGAGATATATATAAAAGATGTGACTCAGGCACAGAAAGCCAAAAGAATGTTCTCATTTCCTGAGGCTGGCTAACAAAAAGAAAAAAAATGTGAATGAAGGAACAAAGGTTTCTGAAGTCAGCTTTTTCTCAGCAGCTTTAAAATGATCCACTTCCATTCCTTTCTCATATTATCAGAATATTACCTCTCTCTTACAACTTCATATATTTATGAGAGGAAAAAAAACCTTTTGTTTTCTGGGATATTTAAAAGCACTACCACAATGTTGCACTTGAGATGTTCCTGCCCTTCTTTGAGTCCCGGTGAAGCTCACTGACAGCTCCCATCAAAGCCCCTTTTCCCACAGCAGCTGGAGGGAAACCTTGTTCTCCAGTACAAAACAAGGGAACCTCATCCCCCAGCACAGCACTTGAGAAAAACACGCCAGCAGGCACCTGTGCCACGGGTGTCACACAGCTGTGTCTCTATATGGTGGGATTCAGCTTGCGAGACCTCACAGGCACAACTCTCGCTCCATTTTTTTCCCCTCAACAGTACAAGTGGGTATAGACAGCATCCAATTCCTCTGGGACCTGAAAGCAGTGGGTGAAGAAAGCCCCTGGGCGCCTTCAGATCATGGAGTCCTGTCGTGCCAATGAATGTTAGATAGATTTAAACAAGCATCGATGTGTTGCTGCTCTACATGCCCTTTCTAACTAACCTATGTGTCACAGGGATGGGACACGGGGTCTCCTTCCTCCAAATGCTCTGAGGTGAATTTCTGCAAACTGCTTCTGTGACAGCCATGAAAAAACCACTGCCGGGGAGCTTTCCATCCAGGCAAGGCTGCAGGAGCAGATGACAAGCTGCATAAAGAACGCACGCAAGTGTGCTTTGAAATCCATCTTCCACGCACAACCTGCAGACAGGCGATGCCTCTTTTGGTGCAACGCAGCACAGACGTGCCCCTTCCTGACACCACAGCAAGCGCCAGCCCCAATCCAGACCATCAAACACTGCTCACTCCTTTAGATCTCCAGCACCTCCTCATGGGACCCCACCTTTAACACTGTTCTCTGAGGCCACAGCTAAGAACGCAGGCACAACTCCATGCTTCTGCTGAAATGGGTATTTCCAACTTTCCCATGTCACTTCCCCTTCCCCAACATCACCACCACTCACAAGATCAAGGAATCGATCCAGATTGAGACTAACTCGGCTTTAAATCTATATATCTACCAATATCTTTCGCCATGGGTTTTCAGCTGGGTCAGTTCCCTGGTGCCAGCACAATAGATGCTGGGGGACAGGAGCTTGCAAGTCACCATAGTCAGCTGCAGCACAACTGCATGCTTAATTAAAATGTCTCTGTAATCACCGCCTAGGGGAAGAGCAGCTGCCCTGGCATGGCTCAGGAATGGTCTGCCCCACTTCATGACACTGGCCAGAGCTGGATCTGGGAGATGATCACTGCCAAGTGAATCTCGGTCCACTGACCAGCAGACCCTGGCAAAAAATAAATGACTTAATCCAAAACAAATGTTGGCCTTTCTGCCACAAAACGCAAGTCTGGCCTGCTACCAGTGCAGTTCAGAAGCGCACGGTGTTTATCTGCAAAGCTACAGACCAAAATATGCGCCTACTTATAAACGCTTCCTCACGACAGAGAATTCACCAAAATCAAAGGGTTTTGCGAGCAGAGGCTGCTGTGCTGATTCAGCCCTGAATCCACAGGCGCTGCCTTCCCCGGCAGCACCGGCTGGCAGCCTGTGCCGTCCTGCCTGCCAAGCTGTATTTTTCATTCCCAAATCGGAGGTGGAGATGCTGCGGCTCCAGAAGGCGAAGGGCTGACAGCCGGTCCCTTGCCCCTCTCAGGCAGCAACCAGACTCAGCAGGGATGGCCAAGCCCCCCCCGAGAGTCCTTGCAAAGCATCAAGGGCTCCTTTCCCCCTCCCAGGGCAGATTTGAAACTATTCCTTTGCGTTGCTTTCCTCTCCCCACATCAATCCCACAGCTGTTGCACGTCAGCGTGGGGTCTGGACGGGAGCCACCCTGCCATGTTGCTGCCTCCCAAATATTTGCTGGCGTTACTGCAATGCTTTGCTGTGGTCTTTCCCAGTGCCCCCAACTACACTAAAACAATATATTAATACAGAAAACCCTTATAATTCTGAGCACAGCAGCTTCCCCAGGCTGCTCAGGCCACTCAGGAAACATACATAAAATCAATACATTGTCTTAGTTTCCCAGATTATCCACACCAACTCCTCATCAGATGTAAGCAAAAAATCCCATGGTTTTAACTCTACTGTTCCCACCAATTTAGGTTTTACTCAATTAAAAGCCCATCCACTAGTGTGTTCCCAGTTCTTCAAACTATTTAATGCAAGCAGTGAATGAAATAACCCTAAATACCTTGACTTAGGACTCACCTTCTTATCAAATTCTGTAGAAGTCGCTGGTGGTTTTTTTTTAATTAGTTAAAAAGTTATGGGAAAAAGAGCATGATCAGAGCTGGAATTCAAGGACTTCTTATTTAAAATATAAGGAAAAGCAATTAGTATGAAAAATACAGAGCATAAAACCTCATCCTGGGTGCTGGCCTTCTTGTTACGCTATTTTTCATGCATCCAAGGATACTCCAAACTATGTCATTTTTGCACAGGAATGTGGTTTCAGACTGCAGACAAGAGGTCCACTTGGCCTATGAATAGTTTGTCACTGGGCTCACCATCAGCTTCTGCCTCTTGGACCTCACTGACCATCTCCAGGCACCGAGATAAATTCAAACTGTTTTGCATAAAGGGTTGTTAGGGTACGCAAATCCAGCCAAGGAAATTACAGTATCTTGAGCACTTTTTTTCCCCTTCTATCTGCTTGAAAAACACAAGTAAGCACTTTCATAAAGACTTCGACACTGCAGGAAGGGAAATACCGAAGTAATTGCAAAGGAGTGTCCTAATTTGAAGAAAAGTATTAACCCCAGGGCACAGTCCTCTGCTGTGTTTTCTCTAATTGTCAGATTGAATCAGGACCTTCCCCCATCCCTTTGCCCTTTCTGTCTCAACACCAGCATTCCTGCACAAGCTGCCAGGGTGACGTGCACTGTAACACATCCCTAAAACGACAAGGACAGGAGACCACGTACACGGCTGCTCAATTCATGCTATGGGTAGCTCATACAAGGGGAAGGCTTTAGCCATCAGAATTTGACCGTCGATTTGATTTTTCACCTGCCATCATGGAAAGACCTGATGCAAGTAATTTCCCTGCCAACTATCAAGCTGCTTTTAGCACAGCTAAGAGTTAAAGCCTCCCTGTATTGAAAAGTAATAAGAGATTGCATTATGCTACGGTGTGAAAAACCTTTACGTCAGACTTTGGAGGAGAACAAAACACAGATGAATCAGGATGTCTTACCTAACACACTTAGTACAAAGCCACAATTGCAGAAGCTGAAAAGCCTGCCTTAAGTGCTTCAATAATAAATATTTTATTGCAACTTGAAAAAGAATTTGTTAACTATGCAAAACATCCTCTGTATATTTCAGGCTATTGATGGTTCCCCTGCAGTAATTGCATGGAGCCAGTTCTAAGAAAAAGACCTGTGAGTTACAACTGAGATTTAACTGTAGCATCACGTTTACCTTCTTATTTATGGAGCTCCCTATCAAAGCCAGTAACACCAAGTGCCCAGTTTTGAGCTTCACGGTCTACAGGAGACCAAGAGTTGTAAATACTGTGAGTTTATGCTAGTTTTTCAAATGTAGTTATGCTCTGAATAAAGAACAGCTTGCTTTGTTTGGTATTTTACTGCATGCTGGCCTGTATTTATTGCTACAAAGAAAAACTTAGTTTGAGCTAGGAAACTACAAAAGCTCAAGATAATACAGGTTCTGAACGGCAAGCTCATGTTTTTCTCTGAACTGCATAAAAATAGTTATTCGAACTATAATACATCAGTATGAGCTCAGGACAAGCAGCTGAAAAAGCCACCCACAAAACCCAGCCTGCAATCCCCTCTGCACCCCCTAAAAAAAACCTAGCTCTTAAATGTTGAAACCCAAACTGCTACCCAGCATCACCGCAGCTACAGGGAGAACCACACAACTCTCCCTGCCCAAAACCTTCTTCTCCGGGACAGAACCTGATTTCCCAGCCCGATGCCAAGTGCGATGGCCATGCCCCAGCTAACAGGCGTTCAGGTTACTGTGCCAGCCTGCAGGTTCCTTTCATTGCAAGACAAAAGCTGTGGCAGCAAGTGGAGTTCAAAAAGACTCCATAAAGTGAAGAGGTAAAAAAAAAAGTTGAAAAGAAGAGTTTTTCAAAGGACAATAACGAGCCCTTTGTGCGTACCTGCTGACCAGATGTCTGCTCCTCTTTCATGTACTAAATCTGGAGAGAGACCTCAAGTCATTCTTTCATTTTCCTGTTTTCTTCTCCCAAACTCAGATTACTTTAACTCTCTAAATTACAGCAAAAACTCAAGATCCAAAATCCCTTAGGAGTTTCAGCCTGGGAAAGCTTTTGAGATGACCTTATTTTTGTTGAAAAGTGGTTTTGAATTAAACATTTTCATTTTTAGTATTCTTTTCTCTGAAGAATCAAAACAAGAAAAAATGCACCACTTTTTAAATCTCCTACCCTTGTGTTTTACCAAATGGAAATGTATCTTACACAAACCTTGCCCCTTTGTTTTATTTTGTCCTTAATGGCTGGAATCATCTAAAGAAAACTCCTTTGCCTGGAAGTCCTGCCACCAGCTACCCCAAAGGCACTGACCCCACAGCCTCTCCCCATCGTGCTGCCCTGCCAGGCGACCAGTGCTCCGCTCCCTGCACCGGCCGGCAGCTCCCTCTGCTCCCCACAGCCACACTTGTGCAAGAATCAGCACCTCACCTTCACCTCCTTAACTGCGGCGCCTGGTCCTCGATATGCCAATTCACCCAAAGAACAGGGAGAGGAGAGCTACAGGGGGGACCAGCCAGTTTAGGCAAGGGGTCCCACGTCCAGCCCTTGGTGGGTGAGCATTTCATATTCAAAGCCTGTCAGCAGTGACGGGAGGCCACGTCGACTCTCTCAGCTGTGGGAGGATTTGCTTGGCCAGGAGGCGGCCCGGCTTGTCCCCGCTGCCTGGGGAGGATGCTGGAGCTGCTGCCCGTACCCGGGGATGGGTGCTCCGCCGCTGCCGCTTCCCTGGATGCCGGCCACCCCCTTGCCTGCTGTGGGACGCACCGCCTGCGTTTTGCACTGAAGAAGCTCCCCCCAGACAGCTTTGAGAGAGGTGGGCTCCCACCAGAGTGCTCTGCTACTTCGTCTCAGCAAGTTTGTGCAAGCGTCAGCTCTAGCCTGACTTTGTCCCAAAATTTCTCACCCTGCCAGGGGTGTAGCCTGGTTCATATCCTGGGAAGCGTGTACCAGCAGGGCAGCTGGCCCGCTCCCTGACGACTTCAGCAGAACAGATGCCAAATATGCAATTGCTCTATTTACCCGGAGAGGCAGACTCCACACTGGAGCTGAAGCACCTGTGCAGGGCTGAACAACGCGCAGATCCTCGCAGTCACAAGAGACTGACGCTCACAGCACAAATACTGAGAACTCAGCCACTTTAGGGAATGCAGGAAGGGAGCCTGGCCTGGAAGCACCCATCACCCACCAAGAAAGCAAGTGGCTTTTGAGACAACTAAAATAAAACAGTTACTTTAATACACATGTACATCTGAATCATGTTACCTTTCTTTTTCTCAGCAGCTAGAGCTAAAGCTGGTCAAAGCTGGCGAGATCCTGCCGCGTCCCCTCCCTTGTCCGTGGGCATTGACCCCAGGAGCGGAGCTGGCCCAGCAGCCCACCTTGCTGCACGCCAGCACAGGGTGCCACCGGTAGCTCCAACCGAGCTTGACTTTGCTGCTGCCACAGCTTTTCTCCAAAGGTGTGGTGCAGAGCTGGAGGAATTCACGGTAGAAATCGGGCAGGGAAAGATAAGGCGGTCTTTAGCCAGGCTAAAGTCTGTGTGCCAGCAGCAATCCTGAACCTGCAGCTACAAAATCACTCTTTCCCCTTCCCTGAACCCCAGGTTTCAACGCATTAGAGCAACACTTGCCAAGTGTTTTAATTTGGGATGTTTCTTCCTGAGAAACAGCTACAATGGATGAGGCTTTGAAACACCAGGCCATAAGTAGAACAGCCTGTGCTTTCTGTAACCCATCCCCATTAACCTCTCCCTGGCATACAACTACTCAGTAATTGTGGGATATGCATAAAACTACACAAACCTCACCACTTAAAGACCCGAGGTTATTTAGCGCCACACTTTTACAACAATAACCCCCCTCAGGAAAGGATGTGTTCCAATGCACAGAGCACTAAACCGTGCACACGCTCCATTCAACATGTGTTTTACTTGAGTTTTGTGTATTATTTCTAGTTTGCTGCAGCCAGGACGCACAGACCACTAAGTGAGGGCACAAAGGGAGAAGGGATCACGCCCGTGCCCGGTGCTGCCGGAGGGACGGTGAAAGTTCCCCCGTAACGCGGAAACTTCACGGGGCGAGAAGGCGGCACACCTGCACGGCTGCAACCCCCAGCCCTTTGGCGGGACCCCGTCCCCTATGCCAGTACCCACCCGAGAGACCAACTCAGACCCTCTCGCCCCCGCCGGAGCTCGGGAACGCCGCTCTCGCCGCCCTCCGCCCCGCACGGCGCGGTCCCGTCGCCGCCCGCCCGCCCGCCTCCCAACCGGCGTCGGGCGGAGCAGGGGGAAGCGCCTTTCCCGTGGCACCGGGAGGGGGGGGGTTCAAGCAAACGGGAAGCAACCGGTGACAGCGACCCGGCCGCGCCGAGAGAAAGCGCCGCCCTCAGCAGCCGCCCGCCGCGGGAGGCGGGACGGGGCGGGCGGCCCCCGCGCTTCTTCCTACCTGTTGCAGGTCATCCCCGCCACCCCCAGCATCCCGCCGGCGGCCGCGCTGCTCCGCCGCGCCGCTCCCGCCGAGCGCCCGCCGGTCCCGCCGCCGGGAGGAGCCACGCCGGGCGGCGGTAATGGCGCTGGGGCGGCCGCACCTGCCCGCCGCCGCCGCCAGGGGGCGCGCTCCGCCCGCGCCACCGCCCGCCGCAGGCCCCGCCCCGGGCAGCACCACCCCCGGCCCGCCGGCAGCGCTCGGCCGGCTGTCCCGGCTGTGTAGGGCGCCGCTCGGCCCCTCCTCATCATCACCCGCGCCCCGTTAAGGAAGAAAAGTGCCCGGCAGGTGTTGGAGGGCCGGGCCCCACCGCCCGCCCCGGTGACCCCGCAACGGGCCGGGGGATGTTAAACCAGCGCCAAGTCCACGGAATCAGGGTATTTGCACCGTTTGTCAGGAAACGCACCTGGCTGGGGGAGCGGTGGCGGTCAGCGAGCCCTGCAGAGTCACAAATAGATTCGGGAGGCGTCTCTTGCTGGGTTTTCTTTTTTTGTTGTTGGTTTTTTTTTTTTTCCTTTTTCTTTTTTCTTTTTTTTTTGTCTTTCCAGAACAGAAAATTGCTGTCAAAACAATTGCAAGCAAAGCATTTTTACTATTCCTCACATGTGGTTGCGTAATATGGTATTGTTTCTAGCAAGAGAGCCATCGCCTCACCCTGAGGTGCCAAACATGTCCAGGTGAGTATTTGCTGGAGTAGGATTCCAATTTTAATCAACGTATTTAGAAATGTAACGGTATTAATAAAGAATTGCGGGGGAAAAGGCCGGCACCTCACTCAGGTTCAGCAACCTTTTTCAGAAAGTAAATACCAAAAAGTAACTTTCAGCACCACAGCTGCCAAACCTGAAGGCAGAGGCCCTGCCTTACTTGGAGAGAAGCAATCTCAGTCCAAACCACACAAGTTTTAGAGACTTATGAATGAATGGAAGGAGCATTACAAAGAGCGCAGGATTATTAAGAAATCTGTATCACCACCGATGGCCATTCTTAATATCAGAAGAAGGAAGTGCGGTGGTGAAATGAAAAACGCAAATATTTGACTTTCGGGATTAAGGAGATCTCTGCATGGCTCCAAGAAGACAATACATTCAGGGAATACATTAAGACAGGGAAAACCAGTGTAGGCAGGTACAAGTGAGTACACATCAGAGAGCAGTTCAAACTACATGGTCATGGAGTACATCTACTCCAGTATGCGTCAGGGCTAGGAAAAAATGTAAACTCTCAGGAATATAATTCACAAAACGCATTTGACAGATATGCCGCAAGTATGGTTCTGGACAGAACTACGACTGTAAAAACACAGACATCAGACCATTGGCTTTTGGTTCGTTTGTTTGCTCCTTGTCACAGTTTGGTTTTGCTTGCCAAGTTAAGGAATCCAAACATAGCAAAATGTCACAGGGAATACATTTCTGTACAAAAAGGGAAATAAAATATATGGCTGGAAAAGGGAAAGGATGATATGCCAGAAGAGGGGCAGATAATCCTTCCCCTCTACTCAGCACTGGTGAGGTCACACCTGAAGGGCTGAGTCCAGTTCTGGGGTCCCCAGTACAGGGCCCGTGGCCAAACTGGAAAGAGTCCAATGAGTGGCCACTAAGAGGACTAAGGGACTGGAGCATCTCTGCTATGAGGACAGGCTGAGAGAGCTGGGACTGCTCAGCCTGGAGAAGAAAAGGCTCAGGGGGATCTAAATATCTGAAAAGGGAGGGTGCAAGGAGGAGGAAGCCAGGCTCTTCTCAGCATTCTCTAGTTACAGGACCAGAGGCAAAGGGCACAAATTGAAACACAGGAGGTTCCCTCCGAACATTAGGAAACACTTTTTCACTGTGGGGGAGACCAAGCACTGGAACAGGTTCCCCAGGGAGGTTGTGGAGACTCCATCCTTGGAGATATTCAAAAGCTGCCTGGACATAGTCCTGGACAACTGGCTGAAGGTGGCCCTACTTGAGCAGAGAGGCTGGACAAGATGACCTCCAGAGGTACATGACAACATCAAACAGTCTGTGTGTCTGTTAAAAGAGGAAACAGACACACTGACACCCCCCCCCCAAAAAAAAAAAATTTAATGAGTCTGTCAGCAGAGCTTCCTTACTTCATCTGAGTAAGTACTCATTCTGTGCCAGTTGAAGGTCATGGTACCCTTTTGGGTTTCTTTCTAACCAACTTTGGGCGGTCTGCGATTACTTGGGGGCAGCTTCATGAATGTCTTTAATTACTTCAGTTTGTCTGCAAGGATTTTTGAGGTGTCTCCCATTGCCCATCCTCCTGGGGAGCTGTACGAGGCAGCTGCCCCTGCCTGCTGAGCCCGGCCAAAGAGCAGCACCTCTGACCAGCACTGCCTGGAATGGGAGGAGGTGGCTGGGCAGACGTGTGACTGCCAGGGCAGCAAACTCCGAGACAGTAAACTCTGGAAATAATTAACCATCAGGGCCTGCCAACGAGCGCAGCCGTTACGGTCCTTCCCTTACAGAGCACATTAATAGATTTAATGGCAAGTGAATTGCACCACACGCAGTTTTCCAATGCTTTTAAAGATGACATCCCTAGAGCCTCATCCACTAGCAATATAATCTCCAAGTAGCAAAGGCATTCACAGAGAGTGGGAGAGCCTCCACCAAACACGTACGCCTGCCAAACGTTAAGTACGAGCAGCTTTCGGAAACGCCGTACCAAGAAAAGCCAGGAATCCAGTTTCTCGGAGTACCTCCCCAGGCTCTGTGCGCTTTGCAGCAAGTTTGTGCCTTGGCATTGGAGTCTGATTTAAATTTTTGTTGTGTCTTGCCGTACAACAGAAATAACAATTCTTGATTGTCATTAATTCTCCATTACATAGTATTTGAGCGTGCTGGCATTCTAATTAACTTGTAAAATTCAGTCCAGAACACTTAAGCAAATAATTTAATAGGATTCACAAACACACACTGCAAACTCCAAAGAAAATAAAGGTCTTTCCTTCCAGTCCAGTAAAATGAAAGCCTATGAGCATTTTCTTCCTATGCAGTTTTTAAAAGATGTGGTAATCTGCCTACTTATTTCTGTTTACAAACCCATCGCGGAGTTAAACATTCTGCTGCTAATGTACTTGGCATCAGGAGGAGAAGTGCCATTATCCCCAGCAGACGAGTGAGGAAACAGAGACAGAGAAATGGAAATTAAATTCACAAAGGAAGCTTGTGGCAAAGCAAGGACTTTGGACTCGGTGTCTCCAGACCAGCATATTAATCACAAAATTAATGTATTTTTTTTCCCTCATCCTATCTCTCTGTGCTAGACTAGAATAAAAAGCAGTTTTAAGTAGACATACGTTTCTTATGTTCTGTTTCCAGAGCATCTGCAGTCTTTCGAAACTACTGAAATGCCAACATATAGGACTGCAGCTGGCAGTGGCAGATGTGACAGCAAAGAACCTTTACCTACTCAGAGCCACACACATTATCAGCTTTGCTGACACAAAAAAAGACCATGGTTATAGGCCTGTGGAAGAAGAGAGGAAGGAATGGTTATTGGGGGGACGGACAAGAAAAAGGCTGATTGGTGAAAGAGTTTGACTGTGTCTCTCTGTGATCACAAATGTCAGCATCTTCACAACAAGTTCTTCTTTCTTTGCCACAAAGTGTGTTACAATTTTGCCACAGTGATGTGAAGAGACTTGAATATGTAATTTTCACCAGTAGTATTTGTTCTAGCTTTTGCATTCTCTCAGAACTTTGTGCAACTGCAGACGCTGCGTTCTTCCTCATGTTGTTATTGACTCCAAGTGCCTGGTAACGTAGCAGCCCTGTGGTTGTTTACCTCAATATAACCAATGGATTTCAACTGTAAATTGTGTCAGTGTTCTTCATGTCATACCTTGAAAGATATGAAGTTAAAGCAACAGCAAACTTTGGCCATTGAAGTACGAATAATTTTTGAACACATGGTGTCCAGCTAAATATTCCTAGCAAAGCTGTTAATGGATCCACAAATAAGGAATTATTTAGGTTTCATATTCTTGTTCAGCATTAATAACTTCACAACTTAGTTGTAGAAATAAGTTTTAACCACTATTTTATCTTCATTAAAAACTTTGCTATTTTTAAAAACAGTATATATTTTACTCAGAATACTAATAGGCTTATTTTAGTGATCATTCTGAAATCCTTATAAAGGCAAAATTAAATTTCTGCTTCGTGCATTGTAGACATACCGAGTAATTTGGCTTCACCTTTTCTTGGAAGATGGAAGAAGATTACGTGAGAACGAGTATCACTTTTATAGACTGATGTCAAAACCCTGCAAAACTGATCATTAAAATCCCATATTTAGCAGCATAAATTTCTGCTTCATGATAAGGTCAGTAATTGGATGAATGCAGTAACAGCTAAAGAAAAAGCTTATGGCAGCACCACAAAACAGGTACTTAAGAAAGTAACTTAATGACTATTGGCAATCATGGTATTATTCTCACATTTTTATTTAAGATTGTACGCCACTTGCATTTAACAGAATAGGGAAATTTGTCCACCACAATGTTAATTGTTGTGGTGCTTTAAAAGAAGTTCAAAACTAAAAGCTTAGTCTGGGTAACTAGATAAAGCTATAAAAGGGTTAATTTAATACACAGTCATCCTTTCTGTTTAACAGACTATTCTCATTATGCTCCACGTATCATAAAAAATAAACCACTCCCTGAGCCACCCCAAATTCCTAACCCACCCATCAGAAATATTTTTTCAAAGTGATTACTGTTCAACTGCAGAATGTAGGGAACAAATCTGATGGCAAATCCTGCTGACAAACCCATCCTTCTCTACCACATGTGGACCGTATTTTAGCACGAGCACCTCTAGCTATTGAAAGATCAGCGGTGTCACTATTGCTTATTAAAAAAAAAAAAAAAGTCATTGTGCGATGACAACAACTTCATACAACCTGTTAGAATTACCTGTTTATTTTGTGTGGTTATTTGGATGTTTTTGCTAATGCCAGTAATCAGAGGTCCTCTGAGGAGAGGAAACGTAGCTCAGGAATCAGACAGCAACAAAGTCAGTCAAGTACCTGGGGATAACTAGAATCATAGAATGTCCTGACCTGGAAGGGACCCACAAGGATCATCGAGTCCAACTCCTGTCCCTGCACAGGACAACCCCACAGTTCACACCATGTGTCTGAGGGTGTTGTCCAGTCTCTTCTTGAACACTGTCAGGCTTGGGGTCGTGACACCTCCCTGGGGAGCCTGTTCCAGTGCTCCACCACCCTCTGGGGGAAGAACCTTTTCCTAATGTCCAACCTAAACCTCCCCTGACACATCTTCCTGACATTCCCTCTGGTCTTGTCATTGATCACCAGAGAGATCAGAGTGCAGACAGACAAGTTCCAACTGGAAGTAATTCAAGTCTGTCATTTTTCTGTTTTAAGCTTTTTGTCACTGCAACTTCCACCCTCCACAGAATGTTGCAAAACTTATGGGCAGCTTTTCTGCATTTTTTGAAAATCCTCCTCCTGCAATAAAAGCATCATCCATCCACTACCCCCCACCACTCTGCAAACTACTGGTTTAACCAGTTTCCAAGAGAAAGGCCAGTTGGAGCAGGGACAGAGAGCCACCATGCTAACAACAGGAGCTGGTTTAAGTTTTGATTGCTTCCAGCAGCTTCTCTGTCTTCCAGAGGCTGTGGCCCTCTGCCCGTGGAGCACTGTGACCACCCACCATATCCCCCTGCAAAGGGTGGCAGCTGCAACTAGATTACTGCAGCTTAAAGTAAATGGTGCGACTGCTTGTGAGAGGAACATTAACTTGTCTGTATAAATATTTGGATGCTAAAAAGCCAAAATGATACAATTGGTCTTCTCCCTTGGCAAAAGTAATGCTGAGCATCAGCAACTTAACTCTGCAAAGGGGAATAATGACAGGAAAACAGCATTTAGGTAAAAACATTTTTCTGGGGTTCTGCAATGTTTTCCATGGTTTTTATTTCCGAGAAGTTCGACATGCTGCAAAGGGCAAGAGATCCAAGAACCACTATATACTTCCACTCCAGAAATGGTCCGAGTGTTTTTGGAACAAGCTTCAATTTTTCAAGCAATTAAACATCCAGACGGAACAATAAAAAAAAACCAAACAACACCTTAAATCTTATATACAGCTGCTATCCAATGCCTGTCAATTTAAAACACTTTCAAAGGCCATTATAAGATAACTGGGATTGTGCCCATGCCCAAAACAGCACATTGTTTTTTACACCAATTACCTTTACCTTGGATTCTTAAGAAGCCTGCAGGCATTCAACTGACCACAAAGAGAATAAATGATTCGCTAATACTGAAGTGGATTTACTTGTTGGAGCAGTAGCCGATGTGCATTTTTCTACTTCATTTTACTATATTCTTGGTCTTCATTATTCAGTCCAGCCTTGATCCTCAGGATGAGCCTGAGGAACACAGGACAGGAAGGAAGCCTTTGAACCTAAGATGCACCTTCTCATCCTTACAGGACTATATGCTAAATTTTAGATCAAATTCAGTTTGCAAGTAGCCAGACTATTCCCCTAAGCATATATACATCTGTTAGAAATTGACTTTAAATATCAGACTTTCTTTTTTGACTGTTTTATATCCATTTATGTCAACCTATTTTGACATCCCCTCTGACCACATATTTGTATAATACATATAGCCTAACAAAAAATGGATGGCAAGAAGAGAAACACACCAAGCTCTCACTTAAACAAAGCAATCAACCCCCTCTTCATCCACAGAACATCTAATTTTTTGCACTACAACTGTGTAGATACAGAAAAATTATCAGAGGGAATTAGGGGAGAGGTAGTTACATCCACTTCAAAGCTGAGTGCTGATTTATAAGGTGGCTAGTACTTAAAAATACCAAGTGCAATCCTTGCAATCAGCATGTTAATACCTTCTGCATCCCTCCTCTCCTTCATGTCAGATATTGTCAGATTGTTGGTGACAATCCAATAACACATTTGAAGTAACTTAAATTAGCCTTTTTTTTGAAAGCTTCATTTTTTTTCCCCCAAACAAGCATAAGCAACCAGTTTCTTTTCCTCTTTCATTCATCCAGAAGTATCCACCACTGTTATTGCGTTCCAAAGCAAAGACTGCAGCTGCTATACCAGATCCATAGAATCTTCTCTTCGGTACCACAGTAAACACCCCCTTGTTTTTTATCTTGCACCTGAGTAGCATTTTCTCAGGTAAGAACAAGCATTCAGGGAAAAAGAAAGGCACTCCATTGGGTAAAGGTGACCTTTATTGAAGTGACGGCCATTCAAAAAGGCCAAAGACATATTTCCAACCAAAACACTTATCTATTCAGACTAGCAATTCTGAAATTACTACAACAAATATACTTTTACTTCTCCATACATTTGGTTTCTCAGCTTGTGGGTGGTTACTGCTATTTAACGGAGATATTTTCACAGTACCAATGGAACTATCAGGTAGCTGAGGAAGTATTGGTGCACTGGGTGAAGCCAAGGCATAAGTCAAATGAAACCTAGGTGGGTAAGCTGCCTTCAAAGCCACTTAGTACAAACTCAGGAGAGTTTTTAAGCATTCCTCCACAATTTCAGGATATACTGGCTTTTATCAAAGCAAGAGGATGGAGGGCAATAGCCAAGGGAAGATTTAAATTTGGAAAAGAATTTAAGCATGTATTCTCTCAATTATGCTTTGGGGAAATGAAAAGATAAAAGCAACTCTACCTTCCCATGGGTTCCCTTTGGCCATCCTGAACTGCGAATCCTACTGGCCACATCTGCACTACAACCTGACAAGCTCTGGTCTTCCCATCTTTTAACTGGAGCACATTTTGCTTTCACAGGTGGGTCTCCTGGGTAAATGGCAGATGGATGGCACATAACCCATTTCTAAGCCAGCACAGGTAGTTAAAAACGCAGCTACAGTGCACACATAGGCCTTTGAACCCCAAACCACTCCCTTGTTTGTTTTTTAATTAATAGATACTCTGTTGTTTGGGGGTTTTTTTTATGCCCTCCTTAGGCTTACCCTGACAGCAAGCTGATAAAAGAGTAAAATTTGGGCCTAAGCTTATAAACTCCCTGGGCTGGGGTTACATTTTCTGGGAAACATCCTAACAAAATATGGCACTGTAAAGAAAAAAAACAAATGAATGAACCAGAAAGCAAAGTCAGAACAGTGCTCTTCCAAAAAGAGTACCACAGTATATAAAGAAGCAGCAGTACTAGTTACAGTTTTAAATTGCTTTTTGAAAGCAAATCACAGCTACAATGCTGTACATTACAAATGCAAATATATGACATGTAAAAAGTTCTCTCCGCAAAATAATCCTTCTTCCAGTCCACATCCTTCTAAGACATTTACTGCAAGTGCGTATTAAACTTTGATATATTTGTTTACATACAGTTTATTGCCACAAAGGTAACTTCTGGCAATCTAAGTAACAGAATACAGCTTAGTAGCAGTTATTAAAATAGCCTTACATTAAGATCTTAACCTTCCATTGTAAAAAAAATATATGTAGAGTAATGCAAGAGGTATCCACTACATTCATAAGTACAATGCTTGAGTCTTACTACAGTGAGCACGCAACTCAGACTTGAAATAAGTCAATAAGCAACTGTTATTTAATACAGCCAGTGATACATGTTACTTGCATACATTTATTCACAGTTTACAATGTTAAATCATCTATAGTTCTGAAATATGTGCATTTTAAAAGGAACTTGTAACAGCTCTTTAGTGAAAGCAGAGCAGACATTGTGCAGAAGAAACTAAATCAGGTCAGCTGCAAACTGAGTTTGAATGAAGACAAAGTCGTAACCTGCCACTCATGTGCTTCCATTGTTACAACTGCAGGAGAATGACTTGCACTATTTTTATGCATATTTCAAATCTCTCCTATCGTTCTGCTTTGGCGCTCTTTTGAGTGACATTAACCAAATCCAGCTGTGAATAAGGAGTTAAAATTCAACATCTGAGATCAGGTGCAAATTATAAGTGTTGAAGATATGGTAATAATTTCAAACTCAAATGCTAGAATGCCTAAACATAGCCCCATGTTTGCTATCCACATTTCCAAACTACAGATGCCTAAAAGACTCATCCCCATGCTACCATTTGTCAGTTCTGTGATCTAAAAGTCCACAGAGAATGTTTTCATTAGTAGCACAAACCATAAAGATTCCAGTTAGAACACATATTGGAGGGGAAAAAAAAATAGGTGCTGAAGACCATGGAAAGGAATTAAAATATCTAAATAAAGCATGTTGACTTTGTTCATTGTGTACTGAAACATATACAAGCAGCAAAAATTTAAACCAAAAGCACAGTTACCGAATAGTTTATTTTCAATCTGTGCTGCCTTTCTGCTGTTCTTATGTCCAGATTAATCTCAGTCTTAAGTAAGGTAATATTAAAGAAATTAGCATAATTTCCTCAGGGCCTCAACTAAGATAGATAGGAAATACTATTTCACATTGGTATGTATACCAGGGAACAATTCAGTGTGAAACAACACAGAAAGCATGAAAACATGAGTGTAAAAGATGGAAAGACTCTTTGGAAGGTAAGCAGGGTTTGAAAACATGTATATGCATTTTAATAACTTATAAATAAATTAAGATGGTGAAAGACAACATGGACTAGAATGAGGAAAAAGAAGACTGAAGCTAAAAGAGGTGTGTTGATAATAGAAAAAGTAATTCTGTGGCAGAGATGTATTTTTCTCGAAAAAACCCCAAGCATTCTGTTGAATAACCTGGAGCAGAGATTATCTCATCTGTGCATAACATTTGTGTAAATGACACATGGGAACACAGAAGCGAGAGAAGTATATAGCTTCTTCAATCACTAGAACATTTAAAAGATGCATCTACTGATAAAATTTTGTCCCTTTTTCTCACAAGTTATTGTTAGGAGTCTGACCTACAGACTCAGATTTAGTGTCTACAATATGACTAAATCAGTACAAGTAGTCTTTTCACCTCCGTACAGGCATCACTACAGTAATGAAATATTTCTTCCTGGTCTTGAACACAAACTTCCAACCTCAGGTTAAGAAACCACAGCTTAAGCCCTTTCTCTCCAGTCTTCAGCTCACAACCTCTGATTCGTGGAGTACTATACCAAGACTTCAATAGATGCCATTAATCTCTCCTACAGTACCATGCTTCAGATATGTTTACTATATTTCATATAGTTTTAGGTACCCTCTACATTTTTTTGGACCGTTACCTTCATATTTTCAATCCAGCTTTTGAAGAAAACAAAACAACCAAGACAAAAGTTATAGTCAATTCAAAGCAGAAAATGCCATTTCTGTTTCTTAATGATCTTACATTTTGTAAGCATCACCAGAGAGGAAATAACTCAATTTTGATTTCTTCAGTGTGCAGAGTACAACACTAACCATATTGGTGAGCTGACAAAAATATGTGAAAGAAACTGTAAACATTTCATAATGCCTTAAGTCTAGTTATTCCAGTTATTATGTTAGACCAAGTTTCTAAATCAATATCAAAAGATTTGTCACAGGTTTGTCAAATTCTGTTTCCAAGCAATTTGCAATTAATTTGTCACTTCTCATTATACTTCTGATTATCAGCTTTCTCATTTACAAGAGGAATAGTTCACTGCTGTCAGCATCATATCAGACAATTTTTCAGACCTATCTTAGAAGAATCTAAAAAGCTGAAAATAACACATGGATAAAAATGCGTAGTCAGTGCCACAACACCAAAAGCTTGTTCTTCTACACTGAGATTTATCTTTGCAGCTGTGGAATGTGTTTAAAGATTCGGTGTTTCCACTGTCTCATCGAAGTCCTGACCAGCTGTGGAGGTATGAAGCCCACCCAGAGGGCCGTGAGGTACTCTCTTCCTCACCTGAAGGAGGAAGAAAGACATACTGTAAACTAACTTCATTATATTAGACATTGCATCATTTGGTTAAATGACCTTGTTTCTCCCCGCTGCCGCTTCTATTCTTTTTTCAAATTAAAGTTGTTGAAAAGATAATATTCAATACTTGCTCTCAGTCTGGCATAGATGTGTTCATGGATTTTATCACCAAGTCTACTTTACTTTGGGTACTTAAGGACGTGTTAAGAAAGCCATTCATCACCTTTCTCCAGAAAAAAAACCCAAACCAAACCAACAGTCAGCGTTCATTACAGTGTCAGAAGAACATTGAAATACTGTGGACTTAATTTACTTCTCATCTTTCTGAATGCAAACCCTACCATGGAATGTAGTACTTTGCCACTCACCTTATTCACATGATTTTGTTCACAAGTTTTAAGTACTTCATATATACACATGGTACTTACTCTTTATATTAATCTTAAAATAAAGAATAGTTCAGTTGCTAATGAAGTACAAAAGCTACACGTTGTTATTGAGGAGTGACAAACAATACCTTAAAAAGTGTTTTTAAGGGGACAAATGCTTAGGGTATTTGAAGCGGAGCCAGAACATTATTGTACTATCAGCTCTTGGGTTAATTTCTTGCAAAGGTGTAACTCTTTCTTTCCTTCCCTAGTCCCTTTATTTATTAAATGAAAAGCATATTTTGTTTAAGAGGTTTTTGAAGTTAATATATTGAAACTAATATTAGATCTGCAGTACTGCCTGGAAAGGACCACTTCTTTAGAACACCTGCCAAAAAAGTAATTAATTTATTTTAACTTCTATTTTAAGGTCACTTTGACAGAAATCTTTAATTCTACTCAAAATGTGGGCACATTACATTTTTGCAACATACTATCCTCTTCCTAAAACATCTAAGTTTCAGAAGAAATTATATTTTACCTTAATTTTATTTATATGTTTAGGTATTTGTTTTGGTTTCTGAAAACTGAATAGTAACTTCCCAACAGAGTCAAATGTTTTTATTGCTAGCTCACTGGCATTACACTGCTAAGCTTTGTTTTTCCTCAAAGGTCTAACAAGAAGGAACAGAACTTCAGTTGCCTGTACTTCCACTTATCCTTTTTAACCAACAATGTTTCGACTACCACCTACCTTGAGCAATTGCAACCAGCTTCCCCTTCTCTTCAGGGCTGAGCTGCAACATGGTGTCTATTACTGGGAGCAGCCTTTCTTTCTCACTTCCTGATTTTAGAAATATGAACTGCAATAGAACATTCTTCAAGTATTCTAGGTTAGCCACAGACTTTTCTCTCTCTTGATTTCTTTCCAATCTTCTTATTTCATTCTTAAGAAGCTGCAGATGATGGAAAATTATGAAATACTGTTTGCTTCATATAATGAGAAATTGAACAAAGGTCTTTTGAAAAGCTAAAAAGCTAATTATGCAGCTTGCTTCAAAAGGAATAAAGTGTGCACAGCAACATATTCTGGACAAAAATCCTTTGATACTTGAACACACGATAATATAGTCCAGAAATAACTTTTAATTGATCAAAAATATATTTTTTTGATAAAATCTGTGGAGTACTTACCGTGACATACAGTACCAACTTTTCAGGAGTTGAACAGTTAAATAAGCAATGTGGATCAAAGATTCAACAATATTATAATTTCATTAAGAAACTTTTTATAAAGGAAAGCTTAGCATATTTAGAGAATATGTTAACTTCCAAAGTGTTTTCAGAAAACTCAGGAAGGTACAATGAAATCATACCAAACTCTATTAGCATGTGTACCTCTAAACATATATCTTCTTTTAATTTAAGACAGTTAAATAGGTTACAGGAAGAAAAACCACACAACGCTTCCCTCAGGATTTACTGCCTTTATCCAAGTGAAAACAGTAAAAGCACATTAAACTTCCAAACTAAAAACCTGAGGTCAACTCTGGAAGTGCTACTTAGTCCCGTGGTATAAAAGCCCTTCTGAAATTAAGTTTTGCATTACCAAATTCTTATATACTAGGATTTTCTGAAACTTATTTGATGTTAAACATTTAGCCTAGGAAACACACCACAGAAATTAGAGCCATCCCCACATTTCCTACATGTCTACTAACCTTAATTTGTTCCATTAGGATTGCATTGGTTGCTTCTGATTCACGAAGTAATTCATTCAAGTGATCAGTGCTCTTTGCTGTTGTGTTTAGTTTCTGAATCAGTTCATCCTTGGTGAGTTCTGTTTGCCACTGAGTTGGTTCTGCAATTAATTGGAAAGAAAACAGAGAAGGAAAAAGCAATTGCATCTACTTTATACTAAGTTAACATTAGGACTTGATTGATGTAGCATCTCAGAAACAAGTTCCACCCAAAGTCAGACTGCAAAATGAGTGGGCATCACTGCTGCTGCTGCATGCTTTTTTTTTTTGTGAAGAATTTTTGTATATATATTAGAAGGGGTTTGGCAAATCAGTTCTAAGTACATCAAGATACATGGGTTTAATTTACCCCTCGTTTCCTTCCCATAGATGGAGATTTTTCAACACCTCTCCACAAAGTGCTCAGTAGACTTTTAAAACATGATCAGATGCTACCATATGTTTTTCTGGTTTTTTTTTAGGGGGGAATCTTAGAACACTGTTCTTCATACGGGCTTTCCTTTTCCTGGGAAAAATACCTATGAATAAATGTCTGTTCTAATAAGTCACATTAAGATGGACATTTTATCCTTTCATTAATGAGAGTTAAACCAACACTTAATTGTCTCTAGTAGAGACTAGTCCCGAATGCAAAAAGCTCTGTAACTATTCACTGACTTGCTCATCCAGTCTTTTCCCTTTGGAAAGTCACAAATATGAAATATTTGTGCATGCTCAGTGGCACTTAAGTAGACCTGTGTCTTGCACCTAAAAGCATGAAAACACAATACTCTGAGGTATTTTGAGGGCAGAAACTTCTGCAACTTACATATGCAAGTGCTCCAAAAAGCCACATGTTCTACCTACCAAGTTTTGTTTCCGGGGAGTTCAGAAGTTGTTCCAAGGATGGTATGTAGGTGCTGGATGAAGAGACAGACTCTGTGTCTGTTGTTTCCATACCTTCTCCCTCTTCCCTAGCTACCGTGTGCACATCGAGAACAGGAAGGTCAGTGTTTCGCCGTTCTCTTAAGTTCTTCATTGCTGGATTTGAAACAGCTGGACCTGAAAAATACTTGCTCATGTTTGTCATCAGAATGCAGCTGGTGGGGCTGTTTAACAGGTATGACAGTCTCAAATTGGAGAGCAGTACATAAAATAGTCTTCAAAAAGCAAGGGGAAGAAAGGTGAAGAAACGAGAGAAAGTCAGATACACACATAACATTTATAATAGAAAATATAGACTCTCACTGCTAAAACACCATTCCAATCAAAGCCTGCTTCTAAATCCAAACTTTATTGGCAATTTCTATTTCAGTGACTATGAAATCTTCACGCAACCCTCCCTGAAGATGTGTTACAACACATCTATGTTGTATGACAAACTATGACAAGAGTGTCAAATGTTTTTAATGCAAAACAGAATTAGTTTTTCTTTCAACCAGTCCTGTGGGAGGTGTAAATTATTCTGTTTTAATACTGTGTGTACTATCCTCTTGCTTCAGTAACATACGGAAAGAGTAACTTCTTAAACTGTTACTGCTACTCAGCAAATGTCCAACTACATCCTAATTACTAACTTTACAGATACAAAAACAGCACTCGAGCTTGAACACAGTAAAATCCTAAATTAGGAGTCAAATAGTAAGTATATCAATAACAAACATTGTTAAAACAGCTTTCAGTGCACTTTTCTTTAGCTTTACCACTCATACTGGAGGCAGAAGTCCAGTATGCTCCAAAATCTGAGACAAACTGATAGGAAGAGCACCCAATATTTACACAGTAATCTCCCTTCACCTGTCTGACAATGCAGGTACTGCAGAAGAAATAACACTGATGCAGATTCTAGAACAGAACAGAATAGTTCCAGTTGAACTTGACCTCGAACAATCACTTAGTCCAACTGCCTGACCACTTCAGGACTGACCAAAAAGTTAAAGCATATTATTAAGGGCACTGTCCAAGTGCCTCTTAAACACTGACAGGCTTGGGGCATCAACCACCTCTCTAGGTAGCCTGTTCCAGTGTCTGACCACACTCTAGGTAAAGAAATGCTTCCTATACCTCCCTTGATACAGCTTTGAACCATTCTGACATGTTCTGTTACTGGATACGAGGCAGAAGAGCCCAGCCCCTCCCTTCTCCAGGACTGGCATTCCAGCCCTTTCACCAGCTTTGTTGCTCTCCTCTGGACACGTTCAATTACCTTAAGATTCTGAAGAGACAGTAATAACAAAGACACATTCCCTACTTTGTATCAGTGGAATGATATGGCATGCTGCAGGTCCTCCAGAAAAGGTTTCTGATGTATTACAGAACCACACACAATAAACACATTTTAGATTCAGACTCAGGTACACAAATTTGTATCTAAACCCAAGAAAACCTGGTGTGATGACTGAAAATTACCTCTAGTGCTTGGTTCACTCTTGAGTTGGAAGAGCTGAGCCTCTACTCTGGACAGTTGCTGCTGAAGCGTCTCTACTGTCTTCCTGTGCTCTTCCTGCAGGTTCCTGACTTGATCTCTGAAATTGTTCCGGAGAGCTTCGTTCTGGGCTGTCAGCTGACTCAAAGACTGGGCATGCTCCGTTTTCATGACCATGTTCTCAGATTGTATTGTGCAGAGCCTGAAAACAGTGTACACACAAAACATAAGAAATGAACAGCAAAACACTGACATTTTTACATTTCAAAATTTTTATAGTTTACAGTAGTTTTCATGAGTGGGATTATCTGAGAAAGACTGTACAACTTTTTCCCCCATGTAAATTCCTCTTTTTACAGGGAAAAATCTAAGACTGAGAAAGTTACACTTATTATCTATCATATGAATGCACTGCACTATTCATTTCTTTTTCAGAACACAAAATTCAGATATCTTTGGGAAAAAAAAGGGAAGTATTAGAGACACTGTGGTCTAAACATTCCTAAATTCTAAACTCACAACATGATTGTTTATAGTGTCATACAGTGCATGTCACCTTATACTCCACTTCCTTCAACATTTATTTACCAAACACTTATGCAGGACTTCTGAAAACATTAGTTTCTAAGAACCTAAGTTCAATTTTTTTAAGCTTCAACTTTCAGTAAAATAGAGCATAGACGAGTATAGCTGTTAGCAAGAAAAGTGCCAGTAACACATCAATTGTGCTTGGTTTGGAGGTACTCCAGAAGCAAGATAAAATTGTCACAAGCAATTAAACAAGTGCATGTATGGAAAGACTAAGCATAGGACTTGCCCTTATAAGCGTACAAATTTAAATATAGCCAGAGTGGCAAAGAGCTTGTCTCTCTGGGTACAAAGGGAACCTACTGTGATATGGGTTGTTCCCAGAAAAACGCAGAAGGACATGATTTAGTTAATTACAATGAATCATCACGTGTCTATCAGGAACAGACAAAACAGTACAAAGATGGAAACAAGAAGTCAACAGTTCCTAATACGAAGCTGTAATTTCTCATGAATATCTCACGTGAACTTCTTTGTACTCTAAATAAGAAAAGACAATGAAAAACCCTTTTTGAAGAGCTCAGGTATTAGGTACATATGTGATTTTTCAAGAAGTGATACAGGCTAAGCAAATTCCTTTTACTGTGAAAGAAACAGCAGATTAGGACTGTGAGAGGAACAGACTTAAAAAAACAGTACTTTTAGTAAGAAAGGCATTTGGTCGAAGCAAGACTGGACATTTTTTCAGTGAAATTGTGTGCTCTGCATTTAACTACCTTATTTTTTTAATAGGAAACATCTGTAAAATTTAGCTGAGCAGTCCAACACAAATGTAATGCTCAGTATTGGACTTAGAAACAGTCAATGTGCTTAAAAAAAATGTTAATTTTTATGTCTGACAATTAACTGGTAGAAAGCTTGCAGAAATCTCAAATTCCCTTATCAGCTATCACTTCATTTTCATCGCTGAAACTTCTGAAGGCTGATAAAAAACAGCAAACAACTATTTTGAAAATTCCCTTCAAAGACTTTCTTAATTGTTATGCACTTTCTTTGGGAAGTGCAGTTAGAGGCCGCTATATGCCCAGCCCTTGAAGTTCACACCGAATAAAAATATCTGTGTCTGTTCATCAGCAAACCGTACTTTTCACGGAGTTCTGCCTCTTTTGCAACAGTCTCTTGCAGCATCTTATTGTGTCTTTCCAGCAGGGTGTCGTGTTCAGACTGCAACGCCTGGAGTTCAGATGCATTCATCTGTGAATTACGCTGAGCATCTTGCAGCTTAACTTTCAGCTGATCTATTACCATTTCCAACTGTTCTCTTCAAAAGGACGAGAATAAATAAAGAAGATACATTTAAAAATAATTACATTATTTCAGAGCCTACATTATATCCACATTTTGAATAGCTGATCCACCTTTCTTATTTATTAATGAAAATCAATATAGCACCAGGATCAAAATAATCTTAGAATGTGACTGCAGCAGAAACAGTTAGGAAAGTTCTGACTGTGTTTCAATATATGCACAAAAAGGTTTAGTACATAACAACTGTACTGCTGGGAACATGACTATTGGGATGGGTAGTGTGATTGCTACTGCCTTCTACTTCAAGCTGGCTTGGAGGAACAAGACAGAGGGACAATAATATGTGGGATGCAGATGGGAGAAAAAAAATTATTCTTAAAAGTGGTGGACTTTTTTTATTTGTTTAGGAAATGCACTTCAGTTCAATGAGACTGAGTACAGCAAAGGACTAGAAAGCAACATCAAAATCCATAAAAACAGATAAACTGTTGGACAGAAATAAATCAAAATCATATACACCACAAGGAAAAATTCTTAAGTCAGACGCATTTTTCTTTATGTTTTCTGTATTTATATATGCAGACATCTCCATTATCTCATGTACTGTGTAGCTCATTAACCCTTATCATTCATTTGAAAAGTATTTGTCATCTGTTCATTGCTTTATTGCTTCTCCATTTTGTTTCCAAGGTGACCCTCACAAAAACCTAACAATACCAGAACTTCTTAAATCTGCAAAAAAGAGAGACAAAGAAAGGCAACTCTTGCAGTTTGCTTGCTTCAAAGAAAAGAAGAGGTAGATGTGTTTAAAAACAAAAACAAAACAAACAAACAAACAACACCAAAAAAACAAAACAAAACAAACACCCCCCCAAACCGACCATAAAATCCAAGTCCTCTAACAAAAAGCACAGATCTCCCTCTGGTGGATTTTCAGCAGCAATTGCACGTACTGTTTTATGACCTGTGTCAGAAATTACTTTTGACATAAACACCCAGTCTGTCACCAAGGACAGCTATCAATTACTTATAAAAATAACTTACAAAAAATTATCTTTCGCAGTGGGTTCAGACATTTCCTGAAGTGAATCTGAATTTACGTAGCTTATGACTATACTTACATGATTTGCAGGGAACATTTGGCAGTGCAGCCTTTTTTTCCCCTAGTCTTTCCTCACATAAAAGCTGGTAAGTATTTCCTAAATCTGCTGAAACTGATGCCTGAAGTGGCAGACAGAGCTTTAACTACACGAAACCATTCCTTCTTGAAAAGTTCAAAGTGAGCTCAGCTGAACAGTACCAATCTGGTCTTCTCTTCTTAGCTGGAAATGGCATGTTGATGCAATACTTTTTGGCAGAAAAAAATTATGTGTCAGGTCTACACAGAGGATGCTGGCTAATTTTTGCTCATGAAAATCTTTCTAACACCTTACTTCTCCCTCTGACCGTAACAACAGGTAATCTACACAAACATAAATGTTGAAAAAGACAAATCAAGGAACTAGAAAGGAATGCAGTACCAGTAAAAACTTCTGATCTTTCTTCTGTTCACATTTGCATTACCACAGTTAGATTACAGATCAGATAAAGTTTATAGAAATGAAGAAGGGTTTTTTTTGTTGGTTTGGGTTTTTTTTAACCTAAAGTGACTGGGGAAGAAAACTGTATCCCTTCTGATATTTTTCTTGTTCAAGCAAATAGTTTAATAGTGGAATTCACTTGTTGGTGAGAAACTAGCGAAGGCAAGCACAACAACTCAAGTATCAGTATTTTTCTGTATGCATATAAAGATTTTAGTTTTACCTTTCTTGTTTGGCTCCCTCAGATTCTGTCTGAGAAGCAGATTTATTCTTTTGCTGTTTCAGAACGTTATGAACACGAACTTTGTAGCTCTCGAATTCAGATGTAACAGAGGCTTGTTCAGCCTATCACACAGAAAAAAAAGCCTTAATAAGTTATGCTATTGACTATATTACTCATTTCTTTAAAATGAAATACATCTTACATTAAAAACATTAAGAACCACTTGTTGTATTTTCTTCTTTTAAGTGGATAATTAAAATTATGACAATCATAACAGATCATGTTTCTCTACACTTTAACTGAATATCATAAAATGTGAAACTTTAAAAAGAGACATTGATTTTCAACATACCCCTACTAAAGAACCGAACAAATACTTGCAAATTCCAAAACTGCATTTGACAGGTTCACAAGCAAAGGGTTCTCTCAAACAGCTTTAAATGAAGACAAAGGTGAAGGGCAAAAAAAAAAAAGGGTAATTGTTTTTTCTTTTATACCACCCAGGTGTGAAAAGTCAAATATGCCTGAAAGTTATGCATAATTTTGAGGACTTAAATCGGTCTTGTAATGGTATTACACAGCACAAGATATAATATTCTAGCTGATCGTAAGGGCGTTTGGTCTATTTTATCTTCTAAATTCAGCCGACACATGAGTTTCTGTGAACATACAGAAAATCACCTCGTAACATAGTTTCACCCTTGACTGTACACTATACAGCAAGAATTATTCCCATGATCCAAGTACTCATGTTACATATTTTTCTAAGAAAACAAAGATGCGGATTTTCATTCTTGGATCTTAGGAGAAGCTCACGGACTCATTCGTCATCCTGGAGATGACTAAGATGCTCCATTCTCCAAGAGAAGGATTTTGGAAAACTTCTCTTCAGCTGACCTGGTGACTGAAATTCCACAGTGCTGACCCCAACTAGCCACTACTCCAGATTCAGCTCCAGCTTTTCTGAAGTCTGTACGATTTGTAGGCATTTCTTTAAATTAATCCTCCTCTTCTCTTCCAGTCAAACTATGCGAGTTAGAACATTCCTAAGTTCTCAGGTACACAACCTTAAATGTCAACATGACTTTTGCTTTCTAAGCTACTATCTGCTTTAGTGCCCACCTTTCCTTTGGACAGAATTTTCCTTTGTTAACAGCCTTGTAATAATATATATTTTTCAGACATACGGCATCTAAAGAGGAAGGCTAATCTTCCAACAGCTTCATGCCATGCCGTCATAGAAGATCTACACTCAGACTGGTTTCACAACATCAAGGAGTAAGCTGTCATGGATAAGTACCATAAGTCCCCAGTTACAAAGAATGTACTTATAAAACCATGATCCATATCTACCAGTATGACTCAGACAAGCTGCCTGTAGCAGCAACCACAAAGTTTGTCAATTTCGGTTCACCTTTTTAAATCGCAGTAAACACTATATTCAAGGAACATCTAACACAGTATTATATGGACAAAAAGCTCGGCAATATTGTCAGCGTCACATGTAGCTCAGCTGCCAATTAAGAAGCTTCTCATATAGCAGCAAATTAAAAGGTGCTTGCAAATATTTTTTCCCCAGTTTTTTAAGTGGTATCTATGTTAATGGTTTTTCTATGGAGCAAATTATACTATTCTGTTTGTTCTTCCCACCTTTTGTTTAAAGGCTTCTCCTTCCACCCTCCTCAGTCTACACTCGCTGATCATCTTAAATGAATTCTGACTTCCCACTACCACCACAGGTTTCCCCTACTAGAAATATAAGAGTGCAGTCCAAATCTTCCACCACAAGTGATAGACAACAACCAGGACAAAGTCTGATTTGTCCTCTATACCACCACTCAACTACATTAAACACTGGGATAATTCTCAGTTCTTGGCAGATAAAAAGACAAGAGTGAAAGATCTGCAAAATATTTTTAGAGAAGCAGGCAGAGAGTGCTGTAAATCTCCCTTCTAAAGTCTTTGACAGTATTTCTCCCACTAGAGTACCTGGGCTGCTCTGCACTCTTCTTGCAATGTTGCAATCTTTTGCTGGTAAGCACTCAACGTACGCTGATGTTGCTCTGAAGAAGTTCGCAGGTGTTCCTGAACTTTATGCTTTTCTGATGTTAGCACAGCCACTTGAATCTGAAAAAGTCAGTTGAAAACTTCACTATGACAATTTTTTTTTCTTCCCTCTTCAAAGGCAGATGCCACAGAACACATAGTGTTCTAATATAGTAATTCCTGCACAGAACTGGTGTATATAAAATCAAAATCCAAGAAAAACAGACATGGGTTACTGTGCGCATAATTTTAAAAAAAATATATTATGTTGTCTAAAGTGAGAATAGAAGATAAAAATTACAGTACCGGGGTGGCAATATTTAAGAAGCCAACCCCTCTCCCTTTCTTTCCCTGCTACCTTTAATTACATTCAACTCCTATTCTGCCCAACCAAAAAAAATTACACAGATGGACACCACTTTGGATTTTTGCTGATAATATTGCATTATTTTGTTTTTAAATTGAGAAACTTCCATTTTAAAAGAAATTATTTGACAGCTCTATCCCAGCTACAAGCTTCAAATTATGCAGTCTTCTCTTCTGGTGTAAAGAAAAAAGAAAAAGGAATGAGACAGGGTAAGCCTGTTTAAAGAACATCACAGCAGAAATATTTGGGGAAAGCAGAAAATAGACAAAATTCATTTAAGAAAAAGAACCAGTAACCTAACAATAGAAATAATACCTTTTCATTCTTCAGCCTATATTCCATCTGCCCAGTATGAATCACATCCTTATTACTTAGATAAGAAACCTTAAACTAACAAAGGAGTGAATTTTCTTGCCTTATAGGCTTCCACTTGCTGCTGACTGGCTTCCAGTTCCCCTTTTAATGATGCCTGCAACATCAGAAGGTCATTTTCCTGCATGACAAAATTATCTGATTATTAAAAAAAAACAAACCTCAGCAACTTCACAATTCAGCTACCAGCCCATTTTTTAAAAGTTAGTTCACAAATGGAATACACACTCATTAACATGTGGACTTACAGCTTGTTTTGCATCGGCCAGTTCTTTTTTGGTTTTCACCAGGAGTTGTTTTATCTTGGCATTTCTTTCCTCATCCTGTTGCATAGTTGACTGAAGTGACTCTAATGCAGAAAACAGCAGTTATACACAAAGGAAAATTCCCCTATTTTCCTAAAAATGTTGGAAAATATTTAAGCAAATCCTGACAGATTTCTTAAGAGCTGCAAACAAGTAGCTTACAGTAAGTTTAGCATCCTATTTTCAAGCACACAAGGTCTTCAAATAAATGATATGTCTCTTCAAATAAATTACATGTAAGGATAGTTTTTAACCACATGCTAACTAGTAAAGTTTTATGAGTGTGATATGTCATAATGAAAACCCGTCAGTCACCAGCTTTCAGAACTTATGAGTAACTTAATCAGGTAAGAAACACAGTTTATCAGGCAGGTAATTTGGCTTTTATTTGTTGAACACAAGATCGAGCAACTAATAACATAGTAAAGTTTTCTTTATGGAAGAGTAATTTTGACTATGTAACTGTTCAGTATTCCCTGAAAACTTTACTCTCACTCATTAACTTGAGTTGTTTCTGAATCGTATCTTTTACTATTACTATTACTAACTATACCATAGAGATTATTGCTGTTTATAGTTTACTCACTTATTTCTTCCTGTAGGGTCTCTTGCTTCTGTTTCTGAATCCCTGTCTCTTGCTCAAGATCTTCTATTCTGCCGTCTTTATCAGTAATCTTCTGATTAAGTTCTTTTACTAGCCTTTCATAATCAGCTATTTCCATATCCATCAGCGTACTCTTTTGAGCATCCTGCAAGTTACACACAATGAAGTTACAGCTTGTAACTAATGTCTACAAAATACCTACTAGTAAGTGTCAAAAGTAGCAACAGGTTTTTCAAAACTTCTTCTTCTTGTTTGAAAACAGATATTAGTTTCTGTCATCTTCAGACCTTGCAAGAAGGGCAGCTTCTGAATAGCGCACCATATAAGTAGTCCAGGCATTTGAACTCTATTCCTATTTCTGCTTAGGACAGGCCACATAACGCAAGCTAAACCAACCAAACAAAAAATAATTAAAAAAACCCAAACAAACCCCAAAGTACACATCAGCTCTCCAAACACAAAACCAGGGGTAAAAACCCTCATGTTTTCCCTTTTGCAAACTTTGGGCTTTAAAATCCTCAGAACATCCAAATACCTCAGAGGCATCCAAAACAGCAAGACTGGCTGAAATCTTTAGTCCATTAAGCACTAACACGAACAGCAACTCTACCTTTCTGGCCAGCTCTAGTTCTTGCATAATTTTCTGCAGATGTTTCTTTTCCTTCTGAAGTTGCATCTGAAGCTCCTCTATTTCTCGGAGAGCACCACTATGTTCCTGAAATTTAAATACTTCTCAATTATGCAGTCCAGTTTCAAAATAGATGTCAGTATCTATTTACACTTACACACAGATAGGTTGTACAAATACCTTTTTTTTTTTTTAGGAAAATCACTGTGAACCAAAGAAAAACTCAGATGAAGAAGTATTTTTCACATTCTGCAACAATCACTTTAAGTGACAGTCTCATGAAGTTCTTTCAATGAATAGACTAGTCCTTCAAATAAGATGGAGTCAGGTAACAAGAAAAGAAAGTATGGAACTTGTTCTATAAAAAACACAGTTTACAAGGGTCTAACAGAAGTCTCATCCAGTGAAATGAATGTTTCAGCCCATTCACCACATCTACAGTGTAC
Source organism: Columba livia (assembly GCF_036013475.1). Classification (NCBI taxonomy): domain Eukaryota; kingdom Metazoa; phylum Chordata; class Aves; order Columbiformes; family Columbidae; genus Columba; species Columba livia. The sequence goes on from NC_088602.1 coordinate 65,587,856, forward strand.
TACCTTTATCTTCTGTTCTTTCAGAAGCTTTTCAGCTTCTAGTTCTTTGTCAGCCTTTGCCTTGGCTCTTTGTATCTCCAGTATCTGAGCTTCCAGCAGCTTAGCATTATGTTGCAGTGTTTCAACACGAGCCAGGAGGTCTTCATTAGCAGAGTGCAACTGATCATGCTGAAAGGATTATAATGGAAAGATAAAAACATCAGCTGAATCTGCATGTGACTGACAAATAAGATATTGTCTATATTTAAAAAATACCACCAATTTCTATCCAGTGCCCCTATAAACAGCACTCCTACCCATCAGTTTTATCCACCTTGTTTTAAACAAGAAAAATTTGATTATTTTGTTCAGAGTTCATGTGCCCAACTTTCTGTAAGATGGCTAGTTACAAGAAATCTGAAAAAAGTAACCAAACATTTATGATTTCTGCAAGAATCACCTTCCTTCTACACCAATATACAAGGTTTGAGTACTTAATGCCCCACTTCAAATATAGCTGCTGTATTTATAAATAAATAATCATACTATCAATTCTTAAAAAAGATTTATCTGCAGCACCACCAGGCTTTCAATGGGATCACATCAGTACATAGTAAAAACTCCTCCTGTATCTGTGCTATTTTTGCAATGCTTTTAACAGATTTAATTTTGAAACCTTCAATGGTTTATCTCAGTCTCTATTATGCAGATTAAGAAGGAAGTACAAGCTAAAGAAGCTGCTAATTATCTAAACAGTGCTTTTATTTACAAAATACCTCACAACAAACTTGAATAAATCAACACCTGCATAATCAGTAGAATATATGCTACTACTTGTCATTTCTTCTTACGCTATTCACTACTAGCTTCCATTTATAAGGCAACAGTGGCCTAGGTGGATCTTCGGCATAAATATGTATGGGACCTGTGAGTTTAAATCCTAAATCCTAAACTCATTTCAGTTAGCTTTGCAAAAATGTGCCTCATAGCTGCTTAATTACCATCTTAGACTCTTCTGAATGCCACTGTAGTATTCCGCAATACATCCTAAAGTCGCAGACTTGTGAAAGACGCAAAGAAAACCCATAATTAATTTAATATGTTTAAACACTCTCGTGATTAAAGAACACCACCACATTTTCTCTAAGAAATAGAAAAAAAAGGAAAAAGTAGCACTTAAAGGTTACTGCACTTCAAGAAAAGTGTAGGTGTGAAATTAGAGAAATACAAAACTTCCACTATCTAGGTGCAGCAGAGTTGTATGTCCAACCCATATCACAGCTGATCACCTGCTCTTTTATATACATTAACCTGAGGTAAACAAACCCCTTTCTATTGAAAAGGCCAGACATTCTAGATATATTTTTGTCACAGCCCAGAGAAGATATCAGATGTTGGAAAACAATCCTGAATTGCAAGTCACTATACAAAATGAACTTAAGTTACGAAACTATATATAGTAACAATCAGATTAATAAAACCTAAGCTCAATAGGTAAATTAATTTTTACTGCAATTATCAATAGATCAGACACACATACAGAACTGACCTGCTGAGATGACACCTGTAGCTGTCTTGTGAGGTCATCTATCTGACGTTCAAGATCATTTGCTCTGTCTTTTTCAGAATCCAGCTGTTCTCCTTGCTTATCATATTCCATCAGAAGATTCTTAACACATACAAACACAAACCCATCATTCTTTATACTATACATTGCTCAAGCTTCAGACACTTATCTTCCTAATACTTCAGCATATAAGTTGTTTCACTGCAACATCAGAAATATCAGAATGAATTTAGAGTCATAATTCCATTATAGGCTCTGGGAGAAACCCTTTTCAGTTCAGGAAATTCTTGAATAATTTAGGTTGGAAGAGATATCAGGAGGTCTCCATTCAGCCTCCTGCTTAAAGCAGGGTCAACAGTGAAATCAAACCAGGTTGCTCAGAGTTTTGTCATTTTGCCATTTAGTATAAGCCATTAATTGCTACTCTCTGAGTCAAACCATGCAACTTTTTTTTTTTTTTTTTTTTTTTTTTTTTTTTTAAATATTTTAAGCACTCATTTGGTTGTTTACCCATTTGGACCACAATGTCCTACCATGGATACAAGAGCACTGCGAGACAGCATCAAAAGCCTTCCTAAAGTAAAGTGACATCCACTGTTCTCCTCCAACCCACAACAGCAACTGTTTTATCACAGCAGGCAATCAGAATAATCAGACACAATTCACTCGTGGTGAAGTGATGCTGACTGTCCCTAGTCCCCTGCTTCTGCTTCATGTGCCCAAAGACAGGCTCCAAGAGGACATGCTCCCAGGTAATTGTTAGTTTATGTCTTTATTGCTTAAGGACTTCCTAACTGATCTCTAAATTAATGCGCTTTGTGGAATCCATAAGGATTTATGTTTTGTCTCAGCAACACAATGTTTAATATGTATGATGCTAGATCTGAAAGGTTTAAAAATACCATCCAGTAGAAAGGAAGTGCCTTATTTTCACCCGACAGCAGCCACACAGTTACTAGAACATTAGATTTCTTGATTTGGCTACTCACCTGCACCAATGCAATCTTTTTTTCCAAACATAATTGTGCAAGTAGATAGCAATATACACCCAGGCTAGGCTTCAATAGCGAAGTATTTTATGACAGCTACCTGTCTTTTGTAAATACAGTACTATTCTTACCTTATAGCTTTCAGCTCCTTGAATGACATCTTTCATTGAAGCAGACAACTGATCTTTTTCTGATTGAACCAATTCCAATTCTTCCCTCAGAGCCTGTACCTTATTAAAAAAAGAAGTGTATCACTAAAACCGAATCCCACATGCAGAATGTTCTTCATATGAAGAAGTAATCAGGGTACCTCTTTTCGGCTGGCATCTAATTCTTTCTTTGCTTTCACAGCAACAACCTTAATTTTATTTAGCTTCTCTCCTTTTTCTGCAGATTCTTTTTCCAGTCTTCCTAAAATAAATAAATAAGAAAGTGAAAAAATATGCCTCTTCTTTCCCCCAAGAAATGAAATTAAATTCAATTAGAACACAAATACCAGCATGACTTTAAAACAAAACAAAATATAAAGCTGGGGGAGATGTTCAAATATTTTGTTCAGTTATGCACATCCAGCCGCACAGATGGTTTAGGGACAATCTTTCCCCGTTTCAGAGGCTTCTTGTCTACTTCTACAAAGAGTTGTAACAACTCAGAACCTTCTTCTTTATAATGTGCTGGGATAACTGCAATGAGGCAACAATAGCTTTGGCAAAGTGTTGCTTTCCTCTCAGCAGCTTCAGGGATTCTTATTGAGACAATTATTTCCCATATTTAAAAAATAAAGATTAAATCCACTACACTGTTTATAGCCAAATGTACACAGGAACAAAAATCTTAAAAAGTATCAAATGATAATAGACTTGAAATTGCTAACAATATTTTAAGTCCTTAACGGAAGAAATACTGCAGGAATACAGCACGATTATGCAGAGAAAGAAAACTAAAAAGCCAAAACCCCCAAACTATTTACATAAGAGAGAAGAGTGAGAAAGATACCAATTTTTTCTTGCAGCTCTGCTACTGAAGACTGCTCATCAGTTTTCGCAGTCAATGTCTCCATTACATTCTGTATTATAAACAAAGACATAAGAAGTATTACAAAAATTTCTTTGCAATATCTGTTTTCCCCCTAACAAGCCACCAGAAGTTTCATCTACAGCTGGACTGTGTCTACATTCCTACTACCAAGAAAGTCCTTTATGTGCAATTTCATATCAGCTTGGTAACTGAAAAGAATACTTATGTTGAAAGGAAAATATTCCAACCCTTTAACAGCTGCTTTCCATCCTGTCCGAGGACAAAAAATGGGAGACCATTAATTCTGCAGCTGTCAGTTTTACATAACCATCAATTCCCAGGACCTGAAGTTAGGAGTAGCTAAGGCATATCAAGCAGGAGTTTTGTTTGAGATGGAGCCATAGTAAGTTAGAGGTGAAAGATTATGAGGTTGGTTAGTTAGTCCATCTAGTTAAATAATCACTTTGAGGGGTATAGATAGGAAGAGAGATTCAAGTACAAGCAACTTCTGTCAAAAAAACATTATGATTGGTTTTGGTTATTTTTTCCTGGGGGGATGGAATTCTGAGGTGTTAAGTAACTCTGAAACGTGTGCTTTCTAGAAGGGAAACTCACTTCGAGGCCAAGGAAAAAAAAAAAAAAAAGACAGAATTGAAAGTATTTTTTGAACCTTAATTCTGAAGACTTTAGAGGTTTAGTCTGTATACTTCAATAACAAAATATAACCTTTAGAGAACTCAGTTCGTCTTTCAGAGTTCTAAGTTCAGTTTCCTTTTGCGACAGAATGAAACTTAAGTCATCTTGTTTTTCTGATCCTTCGTGCTGTTCTTGTATTTGACTTTCATAAAAAGCAAGTTTTCGAGTGATCTCTTCAATATTAGCCAGAAGATCTTGATTTTCGATCCTTGTTTTTTCACCGGCACTCTTCAGCTCCTGGATATCACGTTGAAGTGCTTCCTTTTCAGACAACGCTCCTTCCAATTCTTCTTTCAAGAGATCCTTTTCTTTTTCAAAATCCTGAATCAGGGATCTACGTTCTGTATATTGAGCTGCATTTTCTTCCTCTAGTCTCTCAACTTCCCGTTGCAAAAGAAGAATTTTCTCCTCATTCTGTAGAGCAAGGCACTGCTCTTCTTTCATTTTTGCCAAGCATTCATTTGCAATTTCTAACAAGCTAAGAGAATCATATTCTTCATCAGCAGCTGAAACATTGGACGCCACTTGCTCAATTAAGTGGCACAGCTGAGTTCTTACAAGAGATCTGTGCACTTTTTCACTTTCAAGTACTGTTGATATCTGGTCTTTTTCTGCAGTCATCTTTTGTAGTTGCTTTTCTAAGTTTTCATACTGCTCCTTCAACACTAACCAACCATCTTTTTCAGATTTAATCTTTTCCACCTCTTCACTTAATTTGCCTTTTTCCTGAAGGATTTTCTTATTTTCCTCATGAAGCCTATACGCTTCAGATGAAAGGCTGTCTCTTTCACGCAACAGAGACTCAATCTGGTTTTCCAGTTGCTCTAGCGTTTGAGCATTTTCACTGTTCCCAGTTAAAGCTTCGTTCAGTCCCTTTGTTAATTCCTCCACTTTTTTCTTCAGGTTGTTATTGTACTGATTAGCAACATCTACTTCTTGCTGAAGTTCCTGAATTTTTCCTTGTTCTTGCTTGCATCTTTCCTGAAGGGTTTCTCTCTCTTCACCCAAGAATTTTACTTCATTTAAAATATCCTTGTTTTGGTCAGTAAGAGCAATTATTTTCTCTTCCAGTTCTTTCATAGCAGTCTCTTTTTGGTCGATGGACTGTGTTATTGTGTTATTCTCCTCCTGAAGATTAACAATTTTACATTTAAGTTCTTCGATCTCTAGCTGACTAGATGACAATTTTTCTGTTTCTTCCTGGAGACGATTCACAGTTTCAAGAAGAACATCCTTTTCTTTAAAAGCAGCCCGGAGTTTCTGCTGCAGTTCATTGACATCAGAAGCTTGCTGTTGTTTCATTGATTCAAACTCCTGGCTGATCTTTCCAGCAGATTCCCCCAGCTCAGTCTGTAGAGTTTCCATTGTTTCTCTCAGGCTGTTGTAACTGGACACTGCTTCTTCTTTCTCCTGAGTTAGCTTTTCAAGTTGTTCTCTAAGTTCCTGCACTTCAAAAACTAATGCCATCTTTTCTTTTTCAGAATCCGATAATAAAGTTTCATTTAGTTCAGAAATTTCTCTCTTATGTTGCTCTTTCAGAGTTTGAGTCTCTAACTTATGTTCTTTTACAGTGGCTTCACAGTGCTCCCTTGCTGCTTGAAGCTCCAATTTCAGTTTTTCAATTACACAACAGTAATCTTCTTTAGTAAGCTGCAATTCATTTATCTTAAAGTCCAAATCTTCCCGCTCATGAAAGTACTCATCCTTTATGCGATGGATTTCCTCTTCCAGTTTTAGTTTAACATTACTCATGTAAGTTAACTCATCTTTTAATATACTATGTTGGGACTGGAGCTCTTCTAAGCTACGCTCCAGGTGCCTAACCTTTTCTTCCATTGTCACTTCTACGTGAGGTTCTTCCTGTGTATCCACAACATCTATCTTGTTTCCTGTATTTTTATTTAAGACTTCTCTCAGCTGCTCCAAGTCATGTTTACACTGGTCAGTACAAGCACACATTTCATCCTTCACATTTTTCTCTTTTATTAAGCTCTCCTCTGCCAAATTGTGCTGTAACTGATTTATCTGATTTTGCTTTTCTTCATTTTCTTTAGATGATATTTCAATCTGATGCATCAACTCTGACACCTCTTCCTGATGGGCAATTTTTAATTTTTTAAGCTCTTCATTCAGGTTATTGATTTCATTATGGTAACACTGAGAGTTGCTTTTAATAGTTTCTTGCAGATTTGTCACTTCTCTGTTTTTGTCTTCATTCACAGTTTCCAGCTGCTTGCTCAGACACAAAATTTGCTCCTCATAGGTAGATTTAATTCTCTGGACATCATCTTGTAATCTTTTAACTTCTTTTTGACTATCACTATGACATTCAATCTGTTCCACCAGTCCCATTTGTTTCTTCACTTGTTCCTCTAATTCTGTTTTCAGCTTTGTTAAGTCCTCGTTGTATTTGCATTGTGCATTAGCTAATTCATTCTTCAGAGCTGTTATTTCTTTCAGAGAGTCAATACTTGATTGTTCCAGTTGCTGCTGCAATTCTTCCGTCTTAGCCACTGCAGCCTAAACAAACATGCAAGTTATTAAATACTGGTAATTTAGTACACAGAATCCAAGTAAACTGATTACAATAACGAATTAGAAGATTTAGGAGCCCTTTAGTTTTAAAAATTGCTATGGTTTTAAAATATTTAATTCTATGTTAGGACAACTCAATTTAGAAGACACTTAAGAGAGTACAAAAACATTTTCAGAAAGGAAAGGAAAGGAAAACTAAGTCTTAAATCATGTTTACCAGCATATTTTCATAAAATCGTCATAATAGACTTCAGCTTCAGCAACTATTACAATAATGTACTAAAGACCAAATTAGTTTTAGCTCATCAAATTCAAGTATCTGGAATATAATGATGTTCATCAATTGCAAGCAATTCACTCTTCACTTTATTATTAAGATTACTCATTTTATTATTAATTAAGATTACTGACATACTTTAGATACCTTGGCTGCTAGGCTCCTTCCTATGAATATCTGAATATCAACCTCATATTTCCCATGGAAAGACAGAGCCAACTAATTGAAGCTATCACATATATAGGCTACTAATGCACTGACTGAATTATTTTTGAACAGTTGTGCAACTAGCCAGTGCACATAAGAATTTTATATTTATTGTCAGTCCTACAAAAAACTATTAATTAGAGGATACAGAGAAAATGCGTTAACATATGAATCCTTTAGATTTTTTTAAGGTAAAACAGAACATAGCTAAGTGAAAAAAAATATTAAAATGAAAGTGAAATACTCAACAAGCAAAACTAGAAAATAAACATAATTCTGAATTATTTTTAATGCTCTATTGCTCATTTCAGTACCTCTGCTTCTTGCTTTCTTTGAATATTTTCTTTTTTCAGAGCTACGCACTGCTGCTGACTTTCAGCTTTTTCCAGAAGTACAACATCCAGTCTTTCTGTGAGAGCCTAATTTTAAGGGAAAAAGATCACGGAAAGAAGGGTTTCTTAACAATGGAAGCCTGAATGATTTTTGCAAACCATAGGACATCACGTATTGGTCATGACTCTTTATCAATTAAACAGATCGGACTGATTTTAAAAGTTACTTTCAAGTTAGATATGACAGATATGGAACAGGCAGACTAAAAAACGACGTTGGGTAATAGGTTCTGTTCAAAATTGTATTTCTAATCAGCTAACTTTTTATCACCATGTGTGTGGGGAGCTTTCCTTCTGTAGAAAAGTAATCTCCACACAAATTATTAAAACAATTTTCCAGTTGATAAATTCCTCCTCATTGCCAACTTTCACTTTCATATGCTGCTTATGACCCTTACTTTGAGAAAGACAGATGTTCTTGCCACTTAAATCCAGTTACTTTCTTAAAAGTATTGCTTGTGACATGCAACTTTAATTATTTGTTTCTGATCTCATCAAATTACTGTCTCTGAAGCTTTCTAAATGGCTGAAAGTCTTCCTGCAGTGGTCATTCTAAAATAAACAAAAGCCTGTCTAACCAGCTACACAAGGAAATAGTCTTGCTGAGGAAATGTTAACATACTGTACTACTCTTCACAGAACCGATAGTGTTTTTGAGTAAGAATTTTGCAGGAGGAGGAAAAGAAAACGTTTTAGGAAGTGTCCTGAATTCCTGGAAATTGATTACATTAAATTTGAATAACAGTTTTGAAGTTATTTACTATTTATCACTAATTATTTCTGTAGATATATTTCAGCTAAAATTATATAATACATTAGAAACCCATTACATGTTCCTACCTGAATAATATCATCAGCTCCTCCAGCAGCTGCTTTAGATCTGAGTTCTTCAATCTCTTTCTCCAGTTCTTAAAAAAAGAAGTATAGAAATTTCACGGCATGAATTTATACTCCGTCACAGTAGCAAATTACTAGTAAATCCAGTGCCTAACAATACTCCTATTCAAGAACAAACATTCAGCACTACTTCTCCAGTCCTGATATTTAGCATGGTTTCCTGAGGAAGCAAAGCCTCCGTGTTTCGGTGGAGAGACAACAGACAGATGCAAATTTTTTTATTATTGTCTTACCTTCTATTTCATGATCAATTTAAGCCAGAGAAAATATATTAATTTCCTACTGGTTCTCTAAAAATAAGCAGCAGGTAGAAGAAAAATATCTTATTAATAACCTCACTGAGGAAAAGCCTAATATAGCCCATCTCTACCCTTATTTTTTTCACTAGACAGCTACTAGCAGTCAGCATCACTGTAGCTCCAAAGAAGGGGAAGCGACACTAGTCCAAGTAGTGGGCCACTGAAGGGACAGCACATGAGAGCATAGATTTACACAGGCTACTTTTAGGTGGTTCACACAAAAATTTGGTTGGTATATTTTATGATTTTGTTAAAGAAGCAAATGATCAAATATTAAGTAGTTAAGTATTTTAAAGAAGCCATTGTACTCTACAACAGTACTAATTATGCAAAATCTGTCAGAGGCATTCCAGCTCCCATCTGCTTCCTGAAAAGCAACAGATCTCTCTGCAATCAATATTGGGAACAGACAATGACAAGTCCCACTTCAACCCTTGTACAAGCTGCATTGTTCCACCATGCCATCCTGCTGGATCAAAATTAATTTAATGCCCAAGAAAAGCAATGCTTCTTTTTCTTCCCTCTCTTGCTCCAAGGATTTCAGTCCTTATCCTCCCACAAAAAAAAACAAAAAACAGTGAAACTGCAGAAAAGCATTTTTGATTTTTGCCTAGAATTCAAATCTACCCAGCAAAATATGCACTGATATTAGGTAAGGTCAGATAGCACTAAGCATTAAGGCAAAAATTTTTCTCTTTCCAGTAACGTACCTGTACATCTTGACTTCACTTTCTGTATAAGCATCACTTGCTTTTTTGCAAACTTGATGAGCTCTTCTTTGGGCAATGTGTCCAGCTGTAAAAAGGTACATGTTAGAGAAGTCAGCGTTCTCCAACCCAGTGGTAAGCAGAAAACAGGGCATTTTAGCATCTGACACCTAAGAAATCAAATTTTGGGGCAAGAAATGGTCTTACCACACACTTGCAAGAACAGTAACAGTCCAAGTTACTACTGTTCTGTTATTTCAAGGGCAATAATAGAAACTACTCCCAGTTCTGTACTTTTCCAAATAGTTCTAGAGCACAAAACCAGCAGCATCAGTTAGACAGGAAAACTTGGTTGGGAAGGATTACAATTCCGTAACATAATTCAAACAATGTTCTGAAAATAGCATGTTGACCTAACATTGGCATTGTTTAAATTTACTTCCAACATATGCAAAGAGGTCTGTGTGCATTATGAAATAGAAAACTGCCCAAACTGGAGGCTAATAATGTACTCTCAAATATTATAACAAGAACTGAAAAGTAAGATATTTTTTCCTCATGTTTTCCAAAACATTTCAGCCCAGTGTTTATAAACCAATTTTTCAAGAAGTCTAGAAGACAGGAAACTGTTTAAAAATACCTTTTTGTCTTCCGGTTACTCACAGCTTGCATGCTAAGTAGTAACTCTTTCAACTACTGCTATCCAAATAAATTACACTTGTGAGAACTGATTACCTTTGATTTGCCTGATCCTGGTGTGACGGAAGATGCCACCACCTCTTGCCCAGCATCTTGGACCTACAACAAAATAAAGCACCATCTGTGGTAACTGAACTTTTTCATGAAAGACAAACAAAGGAAATAAATGAAAGTCTGCAAACACTGAGAATAACTGAATATAGTGAAAGCTCAAGAAAATAAAGTTAAAAATACATTGTAGGACTATTCAGAGGAATAATGGGAAAAAAAAATTGATAGAGGTCTATTGTGATCAGTACAATACAGCAGGAGAATAGAAAACTCCTGGTTTCCAAACCAGTATGATCTTAGGATTCCATTACCAAAGTGACAACTAGAGTTGACACACTGACGAAAAATGATTTTATATCCAAGAGGTTACATGGGTGACTCACTACCTTGTTCTTAAAAAAGGCATAAACAAACAAACAAACAAACAAACAAAGAGGAATAGCAGTTAAATCAACCTTTGGGAACTTTTGAACTACATATACCCCTCCGTTTTTTTTTTTTTTTCTTTTTTAAACACACTTGTTATCACTAAAATTTTTGGCCTAACAAATATATTTGAAAAGACTCTGCAAAGCCTAGGTTCTTTTGAAAAAAATATATCCCTCCGCTCCCCTTTATTTTTTTTTAAACACACTGGTTAGCACTAAAAGTACTGGCCCGGCAAACATATTTGAAAAGGCTCCACAAACTCTGGGTTCTCTATTCCTAACATGCATACATAATGCCTGCTGCTGTAAACTTCCACAGAACTAAACTGGGAGACTATATATTAATTTATAGTGGACACGAAGAAACACACATAAATAAGATGAGGCAAAGAAAAATGGAACAAACACTTCCAATATACTAAGGGTAGCATTTCCAAGCTTTGATGCTTACCCTTCTTTTTCCTTTATACTATAAGATATGTGTGTATAAAAGTGAAGGGGTGTATATATAGGTAGCTGTATTTTTAAATATCTACATGTGTGTGTGTGTGTGTGTGAATATGTATATCCACTTACTTTCACTTTTATTTTTCTACTCTCTTTATTCTGACAAAAAAACCCTTACAGTAGAAACTAAGGAAAAAACAAACTGGATGTAAGCACTACCAGAATGAAGAATCGCTGACTAATGGAAAGAACAGCTGACACAGATAAGAAGAAAGGTCATAATTAGTAATATGAGTTCAAGTACCGACCAAGGACAAAGGCAGTTACAGTTATTGCTCTCTGTATCACATGGGCTAGAGGTGTTTTTAAGTTTCATATTTTCTCGGTACGCAACACTTTGTCAACATTTACATTCTTAATATTTCAGCACTGCATTTAACAAAACACTGTCACTACAAGCAGTAGACTTACACAATATAATTAAGTACAACAAATTTAATGTACTGCTTAGAAAATGACAGCACATGTCTCCTCCTACTACAGCAAGGTCTGATGAATCTACACATTACTTTCACTCTCCTTTAAGCTAATATGCAGAGAAGTAGAACCATGTATCACGTAAGAGAATGCATCCAGTTTTGTTGTTCTGGTAATAGAAACCAGAGCAGCTGGTGCAAAGGGTTTCACCCATCTCAGTTAGAAGAACAAGGAATATGGTTACTAAAAAACTCTGAACTTTATATTGATTAGTTGCATCCAAACTGTGAGATAGCAGATTATAAGTACACTTCTAAGCACAAAAATGAATTCTGCAAATACTCTCAAGTTTCTATCCCACCATTCTGAAAACTGGGTATGCTTTCATACTTTACTGACAGATGCAGAGACAACTTTTTCTTTTTAATTAAAGCCCTCTTTATCTACACTAAGGTGTTTCCAAGCCACAGTTCGGCATGTTCTGTGTATTTTAATTGCTGTCTACCCCTTACTTTTGCAACAGCTAAAGATACTTTTAGGAAGCCTAACCAATGTATGAACACAATATATCAACCTTTGATGAGAACTGTGGCAGTAACGACCATTACAAACAGCGACCTCCTGAGCAGCATGTGACTTTCAGACACCACTAATTCTAATCGTACCAAGTGACATCAAAACTTATTTTGAGTTGTGATCATTTCAGAAAGCAGAGTCATAGTTACAAGGTGTGCAGCTCAGAAACTACAAGGAGAGTTAAATTTAAAGTATGAATTTTAACCTCTACAGCCTTGCCTTTGGGTTTGCCTTGGTGGTTACGCAAGCTACACTAGATGTATATACACTTCAGTGATCCTATCCGCGTGTTTGGTAAGCATTTCATAGTTGGCACACTGTTAACGCATCAGGTCATTTCAATAGGGAAGGAATGCTTGTTCACCCGTGGGTACTTTGAAAGAGTAAGCACTCCACACATCCACCGTGTGTCACCTGAATGTTTCTCCCCTTGAGTCAGCACTGGCTGATCTCCCCCATCCCATACAAACACGATGGCATCCCCACCTTCCAGCAGGAGGCACTTCAGCAACCCCTGAAGCCCGCACCGGCGCTCACACCGCCACAGTGCACAGTCGAAGCGCCCACCCCTGTCCAGCGCAGCGGGGAGGGCGGCGGGCCGAGCATCGCACCCCATCACAGCTCCCGCCCAGCGGGGCCGCAACATTCCGGGGAGGAGGCGAAGGGTCGCGCAGCGGCCCGCGGGTTACCCTGCCCGCCACGCTGGCAGCCGCGCAGCAGCCGCCGGCGGGCCCTGAGGCGAGCGGCGCCACCCGGCCGGCGCGACGGCCCCGGGCGCTGACAAACCGCCTGCCAATGGCCGCTGGCGGCGCGCGGAGGGGGCTGCGCGCGAGCGGGGAGCGGGTTGCACCACCCGCTTTGGGGGATGGGGGGGTGGGCTGGCGCGCGCACCTCGCTCCGCCCCCGCCCCGCAGCCCAATGTCACGAGCCCCCCTCCCAGCAGCGGACACCCCTCACCCCACTGAACGGGTCTGCGTCCCCTCTTCCTCCGCTCGCCCCGTTACCTCCATGGTGGAGCCGGCTGGCTGCACAGGCAGGGAAATCGCGGCGGCGCCGTAGCCGCTGTCAGCGCCGCTACATCCTCCCCGACCCACTTCCGCCTTCGTCATCCACGTACGCCGGTAACGCAGCAACTCCCCGCTCCGGTGCCGGCAGAGGGTCAGAGAACGTCCATCACCTGAGCCCCGCCTCCTCGGCGCCCAGCCCCGCCCCGCCCCGCCCCCCGGCCGGTGACGCCGGCGGTTTAACGGCTCACTGTCGGGGAGCGGGGCGTGCGGAAAGGGAGGGATGTGGTACAGCCCTGCCCAGCTGCTGTCGCCTGACAGGGATTGTGCTCTGTCCACGCTGCTTCGGCGGCAAAACCCACCTGAAAGGTGGCTTAAGGCAGGCGGTGCAGGTAGTGCTGCCCGCCGCACGCTCTCTGTCTAATGAAAATGGCACTGGGGAAGAGGCTACAACACGCCTGCACCCCACCACTTCCTATTCCTGAAGGGCTCCTGAGGGGTATGCACTGCTGTAAGGGCACCTTATGGTGTGGGGAGCCTGGTGTTAGGCAAGTGTCTGTCGCTGTCGCCATAAGGAGAGTGTGAGATGAACAGCTATGTGCCCCGACAGGTACTTAAGGATTTAGGATCCTGTTTTTAATATCTTGATGGAAACACAAAGTGATTAAGTTGTTTATCAAACATCAGATACGAAGGACTGTACCAGAGCAAATAGCAGAAGCCAAGTATTAGGGCTTGTAGTTCTGTTGTGTCTTTCTGTTTGTTTGTTTGTTTTTAATTAAAAGACATTTTATGGCCATTTGGGTAGGTGTTTGAGGGGAGAAATACCTACTTTTAAGTGCACACATTTTTCATTGTAACCATGCATGCCCTTTCATAATGCCTGAATGCTTTTTGACGTTTTGTGATAAGTAATTGATTTTTAATGAGAAGTTGCCTGGGAGAAAAAATTTAGGCATATGATTCTATTTACAGTTCACTGGATAAATATTGAATATCACCAAATTAATTATGGTGTCATGAGAGAATGCCTATTATTTTAATAATAAAAAAAAAAGAGACTAATGTGAGTCAAAATGCTGCTTTTGGAAGAATAATTTGCATTTTCCAAGTATGCTTATTGTCATTCTTCTTTTAAAATATAAATGACAGTGACAAAAGGCAGAAAGGTTCTTCACCTTAGAAATTATTTCCTTGTCTTTTATTCCTCCAATACATTCACTGTACAATATATATATTTATTGTCTGTTGTAAACTACACAGATACACAACTGCAGCAGGAGCATATGGTTCCATGCTCTCACAGAGGTTGCTGGCAAGAAATAGATCTCCCTAACCAAACTGCTAGAAGCTATTTTCCTTTACTTCTATTACACATTTTTAGAAGCCCCACAGGGCACTAAGCAGTCTTCCCTTTTTCTTTGGGAGACTCTGAACTGGGTACCTAGGCCTGCGCTGCCGCAGTCAAATATGGGGGTTTCATACAACTTCAAGAAGAGCCTTCCTAGACACAGTCCTTGCAGAACCATCCTATGGCAAATGCTTTTGACCCCTTACCTATGCCATACTGCACTGCTTTTTCCTTCCAGGTCAGCCTACGATTGAAGTTGGATGTTTGGGGAGAATGCTATAGGAAAGCTTACCTTCTCTTTTGGAAAACCCCAGAGAAAACAATGTTTTGTCTATCCTCAGAAAATATGTGTTGTGATCCAACTCTTGGGTCATTTCATGACTTAGCCAACGAGGAAACTGATTTTGGAGATGGTCCAAGGCAGACGCACAAAGGGGTTTCAGATGTGTTTGTACTGTAAACAATGAACTACTAGCTCACTTATTGTAGGCTTTCTGAAACTGATTCTGGCTAGAGAGCACTCAGCCCCTGACGTAGGTTCCTGCTCCTGTGAGACACGTATTTGACAGGGACAGGCCAATTCTCCCTTCCCACCTCCCTCCATTTCGTGCAATGTAATTTAGCCATGTTTTACAAATGAGACAGTCTTGACAGTCTTTCATTCTGGTCTTGAATTGCAACGGCAGTTGCAAAGCGTCCTGGTTAAGGAATAGTTTCTAGAATAACTGGAATAAAAAAGATTGAGGATTTTGAGCGCTGTTTTTTTCAACGTGTTACAGTAAAGTACCAGTTGCTCTATATTTTGTGGGAAAAAATGTTGATTCGTACGTGCTATAGGCTTACATAATTTTCTTTAACAGTTTATGAATAGTACATCTTGCCTATCTAGTAGGAGCCAGTAAGGTGATACATATTGCATGCAGCTAATTTGGGACAAGATAAGTAAGAAAAACAAGAATATATGCTTTCTATATTCTATAATTTTATTGTCTATGTAAAAGATAATTAGTTCATCTTTTAAAATAGCATTTTTTATGTAAAACAAGATTGTCAAGACATTTATGAGATATGCTGGGACAGAGCATAACAAACTATAAATTCTTCTTTTGTTGAGAGGCCAAGTCCCACAGGGCTGTGATTAGCTGTCACATAAAGGCAACGTACAAATGCTTGTGCACTATCATGGAAATTATTAGACCTGCAGGAATTTTCCAAAGAGCACAGAATGAGAAAATTACTGTAATTGTGCAACTGAGGAATGTGTTTCCAGCATACAAGAGCCGGTGATTTAAATTCTTCCCACTGTAGAGTCTGCTTTCCAACAGGTTCTAAAGATGACAACCTCTTTTGCTTGTGCACTATGCCAGGCCAGTCAGCATTCTTGCTTTGAGCTGCTTTTATCTCTTTTCTACATGCCATATTAGTATAAATGAAGGCAAGGTAAGAATTTGTATATGTTCCCTTCCACATACAAGTGAACTGTAAACCCTTTGGCTGACTGTGGCCATTTTGTTGGGTTGGTTTAAGGTTTAGCAGGTTCCCACTGGAGTGGAATGGGAGATGTACCTGTAGGTACAATGAAAAAGGCTAATAAAGTGTAAAAGGGGAGGTTAATCTGAATGTTTATGTGAATAAATAAGATGCAAGGGCAGTGCTGTCCTTTATATTTATCTCAATACTACTCTGTGTGCGAAGGATTTGGTTAGGCATTAAAAAAAAAAAATTGGATACGTAGTCCTTAACTTTGGTCTTAAATTGCAATAGAAAACTGAAAAGTAAGGGGTTCGGTGTTCTACAGCTCATCTGCAAAACCCCCAGGCCTGAGACTATACTTACATCTACGTTGCCTGTACTAGAGCAGGACGCAATGTGGCTTGCTTTTGACGTAATCTCTCTGTCTCTATGATCATGGTAGATGACCATAATTCAACTGTGAGCCTTCACACAGTCCCAAAGGCAGTCTGAGCTCACACTGCTGATAAACACCAACTACCCTTGCAGCAGGCTTTGCCGAAGCCCTTTTGCAAAATAATCCATGAGTAATTTGTCTCTTCAACATTAGCCATGGAACACTGCTGCATAACAGCATTCCTGATCCACCTACACAGTGCCTAAGTCTGTGCTTAGTCTGGAGGGTGGGCAGAGCCTTGTTATCCAGCCTAAGCCCGTGGCTTTAGGTCTGGCCAGCACAGTTTGGTTGCATACTATGAGTATGAACGGCTTAACTTTCTCTCACAGTGTGCCTCTAGGCTCACCTGCAGCCTACACAGAGACAGGGCTTGCATCACTCCTTGAGGACCTGAAGGAAGTGAAAGCTTCCATCCAGGCTTAAAATATAATGTTAACGTACCTCTGGAAAAATCCAGAATTAATAATTAACCTTGTTGATAAGGCTCTTTGTGAACATGTTGACATAAATCATTATAAAAAACTTATAAGGCATATATTATAGGGTAGTATATCCATATCCTATATAGATAGGACAAATTACATAGAAACTACTTTCTGTCTGCAGTCTGTTTCCTAACTGGAGGAACAGTGACTTTCAATCCAAGCATGAAGCGGATCATCTACAGTAAAATTAGTGGAAAGGAAAGCAGTGTCCCTCTGTCTTTGAGTGCTAGCTAAGAAGATAGAACAGCTCCCTTCTCTGTCTCTTTGTTTATTTTTTTGAAACTTGGGGCTTCTTCCATTCTGTCTCATAGATGTTTGCCTTCCATGTGAAAGTAAAATGGCTCCCCTAATTGCTAATGGCAGTCAAGCTAAAGGACCATTGTGACTACCCTAGAATTAATACAACAGTTCCTGTAAAAAGATCTATATCGAAGCAGGAATCTTCAGCCATTCCTGTGGGAGGATTTGTTTAGGTAGAGCTCCAAAACAGAACCATGTGAACAACTGATGTGTATTAGTCAACACTGATTTTCAAACCTTTATTAGAGATAAATAGGAAAGTTTTCCAGCTATCAAAACTCTGCAGGTGCTTTCTTGTAAGGGAAGAGAGGAGCGGCATTGAAGAAGTTGCTGTGAGATTGCATTAGCTGAACTGACACAAGTTCTTTTTAAACTGACATGGAAGAAGTTGCGCCTGTATAAGAAGGTTAGTAAAATCATGCATCTAGGTAACTGTATGAAAAATAAAGCATAGGTCTATACTCAAGACAGATGTCCAATAGAGCTTTGTACAGGGCTCTATCACCATAGTAAACAGAGTCACTTGTTTGCACCAGAAAATTGACAGTCGTTTAAATTTATTCAAAATAATTTAGCTTAACATGTACAATCTCCTTCTGCAGGTGCTCATTGATTTACAGTACCTTGTGTAAAAATAAATCTCTCACCAACTTGCGTTGGTATTAAGAAACAATCTTTGTATACAAACACGTCATCTAAAGTTCTTCTGTACATAACAACCAACAAACCTAAAGTAACATAAGTTAAAGGTGCTCTAGATGGAGGCACCCTCCAGTCATCTACCCAGAAGCATGTGCACATCTATGCTGATATACCGTCATAGACACCAAAGCACGGTGGTCTCCAGGCCCACTGGGGGACATATACAGCCCATTAACTCCTTTTCCAAACTTTCCTGGTAACTACACATCCAATCATTTTCACAGGTAACAATTCACTGTTCCCTGTAGCTTTACACTGGTATAATTAATAATATTTTGCAAATTATGATTGAATCCACAGGCTGATCTCTCTCAACTGTGGTGGCCTGAGAGGGCTTAAAAAGCAGAAACATCCCACTTTTCTATCCCACTGCCAGCTATATTTTGTCATGAAGATTAACTTTTCTGTCTTTGAATAAATACAAGGATAATATCAATAGGATAAGAAAAGCCAGTTTTTATGTAACCATATATGCAGTGTTTGTTTCCCTCTGACCTGTGTGACTTTTTATCTGTTTTTCAGAGCAGCTTCATTGTAGCTTGGTGAAGAGTTACCTGAGGAAGTAAGAACAGAGGTGACTTTTCCAACGTGACATGAGCCCCTTATGATACGCTGGCTCTTTCCTTTCAGTGGCTGTGAAGGTCTCTTCCAGACCAGACTTCAGCTACCATCAGCATTTTGCACTTCTGATAGATTCAGAGATTTCAAAGGAGGAGCAAATACGTCATCTGTGCAACCTTTTGTGCAGCACTGCTGATAAAATGTCACCAAACTACTGCCTTAAGCAGGTTTTTCATTTACTGATTGGTCTTATGACACTGAATGAGGATTAGATTGACAAACAAAGCTGACTCGTGATTTCATGGAGCAACCCAAGAGGATGGAAATATGCCAGAGAGCAGGCAACGCCTTTTCCTCATACTGGCAATAACAAGATAGCAAATAAAGTTAATCATAAACAAAAAAACAAACAAGTGCCAGAAAGCTCCTTGGGCTAATATTTAGCCTTGCTGGCATCTCTGCTGGATAATTTTTTTCTTTCTCAGGTAGTTAATTCACTGATACATCCTTTATTGTGGGCAGGAATCTCTGTTAACTTAAGTCAATGCATCTTGTTTCAGTGTTTCCTGCGTTTTGGGGGGAAACTTAGTGTGCCAGGAACTGACAGTGTAACTTCTACATTTAGCAGGAAGTTTTTTGTTTGTTTTCAAACTTGATGCAAGATATTGCTACCCTTTAGAGAACTGCGTTCATTTTAGATATTTGGATTAAATTGATAATCTGAAATGGACTGTGCATCTTGACAGCTGCTCTTATTACTAAATCCTTGGAACTCTCCACAGGCCCAAGAGAAGTAACCTCAGCAAACATTTTCTTTGTTATAATAGACTAAACTAGACTGAATGAGATTAAGGCGAGTATTTTCCTCCAGCTGCTGTCATCTGTGTTGTTTTCCCTCTGACATTCAGAGTGCAAACTCAGTTAAGCAGGAACTCTTCGAGGCCTTTTTTGTGTGCCAAACTCAGTGGTGGCACATTAAATCCAAAAGTGGATTGGTAGCAGTTGTCTGTAATTAAATGGCTTATGAATAATTTTAGTTAATTTCCCACAAGCTCAAAGCATGGCTATAGTGCTGGTATTGATGCTAAAGCAGAACTGGTCTTTATTTGTTAATATTGACCAGGCCCTATTGCAACTAAAAGCCCTCAATGGGATGTTTGTCTGTTTGGCTACACAAGAGAAGAGTGAAGAAAAGGAGGAGGTAATAACGTGATGCGTCTGATGAACACTTTTACAACGGTGGAGAAGAGTGTGGTGGTATACGCAGCACTGACTCTTGACCATACCAGCTGGTTCATACCAGCTTTCAGAATTCTCCAGATGTTAACAGAAGATCGTGTGATCTGTTTCAAAAGGCAACAGTGAGAAAACTTTCTTGTCCTGATGCAGTAGGGACTACTGCCTCCACAGCTGGATTGTAGATAAATGCCTTTATGTAGTCGTTTGGCAAGTTTTATCAAAGGAAGTAATTGGTGTTTGGTATTTTTGCTTTCACTTCAATGCCATTTATGATGTACAGATTAAAACAAGAGAAAAAATAAAGTGCTTCTTTTGTTGCTCTATTTATACTTGATCACTTTTAAATTTGTTTATTGTTATATATTGATTAATGTATATACGACATATGAATAACATACTATGCATACACCCACTGCATTATCTTGAGAGCTTTTTTCCAGTTGGTTTCTAATTTCTGTTAGAGGTTTATTTGAACACACCAGCAATATCAACTGCACTTTTACAAAGACAAAAAGCCAAAGCATGTCTGAAATATTTCTGTTAATGCTGAAAATTACTGTGGGAAGGATGAACGAGAAGTATCCAGTTCAGGGAGACCAACCTAAACTCCGCATAATTTGTGTACTCTCATGGCAACAAAAAATCAGTGGTGTTTGAAAGAGAGATATTGAAATCTTAGAAACACAGGCGTTGTGTGAAGGAAAAGCAAAATACATAAAATGGAAAATGCTGAAGATCGTAGAGAATAATTCCCATTGCTAATCACAATTCTGTGCGAAAAACAAGAGAGGTATCAGCCATTTTCTTCTTATAATCTTCATCAAATTTCTTATTTTGTGCCACAGTGAAGTAATTCTTCCAGTCACTGACAACCCCTAAGAAACAGCAAAGCAAAAAAAGAAAAAAAAAGATTAATTTACTACTATTTCCTGAAGCCCATTAGCCATGATTCACTGGATCCTTGTACTTTAAGGCTCACTTTAAAACAATAATAACCAGGAACACAGAGTTGATGTCAGTAACAAACCTCAGTACCTTTTCTCATGAATGGGAAAAGAGAGTGATCCATTACTCCTGGAAAGTCCTTAGTGTAGTTTGCCATGGGATTTTCTTTCATTACCTCAAATGAGGTATTGTGGAGTATCTTGTTTAGAACATCCTCGGTCAAGTCCTTCTCCAGGAACTTCAGAATCTTCTGAATTTCTTGCTTTGGATTCTGTAAAGAGAATAACATGGGATAAGATACAGAGCCAGGAAAAGCAAAGAAATCAAACATGGTGTTAAAGTTGCAATTGTTGTCAGGGTGAGACAACCAAGTTGTCTGAAGATTTACTGATATGGCTGACATTACAATAGAAAACTGTTGATTGTAGGTGACATCTACTAGACCTCCAGATTTCTGGGCTCTATAAACATACATCCAGCCTTTTACCTCCTTCATATCTTCATAGAAGAGGTAGAGGATCCGGTGCTTATCTTTTGCCTTCCACCATCCCTTTACATGGTCATACCAGGAACCCCAGAGCACTGAAAAAGGAGTGACATCGTCAGTGGCTAAAAATGCCCAAACTGTCTTTAGTTATGTGTGGCACTCGTGTTTTCCTCATAACCAGTGTCTATGCATTTCCCAGCTGGTTTTGAATCACTGTGACCACGACTACTGTGCTCTGTGCTCATCACAGCATTTGTGCTATCAATCCCTCAGATGTATGGATGCTCAGAGTGGGATTCATGTGTAACTTTAGAGGACAACAAATGCAGATGTTTACTGCTGAATGAAAAATCCAGGCTGTCTTTACAGTCAATGGAGAGAAGCAGATGTTTCCAGAGTGATTCATCTGATCAGCTGGACAAGACTGGTCTTAATTTGTGCTGCTTTGCACAGGGAGTTGGACCAGATAGACACCAAATATCACCTCCAACTTGCATTATTCTGTGGTTCTAACTGGTTTAAATATTTGATATACTATCAGAAGTGCCTGTTTCTCTCCAGCAAGTATCAAGATGACCAGCTTGGACAGACGTAGCTATGTTCTAGACATCTGTGCTGTGACAGATGGCTCCCAAGCTGAGCTAGTCAAACTCAGGACACAAGGTCTCTCATACTGGTCCAGATAGTGGTGTTTCTAGGCCTATGTGATGGCAAAATGCTAAGGACATGTGGAAGCTTTAATGACCAAAATTGCAGAGTGCCATCCACCTGAGCAGGTTTTCTTTGTTGTGTATCAGCACTTTTTTTGGAAAGGGAAGAATCAGCTTCCGGGGTTGCTTGCCTTTAGCTAGAAAACTGGCTTTGTTCAAATGCCTGATTTAGGTAAAAATATTAAATTAGGTAAAAAGACTCCCTTAACTCAAATTCACACCAAACATTTTTACACAAAATTAATCCTTGGTTTCTCATATAACAGGCTAGGGTAAACCCAGTTAAAACACTCTTCCTTCCCAGCTGGCTTCTAAGCAGGTTTCTGTTAACCTCAGACAGAAGAGATCAAACCTGAAAATTGTTACATATGTTACTGAATGATAATAGCATAAAGAGTAGCTTTTTTTTTTTTTTCCCTTTCAAAATGCAAATGTAAAGACAAAATTAATCCTTTAGGTAGCAATAAAAACCTATGAATGAAGATAAATTAGTACTGGAACACCTTCAGTAGATATCCTTCCAGAGAGTGTCAGCACTGAATTTCAAAGCATAGCTGAAATAAATAAATCAGTCACACATTTCTTAAAAGAACAAAATCTCTTTTACAACTGTTCATCACCTTTTCCTGCCATGAATTTCTCCATGAACTCCTCCCAGGTTCCTGGCTCAGGCATTGCTTTATTCATTCTGTGGAAATGGTAGTATGACACCAGGCTGTCTTTCGGATTTCTTGCCACATAGATTATCTTTATTTATATGAAAAGAGAAAGAGAGAGGGAGAGAGAGAAATTAACTTACACATGCTTGATATTGAGCATCTGGAGTTTTGGAGCCTGACAGAGGCTAAAGAGAATTTGCTTTGAAGCTGCCATTTTCTGAAATCCAACACAGGTAACTTAGTCATGACTTTTTTAGCTTCACACAGGCACATTGAAGGGAAAATATCTGGGGAGATCTTTAGGTTTCACAAAGATTCTGGAAACCACATTCAGTCCTGGTTCACATCACTTTCCTTATAGGTGAAGTAGAATTGAGTCCTACCTCTTTAGCCTTACCTTACAGTTTTGTTCCCAGAAGGAGGGAGGCACCAGCTGCACAGGGAGGTGAGTTTTCATTGTTCGTGGAGAAGGCATAGCTTCAGCTAACTCCAAGCCTGTGGGATGTTTCATTATGAGATGTGACTTGTTCTCTGAATTGCACTAGCACTTCTTTGCTTTTCTCAGATGTATGATTTTGACTGTGACTTTTCAGCAGTTCACTTTGCAATGATCATTCATCTCCAAAGCAATTATGTAGCAGTGTAACATATACAACATTGCATAAGCCCCTTCAGGGCTTATTGAGAAATTTTGACCTATGTATTCAAGCAGGAAAGAGGCAACACTGTTTCATACCTAGTTGCTTTCTTGGTTCCCTAACCCCTGCATTCCAAGGGGTAATGACGAATACTAATTTATATTTACCCAACCAAAGTTTTTCCTTCACAATATTTAGTGATCTCCTTTCACTTTGTAGGTAAGAAAAGCATGTTTCTTTCTAGGATACTTGAACAGACTGACTGACTAGACTTTCTGGATAGTGTGCAAAGAGAGACTGGGAGAATGATGGACAATAGATTTGGTGTAGCTGTGGATAAATGGGAATACCTGGTGTTATGTGATGTTTAAACATCTATCATGACCTCTATAATTTATTTTCCTGTCATCATTTATCATTCTTATCCTTTATCACTTTTTTGTCTCTGTGTCAACACAGTCTAGTTTAGAAGATAAAAACTAGCACTTCTGCTGCATTGTTAGTCAAGCATTTTAGCTTCAAATATGAAGAGAGTCTGGCTTATAAAAGTATGTGGAATGGGAGCCCTTGCTGGGGGAAGACTCTTGTAGGAAAGTGTCTTTGCAAAATAGTCAGGCCTGCTGGTTGTCTGAATGCTCCACAGCTTGTTTAGATGACTAGACCCTAGAATTTTACAACAGTTACTCAGTAGCAAAACCACCAAAAACGTTATCCACCTTTTGGGGATATATCCATGGCATAGGTTTCTCTTCCATACAGCCCACACATTGCCATTTTATGCATATCTGCTGCTGATTTAGATACTGTGGAGTATCACACACAGATTTCAGATGCCACCCCAGGACAGCATGGTCTTCAGTAGTGCCTGTGTCACACCTGCCAGCCTTGCATTGGCTGGAGTAGCACTAGATGTTTATATTAAAGCAATAGAACTGATCCCTAATACCCAGCATGGTGCACAGCTCAGTGACAAAGCAAGCGGGACCTTTCCCAGGAAACCTGTGGCAGCAGCACTGGGTGCTTGTTTTATTTCATTTTGTCTGAAATATAAATCTATTTGTCCAATATTTACCTGAGTAACGCAAAGATGAAGGCTCTGGGATGTACCACTCAAGGAAAGGATGGCGTCTGTAAGTAGTGGCACGTCTACACTTCTCGACATCTCCATTTTGTTGAATCATATCCACTATTTCTTGTGTCCATGTGGTACCTGAAAATACCAGTGTTTAGACACTTCCTTCAGGGACAGCCAAGAGTCTTTTCTGCTAGGAAGCTGAAAGCCAGAAGGATAGACACCCTATTAAAGGAGAAAGGAGCAGCACAGAAGATGATGAACAAAGAGGAAAGAGAGGGTAGTGGAGGAAAAATGCATAGTTAGGAATACCAAGGTAGTTCCCAAAACACAGTTTCAGGGATTCCATTTTAGACAGGCTTCTTGTTGCCAACAGAAAGCCTCCACCCTCATGTCAGTAATGAAAAATGCTCTGGGATAAACTCACTATTATTTAGAGATCGTATTATTTGCAGAGGAGAATGAAATTCCCTCCTCCCAGTTTTCATACCTCATAAAAACTCAGGTATTTCAACATTATTTTCATTCTGAATTTGAATGAAAAAATGCAATACCTGAACTTTGAGTGAGTAAAAATTTCATACGGTTTGAAAATGTAAAAAAATTGCAGTATTTTCGATATTCCCATTTGAAATGCTCCAACAAAGGTCAGTACAACCTTTCATCTGCCTTAGGCATTGCAACATCTTGTAAGAGTTATTCTGTCTTTCATGAACATCTTTTCGCTAATAACCATGGTCACTGGGTTAACCACATCTCCTTCAAGGTACTGTGGCAGGTCAACTGGAGAACAGGCTAAGGGATAACTCAGAAAGCAATGTGGGCAGGAAACTCAGCCCCTCTTAAGATGCTTGAATTGTACATCTCTGGCAGATACAACATAATGTTGAATGGATTCCTAACTATAATCCTTTTTGATTCCATGCCTGATACAGCTTGGATAAAATAATGTGTTTTTCCTTTCAGTATACAGGAAATAAATTAAAAGTTTTCAGGTTTGATTTTTTTTGTTTGTTTGTTTGGTGATGTGATTTTTCCTACTGAAACAAACCCCCAAAAACAACAAAAAAACCCCACAACCAAAAAACCAAATCAAACTTAAAAATTCTTGCTAATTCAAGTAATTTTTCTTATAATACTCATGAAATGTTCATGAATCTGTTCCTGAATCCCCTAGACTTTACATGTTTTTATTCATCCAGGATTAATATTGATGCTTATTATTCATTGTTTTCCTGTGCAGTAAGTATAAAGGGTCTGATCAAGAAGAGCAATAGTAATGAGCTAAATGGCTAATCAGTGGATAAAATAACAGATAGCTAATATTAATGGTGGGTATTTTATTTTATTTGCTAAAATTATTAAGTTAATTTGGTTATTTCATTAAAACAATTAACCTGTTTCCAGAAATCAGTACTGGTTTACACACCAAGTCATTCTCTAAATACACAATAAAATCCATAGTTGTTCAACTGGTTTCTATTACTTCTTAGTAATGATTACTTTTATGTGGCTTTGCTAAATCAATATCTATTGGTGGAAGACTATTGTTGCTACTAATATATGTGTATATAATCTAAATCAATGGAAACCTTTAAGTATAAGTAATTGGACTGTGACCGTTTGAACTTCAGTAATAATAGATAGTTGTCACTTCTGACAAAGAAATCAAAAGTCACTTGTGACAGCTGACAGAGCTTCATGTCTTTAAAATATGTCTGGTTTGGGATCAAGCAAATATTAGCCACAAATGAAAAACTTAATTTTCAGTTCCAATAATAAGCACTATCACAATCTTTTCTATTCTGTTTCCTTCCCATACCAACCTGCTTTTGCATAGGTTGAGATGAGCAGATCGTCAGGTCTGGCTTTGAACTTCCACACTTGGTCCCATATGCTGTATGTTGCTGTTGTCAAGGGAATACCTTTTAATTCACGTAACTCAGCTCGGTCCAGTGTCTGTTCCAGACTCAAATCTCCCATTTTATCCAGGACCATTGAACACTGCATGAAGAAAGAAAGGCTTGGAATTAACATGGTTGCTCTGAGAAAAAAATATCTAAGCTTACTGATCTGTTTTTGAGGTATCTTTTATAGACTGAGTTCCATGTCTTCTTGTTTCTTTGGCTATGATTTGGCCTATCTGGATCCACATATCCTTAAAGTTGGATCTGATTTTCAGAAATGCTTGGTATATTGCTGCTGGTGGGTTTCAGTATCTCTAAAAATCACTCCATTTACTCAGGTACGGAAAGAGAAAAGAAAAAATTCCATCTTTAAACATTTTACCAGACATATTTATGTAAAATTTTGATTGTAAGTATGTGCCTTTTGAAAGGCAGGAAAAAGTAATTGATTAGAGGTACGATTCAAAAGAAGGCATAACAGCTCCCATTGAATTCAGCAAGCAGGACCCAAACCTTCTCAAGGAAAATAAACAGAAACACCTTCTAACACCCTTTGGACCTCATACTCACAAAAATATTTGAAAGCTTTTCAGTGTTTTGTTCCTGGAGCTTTTCACTCTTAGAGCTCTCTGCTGTATAATGATTTTTTTTTGCAGAAAAATAAACTGGACTAGATAAATCATTAACTAAAGGTTGTTAGACTTCAATTATTTAAATAAATCTAGTTAATTCTACTGCTGATTGTCCCATTTTATGATAACTAGTTATTGATTTCTGGATTTCTTTCAAGGAGGACTGTTCTTAGCCATAACCTTCAGAGAGCCAGAATATGATCAGAGGAAAGTTCTGCTTAAAAGGAGGCTACGGAAATTGCTTCAATTAAAAATACCAGCCAGAAAAGATAAAAGACATTTCAATCCCAACAGCAAACATCACCAAAATATTTCCTTTCATTTCCTTGTTGACTCACACACAATTTCCCAGAGGTACAGTTGATTATAGCAAGAGGTTGGATTAGTGGCTGGGAAGTGACTCAAGAAATTAAAGAAAAAAAAAAAGAAGGTAAAAGAAACTTGCCAGAGAATTTTTCCTGATTGAATATCTTCAGTCCTTGGCTGTATTGATGACTGTGCACCCACTTAGATTTTCAGGCAGAAGCAGAATGAAAGTTTGGGTGGAGTTTCTATTCCTCCTGAGCATGAGGAGAGCAAAGGAGGAGGTGCAGCAGCAGCCAATAGTTGAACAGTGTGTCTGGCTTGGTTTATGAACTCCTGTTTGATCTCATGAAGGAAAAAGACTTTGAATCCTCATCTAGTGGAAGATGTCACTGCCCATGGTAGTGGGGTCAAAACTAGATGATCTTTAAGGTCCCTTCCGACCCAAACCGTTCTATGATCTATTCTATGATCTATCATCTAAAGTATGATTATTTACTGCCAACAACATTAAATATCAGTCAGTAGCTCCAGCAAAATGATTTTAACTTGTCTCTGTCATTGTCAACCATCTTGGAATATTTCATTTTCTTACAAATATTTAATCTAAATTGCAAAACACTTTGTTATTTGTTGGTGCCTAAGATAAATAGGACTGAATGAATTAGAAGTAACTTGGTTTCATTTTCACCGTGTACTGCACCGTAATCATTTAATAAATGTCTGAGGGTCTGTCCCATTGCTGTGGCCAACCATTTATGTTTTATAGCACTTTCTAGACAGGTGCACTTCTTAACTAACTTGACATTACAGGGTTATGGATCACAGTGTGTGAGGTAATGTTTCTTCACAAGATTTAAGTCCCTGTCTATATTCATATGAGATACTGGGAGAGATAATGACATGCCCCAGACTAGCCATGAACAACATAGTAACATGGGCTGCTAAAAGTATGCCAGTGACGCTTTTAAATCTGTTTCCCAGCTGTTGCAGTCACACCAAAATGTTTGGTTGCAACAGGAAAAACTTTTCTTGGGCAAAAGGTAGGTCACTCCAGCTGATCTCAAGCAAGTTTGAATGGATTGTGTTCATAAATGAAAATTACTTTGAAAAGCATTGCTATCAGGCATTGCTTCTCTCTTCTGCTGAAGGCATGCAAGCACTGTGAGTACTCAGGAGCTGTGGGAGTCAGTGAATTGGTTCAGTGTTCCCTGTATGACTTAATGAAAAGTTTCCCAAGAATCAGGAAACAAACCAAGAGAACTGCTTGGTTAGGTTTAAGCTGACCACTTGATCTTTCTTCTGTCTCTGACACCAGGTTTTTATCCTGGAGGCAGAACCAGTGACACAGAACAGAGAATATATGGCTAAGGCATAATATTTCTTCTTCCATTTGTCTGTTTATTAATGTGACCATTACTTTTAAGTTCTATTATGAAATGACCTGCCATTTTCCTCTCTGTGTTAAGGCCAGTCCTTTCTGTTTGTCCTTCTCACACCTGCACCTGGCAGTTCATTTGCTGGATTGAAAAGGTATCTACTCCCCTTTCAGTTACGAAATCACCATGATAATGCAGTAATCCCCAAAGCATATCAGTTGGTGTGTCCGAACAAAGGAAAACCCAAGAGCTGCTTATCGAGGGGCTCTCTTTCGTTGCAGCTGTGAATCTGAGTAGCCTGTGAACAGTGCACTTTGCCAGATAATCTGGAGTGAGGTCAAAAACCATTGCCTGCAGCTTTAAAACTGCTTTTGAAATAGGCAATGGGTCATGGATTTCTCCTGTTGTAAAACAGGGAGGTGAGAGATCAACTAGTCAGCCCAGGGACTGGGTTTCTGGGCTAGAATAATTGTTTATTGGGCCACTCTATAAAAAGACCAGGCAGTCTCCGCAAAGAGCTTCCTCCAGGTTTCCACTGCCCATTTCCTGAGCACAAACTGCTGGCAGATGTTTCCTCATGTAAAACACACTCATTTTGTTTTATTTTATATTTTGTGTTGGCTTTGCTGAAAACACTAAAATCTTTACCTGCAATGGAAAGCCACAGGACACTCAACAAAAATAAAAATAGAGACTTTTGGGTGCTCAGAGCATGGAGATAAGTGACTACAAATCAGGAATATGCTTCCCTGTCCTTGGAAGTATCCTTGCTGTATAGCATTATGAATTTGGATAGTTAATGCTATGGTTCACAGTCACTGAGCTTCGTGAAATCTGCATCTGATCAGCAAAAGAAGTACAAAGGGAGAGTAGAGGTACCTTTATTTTACTTTTGTTCTCATCTCACGTCCTTAAATGTACACATGGTAAGCCAACAAGTTTTATCACAATGTGATAATTGTCTATGAGTTTCTCATTTAGTTCCAGGTAAAATTCTCTTTTCAGCACACACCAGTTTATAACAGTGGCAGAGAGGGTCAGGAATATTATTTCACAAGGTAACCAGGTTGCTGGGGTGGTTGCTCAGAGTGCTGGACTGGCCTGTCCTGGCCTGCCTCATCTTCTGCTCCGTGTCAGGATAGAGCTTCCCTTTGGCATGGTGTCATTTGAGTTATTTTGGAGATAATGACACATTTGCACTGTTTACTTACATGCTTTTATTCAGTGGCAGAGATTTATTACTGTTTCTTCTGCTCTTTCCTGGGTGGGAACTAAAAATAGAAGTGTATGTCCTGCGGAGCCTCAGGTATTTGGTGGATTCAGGACGCCATTAATACATGCTGCTGCTATGTTTCGTGGCTATCCATGCTGTTCTTGACATTCATATGACTGCTTATATGAGCAGAGACATCCAAATGCTACTGACCAGAACATCTGAAGTGAGTTAAGCAAAGATAAACAGCACTACAGTGGAGTCAAAACTAGACAGCAAATGAACGAAGACATGGTTTTCTTTTCTTCATCCTCCAGACCTTGGAGTTGGGTCTGTGTGTTTTTTTTTTTTTTCCTGTTCTTCAGATGAGATCTCCTTTGAAATCTCTTTTTTCCATTCCTATTAAATATATCAGTTTTAGATTTTCTGGCTTGAAAAAAAAAAACAAACAAAGGGATTATCTGAGCAACAAAATATATTTCCAGTTACCATCTGAAGCTTTTGTGTTTTTAAAAATAATTTGTAGAACATTTCTTACTGAAGATAATTCTGCGATGAGATCTCTGGCAAAAGGTGTTGGTTTATTAACTGATTGAAAGCTTTACATTTCTTTATTAGCTCTTTTTACTCTCCCTGCAATGGATATTTCAGGGATCATTTGTATATAGAGAAAGAACATTTGAAAGAATGCAGGTAATTCAAAAACTCACAGAATGTATTATGTGGGATTTTTAAAATGTCTGATAGAATTGTGTCTTGGACAAGAAATCTGTCTCAGGCTAGTGGACATGAATAATACTGAATTTAAAGGCAGATAAAGCTGCTTTTGTTCTAATTTTTATGTTGGTTTTGAATATTTTTACATTTAAAAATTGATTAAGATTCACAGTAGGACTTTCAAATCATGTTAGAAAGAGTTGTTCTTTTTTGTCATTTGTACAGCATCAGACTTGAAGTGAGATGAAGGCTACAAATCCTACATTAGTATCAAGCACTATAATATGGTTTCAAGTCTGATTTTCATCAGATTTTGCCTATATTTAGCTGTCTATATGATCTAGAGTACTATGTCTTATAAATCAAAATCCATGGCTAATATGTTTGACTTAAAGAATTTTTTTCCTTGTTATGCTTAATGTTTGTATCACGTTTATATAAAATTCTCGTCTCCCTCTGCTGGACAAAACACAGATTTTATCTCAAAAGATGTTAAAATATTTTAAACTTAACTTTACATTTGAAAGCTATTGAAATTCTCCGATACTAACCTTTATTACTCATTCAGAAAAACATCATGTATTCTGGAAAAACAAAACAAGACTCTGGACAGGTCAAGGTTTCACTTTCAGGCTTCTTGAATCTTACAGCTTGTTGTCTGCATTCACATTGTGGTGACTGAATTGAACTGACCTACCTATCAGTCGATAAGCAACCTTAGGCAATGAAAACTTTTGGTATTGTGGGACACATCTGGGGTTTATCACAAACATGTCCTGTCACAGTCTCCTGGCTGTCCAGCCCATATGTTGTCAAGAGCAATCTTCTTGCTGGTAACTGTAAAACTAGAATGGTACTACTGATCTAGTGATGGTTATTTAATGAACGCAGGGATTGCAGCCAGATACGGTTGAGATAATCGTCACAGATAGATTTATGTAACAGCAAAACTAATACTAAGGGAAATGTCAAGTGAAAACATGAAATGAAAAGTCCTAAGGCTTTAATTCAGCAGCACATTTAAGGACAATACCTAAGTGCAGCCCCTCTCAGTAAAGCACTTATGTTCCATTAGCATCAGACACCAGAAATTTCTTTGCTTTAAGTGTCCTCTCTCCAGCAGAGTTTCCTGCTAGAGGAAGTGTTAGAGCCCACAGTTTGCATAACTCTGACCAGCTCTGCACGTGTTGGGGTCACAGTTGTATTAATATACAATCTTGTTATTGTGAGCATGCATAGTCAGGTGATAAAGCTTAATTGGGCTCCTACAGCTTTTTCCAAATACTTTTCTCAAGAAAATATGCATATGAAGTGCTGCAGTGTCACCCTGTCAGTGGTACTACATGCTTTTGGCATTGTTTCTGGAAATTACTTTGTAGAAATAAAAGGTCAGGTATTCACTACACAGAATAATACATTCCCACTTGTAAATGAGATTTGGTTTAGAGCTGCAGGGGGGAAACGGAAACTTGTAATAAACAGTTTTAGAGTTTGGTGGCCTATATATATGAAATGATGGAATTTATTTGCTAACATTACTTATTATGTTTTAAAAATACACAGTTCCCAATTATCAGCAGACTGAACTAGCAAGATTGCAAGCTCAGTGTGGAAAATGTTAATGCAGGCAGCATTGCTCGATATAGAAGGGATAGAAGCTGTTAATGTCTCTCAGGCTTAAACATGGATGTAGCAAAAGTCTACATTAGAGAACTTGGGAGCACTGCTTAGTTTTACATGCCTGACACAGCTGTGTCCTTGTTTCTCCCCAAACAAAGCTCCAGAATTTGTGACAGATGCTATGGGGGACTGGTGCACCAAGACCCCAGTTCATGCTGTGATGAGCAACCAGAAGTGAAGACAGATGCAGCCCAAGAGCAAATGTAACTGAAGAGCCCATGGATGGCAGGTATGTGTCCAAGCTTCCAGGCATCAGGCATGCGTTGATTGATGAGCAAGTGCTAACTGAACACTTATGGTCCTTTTCCTCAGAGCAGTGCTAAGTGGAAAAGTAATTGACTTTCTCCATCCTTTCCTGTCAACCTTCCCTGTAACTACCAAATGATAGCAGGAAAGAAATGCTTTTAAAAATGTGCACTCCAAAAAATAATGTAAGCTGTCCATTGCCCTCTGCTGATTCCTTTGTATCAACAGATGAATCTCTTTCTTAAAGCTGAATCCAGGATTCCAGTTTTCCTGAACAGAATAAGGTGTCATGTACTGTGTTCAGGAATTGGACTTCATGATCCTTGTGCATCCCATCCAACTCAGGACATCCTATGATTCTATGATTTATGGATACAAAGACAAGCTTCATGCCACCATAATAGCAGGGGCATAGCAAGGCTTATAAAAAAGTTCTTTTAGCAACTGTCTTCATGAACTGTTGTGAAAATATTTCCATTCAAGCCAAACATCTTCTTTGTAGCACAGCCTCTGCTTGCATTAAGTGAAGTTATTCAACAGGCTGTTTGTGTAATCACTTTATTTAGCATTCTTTATGGATGTAAGCACACCTTCTTTGAAGGGGACTTTGTGAACTGACATAATTTCATATCTGTTCTCTTTCAACTGGCATTTATTTCTGAGGCCTCAATTTGACCATTTATTGAGCGTTCGTACCACAGCAGCAGCAGAACAAAACAGCCTGGGAACAGCCAGGGAAAATGTATTTGCTCTTAAGCCCCTATATCTTCTATACCTCTTTATACAGCTTGTGATTGAGAGAAAATAACTTCACTGTTTTGGATTCACTACAGTCATACAGATCTCTTGGGGCTACTGGCAACTGCAGCCTCTTCCCAAGGCTATGTGAAACTAGGAAGCTAGGTCAGACAAAATACAATCAGACTTGTACAATTTTCTTTACAACTATTTATTGAGAATAAAAGTGCACTTCTTCATTACGGCTGAAGACCAGACGCAGAAAATTTAATTCTTGGCTCTACTGGTGGTATAGCAGGATGCTCAAGTTCTACCCTGTACTACTTTGGGCACTAAAACCTCTTGACCTTTCATCTGGAACAATTAAATGGAGTTTTGCTTAAGTGACACATCTGCTGTTCAAGCTGGGACTTTGTTGCATTAAGACTGCCATTCCCAGTTCAGAAGACATTTGCTTATCCAACCAAATTATAGCTCCAGTTTCCTTTTTACAAGCATCTGTTTGGAGACAGGAAAATCTCTCTGGATGTGAAGCATGAGAAAGCAGCTTCAGAAATTTTCATGCAGTGCTGAACTTGTGATCATTAGCCAGATTTCTCTCTGAAATTCTGCAAGCCCAACAATATTACTTTTTCAGTCTAGTGCTGCTTGGTTCTGGGAAATCCTTATATGATTATTTCATAACTTCAAGAAAGGAATCCAGATGCTTCAAACAAACAAAATATTTATGCTGTCATTTTTTCAGTACAATAGGTCTGGGTGTCACAATTCTTATTAGGTAGCAGAAAGAATATTATATGTGAAACACCTAAACAATACAAAACTACTATTAATAAAGCCTATGAAAATTTCTCTCTTGGCAGTGGCTGTCTTTATGCATGGTGCTGAAAAGACATTGCTCATTTAAACACAGTGCAGTGAGGGAAAGCAAAGGTATACATTTTTTTACTAGATTTTCTTGTGAGTATGAAAATTATATTATTACCACCAACATTTTAACAGGAACATTCATTACCAGCATAAAATCTGATGCACTTCAGAAGTAAAGAAGTCTATGTGTTTCACTTGCCTGTGTTTTCTGATACAGGAAGCCAGCTTTAATTTACAGTGGTGGATCCTTAATGGTAGACAGTTTTAAAGGGATCTTCTGTATTTACTTTGAAAAGTCTGTTCACATTTTCAGTGACAAAGACATTTTGAGTGGTTGAAAATCCCTGTACCTTCAGTTGCAACAGATTGAAATTTGCACTCCTCCCCAGCCCTATAACAAATGGAGCACTTTAACAGCTGGACAAATACCATACTGACGTTACCTGTTGTTAGCAACAGTTGGTGTCCAAGCGCCTTTCTGTCCCACTGAGCTTGCCTGTTGTGATGTTTGTGGAACTGATGCAGGTGGGAATATTTAAGTGGGAAATTTGTCCTCTCCTTTTTTAAGTATTCTTTTAGATCTTTTCATCTTGTTGACAAAAATCTACTCAGAGTTTTATGTCTGTGTTTCTCCTTTCATTTGGGCATTCTTTTGGGGACTATGCCATTTTCATAAACAGAATTGCATGGGTGTATAACGAGGAGGAGAGAAGTTGATCTAGGATTTATAAAGTCTGTTGATGTTGTCATATATTTTTATTCTCATAGGCCAATGAATCAGTTGACCTGTTTCTTTCAGGCACTGGCATGAAAACAAATAGCAATGTTCACATTTTCTGAAGAATTAACACTGTTTTGAAATGAATGACCTGCGTTTCAGTGTCACATGGCAGACTGGGGGCTATGCTGTTCCTTGTGGCAACTTTACAGGGGAAGAAGCTCTCTTGCTTTAAGACGTAACTTTTGGACTTAAAATGTCCCTCAACATACAACAGAAACAAAGCCAAATCCAGGGGTGTCAAAGGCTGTATTTATATGGTGGCAGCCAGAAGGGCCTCCATAGTGGGCATATCACGACCCTGTGGGTGCATTTCTCCTGTTCTTGGGTAACATATGTATAGTGGGAAGATTATAAGTAAAACCTTTTCTGAACAGCCAATTTGTATTGGTCAAGTCTGACAAGTTGTCTTCTCACATCAGGGTACTACAGATACAAGCCGCCTATCAGGGACTGGTATGACTGAGTATCACACAGTTAAAGTTTGTGTTAAAAGATCGAGGCATGCTGGGCAGGACCTTGATATTTCAGTAGCAACTGGTTGCTTTGCCAGATGTTGGGTCTTTGCATATGTAAAACTGCAAAAGTGTGGTATCAGCAGTCTTAGATGCAGCTGTATTGCCTTGGTGGACATCTACCTTTCTTTATTGACAACTAGAGAAGCTAAAGCAACTAGACTCCTAATGTAGGCAGATATTCAAATTCCTGAAGTTAGGCAACTTGGATCCAGACTCTACTATGCCTACCAATAAAATGGCTTTGGAACTGTACATTTTAAGTCATCTCACCCACAAGTCCATATATGAAGAATAGTGACCTATATATAAAGAAACATCTGTATATGTACAAACAAAATTATTTAGTCTAAATCTTTGTTGTCCAACCAAATGTTGAGTAGAAAAAACACCCTGCATAAATAGCCTTGTTTCTGAAGTATGTGGCTAATCCTGCTTCTATGAAAATGTAAGGTAATATATCTAATAATTTATGAGAGAAGAGCTAGGTTGTGATGGTGGAGTATTCAGAACTATTGTAATGTGTAAGGCTTTAAAAAATTTTACAAGCATCTGAAAATTCTGCACTAAGCATATACTTTCTTCTACTTAACAGTGTATCTCATAGAGGGCAGTCCTCTTGTCCAGAGCTTGTAAATGAGGCACATGAGGTTCTGGTTCTCTGTGTACTTTGTGTCACACCTTCTGTTGCTGTAGTTCCAGCCTTGTTCCTTGGGGTGCTGAGGTACAGGATTGTACATGTCACCTGCAACACAGAAGGAAGGATGTTGCTGTCAGTTATTCCCAACAACAGAAGTAGAGTTTAAAGTCAAAACAGATATGAAGTGAGAAAGCTATAGGAATAAAAAATGACCGGTCAGGTCTTTGTGCTTTGACCTAAACCGTATGAATGACAAAAGTGTGACAGCATGGTTTCTGAGTTATTGGAATTTCTGACCTTTTAACAATGTGCATTCTTTGCTCTTCTAATTGTCCTGAAAAATCTTTTGGAAAGTCACTACTGGCTGTTAAATCTCAGTGAATAACTTTTATGTGTGCCTTCAGCAGAAAATTAAGAAAAGTATGCTCACTTATTCTTTTATCATTTTGGATATGTGTCTTTCCTTAGATTGCTTATGTCTTATCTAAAAGTCTTCTGTTGAATTTGGTTGGAGCAAAAAACCTCTATGCTCTTTGAAGCTTTCCAAATGGTGAAAAGTTCAGCAAAATATTAATTATCCAAATTTATGTGATTTTTACTTTTTCAACAAGAATGATGGGAGACATAAGGATTCCTAATGAAATTAAAGAACAGAAGATTGCAAATTAAAACCAAATATCTTACAAAGCGATGTTTTTATAACAACTATGGCTGATTTTGAAGGATTTGGTAATTATGTACATTAATATAATATGTTTTCATTTTACATGTTGAGAAAAATCCATCCTGTTACAATAAATGACAGTCCTAATACAGGATTAATACACTTGATATTTGTATGCTTAAAAGATAGCTATTTTTCAGTTTATATATGCTTTTAATCAGTGTCATTAAAGTGTTAGCATAGTTTTGTACCCTATGTAAGGACAGCTTTTAATGCTACCCAAAACAAGAAAAGTAGTTTATTTTTGTTTGCTTTAATGAAGATATTTATTCTATAGAACATCAAAGACAGAAAGACCTACATAAATGAGATATGTGAGTTATTTAAGCTTAATATATCAGATTAGGGATTTTTAATAGCAAAGAAACATTCTGAATGCTTTGTCTGCATTCATCAGACTCACTTTTGCATGCATTGAATATGGAAGCTGTCAAAAGTGTTGAAAGTCTGACAGATTTTTTGAGCTAAGTATTTTATTTTTTGACAGAACAGTTTGGTTTCTGAGTCTTGCATCCTTGCTTCACTGAGCAAAGGATGCTGTTATGTTTGGCTTAGTTCATTTTGAAGTCTCCAGTGGTCACAACCCATAAACCAGAGTGACATGGGGCCATCAATCAACATGTGATGACTCTTGTCTAAGCTTTGAATTCTCGAGGCTATCTTTGCACATGGTGTTCAGGGTGCAACTTCTGGAATATCAATCATTTTTATAATGTGATAGTGGAGCTCTGAGATTGGAATTCCTGCCCACATCTCCACGTTCTGAACATTAAACTGCTGGGTGACCTACCTGACAGCACTGTTTCTTCGGGCATGGTGCTTTCACATGTAAGAATGCCTTTAAATGTTTTTGAGTTGTACTTTAATGACACGGCATTCGACCAATGAGCCATGACCATTCCTGGGGTTTGGTGGCTAAATGGCCACCCTCTCAAGATGATTTTCTTCAGGCTCAACGTTATCTTTTTTTCTTTCTGCTGTAACACTACCTGGTAGTTACAAGGTGAGTACTGGCATAGATGCCAAACTTAAAATTTGGCAAATTAAAATAGTGATAAAACCTGCTTCCTATTTACATGTATCTATGCTCATTTCCACGTTTAACATAAGACTATGTCTTTTACATGGGTAGCTACACAGATTTTCTAAGTTAATTGGAGGAAAACAGAATCTCTTAGCTCAAATAAACCATTTTAAACCCCCAACATAAACAATATAGGGAATATTGTTCTACCCCAAAAAACTGGATCTGGAGTTTGCCAACATGCTGAATTATGTTTTTATCGTATCAGAAGGTCTGTGACTTTTACTGACCACTCAGTTTAGGAAATTCTGCAAATGCATATTTTACAAGGTGACTGATTCCAGAAATTTGCTCAGAAATACCAAAAGCAGCTAAAAACTCTCTCCCCATGACCTTCATATGTTATGATGAAATGTAATGGAAAGAAGATTCAGAAGGGAAATTAACTATGTGTCTGAATCAAAACACTCTGGAATCCCATTATATTTTATTTAACTGGTTCTGGAAACTTCAGCATATGGTTGAAGTCAAGCATCTATCTGTAGGCTTTGTTGTTTTGGGGCCAAAAGTTTGAGCATAAACCTCATTCTTTTATCTAAAGAAGCTATTAATTTTTTTTTTTCCTTTCATATGCATCCTAACTGTGAGTTTTAATTAATCTTTCATTGTAAGTAGCCTGCTGAACATGACCAACAAGCATAGCTTTCTATTAAAAACTATTCATATTTTTAAATCACAAAGACATATCTCTATATACCTAGAGCTACTTCTTTAGCTTGTCTATAATCACATGAGTGATTTCTTAGCTGTGCTTGTTGTGCTCTCCTAGTCCTGGCTTTCCTGTAAACCTTGTAACTGACTGGACTGTAACAACTTCTGGGACTAATCTACACAGATTTCCTGTGACTTGCTAAGGCTAGCATGGCTGTTTGAAGGCAGCAGCTTCTGCTGGTTCTAGGGAGTTTTGCGCTTGGTGGTGAAGCTTGGTACAACACCAAGCAACAATACCACATTCCTGGTGTGTAGGGATCAGCTATCTAGGGCTGGCACAGGATAAATGTTATGTGGATTTAGTTGCCTAAGCATGGGAGTCTAATAACCTTGGACACCCCAGTCTGGTCTCCAGCTGATTCTCCAGAAGGGTGGAAATCTCCTGTGGGTCATATTTGTCAGCCATGGGCAAACATCTTGGAAATATAATAAATCAGCATCCAACTCACTTGAAGGACTCTGTATATGTAGTTCAGCCATCCCTTAGTGTGCAAAGACAGTGGATACGTCCTAATGCATGTACGCAATAGCCCGGATGACTTAATGCAATTATGTGTGATAGTTATAGATATAAAATGTATTAACCCCCCTCCACCATCTTCAAGAGCTGCAGGGAACTGATTTGAAGACTTAGCTCCTGAAGCTGCTGTCCCAGAACAGTTTATGCAGGAACTGATAACTGGTTTCCCTTCTCATTTACCAGCTGGCAGCCAACACTTAGCAAATCTAATTTAGAAAGGAAGGTCAGGAAACACTCCTGTGAGGAGCTTTCTCACACTTAACAGAAGTGTGAGCACTTTGTGATATGAGGGCAGAAGTGGGTAAGAAATGAAGATTTTTTTGTGTGTGTGTGTGTGTTAACACCCCCTCAAAATTTGAAGGAAACGATCGCCTCTATTTAAATGACTGGTGTTAGCAGGGCTTCCAGTGGTATTTTTATGGAGATGAATACTTGGAATTAGTTGATGTACAGCAGGGTTGTGTACTATATACTACTTATTTCCTTTTTCAGTACATGAAGGCATCCAGCCTTGCAAAGATTGCCAGTGTGTCTCTAGCATCCACCACACATCAGCAAGCATGCAGCAGTGGGTTGGAGCACTCCTAGGAGGACTGTCCCAGGAGGAAGCATTCTAGCTACATGAAATCACAAGGCTCTAGCTCTCACCTGACACTGCCTCAAGGTCCTGGGCACTCACCAGCTTCCTGATGTCTGCAAGAAGCAAACCCAGCTGTGGGCTGTTGAAAGGACCAGGATTCTGCAAGATATCACAGTGGATATGGGATGTTATATCCATAAGTA
Organism: Columba livia; assembly: GCF_036013475.1. NCBI lineage: Eukaryota > Metazoa > Chordata > Aves > Columbiformes > Columbidae > Columba > Columba livia. The sequence continues at coordinate 65,627,598 of NC_088602.1, forward strand.
GATTTTGTTGCTGTGTTTGTGTTGTGTTTTGTTGTAGGCCCACTCAAAATCTAGTGCAAAGGAAGTACAGAAGCTATATAAGTAAAAGAGAATCATAGAATTCACAGAATCATAGAACCATTTGGGTTGGAAGGGACCTTTAAAGGTCATCTAGTCCAATCCCCCTGCAACAAGCAGGGACATCTTCAACTAGATCAGGTTTCTTAGAGCCCCAGAGAACCAGAGAGTGATTCCTGGCCCAGCAAATACAAGCCTGCACTCAAAGCATGGGTCACACTCAGGAGTCCATGCCAGACATGGACCTGCAAGCCTGGAACAGGGAGTACATCAAACTTTTGCTTGCTCCTTGGATGGGCTCCCTAAGATCTCTTCAGCATGACTGTCCTGCAGCATCGGACTGGAGATTGTTCAGTATTCTCTTGAGCTCAGGGATCTAAAAATTATCATGAGCATTACAGTCCTCTGCTTCAGGAGTGGAGGGGCTGAGAGCTGGTAGGGAGCGAACCAGGCAGTGTGTTCTGCAAAAAGCTTTAGGGCACTAGTGACAGATCCACTCATCTTTAAAGACATAGTAACACATTTGATTCCCATTTGTGTGAGACTCCCATAAAATACATTAAATTTGTCAGGGAGAGTAGTTTGATCCTCCTCATGTTAAAAGGTCAGTTGCATCTGTGTTTGCACGTTGTAAGAACTAGTCCTGCAAACAAATTAAAATCTTATCCCTTTGCTCCAGAAACAATCAGTTAATGCTAAAAAGTACAATCAGGTGTACTTAATGGTCTCAAAATATAGGCATATATAAGTGTATAGGCATATACATACATGAATATAGGCATATGCACAAATGCATAGATATATATGTGTGTGTGTTGTGTAAAACTGAAGCATGTATCTGAACTCCCCATCATGTTTACTCTCCAGAAAAAGATATTCCTGTCAGTTCTGTGGTTTAGTTCAAAATAAGATAAAGTATGATATAATGTACTTTACATGTAAAATTCAAAATAAAATGAAATTTGTTATAATCCCATTTTCTCCTCTAAATTGTATTTATTTCTTGCTACTTTCACAGCTGGACTTTGTTTTCCCTTCCTAGGGAAAAAGACACCACACTTCAGCAAGTGAAGGATTCAAACCTGTGGATTTTGCTTGGGAAACAGCAGCTGAAAGACCTCTGAGTAGTGTCCTGTGACCACTCAGAGGTATTCCAGATAGCGGGACACTATTCTCACCATGTGTTGACCTATTCTTATGGTAAAATCCAATTTTGTATTACCTCCTACATCAGCCGGTCACTCATCCAGCTCTGTTGATGTCACATAAGATTGATACCAAACAAGAGGAACAATCCCCTTCTGCAAGGTCGAAATGAGATTTTTTTCCAAGTAAGGAGGACTGGCTGGTCTCCAAAGCTTGTCTGTCTCTATCTGCTTTCCTGCTGGAGTCCAAAACTTGCACTCTTCCTCTGCTTTTAGAAGATCAGTACAGATACCTTCATAACCATGGAGTCACTTTTCACGCCCTATATTATTACTGCTTGTATTAATACTTCTTCATTAAATTCAGCCTTTTGTGTTTACATCCCCACTGCTTTCCCCCTTAACAAGATCTTATAATCACTGACATAGGATGCTGGGAGAATTGATGTAGGAACTTTACTATAAAACAAAAGCTTCTGATCCCAGAAATGGCAAAGCTGCAGCAGGACCTGCTATATCTGGTGCAGACAGCAAATGCTGTTGGGTGGCTCTTGTCGTGTGGCTGGAAATAGGTGTTTATGGGCCTGCTCACATCCAGCGTGGGTATTAGATGCTTCTTATCTCTCTCAGTTTGTACAGTTTCCCATGACAGCTGTAGGCTCTCATCGGATCCTGAATCAACAACCCTAAGGCTGTTTAGTTTTAGAAGGTTTTCTTTTTTTTTTTTTTTTAAATTCTGAAGCAATAGTTTCCCTTTGAAGCATGAAGCTTCTCCGAGAAGCATGCTCCGCTGCTCTCTGTTGGACCAGATGTTTGAGGGATCACCCACATTTAAGGAAATCCCATCTTAGTGGGGATTAGACAAATGTGCTGGCAAAAATTGGATACCAGGGATTTAAGCAACTTCCAGTGCTCTGAAGGAGCTGACTGGCTCTTCTGAGACTCCATTTCTGCCTACAGAGGTGGATCACACTACACATGGGTGCTCAAAACATTTCTGTAGATGTGGCAGTAAGCTGTGAGACAAAATGATTGCACTTGGTTGCTAAGGATGTGTATCAGGTTGCCTGGAGCACAACAGTATGAAAGACCTAGGGATAGATTCATGGTGGTGCTGACCACACTCACAACTTAGGCAGGAGCTGATGGAAAATGTGCTTTGATTATACATTAAGACTATAAAAAGGCAGTTCTGAAAAACAGTAATATAACACTCTATCCCTTTGACAGAGTTATGAATTTAGATAATGAATCTAAATGAATTTAGATAATATTTTTGAACATATTTTTATACTTTTGATATCCCTAACAAAATGTAGCACTGAGATCCACAATTACAACTTGTTCTGAAAATATATTTCTTTCAAAAAAGCTCACCATGATATTTTCGCTAGAGGTCCTATATTTTTCTTTTGAAAATTATTCCCTCTTCAGCTTCTTTGTAAAGTCCATAAAGTGATAAGGTACACACCTTTTATATCTGAGACAGACTACATAGGTAGCTCAAGTTGGTCATCTGAGATTGATAAGCAGAGCTTAAATTCTAGCTTTAGACACTCTCTCTGTCTGAGTTTCTGAAGTCTAAAGCTCAAGTTGGTCTAAAGTTTGTAAAATTAGCATTATTGTTGCTCTTGATGCTCTTAGACACACAAGCAGAGAAAGATTTTTAGTATATTAAACAGCCCGGGAAGGATTTGAGGTTATAAACGTCAGTTCTATAAAGTCTATGAATAATTTTAAAAGATGATATAAGAATTTTTGAACTGCTGAATATTAACTTGCTAATGACCTTAAATGATCCATTTTCTATTAGTTCTAATTCAACAAGTGGAATGATTTTACAATATGTATTTTCTTCACATAAAAACTACTTAACTGTTTTTTTTTGCTTCATGTACTCTCCTCATTGCTTTTTTTTTCATGCATAATTCTGAATCTAGAATATATATCTGGATGACTCCTTGGTAAATAAGAGACAGATACTTTCATAAGCATGTTTTTTTTTTTTTTTTTCACCCTGATCTCACGTCTTGCTCTACAGGACTTTGAAGAAATGCGGTTATCTCTGCCACCATCAGAGAAGCCACTTAGATGCTTAATGGTGAGCATTTGCTTAAGTGCTTTACTGATTGAGCTTTTATTGTGCTGGAGAGTATAAATTAAAAAAGAATAACATCTCCATCGTGATTCAAAAAATCTGAAGAGACAGCACCATGTGGAGCAGTTTGACCTTTGGAAAACATTTTGCAAGGTGTGTGAATGAAACACAAAGGGTACTTCTAAAATCTTTAGCATCCATCAGCCGTGGCCTTGTCTATTAAAACACTGAACTATATTATGTAGAGGAAGTAAAAACCCCTACCAGATCTTTGGGAGAGGCTTCATCCTGCAGCTGGCCCCAGTAGATGGCACTGCTTTGAATAATTTAAGCTGGAGCCAGTACGATCGGTCATGTTACCGTACTCTTCAGCCGCCCTCCCCCTGGCGTTTGCGATCTTCCAAGTTAGAAATGAGTTCGTCTCGACATTTTTGCTATGTAATAAAGGGTACCTAGCCGTTGGAATTGTAATTTTTCTGTCTGCTGCTCATATCTGGTGCTTCACTTTGTAATGTCTTCCCCCCTGCCCACTCTCCCCTTCCCATTATATTTTTCAGCAAATAGGTTTATTCAGAACTGGATTTGTCCAGCCTGGAGAAAAGAAGGCTTAGGGGAGACCTTATCACCATGCTCCACTGTTTAAAGGGTGGCTACAAAGCAGAAGGAAACTCCCTTTTTACAAGGAGTCACATGGAAAAGACCAGGGGAAATGGATGCAAGTTATTCCTGGGAACATTCTGATTGGACACAAGAGGGAATTTTTTCACAATGAGAACAACCAGACATTGGAATAATCTCCCCAGGGAAGTGGTGGGTTCCCCAACATTGGACACTTTAAAGATTCAGCTGGACAGGGTGCTGGGCCAGCTTGTCTAAACCATGCTTTTGCCAAGAAAGGTTGGACCAGATGATCCTTGTGGGGTTCTGTGATTCTATGATTGAAATTCAGTGTTCATTTTATGAAGTTATACAAAAATCTGCTGCTGGTGAGAGTGATAAGAAATATCCCTTCCTGGAGAGACTGTGTCTCTGCTGTGAGGTGAATTCAGCCTGTATGTGTACATGTCTGCTGGTTTGTTTCCACAAAGAGAAGCAGGGACCTAAATGCTTGATCTAGAAAGCAACTGAAGAACTGAAAAAGTTAACTTTTAGACACCCTATGGCCTAGTAAAATTCTCTGTCCTGATTTAGAAGCTCAGGCTTTCTTGAATAGGAGGAGTTTGACATTTAGGGTAGGCAAAGCTCCTTTTCAGTTTTTATTTGATATTTGTATCTATGAATTCTCTTCTGAAGTTTGGCATGCCACTGTCTTCTGGTGAAAATACAAGGATATTTTTTGGATCTGGAAGTACTCCCTGACTGCTGGCTTTGGGTATTGACCTGACCTTACTCTCATTCCTGGGAGGGGATATGTGGGTGCCCTCCCTACTTCTGAGCTGTATGGAAAGTAGACATGAGCATGGGGAACAGCTTTGATATGAACCGATATGTACTAAAGGGAGTACATGGCTTCTTTCCTAGGATTCTGGGACCTGGGGGACCTGTCTTTTAGTTTACTCTTGTTATTGAGTAGATGGGAATGCTGAGAATAGGTCCTTTCTCTCTTGTGCCACTGGGTACAGCAAACCACAAAGTTTCTGGATCCTTGTGCTGGAAGAACTTGCAACTTTTCTGCAAATTGCCACTATCATCTGGAATGAGCCCTCTCTATAGGGTAGATTCTTCATCCTTCTTTCTAGTCTGAGAACAGAATGAATTCTTAGTCTTTTCTTTTGGACCCGGTCCTCTTTCTCCTCAGCTGAGAAACAAGTGGTGTTTTGTGTGGTGTTTTTTTTGTTTTGTTTTTGTTTTTGTTTTTGTTTTTGTTTTTGTTTTGTTTTTGTTTTTTTTTTTTTCCTAAGGTATTCATTGATCTGTGGACTAGAAACAGGAACTGGGTGACTGGTGTCATCACCGGCCTGTTCCACATGTTACTCTCTCCACTGCTTGGGCCAACTATTAAGATAAATAATATAAAGTGGGAACAAGTGGGCTGGGAGGATCACAACCATACAGCCTTGTTGAAATTTCCTTTGCATAGCTGAAGAGGCAGGAAGAAATCTCCCCAGAAAACCACTGAACTGGATTTGGTGTTCCCAGCTAGAGGAGACAGCATTTGTGTAGAGGTGGGGGGGACACCCCATCACTTGTAGGCTGGGCTGGTGCCTCCTTCCAGGAGAAAGCAAGGCTACTAGCTTCAGCCCTTTCTCCTTTGAGCCGCTGTTGTGCAGTTTAGGCAGCTCCTGGCTCAGCATGCAGGTTTTTGTAGCTCCTACTTTTAGTACTAAGATCCAGCGCTCTTTCCTTCTGCACGTCCCAGCTTTCATCATGTCCTTTTCCCTCCAATCTTCTTCTCAGCACTATCCAGCTTTGTTTCTCTTCTTGAGTGGAAGACACAGAAAGATCGTATTTCTTCAGAAATCCCAGTTTCCCTATTTTTTACCTTTTTGCAATCTTCTGTCAGCAAAGCCAGGGGCAACTTGCCAGCAATGTGCTGTGCAAGTGGGCAGAATTCAGAAGGAAACAGCATTTTGTCTTGTGATCAGTTCAGGTGCTGAGGAAACCACAGCAGAGTAAATGATTCGTCTTTTCGAGAAGCCCAAAGGAAAAATACTATTTCTGATTGAAAGTCTCATCCTCTGACTTTGAGGTCCTGGGGATCACATCTATAAAAGCAGAAAAGTGGTAACCATGTCTGTTGTTTCTTTAATACAATCCTGTTTTGTTATTTGTAAATTGTGCTCCATCTTCATTATGCCATCCAGACATAAGGGTGGGGGTTGCATTTGCCAACCATGCTCAGGGAAACTACACATCCTAAATTGGGTATAGCATGGGCTTTGGCAGAGGGAAAAAATAACCTAGGCACTTTTTCTTAGAGCTTTTTAAAGGCTCCAGAAAAATAGCCTTCACTGAGCAGTCTTAGCTCCTGCAATATTTTTATTTTTAAAACTTTCAGTGGGAATTTTATTTGGTGTTTTTCAAATGCATATGACTGGGTTGCTGTGCTATGTGTCACCCTTCAAACACCCCAAATTAAGGCCAGCCAGTGACCAGGAAACCCTGGATTCTCCCCCACCTCTTTCCCCAGGCAAACAATTCCTGAAACATAAAATTTCAAATAAGTAAACTTGAATGTTGTTCATTGCTGTTTCCTACTGTGATAAGTAGTTTAAGGTCATGTATTTACAATGTATGGCTTAAAATATAAACTCCCTTTGTTTGTGCTTTGCTATTGTCTGCACCACTGAATGCTTTCATGGAAATATACTGTGATAAAGGAGGGCTTAGAAATTCAATGTAAAAAGGCAACCAGAGCCACTGGGGAATAAAGTACTCTACCAAACAAGACATGGCCTCCATTGACCAGCTTCACAATATAATGCTTTTTCTAAAGTGCATTTAATGCAGGGCAGAAATTTATGCATCATAAAGGGACAAGACAAAAACCACCTTCCTGTGCTTTTCAGCATTGGTAGAAACTTTGATCAGCAATTTAATTAAATATTTAGTTGTCTAAATTTGCTGCAATTGTGCCTGAAGGTGAAAACAGATACCTTTCTGGATATCCTGTTCTTACTTTTATTTCTGTATGTCATGATATTTTAAAACCTATCGGCACTTCCTTTTCTTCTGCTCCTTAATTGAACAGCATGATATGTTTTAAATGGCTCCTTCACCGTGGTTCCCAAGCCCGAAACATGCCCAACTCAGATGTCTCTCTTTTGCCATTCCTCTTCCTTCCTCTTTAGAAACTTGATCTCCAAGACAAACAGGTGAAGCGGGAAAGGGTTTTTCTTCAAAGACGATTTTAATTCTTGTGTCTCTAATTGCCAATTGCAAAATGTAATAAATGTGATTGCCTCTGGGCTTGAGAATAAGCCTCAGATATCCATTCTGGAACATGCACTTTCAGAGCTACTAGGCTGCAATTATAGTTGTGTTAGCAGGTGTGAATTATTTAGTTAAGGTCAGGAACCAGTTGCCTCTGTAATGGGCAGGTTTCAGATGCAGTTTGACCATTCAAAATCTGTTAATTGCTTGACAGAGTAGGTTATCTCATTATGGGTTGGATTAAACTTTGTCAAAATGAGTAGATCCTTCATTTAAGATTTTATGAGGCATACATTTCTGTCCCAAGCAGAGGAAGTGCAAGGCAGCTTGGAAATGTAAGTGATATGTGTGGATGAGCTGGGACAACGCATTATTTTGGCATGACAGGGTATGTGGATGAGAGAATAACACTAAATGATAACGGATAAAATCACAGTACATTTTGTATAGCATCTGTGTGTGGTCGTGACAAAAGTGTACGGTGTTGAGGTACGGGATTGAAAGAGTCAGAAAACCCCCTTCAGTGTTCAGTCCCCCTGACTTTCAGGAAAGTAGGATGTTGTACATCACCGTGAACATACAAAATTACCCCAAAGTTCCCTGGTTCAGTCACCAAGTTTTGCATGAAATAGAACGTCACAGCTGTTTATCAGGATCCCAGCGGCCTTGGGCCTTTTTTTCCAAGGATCAAATGCTTTTTTTTATAGCCTGTATACTTTTTGTAGTTCAGTTTTTCATGCACACAATGCCCATAGTTGTGTTAATATCCAGTGTGTGTTGAAACTGTTCCAGTGTCACAAAGACCACAAAATAACCCAGTGTGGTTGGGACCAGCTCTAAGTGATGGAGTTCAAGGGTACTGAGCTCCACATATGAGATGAAAAGGCTGAAACTTTGTGGATGACTGAACTTATTTTCTGCAGCTCTCCCCTGCTTTAGAAAAACAGCCTTCTCACTCATGGTCATGTCCACTTCACCTTGGTGTTTGGTAAATATCCACCAGATGGGTTTGCTGAGAGAAGCCTACTGAAGGGCTAGTGAAGGGAAGGAAAATAACAAGGATTTATGAACACTGAACAGGTAAATGTTGGAAATTGAACCTAAAACATCAGTAGAAGTTACCCTGGCAACAGCATCCCGAAGTGTGGAGGTGGAGAGGAAGAGAGACCCCATCCTGGGTCTGAACCAGTGAGCTGCCGAAGCTTACGTGTCTAATCAGCACTAATCACATCAGGGAAGCTGCTTGGTGATGGACTGCTTCTCCGCCACTGCTGATGAAGAGCCTGTCACACATTATTCACTGCTAAACTGTTTGGTAAGTAATTATCAGTAGCCCAAGAAGGGCTTTAATTGGGTACAATGGAATTCTTTCCCCGACTTTGCCTCTTTGCAAGGATCGTGCACTCAATTCATGCACTGCTGGCAGGCAATTCTGAAATGAAGGAAGAAGCTCAATTGGTTACTATCTTCCTGGTTCCTGCAGGCAGCAGAGTGGAGACATTGTGTATTGTCTGCTGTGGACCTGGAAATGGAAAAGTTAAACTAAGTGAGCAGGATGCAAGTAGCACTATTATTTATAAGGGAAAAGTATTTAGAGTGTAGTATAGTCATCTCCATGTCACTTACATAAAGGAGGGAAGATGAAACCAGAAACCTAGACAAATATTTTCTTTCTGTTTGGGCATTCTTGTAAATAGAAGTTGTACTGATGATGGCTAACTACTTCATTGACTTCTGCTTACTGCAATAACCTTCAAAACGCCAGGTCTTGGTTTGTCACTCAAGAGGCCAGAAGAGGTAACAACATAAAGGGAAAAAAAAAAAATCAAATGTAAGGGTTGGAACATAAATGAAATGTTGGTGCAGTGGAGCGGACTTGGTATCTCTCTTTTGTCCTCTCTAACATGTCCAGACCCATGTCAGCTTTGTGCACGGCTACAGCATGGTGCCTGCCTGACTGTATTACTCCAAACCCAAGTTCACCAGGCTCAGAAGGTCTTCATGAACACCAACCATCTCCAGCACTGTGTATCCTGCTGGATAATCCACCAGCAGATGCTGGCTTATATGACGGTTGTTTCTTTTAGCGATTTACCAGTTACTTGACTGAGATGCTCTAAAAAGTGCTGATAAGGGAGTTTGCTTTTCCTCAGTAGACCAAAGCACTTTGTTATAGCCTCCTGAGGCAGACTACTCATGGTACAAATAGAATAGCATCTTCAGAAAATAAACAAAGTAAATAGTAAAACCAAGAGAGCTACATATTCTCAGCTTCTTGAATATGATGAAGGGATTGTTGCAAAATGATGTTGGAACTGAAGGAGCTAAGGAAATTTGTGGTTTGAAATTCAGCCTTAGTCAGCACTAATGACCAGAAATTTGTTGCCAGCTGCTGGCTATTCCAGTTTATTCCTTATGAAACATGCTTTCATGAGTAGAGATAAAAGAGGGGAAACACTTTCCTGTTTCCATTTCTAATAAAGCAGTAAACATCACTGAATGCTAGAATAGAGAGTACAAATTTGATTTTTTCCTGCTGGAGCTTTCTGATGCAGAATCGAATCTGTCTGGTGGCTGAATTATTGATGAAGGTTGCTGGTTTTAACCCTACTGCATTGCCTGTGATGTGGTAAACATAACTTCTCCACAGGTTCTCATCCTGACTGCTGGCCAGATTTTATTCTTGATTGTCCATCTGTGGCTGCTATTAACTTAGATAAGATGCACAGCCATGGCTCTGCAGGTAGTAATTAGGTGCAATTTATTTTCGTCCTAGATACATCCTGAGTGGTAAATGTGAAAATTTGCATAGAATAATTTTTTCATCCTTAAATGTCAGTTCTCCTCATAGTTTCTTACCAATAGATTGTGGCTTGCACACAGAAACAACAAAGGATCAAAGTAAGTCTTCCCCACTTCCAGCTTTCCCTCTCTTACCCTTTGATGCAGTTATTCGTTGCACAGATGCATCAGGAGCACATCATGTGTCTGTCTTCCTTAGTCTTTGCCTATACAATTGAAAAAGTATGGCAGGGGTGATTGCAAAGGTATGGATTTATTGCACACATGGGACAGCAGTAATCCAAATAAAATTGTGCCATTAGCAAGCCTTGAGACACAAGCAGGATGGAGCTGTGACTGCTTAAAACAGATTTCTTAGGTGTTTAGCTGCATTCTTAGATTAGAGATACATCCTTGGCCATTCAATCTGGTAGAGATGAGCTGTTCTCTCTCATTGTTGCATCTCTCAGCGCTTTATTGCAAAGTTGTTAAAAGTCCATATTCGTTGTTTGACCTAACACAGTACATTTAACAAAATAACTTGTGCTGATGATGCTAAAAGGGAGTTTTTTTGCAATTAAGCCTTTGCCACAAAAGCCTTCAGACACATTCTGAAAAAGAGAAAACCTGAATATATTCAGCCATATGAGAGTGTAGGGTACAAGATGAAATAAAATGAGGTAGAGGTCACTAACCATAGAAATCTCAACATGTTTCCCAGACAAAATTTCTATTCCAGTAAGAAAAGCTGTATCCTCTGTGGCAGAAAACACTTGACATTATCATCCTATTTCTGAACACAGGTTTGCAGCAGCTTTTTGCTACAATGTCTGCATTGACTACCATGAAGATGCCCTTGTTTTACTCCGGGCCAAAGTCTGCCCCAGAGCTACAGTTTATAGAGCAAATGACTAACATAAAGGCTCTTTTTGCTGTTTTAAACAGCAGGGAATATTTTTTTTTAAAGTCAGGTTTGTGGTTGATGAGTAAAACATGGCTCACTGTGTTGCCATTCAGCAAGGGAAGCTGTGGAATATTTTAAATTTTCTTACACAAGTGTTTTGTACCTTGGTAAGTACTCGTAGTTGCATTGCTCTAAGTGTTGAAATCCTTTATAAAATTGTGAGAAGAAGAGGGCATAAATGAAGAAACTGTCATTAAAATGGAGGATGAATGTTTCCTGTCAGAGGAACACAAGCACACTTACTAGGTATACTTGCTGCCTGTGGGAGATATTTCTTTTTCTTTTTCCCTTCCCCAAGCTCATCAAAGGACAAAAGCAGGAAAAATTAGTGTAATGGGTTTATTCTTTCTTTTTGCAGTGTTTGTGGAAGCTACCAGCAGTAAAAACCCATTGTAGTTTAAAATAATAGCTCTTTAGAAAGCTTTTAAGGAGAGGTACATTGACTGCATCAGAAAAAAATCAAAGGTTGCCTGTCATTTATAGGCTGGTTGGGATTTGGTAGGCTTCCAGTGTGTTTCTGAAACATATATTTAGTCTGCCACATACCTTCAACTGATAGGAAGATAGTCTTTATTTGAATAACTGTTTCAGCAGAAAATGCTTTAAAGATTCCTCAGAGTCGTGTTTTTCACTTTTCATTTGAATTTTACAGAAGTCATGGATAATATCACATTGTTCTGGAAGACAGCCTTTGTTGTACCACTACTTCAATGAGCTGTTAACTCAATCATAGCTGCTAAAGGTACCCCACAAACCCTTTTTTTTTTCCGAAATCAAGCCAATAGTAGCACCACATTAAACAGACTGAGTGGTAACATCAGCACACACTTAAAACTAACAATGGCCTTGAGTGGTTAGCTCTGGGTGCTCATTGAGGCATAGCCAAAATAATTGATGATAGATAACATTGTCTTCTTTTTCTTTTTTTTCTTTTTCTTTTTCTTTTCTTTTTCTTTTTCTTTTTCTTTTTCTTTTTCTTTTCCTTTTTCTTTTTCTTTTTCTTTTTCTTTTTCTTTTTCTTTTTCTTTTTCTTTTTCTTTTTCTTTTTCTTTTTCTTTTTCTTTTTCTTTTTCTTTTTCTTTTCCTTTTCCTTTTCCTTTTCCTTTTCCTTTTCCTTTTTCTTTTTCTTTTTCTTTTTCTTTTTCTTTTTCTTTTTCTTTTTCTTTTTCTTTTTCTTCCTTTTCCTTTTCCTTTTCCTTTTCCTTTTCCTTTTCCTTTTCCTTTTCCTTTTCCTTTTCCTTTTCCTTTTCCTTTTCCTTTTCCTTTTCCTTTTCCTTTTCCTTTTCCTTTTCCTTTTCCTTTTCCTTTTCCTTTTCCTTTTCCTTTTCCTTTTCCTTTTCCTTTTCCTTTTCCTTTTCATTTTTCTTTTTTTGTTTTATTAACACCTCTGCATAATTCTTGCCCATTCTGCATTTTAAATATAGCCTTTGGTGTTGACAACATGCTGACCATGAGTCAGTGCCCTTGTGGTCAAGAAGGCCAATGGTTTCCTAGGGAGGTTCTCCTCCCCCTCTATCCTGCCCTGGTGAGGCTGCTTCTGCAGTACTGTGTCCAGTTCTGGGCACCCCAGTTCGAGAAGGACAAGGAATTACCCAAGAGAGTCCAGCAGAGAGCTACGGAGATGATGAGGGGCCTGGAGCACCCTTCTTATAAGGAAAGGCTGAGAGAGCTCAGTCTGTTCAGCCTGGAGAAGAGAAGGCTCAGAGGGGATCTTATCAATGCTTATAAATATCTCAAGGGTGGATGTCAAGAGGATGGGACCAGATTCCTTTCAGCGGTGCCCAACAATAGGAAGAAGGGCAACGGGCACAGGCTGAAGCAGTGGAGGTTCCGTCTGAATATGAGGAGAAACTTCTTTACTTTGACGGTGCCAGGGCACTGGAACAGGCTGCCCAGGGAGGTTGTGGAGGCTCTTTCTCTGGAGACATTCAAGACCTGCCTGGACACATTCCTGTGTGATCTGCTCTGGGTGAACCTGCTTCAGCAGGTGGGTTGGAAAGATGATCTCCAGAGGTACCTTCCAAACCCAACCATTCTGTGATTCTGTGATTCTGTGATTCTCTGTATGCTACTAGCAAGTCAGTTACTGGAGACATTTAGCATGCTTACTATTTCGTTGAGACAGTTTATGATCTTTTCTGGACACTAGTATATAGTGGTACAGTATTTATGAGTTTATCTAGATTCCACCTATACAATGAAAAGCCAGCTATATGAAGTTCCTCACAACTGGTTGAAAGCCCCCTAATTAAAACTGAAGTGTATTGGTAACCCCAAGATCAGTAAACAATAAAGAAAGGGTAGAATTCAATATTGTCACTTTTAAAGAGCTGTGTGTCTTTGTCACAGTTGTGAGGAAGAAAAAGATGCAGCCAAACAGAGTGTTCCCTGCATTGTGAGCATTAGGTGAAGCTGAGGACAGCACAATCAGTTTTATCTAGTATAATTTATTCTGGTTAAACTCACTGAGACATGGGAGGTCAGGGATCATTGTCTGTAGGAGAAAGAAGACCCTTCCTAGGTAAGGTCAAGTTGTGTCTGCTCTTTTTAAAGTAGTAGCATATATGTTGACTCCGAAGAGTCTTGACAATTGCTTTTGGCTCTACAAGAGCTTTTTTTCCTATTTAAATCCTTGTCTGGTCTCAGCACACTCATCGCATTGAAATTTAATATTTACCACCTAATTTAAATGGCCAGAAACATTAAGTAGATTTGTATTATCTTTAGGTTTCAGTCCACAGTAGTTTGCCATAAGTTCAGTATTACTTTCCCCATAAGTAGTGTCAGAGGTGGTACAGAACAAATGTAGTAAAATCTAGCACAACCCCTGCTTTCGTAATTATTTTTAGGAAAAAATTATAGCTCTAGTGACTGTGATCAAAAGTTATTTTTATTTCTTTAAAAGAAAAACGTTTTGAAGTGATAAGATTACTTGTGCTAGAAAGCCACATGTTAAATATTTGATAGTTTCTTGTTGGATCCAAAATATGGAGATGTGCAGATCTTTTTTGTTGCCAAGAACAAATTGAGAAAACTGGTATCAGTCCCACCTGTCACCTGAGAGGAACTTGAAGGGCAAGTTACTTTACAAGTGTTGCCAGCACACATTCCTGAAACAGAGGGATGTTTATGCATGGGAGCTTGCAAAATACTTTCTTCATTCCCTTCTAGATGAATGGTCATCAGATCTCAAGGTTTGAGACTTTCAAAACCCTTCTTTCTCTGCAACCCACAAATATATATATATATATTTGCAAAGTGTACACACACACACAGAGATACCAACATATTTATATGTTGGACATTTTTCTCCCAGTAACATTAAAACAAGATTTTAGCTAGTATTTCTTAATCCCAGGTAGGAAGAGGTAAGTGTATAAAGTGGAACATGAATAACATGGCAAAGAGCAAGTGGAGTAATTGATTGCAAAACTTGCCAAGATGATAGAAAAAGTCAATGGAGGAAAAAGATATTCCCAGTTTGATGCATTTATTGAAGTCACATCCCTTTCACTCTTCCCAAGAGGATACCTTTGACCAGTTAGTGAAAGATATGCTAATTTTGCCCTGATTTCAATTTGCAATAAATCAATAAAATAGTAAACAATATGGGAGGTAACTAGAGAAAGCAAAACAAAATAAAACTGCAGCAGGTCTGCAGTGATACGTTTCATTGTATCTTGCCAGCAGAGTGGTGAGATCTTTTGTTCTGTTGTAGCTGTAGCCCACCATGATATTGATGCATATGATGTTATAGTTTATCTTTAATAAAGGTGCCTTCCTGGCTGTCCTGGGTAATTCTTATTCATCTTCCTTTTCTGGAGAGTAGCTTGCAACACACTCCAGCTACGCCCTCCTTTCCCCTCCCCACCCCCCAGCCCCCTAGTAAACACACTGTAAGTCCAGTCTCCAGTTCTTCTTTTGTCCCATCCTTGATCCCCTCCAATTCACTTTCTGTCTCTCACCCACTGCTCCACTGCTGATGCCTGTACCAGCTCAGTGCTGGGAAGGAGCATGAGTAGTTTAAAATTACTTGCAGCTCTTTCCTCTCCAAGAGAATCTGCATGTATCCTCACCTGAGATGATTGTACGTTGCCAACTTAAACTGTAGGTCTACATGGCTCTGTTCATTAATTGCTATTTGATGTTTGGAAATTTAAAGGAGAGTGACTTCATGAGGAGCTGAGAAAGATCTTGTAACTTCATGAAAAATGCATGGACTTTGTCAAAACCTTGGTCTTCAACAAGCTGTGGGTTTGTTTATTTTTATAACACAGAAGGAAAGTAATATATGTTATATGAGAGTCTGGCCAGAATTAGTACCTGGATATTGGTTTGGTTTAGAAAGCTGCAGAAGAAAAACAAAATAGATGAGAAAATCAGGATATCTAGTTTTTTTGGAGAAGAGAGATTCGGAAGCAGTGATTTACTTCTGCATTGACTGACTGGTATGTTTAAGGACCCTCAAGGAGAGACAAATAGTGAACTGCCTACCACTATGTGTTTTGTATTTAAGTGGTTTCATTTTGGCATACAGCAACGAGAACATGGCTGGGCAAAGAGAGAGATTTGACTGTGACTAAGAATGAAAATCAGTCTGAAGATTGGAAAACACTAAACCAGTGAGAACATGATTGTAAAAACCCCCCCCCCCGAGAGGCAACTAATTCATGGCCATAACCTCCTGCAAGATGCTATTCTTTGCACAGAGTTTAATTTGCAAATCATCTTTCTTCCTCTGCTGATGTCCTGCAGTGTAACCCCCAGCCCCATCAATAAAAGATGTGGTAATGAGTCACATATTCATTGCAGTCATCACATTCACAATAAAACATCAGCCCTCTGACAATTTACAAGATACAAATCATACCAGCATGCAGTTAAGGTTGAGACTACCTAGGAGTAATTTAAAAAAATAAAACACATTAGATGGTGTAATTGACTATAAACCAAGTATTAGACACTGATACAATTCAGATTTCAATTTATAAGTTAAAGACATTTGGGCATGCTAAGTTGGGGAATGTTGGCTCTGCCCTGCTGCAACAGCAAGCCATAGATGCATTGAGTGTGACAGGAGGAGTTAATAATGCTGTGTTCAGGTACAGTTCCTTTAGGCTTGAGGTGAAACATCTGGGCTTCATTCAACAGATTTCTGAGAAGCAGGTTACTGGTCGGATCTGAAGCAAAGTAATAATGACTTTTAATAAACCTTTCCTGTGCCCTACTTTTTACCTTTGACATGCAAAGATTAAACTCTCATTTGTAAACTTATAGGCAAACAGAGCTCAAAAGCACTTTCCCCATGGACATCTTAAAGATGATTTATGCCATTTTTGCCTGTACCTCATGCAGTAGAGACTACTTTGCTATTTATTTTGTTTATGCCATTTTGTTTCTGAGAGGAGAATGGCAAAATACATTAATCAAAATTTCTTATGCAAGCTCCCTGCAGGCCTCAAAGTATTCTAGAGGGGAATCAATTAGCAAAATGAGATGATTATTTCAGTTTTGTATATTAAAAGGCTTTGTATTTTTTCTGCCTAGAGAAATGCTGTTAGACTGGTCAAACCTTTTAAGATGCTAGGTACTGAAAAATAAAATGTTATGTTTATCAGGATATTAGTAGCTTGCAATCACATAATGGATACCTGTTAATGTATCTTTAGGGAAAAAAAATTATGTATCCATAGAATAGTCTGTTATTATTGTTAGGTTTCCTGAATAAAGACTTCTGCCCAAAGTTAGTATTCTTGTCAATGCTAAAATAGTGACAGAGATGTGTCACAGCACATGCACTGATGTCAGTACCTGTGGACAGAGAAACAGTTTTGCTTTTAATTTCTTGTGTCTCATATGCACACAGAAGGAGTGGCAGGGGTGTACCTGCAGTGCAGAGGCACCACAGGTAGGTCTTAATCACTCCTAATCAGATCCACCTACATTTAGGTAAGGACAAGCAGTTTTTTACATGTGAGCCTGGGGCATAGTTCAGTTGCCTAAAGCGTATGTGAGATGCCTCAGTTATAGAATCAAAGGATAGTTTGGGTTGGAAGGGACCTTCAAAGGCCACCTAGTCCAACCCCCTTGCAAAGAGCAGGGACATCTGCAACTAGATCAGGTTGCTCAGAGCCCCGTCCAGCCTGGCCTGGAATGTCTCCAGGGATGGGGCATCTACCACCTCTCTGGGCAACCTGGGCCAGTGTTCCACCACCCTCACTGTAAAAAATTTCTTCCTTGTGTCTAGCCTGCATCTCCCCTCTTTTAATTTAAAACCATTGCCACTGGTCTTCTTGTAACAGACCCTGCTAAAAAGTCTTTCCACATCTTCTTATAGACCCATTTTAAGTACTGAAAAGCCACAATGAGGTGTCCCCAGAACCTTCTCTTCTCCTTTTATCCTGCTGGCCTCCCAGGGCTGCCCCAGAGTTGAAGAGATCTCTGGCAGACACTGTGCCTCCTGGATTTACCAGTCCCCTCCCAGGGAGCTCCTAACAGCAAGGCTTTGCAAAAGGGATGTGCTTGGGCAGCTGAATCAAACTCCAGGTCTCCACCAACTCAAACAGTTGCTTCAAATCCTTGCTCATATGAATATGTTTACATGCAAATGCCTGAATATAAGTAGCTTCATCTTAAACTGAATTATACGTGCTATCTGGATTTAGTTGAGCTAACTTGGCCAAGCTGTTTGGATAGCTAGTCATGGTGATTGCTGTATCTCACTACACCCTGTGATACACACACTTTTTTACACACGTATTTTACTTACTTCCTAGTGTTAGGCAGCTCTCTACTCTGCAAACACTCCCCCCAAAATCAATAAGCTTTCCTGGAGGATGAGGCACTGCTCCAGGTTCAGAAAAGTTTCTTACCTGCTTCATGGAAAATACCATCCATGTGAGGGAATTAGACTAGTTTGGAAAGAGCAGTACTTGCTACAGAAAGGTAAATATTTACCAAAGTTTTCCACTTATTCATGTTCTGCCCACCCTCATTGATGAATTAGGAGCCACTGTGAGCCCAGGAAGCCTGTACCACTTGTTCCCAGCCAAGGCAGGGACTCTTCTGGTTTTAAGCTTATTAATGGGTTCAAACAAGTTTGGTAAGCAGGTTCCAGATGACCTTTTTAAATAAAGTCCTCATCCCTGTTTTGAGGGAATATGTGCTGAACCAAAGTTTGAGAAAAAAATGACGTAAAATTAGTAGGTTTATTAGTTTGCTAAAAACCTATAGTTTGATTCAAAGGTAACCTTAATTTGAAAGGCATTAGATTCCAACTTCATGAAATGCGGTTGTGATATTTAATATACCCAATTTGATTACTGGGTGACAGTAATAATCTGGCATTAAATCATCTGAGACTATGAAACTTTTTTTTTTTTTAACCTTATTGAGATTTCAACCATTTTATTTCTGTTGTTTTCTAAGTTAATGATTCCATTAAAAATTGGAGAAAGACTAACCTACTGGGTAGTATTCGTATCTTCTGTTTTTGCTTTCTACTGAACCAGGCTGTGTTTTAGACTGTACTAAAGTTAGCTTGTGGGAGAGCCTTATATTTTCTTCCAGACGTAGCAGTCAAGAGTTTATCCACTTCTGAAAGGAGGTAGACAGTGAGTTGTCTATATACTCTGTTCTTCAGTTACAATCGCTAACATAGAAGAGCTGGATTAGTAATTCCTTGTAAAATGGAAATAGCTATATACCTTTTGGAAAGTAATTACCTGTCTCAAAGAGGAAAATAAGGTGGTTATTGTGTTTCCATGATATGAATTAGAGCATCCCTGGAGGTTTCTTTCAGTC
Organism: Columba livia; assembly: GCF_036013475.1. Taxonomy (NCBI): domain Eukaryota; kingdom Metazoa; phylum Chordata; class Aves; order Columbiformes; family Columbidae; genus Columba; species Columba livia. The sequence continues at coordinate 65,646,319 of NC_088602.1, forward strand.
TGAAGTAGTTGTGTGCTATCTCTTGCCCACAGCTGAATGTGATGCCAAACTGAGCCAGTCACTTTCTCACTGTATGTAGTGCAGACAGATTTCTAATTCTTAAAAAGCACAATTTAGACCTAACTGGGTTTCTGTTATGGGTGCAGAATGTAGCTAAATAATAAAAGCCCTGCTTCGTGCTGTCACCAAATGATGACCACATTTATTTTTAAATTAGGCTTTGTAATCCATCCCCACTGCGCTCACCTGATCAGTTTTCCCATAGGAATATTTGTAGTCCACTTAGCTGATAGTCTTATTTTGATGCCTTATTATTGTACTATTTCTTTACTGGAGAACCTTAGACAAGCAACAAAGATTTTGCTGCTGACTTCAGTAGCATGAGCATAGGCTGAGAGGGTTGAGATTGCTCAGCCTGCAGAAGAGAAGGCTCCAGGGAGACCTTATTGTGGCCTTTCAGTACTTACAAGGGGCTTGTAAGAAAGATGAGGACAGACTTTTAAGAAGGGCCTGTTATGGCTGGGCAAGAGATAATGGTTTTAAACTAAAAGAGGGGAGATTCAGGCTGGACATGGCGAAGAAATTTTTTCCAGTGAGGGTGGTGAGACACTGGCCCAGGTTGCCCAGAGAGGTGGTAGATGCCCCATCCCTGGAGACATTCCAGGCCAGGCTGGATGGGGCTCTGAGCAACCTGATCTAGTTGCAGATGTCCCTGCTCATTGCAGGGGGGTTGGACTAGATGACCTTTGAAGGTCCCTTCCAACACAAACTATTCTATGATTCTGTTCTATATTCATTGGAATCAGGTCTTTACTCTTTATTTGCAGGCTGATGTAAGACTTCAGCTTTAATGGCTACTGTGAAAAACAATGGTTGGTATGAATGACTATGGATCACTTGTGCAAACTGATAGTACAGTGGTAGGAGAACATGCTTCTTGCTGTGTAGGACAATCTTATTTTGCCTCAGAGACCTAAGCATTTATGAACTGACTCTTATCATTGCAAGCATACAAAATTGTCAGATCAACTATGAATATTTTCCACTACCCTAATTATCTGTTGCAGCTCTTCACGGTTTCCTGAACAGAGCACAGAGCACATTCAACAAGTGCCTGGGCAACTTCAGAGGAATAATGTATTGATCCCAAACTGCACATATACTTTTGCTGTTTAGTTTCTCAATATTTGGTTTTTGGATTACATTTGCTTCAAGACAACCTAGAGAAGGCAAACCTGCTCATACATGGGGTTGTATATCCTACACAATGCTTAGTTTGAAGCACAATTGTAAGAAAGTTTCAAATTCCCTATCAAGTTTGTCTAAAATGTCGCATTTCTGGTAACTCACAAGTCTGAGGAATACTCTTTCTTACTAATAAGCAAACCTAAGGATTTTGTGGTTTGCAGGAGCCTTGAAAAGTTCAAATACTCATCACAAAATGTCTGGTGACTATTCATCTTTTCTCATTCATTGCGTTCAGTATGGGGAAAGCACATACTGAACTTTCCCCATCCGAGTCAAACCCCTCACAGTATCCCCATGTCAGAGTAGAAATGCTGTCTCTATACAGCATTTCCAAGATAACTGGCAATCAGCAGTAACATTTTTGTTGTGCTGTTTTGAAGTATCCCTCAGCTGATTATATGAAACAATTAATAAAATAAGAGAGTTGTCCTGCTTCTACAGACATACTTCAGTACCAGTTCCACTGGCATTCACACTGTGTCTCCCACTAAAGCCAGGAGTGAGATTTGGCAACTGTAGTTGACAAGTAAACACCGGCATTTACTGATAAATATGTATTTGTTAGAAGGTCTCTGTCATCACACATAGGCACACTGAATGCATAAGGTAAGTATCTCACTGGCATACTGTTTTTTTTTTTCAGGCTTGAATAAAGTAATCTAATGAGTTGAAATTAATTTTCTTGAAGCATATTTATTACTTTTAAAAAAATATTTTTGCCTGGAAAATATCCAAATATTTTTGTGTGCATATATTGTGAAGCCAGATTTGCCATATTTTCATACACCTGTGATTTTAGCTCAAATTCATTAGTGCTTTTTGATAGCAGACTATGTAGGAAATACAGTTCAGATTCCTAGACAGAACTGAACACGTCAAAAAAGCTAACAAATTGCCTGTTGTAATCCATCATAGTTTATCTTTTTACCTAGGACAAAGCAAGGGGGTTGCAGATTGTCCCAGTCAGTGTGTTACTGTGCTGAAGGAAGGATTTGCTGTTAGCTGTCGCTATCAGGAGGTCACAGCTTGGACTGAGGACCACGTCCTCGGAGAGCACTAGGTGCTGAGCTCCTAAAATAAAATCATAGAATAGTTTGGGTTGGAAGGGACCTTGGAAGGTCACCAGCAGTGACTTTGAACGGTGACAACTTCCGTGCAGAAGACGGAGATCCTGAACAACACCAAACTGGCAAGCAGCCTGCTGAGCCAAACTGTCCTCTGCCTAGTCCTCTGAGGACTCCTTGAACAAAACTCCTGAAAGTAGGTGGCCATGCTCATTTTTATTCTAAGTAGAGCAAGGGGTCATGTTTGTATAATGCTAGCAGAGGAAGCATCTTTCTCCTTTCCCGGTGGTAAGCTTAGTGTTCAGTGCAGTCATCTGTGATGTGATGGACAGAAGTGCAATCCCCTCTCCTGTCATGTGGGAATTCAAAGCCGCAACTTTAATCTTTAAGGAATGCACCCACATAACCCACTGGCTGTACCAGTCCCTGCTGCAAAAACCTTTTATACCTCTTGTACACAGACTGTTCATTATAATATCAAATTGTGCCTAAACAAGTCTCAGAGTAGGACAAGTGCTCTGTTTAGCATGATGCTTACTTCATTTTTCTGTGCTGAAAGTTGTCTGTCTTCTGGAATGGCTTCTATGTTAGAGATGAGCAAGGAGTGGGGAATGGAAGTTTGAATGCTTTTACATCGTCGAATAAGTGGTTTTCTTTTTCCACCTGCTAGATGAATTCTTCGGTTACTGGAGTTAAATTTAAGATCGTTTGCGTGGCATCTGCACTGAGCATCATGAAACAGGCATTTTGGGTGCATTCTTGTTAGCTCAAATCCATCAGAGACAGAGAGAGAAGAACCCAAAGAACAAAGGAAATGTCCTGTCAGGTTTGAGGGGGGTCATGGGGCTCAGGGCTTGGGCTGGGAGCCTGGTCTCTTACAGTTCTCTCTCCTCAGGCTTCTGGACATGCAGAGTAGCTGTGTTAGGGATGTTAGAGCATACCCCTACTTTCAGGGTCCATTTCTGGATCTAATTTCTTCTGAACATGCTGATACTGTCTGCACCCACCACCCACTGTGTCAGCACCTTGCAGAAGTCCTCTACCAACTGTGTTATGTGGGTTCCTTGAATTCAGGTTGGGGCTACGTGCTGCTTGGATGGAGCCCTGCCCTGCTGTGACAAGTCTCTGTGCCTGTGAGCCCGTGTGGACACAGAGGCGTCGGCTTCCTGGGGGCTTTGGTTTCAGCAGGTAAAGCACTGATGGAGAGTCACTGTCTGCAAGGCGAGGTGACAGCCTTGGGATGGCACCTGGGATTGCAGTTTTGCTTCTAGGAGTCTGATTTCTGGCTCAGGACTTGATCTCTCTCTGAGTTTCTTGCCACTCCCATTAGTCTCTTGAAGGGTGATGCTGTGTTTCCAACTCTTCTTCCAGCAGGGAGACAATTAAAGACTCCAAACACAGCCGATGAATAAAGCCTTGGGTTTTCCTAGCATGGAGTATTACATGAGGGAGAGGGAAGTAGCTGTAATCAATACATTGCTAATTAGGCCTTGGTCCCTGTTCAGCCTCATGCGGCTGTCTCATACTGCCCTCTGTGCTTCTGAGCAGTGGGACAAAGGAGGGAGAATTTAGCTTAGACACTTGATTAACTCACTGTTCCTTTCTTTCTGACTGAAATGGAATCAGCATGCAAATCCCGTTCTGTATTTTTTATATTTTTTTGCATTGACAGCATAGCTACACAAAAAATATTATGACCTGCAGCTGCCAAATGCAACTGAATGAATTATTCCAAAGCACTTCTGAGCCTGTCTTTGTCACAGTCTCCTATTTCAGTCCCTGTCATGCACTGTGCCTATCATTCATTATAGTTGATGGGTTGAGGGCAGAAAGGTGTCTCTCATCTTGTTCTCTGGAGAATTTCGTCTTGGCTGTCTCACCTTCAATCACTGCTAATAGCTCTGCTGGCACAAATTCAGAAAGGGGCTGTGAGGAGACAACGAAAATATTTCACAGGGTGTTTTATATTTTAATAGCTGGTTTTAAAAAATTAATTTGCTGGGGCAGACCAAGATGAAGATTGCTTAGAGAAATTTCTCTTACAAGCCTTTAAATTCATTCTGTAATAGTTATTAATCTTTGCATTCTTGTTACTTTTTTCCTACGTACTGCCATAAGGATTGGGTTGTACTTTGACTAACTAATGACCATTTATCTGACAAATTAATTAGGACGATTTACTGTTCAGTGAGTATTGTGTTAGAGGAAAAAACAAAATATCACTGGAGCTTTAGTATTGTATTTCTGTAGGATACTTACCTAAATTTTTGACTGCTGCTGCTACCTTGATTTTTAACCACACTGTGGCTGAGTTTGTGGCAGGTATTCTGTCGCTGCTCCAATGCCCAGCAAAGATCATAGTACAAGGGTGTAACAGAGCTCACCGTCTTGGCAGGAGCACAGTGGGTAACCCAAGTGCAGGTAGAATGGCTGTACTGTTCTTAAGGGATTTAGATTTTATTTGCTATCCTTTTCTTGTGTAAAAGGGGATTCCTGGTCTGGCTTTCTGACTTCTCTATGTCACTTAAATACTTATCTGAAAAGAAAGAACCAATGATCTAGTCCAGCCATTTGAGAAACAGAATAGTGTGGAAATGTTCTTAAGTATTTCAGTGACTATCTTTTCAAACAACTCTAACTAAGTACATGTTGTAACAGATGCACTTAGGCATCCTTAGGCAAATGTATTATTCTATTTTTTCCTAGTTAGATAACAGTCAACTATCCAAATAAGTATCAAGTGATCAAGTATCAATAAATGGAGGGAGCTCTTTACATCAGTAGCTTGAATTACTATTTGCTTTTGTTCTGCTCTCATTTATATTGATGTGCAGGAAACATGCTTTTGGATAGCAAGCGGAGAGGAGGTTATAACACATGCCTGAAACAAAGGCAGACGTCTCTGTTGATGTCAGTATAACCTGTGATTTGTTTTGATTTTTGCATTTAGATGCTGTTGTTTTTTCAGAAGTAGTAAATTGTAATTGTGCAAAAACTGGACCAGATGGATGCTATTAAAATACTGGAGAAAGACTGAGAGAAATAGGCTCCATAGCTGGCTCTGTTGCAGTCACTCTTTGGCAACATGTGCAAATCCTTTTGCAAGACTCTTGCAAGATATGTATTTTAGGTGCATGGGACAGCAAACAGGTTGGACTGTCATTCCTCCTGCTCCTCTCTGTTCATAGTCTCAGCTCTGGATGCCTGTAGCTCAGTGCAATTGTCTTCTCAATATCAGAAGGCACAATGAAAACAAAATACAGATCTATGCGTACTTTCCAGAGTGGCATGTGAAACTTAAATCTGGTTTGAAGAAAGTTTTGGGAAATAATAAGTTGCTAAAGATGATTTTTAAGATTATATCAGTGACTTAAGGAACAACCTCTCATTATTTGTTGTGTTTTCTTACAATTTAATTGCTTTGGAACAAATTAGATACTGTACGTTCAAGCCTTTTAAAATTCACCGATTGAAGTGTTACCTTTTCATGCTTCTTTCCCGTCCACCTCGATTACAAGACTAGGATTCATTTGGGAGGAAAACAGGACATTTTAATGTTAGGCTTTATGCTAGGCTTGATGAAATCATTGTCTGCAACTGTCAAGACAAAAATGGCTTGAAGACAGATCATCTTGTTATAGGAGGCTTGCTTCAGCAGTCTGGAACTTAAAACCAGTTTAGTTATGTCAAAGCATTAAATCTGCTTTTCAGTCTAGACAAGGTGTCAAGTAGTAAATTAAATATGTTTTATCCAGTTTTGAAGATTATTATTTTTTAATTAGTTGCAGAAACAAGCAGTAAAGAAATTGTGTTAAACATTGTAATTGAAGAGTTTAGAGATTAAAATATTCGCTTCATGACTAATGGAATTTCTAACAGAACCTTTGCCCCTCATGTTATTACTTTAGAGGAAACTATTAATGCTGCAGTTGTTTTGACGATGTGTCACCCAAAGCTGTGCTCCAGGAGCACACCTGGTGAGCTCCAGCTGCTCATGGGCTTTTGGGTTCTGGAGCTGCAGCAGCCCAAGGTAACCCCCTGACACACACAAGGTGTGGACAGGGGCTCCTCAGCACCTTCTCTACAACCCTGGTGCGGTGCTGCTTGCTGATGCAGAGGGAGCAGAGCTCCTGACGTACATGCCAGGTGATCTGTCTGACTTGCTGTTCTGTATATGCCACTCCAGCAAAGGGATGGGTTACTAAGCTTTTACCCACATATGGTGTATATTGTGTCGATGGCATTTATTACAGCTTCTTAGAGGTACTCATGAATGAAAACAAAATGGAATGAGTGCAGAATGAAATTTGCCTGTTATATATAAAACTTGGGAACCTCAGAATGCAGATTTGATTATTTAAAAATATGCAGATTAATTGACTTCCTGTTTGGGCCACAGTAGAAAAAATAGCAAACTTTGGAAAGGTATTTTTATTTTGACTTCAAAAAAATATCAATCTCTGCATACCTATTTAGACAAGGTCTTCAAGACTGAAAATATGAGGCAGGTCTTCTAAAGAATTGCATTTTAACAGAGCATAGGATTAAATACTTTCCTTGCTTACATTGTGTGAGTAAAACCCCATCTCTGTTGCATCCTGGTGACAGAGAAAACAAGCCTATTATTTTGTTAGTACAGCAAAACATGGATTATGCCTGTATGAATGATGGAAGTGGTACCTGAGTCTATGTTTATCTAAACTTAGTAGTCATTAAATTGTTTTGTCTTGTCATGTGAACTTATCTGAGGAGTTTCACCCAGATCGAGATAGGCAGAGGTTACAATCTCTGGAAAGCGTAAGACCATCATTTCTGGCATCTTCCACACCCCTCACCCCATGATTCTAATCTCTCTAATGGCATCATGACCGTTCCAGTGCTTATGGAGCTTGTAACTGGAAAGCTACACAGAGAAAAAAATCATACATTCAGGCATGGGCAATGCTACTTCTATTCTGGTTCCATTGGAAGGGGCTCAAAATGAGTTATTCTTGTTCTCTTCCATTAAGCATTCCTCTGCTTAGTAGCATAAATGTAATTAAGATTGTGGGCCCCATGACTCTTTTTAATGGAATTAGATCTCATGACTCACTTGGGCATTATCTGAAGAAAGTCTCCCTATACAAAATGACTCAATCACTAAAATTGCTATCTGGCGGCATGCCAAGATATTAGGACCCAAAGAGCTAGCACTTAATCTGATTCACGAACATCTTTAATATTTTCTGAACATACACACAAGCCTATTCCAAACCTCTTTCCCTCAAAAAAAAAAGAACTTAAAAATTTATTTTAGGCACACTGCACTTTGAGATGTCTTACAACATTATTGATCCTTTTAAAGTAATTGCATTTAATTCTGAAACATTTTGCAAAATTTCAGATTAAAAAGTAGTGCATGCAAATCAGGACAAAGTTCAGGGCAGTGAGAAGGTCACTGAACACTGGAGGCTGAGACTACTGGCAGTTTCAGTGGTTTAGTAATTTTTGCTTTTGTTCCTCTTGATCTCAAGATTGAGTAAAGGAATTGGTCAGACTAAAGATCTATTATTCAATCTCTACCATCATATTCAGTCACTTATGCTTAAGAAAATGTGATGGGAAACAGTAAGTTTTCTTGTGCTGTGGTCCTGCAGATTCTGAGCATAGGTACTAGTGGGACTTCTTGACCTGAAGATTGTTTATATTTAAAATCTCCCAGTGGATTAATTTTTTCTGAATTGATACAACTATTTTTGATCCCACTTTAAGCTTCTATGGCATTCAAAATACTGCTGAAAGGTAACGAATCTCTTGGCTTGACACATCCTGTCTGAACACTTAATGAGTACTTCACAGTTCTTTTGTAGCATGCAATAGAAAATAATGGTTTGCTATGCATTTTTCCTTGCTTTTCATGACTTTTGACCCATCTGACCCCCTCGTCCTGGAGATCCATGTTCCAGTCTGAAGGATTGTAGCATATCTAGTCCATCTCCCAGGGGCGAACAACCAACATGTCATCCAACAGTCTGAAGACCTAGAGCCTATAGCTGCTACAGAAACCTTGAATTGTCCAGACAGGAGCTTGTCTTCTGGTTATAGGATAAGAAAAACCTGATAATGCTAGCTATTACTATATTCCTAAAATCAGTCATTTATATCTGTCCTGAGATGACACTTGCATACAAAAGGCCTAATTTTCAAGCATGCTGTTTTGTTACCAAAAGCAGGTAAAAAAATGTAAAGAGAAAGTGCAGATTCTTCTTGTACCTCTGCAGAGGTGTCTGATACAACTTTGTCTGTCCAGTTGTAGATATCTGGGCTTAGAAATGCTGGCCAAGATTTTAAGTGCATTCTTTCTATTAGAATTATTGCCACAATTTATTATTTTTCTGCTGGTTTCCAGAAAGCTGATAATTCCTCCCTGTAAAAGGAAGAGGGAAAAATTAATAATTAAATAAGCACGATGAACCATTATCAAAACAATTTCTATCCAGTATAAAATTTCTCATGTCAATAAATGCTGAGCATTGTCATTCTTTATATTTGTCCTAGACTGACAGAGGCAAACCCATCTTCATTTACAATAAGTCACTAAATGCCAAGCATTGTTAAAAATAAAACAATGAACTTCCATTTGTCTAAAATGAATTTGTGTAATATGACACAGAAATTTATGGAACCTCAGCGGATATAAAATAATACAATAATACCTATTCACTGATTATGCAAGATCCTTTTAATTGCTGAGTTTTGCCATGCACTGGCGCTGAAACTACATCATAGTCTAGAAATATATTACATATTTGGCAAAACTTTCTAGAAAAGCTGTTTGCTTAGGGTTTAATGTAAACAACAATTGAATGTGTGCAACTTTAACATGTCAGTTCAAGAAAACACTGACTGCTGCCCATTGCAGCTACTCTAGAATATATGTGTGATGGAGATGCTACACCAGTAGACACTTACCTACAGCTTGTGAACACCTGAAATAACAGACTCCACCAATGAAATTAGATATTAGTCCTGTGCTTATCCACAGCTGAAACAGGACCAACATGACAAGTAAATACCAAGAAAGTTTAAAATAGCAAAAATTGTTAAATTTTGGTTTAACAACAGGGCCTGACCTGTTATTGAAGTCAATAAGTGAAAAATCTGCTCTCTCTTAAGTAAACAGGCACTTTGCCATTGACTTCAATGGGGCCAGGGTAGAATATGTGGCCTGTAGAATTACTTGCCTGCAGATAAGGCCCATTATATTCAAAATGTTTCAGAAAAAAATGTGTCATTATTATTTCAGACTTATAAAAAAGAAAACTAGAGGAACCAAGGTAAAAGACCAATAATTCCCAGACTCTGAGCCATTAGCTTTCCTAGTTCCCTAGGTGGAGAGGCACAGGTATGGTTGTTTAGGACAGTGTGTAAAGCAAAATGCAAGTGTAAAATATTTGGAAACTTCACCACCCGGCACCAAAAATAGAAGGAGTCAGTTGTCTAACACAGTGTCATTTGTTTGTCCTCTTTATGAATCTACAAGATACTTTGGATAACTGTGTCTAAGCAACCTAATCAGTCAAAACTTTTGATTGCTTTAAATGCAGCACTCATCTGCACGTGTGGAAAGGATTGCACTGAGTGATTTCAATGATTACTAGTGCATTTAAAATATCTTTGCTCACAAGCTGTGGTTAGTTTTGTTTCCATCCCCTATTTTGACTTGAATGTTTTCTTTGCAGGGCTCATAATATCTGTGTTAATATGGACATTTTTTAGAGTAAGCGTTTAGTTTTCTGAAGCAATGGGCTAACATAATGAAATCAGACTGTTGTTAACAAGGAAGCAGCTGTTCTTGTGAGTTGACAACTTTCTATAGAGCTTTGACAAAATTTTCTGTATATTTCCTTACCAACAGGATGGAAGACAGAAAACGCTGAAATCCTACTTTTGGAATGCTGAGCTCCAAGATCTGACTTTGTCCTTGGGTCAGTCTTGGTGTAGCAAAGTTTCCCATGAGCTATGGGAGTGCTAGTACAGCTGCTCCTTTTTTCTGCTCTGCTCCAACTGAAGCAATACAAAGAAAATATTGTGTCCTTTAAGGTAAGTGGAAGAGATAGATAAAAAAAAAAAAAAAAAGATAAAAGGAAATAAATCTTGCAGTTTCCAGGACGATTCCTTTTTAAAGAAATGGAATACAAAATAAACTTCCCTCACAGTCACCTCCTCTCACATCTCTATTTTAATTTTGACTTCCTGAAATATTTTTTAGTTTTACTTTCCCTTTATTGATGTATGTATGTATGTATGTATGTATGTATTTATTTATTTTTCTGTGCAACATGTTGTCTTTGCTGGATAAACTCCTCTGGTGCCTCTTCAAAAGCTGAGCTTCTCTTATCTGAACAATGTCCTTTCAATCCAACAGATACACTGCTTTATTAAGTTACTTAAAGATACCAACAAAACCCATAACTCTGAATCTTAATCTTAAGAAGCTCAGTTCTAATTTGTACAATGGCTTCCACTAGATTTGCACAGAGAATAGATAAAGTGAAAAGCTGTCTCTGTGTACAAGCTGGACAGTACACAGCAAAGCCCAAAATCAATAAAAGCAGCAGAAAGTCCGCTGCTCTCTTTGAGACATTTACTCATGGAGTGAAGGCATTTTTATCATCAAGCTAACTTGGTTCCAGAGCTGGCTTTATTTTATACTGGATTTTCCCTTTCAAGGAAGAGCAATTTCATTGTGGAAAAAATAGTTTTCTTCTTCCTCTCAGCAGAAAAAAGACATGACATATTTGTAAATATGATAATAAATTATTGTGACTTATTTTGGGTCCTTCATAAAGGCAATTCTGCTAACAGATAAACGGAATACATGGTTTTCAACTTTTGGTCAGCCAGAAAACACCCCTGCCTATGTGGGAATTTCAAGATATATTTTTCATCAAGGCATTCATACATCACATTCTGTGGAGCCCAAAAGCTAGAAATGCCAATGTAGTTGTTTGGGGTCTCATATAAATAAGGATATTTTTTGAAATGTGATGTAAAGTGTGTGACTGTAGAGTCGCAGAGTCGTTCTGGTTGGAGTAGACATCAGGAAGTCCCCAGGTCAACCTCCTGCTCATGACAGGATCAACACTAAATTCAGATGGGGTTGCTCAGAACTTTGTCTAAGGTTGAATCTCAGAAGCTGCCAAAGCCAGAAACTTGACAGTCTGTCTGGGCACCCTGTTCAAGTGCTGATTTTCCTTATAATGAAACATTTGTTTTTCTTTATATCCGGTCAGATCCTTCCCTGTTCCTATATGTGACTACCTTCTATTGTTCTTCCACCATGGATCTCATTAAAGAGCCTGGTTCTGTCTCCTGTTATCTACTCTTAGCTATCAGAAGGTTGTTATTAGGTTTCACCCAAGACTTCTCCAGCCAAGGAAGTCACAGGGGTAGAATGCAAAAAACCCCAACCAAAATGGTTGTTTGTTTGTTTCGTTGTCATCCTTACAAACAGACATCACTGAAAATGAAGCATCATTTTGCTGGAATAAAGTGTCAGTATGGAAAAGTCGAAGCAGCATTACTGAAAAAAGAAAAAGAAATCAATTTCTTTATGCAAACTGGTTCTGGGACACAACCTGCTGAGTAATGCTAAGTTGAGGCATAAGCATGCAGATACCTAGTCTATTGTAAAAATTACTGTTTTGTTTTTTTTAACAGTGATCTTATTCTTTTCATATCTGGATGCAGAACTACTACCTAAACCAGAAGTCAAACATTACTAAATTCATATTCGCTTGAGGAGAGAATTTGTCTTTTTTGTAATAGCATTCGCAATAAAGGCACTTACTTTTATAGTTACTACATCTGCTAGGTTGGTTGATGTCCTCAGGACACCTTCAGGCTCATCAGCTCGGGTCCCTTCCTAGTAATTTTAAATGCACAGTTTTTTCTTTATCTCTTCACTACTTGAGGAATCTCCAGCTACTGTAAATGGAAAGGAACAAACACCTTCAGAGAACACTCCTGTTCATAAAAGGCAAGTAACTGAAGTATGTGTGACAAGCCTGGTGCCTTTCTAATTTTTTAAAGCATAAGGAGCTGAAGATGATTCAGAGTTACACAGGTAAGGTTTAGGTGAGATAAATCATGTCTCCTAGATATTAGAAGATTACATTGGGCAGATGTTTACCTTATGCAATTCTAATCCAAATCTTCAGGTTTGATTATTACAGCTCCTATGCAGGAAACAAGACCAGTCACTTCCAAAGAAAGTCCTGTGTGGGATGTTTAGCAAAATAACCAGCATGTGCATATAACTTCGATATTCCTCTCTTTCCTCTGGCTCCTTATTAAATGTCCAGTCTAGGAGAGTGTTGCCACAACATTTAAAACTTTCTGCAGAACTAGGTGACATGTGGTTTCCCACAATAGATGGAGCAATTAAACCCTTGACTGCTGTGAGAGACTTAATACCTTATGATATATTGCCTTCTAATAGCAGAAAAAGAAATATTTTATTTCATTTTCATATCAGGATATCACATTCATTAGTGCTGACTATGGAGCTTCAGTGGTTCACTGTGTATTTCTGGAGCAAAATACTCAGTGATGAGAAATAACCACTTTGGTTTTAGATGGAATCATAGAAAAGTTTGGATTGGAAGGAACTTCTGGAAGTCAGATAGTCCAACCTCCTCCTGGGCACTACTCACCACTGAGAAAAGCCTGGGGAGGTGTCTCTAAGATGACATGAGTCCTGAGCTTCTGTTTCTTTCCACTGACTTTGGTAGGAGAGGAACTTAGATGTAGGTATTGATGCTCCATCCATATGTTGGTGGTACTGAGGAGCAGGGTAGAAAGCCAGAGCAGTTTCTTACACCCTTGCTATACAGAGTCATTCATTTTTATCATGTCGGGCTCCTGTGCAAGTGGATCACAGTGGTGTCTTCAGATAACTTGAAAATTCACTGTGACTTGTTTAGACTGGATGTGAAGCATAAGTAATGTGTTTAACTGCTGTAAGTACAGTCTTTTGCTGGGGACAGCACCTTGAATGGCATACAGCATATCAGCAGGTGGTAGGAAAGTACATCTAAATAGTTTAGCCTGAATCTAAAAACTGTGTGCTAAGTGGGCCAATAGTTAGCTGTAGTATGGTAATTCCCATGTTTGCACCATGAGAAATAAGGAATTTTAGGACGTTACATTTACTTAGTACTGAATTGCCCCTGTATAAAAAAAAAATCACACCCACCTGTGTATTCTCTGCCTCTATACACCTACACACATGCAGTAAATAATATTGTATAGTAAAAGGCTTCCAAAGACAGGCATTGGGCATTTTGCCTCATTTCTTATTTAATTTGCAACTCAGTATGAATTTCTTTTTTCCTTTTTTAACATGAAGACGGTAGCTCAAAGTCACATGCAGGCTCAAAAGATACTCTGTGTACTTGGATACTCTTCTAGTGCAGGAGCTGTTATAGAACTTGGCTTGTGGTAAATTACATTAGAGAATGAGCTTAATTTATTTGATTACATTTGCTACTGTGGGACAAGCATGAGCAATTTAGCAGATTAAACTGGAGCTGCACAGAAATGTGAGAAGTCCGTTCAGGGTTCTCAAAGTTTGATTCTTTTGATAAGAGAGTGTCTTGTGCCAAATGAACATTGGACTGGCCTTCTGATTATTTTCAACTGTAGACTGTAATTTCATTATGGTGACCTTGAATGCAGAATTGTATCAGTTCCTTACAGGCTGACTCATCCCTGCTACTCTCCATTATTCCATAAAAGGTCAAATCTTGCACTTCTTACTTATTCCTCCAGCACGCAAAGTTACCATGGACATCTCAACCACATACAGTTTTGATTTACAACAGGTTTTGGGCAATATATTCATGGAGTATTCAAGTGGGTCATTGACATGACCAAATTAAAGGATCCAATGACCCTAAGTTCGTGCATTTTGGATTGACCTCTGCATACAACAGCTTGGAGGGTAACTCTATTTTGGAAGACTCCCTTTCCATTCCCCAGAAGTGAAGACAGTACAGCTGCTGTTTCAGGCACTCGACAGCACTCCTGTTTGGCTACAAACTACACGATATTGCTGGTGCACTGCGCATCGTGGCTGTAGGAGGTTTCTGAGCACAATGGAAGACACTTAAACATTCCTCTTATGTCTACAATGTCTGCCATGACTTTACTATGAGTCATATTTTGCAGTTTTTTATTATCAGAAAGATGCCATTGTGTGTGCCATTTATAAATTAATCTGCAGTTTGCTGCAAAGACATAAATTATGCAGTAATATGCTACACACTTTGAACAATAGTAACTTTTTTCTGATTTCTTTTTTTTTTAATTAAATTGGAAAGGTACTCTATTAAATGCTTAAGAATTAAATAGAAAGAAAAGGGGGAGGCTGGCCACTAAGTTGTAATTCATTGCCTGTATATAAGTCAATCTGAAGCAATTATATCAAACATTACAGACGATGAGGATGTAACAGGCAGAGGACCACCTGTCATCTATATGCTATAAGGGAAGGGTCACAGCTTAAAAAACGTCTCTGGGAAGGTTTGATAAATCAGTGATCACTTTATTATCTGCTTGACTAAGGCAATAGCTGAGGTCATCACCTTCTTTTCCACCCACACATGAGTTTGACTGAGACTAAACACTTCTTTCACCTTGTTACTAGTATTATGAAATTTCCCTAGTCACAGGATGTCACACAGGGACCTCATGAGTTAATGTGGTGTCCAGAGCTCTCACAGTGCCCCTATTGCAAACAGTGACTTCTTCAGGGCTTTCCACCCTTCAGTAAGTGTGGAGTGATAGTCTGTGCTTAAACACTCATATCAGTGCCATCTTTTCTCTTTTCTACCCTGCAGTCTTTACCTGCACATATAATGATCTGTCTCAGGTCCTTAGGAAGAGACACGGTTACATCCCCTGTCATGGAAGCTGGAGCATTGACATTTGCCAACAAAGAGCTGCCTGAGCGGTGTATTATTGTGAGGTAGCACAACTGTGCTGTGGAGGTTCTGTACTTTATGATCCTTTTGGCATGGATGATACAAATTATGCAGGGAGTGGCTATCAGTTTGCACTAGGGAAAAGTAAACAATTGACTTGACTTTTCTAATCATCCTAGAGGATTTTTTTTTTTTTAAGAATACGCTCTTTTTAGTATGGCCCCCTCAGTTATTTTTCTGCTTTCAGAGAGCAAATTTCAAGGAGACAATCTCATCCATCTCGTCGTGACTCTGCCAGAATTCTGTAGATGGTTGAGCTACCTGGTATTTATAGGGCCAGATCGAATCATTGATTTTTTATGTGGAGCTCCCCATTGCACTGAACAAATTGTGCTGAGGAAAGCTAATGGAGTAACTGTGGCTCTTATAGATGAAAAAGACCTGGTTTATCTGGCATTTTGTTTTGTTTTACATTCTCTGATTAAAACAATTATCTGTTGGAATGCATTTCTTTCTTTACCTTGCTTTCAATCTTTTTGTAGTAAAGTAGTTGAGAGAAGAAGGTCTCAGCTTTATATTAATAGTATGCAGTAAATGGGTTACTGCTTTTCTCATCTATGACAGATTAATAATGGAAAAGTTACTTACTGGATTTTGGTTTTCTGTGTCAGCTCAAACCTTTGACACTTGCAGTTCCTACAACACTTTTGAGAAAGAAACTTGTGCTGGAAACGGAGTCGTGTTGGAGCAAGATCATAAACAGCTACTTGCATATCTCTGCAAGAATGAGGCAGTGTACTCCTAATTACTGGTGATTTCTTAAAGTTAGACAAGGAAGGTGAGGTTGGCTGGCTGAATCCTATGCTTGACGTACAAACAGGGTTCCCACAATTCCTACTCTTTTTTGTACAACTATGATCTCTAGAAGAAATGGAGGGATGTGTACCAAGGGTGAAGCTATGGACTTTATCTTTAGGACAGCTAGTGGTCCTAGCAACTGCACTGTACTCCAGATGATAAATTATATACCCTGCTCTATAGGGTGGTAGGCAGATCTTTCTCACACACAACATAGCATTTTTCTGTGATTCTGTGATTTCTATGATTCTGGTGCTGTCTGGTTGGACATGAGATAGCAACATAAGACTACTGAAGATCGTAGCTATCATGTATCAGAAAGACAAGACTATGTAAAATGACAAAATTGTCACATATTATGCTACCCTCCAGTTCACTCTAAATACGATTCTATAATAAATGCCAGTAGAATGAAAATAGAAGGCAAAGAAAATGTATATTAATGATTTACTTTAAATACAAGTTTTCAAAATAGAGAGCTGTCAACTATGAATGAACTACACTTTCTCTCGGAAAAGAAAGCTTGTGATGTGTCGCTGCTTTCCCAGCAGCTTATTACAAGAGCATTCGGTAGCTTGAATCCTCATTCAACTAGAAAGAGATTTGAACTCTGTCCCCTTAAGGTTCTGTGTCAGAGATTCCAAATTTGTCACCCACAAAATTAAGGTCAAGGAATGTTTTCATAGAAATCTATAAACAGTTTTATTATTTTGTGTGCTAATGAGAGTCTTTTTTGCTCTTAAGTCAGAACATTTTCCTTTTATTTGTCAGTATTCCAACATTTTTCGGTATTCTATCTTCATTCTAACCTCCATGCCACTCACTGCAAGGATTCATTTCACTGTTCTATTTACTTAAAAAAATTTCTATAACATTTCATAGTTTTCCTCAGGTCATTTGTGAATATTTATGCAAAACTTGGGCAAGTGGGAAAGAAAATATTTTGAATACTTTCAACTCAGGGAAGGGGAATAAAATGCAGATCCATGCTGGTTTTTGATGGACTGGCTGATTTCATTCCATGGTTAATAGTAACATACTGTGATTCTGCTGTACAGTACAGAATATATTCTTCTAGTAGAAAAGAAAGCGTTTCGTAATTCATCCATTAGTGGCACTGAACATCTGCTGAGCTTTCTTTTGCCCCCTATATTTCTCTTCTGCAAGCCCATGAGAGAAGCAGCTTGCTTTCTTTACAAGCTTTGAGTCTGTTTTCTTCCTTCAGGAAAGAAGAAAGAACTGCCTGAATCATTAATTGACAAGTGTGGTCACCTTGCTAACAGGGACATAGACAAAGCTGAGATGTTTAACACCTTCTTCACCTCAGTCTTCAACACCGATGGACTTGGGGGCCCCTATAACCCTGGACTGGAAAACTGTGGCTGCAAGAATGATAAACTCCCAATGAACCCTGAACTTGTATGGGATCTGCTACTCCAGCTAGATCCCTACAAGTCAATAGGGCCTGATGGGATTCATCTGAGGGTGCCTAAAGAGCTGGCTGACATCAGAGTGAGATGTCTCTCTGTGATTTTTCAATGTTCTTGGGAATCTGGAGACGTTCTGGAAGACTGGAAGCTGGCAAATGTCCCAATCTACAAGAAGGGCAACAGGGATGACCCTGGCAACTACAGGCCTGTCAGCCTCACTTCTGTTCCTGGCAAAATCATGGAGAAGATTGTTCTGGGAGTTACTGAAAAACATCTGAATGACACACAGTCATTGGTCCCAGCCAGTTCATGGGGGGGAAGTTTTGCCTGCCCAACTTGATTTTGGTCTATGACAAGGTTAGCCACTTAGTCGACCAGGGGAAGCCTGTTGACATGATCTTTTTGGATTTCAGTAAAGCCTTTGATACTGTCTCTCACAGTATCCTCTTGGACAAGTTGTCCAGCACACAGCTATGTAAACAGACAATGCAGTGGGTGAGCAATTGTCTGACAGGCCGGGCTCAAAGGATTCTAGTAAATGGGGTTATGTTGGGCTGGTGACTAGCCACTAGTGGGGTTCTGCAGGGATCCAGCACTTTTCAATGTCTTTATAAATGACTTAGACTCAGGACTTGAGGGATTGCTTAGTAAGTTTGCTGATGACACAAAATTGGGGGGGAACTGTTGACACTCTTGGGGGCAGAGAGACCCTACAGAGGAATCTGAACAAATTGGAGAACTGGGCAATCACCGACTGCATGAAGTTCAACAAGAGCAAGTGCCAGATTTTGCACCTGGGACATTGTGGGACAGGATTTGGCTGGCTTCAGCAAAACTCCCAGCGCTTATCAATTGGTAAAAGGAGACGTGCTGGAACTTGTTGATCACAGGCCATGGGAATGATAAAGGCAAGAACCTTACTTAGAAGGAATAGAGAGTGCTGATTCTATGTTTAGACAAGGTTCACGAGTTAGTAAAGTTGTAAAACAATTGTCCTGTAAAAGAGGAACTATTGTTCTTGCACAGGGAAGATTGCTTGAGTTAAGGTAGTAACTGTTTAAGAAAATGTCTTAACATTAGCCAGTCTGTGATGTCTAGTGTACGGTGTAGACCAATCAGCCTGTAACATGATATCAGAAACACCAATCAGCTCGAAACACGTTGCTGAGGAAAAGCATAAATGTATGTGAAGTACACTAATAAAGCCAACATTTTGTTCGTATCAAACTGCGTCCTGTCTCTCAGTCGCGGCAGGACATGGCAACCCTGCCTGCACATACAGACTGGGGGATGAGATCCTGGAAAGCAGCTCCGTGGCTAAGGACCTGGGGGTTCTGGTTGACAGCAAGCTGAACACAAGCCAGCAGTGTGCCCCGGCAGCCAAGAGGGCCAAGCATGTCCTTGGGTGCATCCAGCACAGCATTGCCAGCTGGGTGAGGGAGGTGGCTGTCCTGTTCTGCTCTGCACTGGTGCGGCCTCACCTGGAGCACTGTGTGCAGTTCTGGGCGCCACAGGATAAAAAAGATAAAAGTCTGCTGGAGAGTGTCCAGAAGAGGGCTACGAAGTTGGTGCAGGGTTTGGAGGGGAAGCTGTATGAGGAGCGGCTAAAGGCACTTGGTTTGTTCAGCCTGGAGAAGAGGAGACTTAGAGGAGACCTCATCACGGTCTACAGCTTCCTCACAAGGGGAGGAGGAAGGACAGGCACTGATCTCTTCTTTCTGGTGACCAATGACAGAACCTGAGGGAATGTCAGGAAGATGTGCCAGGGGAGGTTTAGGTTGGACATTAGGAAAAGGTTCTTCCCCCAGAGGGTGGTGGAGCACTGGAACAGGCTCCCCAGGGAGGTGTCACGGCCCCAAGCCTGACAGTGTTCAAGAAGAGATTGGACAACACCCTGAGATGCGTGGTGTGAACTCTGGGATTGTCCTATGCAGGGACAGGAGTTGGACACAATGATCCTTGTGGGATTAAGTAAATAAAGACAGGGACAGGTCAGTCATATAGAGCGAGCTGGATTCTTTTGTAAAGTGTGTTGATCTGAGTTGTGAGCCTTTGAAGACAGCTGAATTCAAGACTGTGGATTTTGAAGCGAAGAATATGGGTCCCACCTATGAGATAGGATACTGTTATGCTGCAACATCAAAAAGATCTTAAGAGAAAGTTATACAGCTATCAGGACAGGCATTTCCATTGAGATAGCTAGCTGAAGGGCTAATGTGACCTGTGCTGGTGTAAGTTGAGGCACAGTTTGGAGGAGAAGCAGGGCCATCTGTGTAACTGCTAGGAAGGTCATCACTGAAACACTTCAGCTCTAGGGTCTCCATTTTGAGAATTTTGCTGAAAAATTGAAAATATAAAAGATTCCAAACTGTAGTCTGGAAAACAGGTAGAAACTTGAGCAAAATTTTCTTAAATTATTCAAATTGTAGAAGTGATTTCCTCATTGCCTACAGACACCTACACGCAGGCAAGGCTTCACAAAACCAAAAGATCTTTAATGAAACAACAGCAAATATAAATGCATGACTGGGGACAAGAACTTCCCACTTTTTCAGTCCCTGCCACCCCTTTAACTGATTTGGATGGTGAGAAGGTCCGTAAGAACTTCCTGATGGGAACTTCACCCCACAGTGGAACAGGGTGACCACAGGTGTCTGCCCATCTCTATCAGTGGCCTGAGGCAGGGGACTTGCACCAGCATAGCTGTCCCCCTCACACACCCATACATTCCCCATATGACCCTGCCTGTTCACTAGCTCGGCTCTGATGGCTTGCTGTGGAGAAAGAAGATTGGTGTCACGTGAGGCTGGGAAGGGCTGAGGGAGCAAACTGCAGTGACAAGGCTTTGCAGAGAGCTTAGTCCAGCTCTGGTGAGAGGGAATAGGGAGATGGCACAAGTGGAGGCACACGGGGGTCAGGCAGCCAAAGGCTGGGCTTGTCTGTGCAGCACTCCTGAAGCTAGTATGTAAACCAGCTTGTTCAGCATCTTGTAACTTCATTATTAATTGTCATCCCGTGACAAGACCCAACAAATGAGTTGGAACATTCCTAAAACCTAACAATATGTGGAGGTAGGTGCTTGCATATACAAGTCTTCCTGGAAGGAGGAAGGCCCTTAATGCGGGTTTAAGTGAGTTGTGGTGTTATCTGGAAGACATCTCTTGGATGCAGTACTTAGATCTTCTCTGCTGGGTCAGTGTGCAGCCTGCTAAGCTGAATCAATGTCTTAGCTCTGAGCTTGACCCAGCTGAGAAGGTCTGAACTAGGCCAGGGACCTAGGATCTCAACTGAGGGAATAGCTTTACCAAAACTAATGTGGAAGGACTGTAAGAAGACTCAGAGTAGTCCCAAGCTCTTTTGTGCTCAGAAAATAACTTCCCATTCTGATTGTGCCTACTAGCAGAGTTACAGGAACTTCTTGCTCCTGCCTGGCACTGGATTTCACCTCAGTGTGAAAGTCAGTGCCCAGCGCACACGAGCAGGGAGTGGTGCCTCCAACCTATGCAAGGATAACCTGCAAGGGCTCTTCTGTAAGTTTTATAGAGTCCAGTAAACACTAGGGCAAGCTTTTCTGAACTTAGTCAAAGATCTATAAACATCAAAACTCACTCAATGTTGTAAATATTTCTCAACATAGAGTCTGGGTGCCTTGATTTAAAGAGCTTCCCAGCAAAGCAGAACATAGCAATTATGTTCATACCCAGAAACAAATTATTTTCACCTTGTAATTTGATTTTGATGTTATGTTTTGCAGTTGTTTCCTTTGGCTCTGAGTCATTATTTGTAGTAGAAATACTGACACGTAATGGCTCATAACAGCATATGGAAATCAGTACAAAACTTTCCACTCTCCCCTCTGTCTCTGGTCACCAGGACTCATTCACTCATTGTTTTCTAGCAGCAGAAAAACATCAGACTGCATATAACCATAGCATATTTGTTTACACCTGGGAAATACTGAAAATGCTTGTTCTCATATAAGTGATGGTGATCTTTAACAAGGCTGAACCTCATTTTTGTGGAGCATCTGACAGGATGAAAGACTTCTGAACCCTAAGGATTACCAGGGGTGTTTTTCAGGTGTCCTTAGAGGTTTTGTTTAACTTATTCCCCTCTCTCTGTGAATTGCTCCTCTGACTCTAATGCAGTTAATGCAGATTGGTTCCAGAGATGACTCTACAGCTCTCATTGGAGCTGTATATATATATATATATGTTTATATGCAATATGAAAACCTGTAAGGATGGATAACTCTTCCTAGTACTTTCTTGCAAAACAGTTAAAGGGAAAAGAAATGGATTCCGTTGAAAAGCCCAAGAACTGCCTTTAAGAAAGGTTGTGTTATAAATTAAGCCGAAGACATTCTACTACCTCTGTAGGAAGCAACAGCTTAAAAATGGACAAAACTGCAACAAATGGCAACTAAGCATGGCTTTGTTCCAAATTTAGAGAAGCTGTCTTCCATCACGTCCAAGCTGGTAGACACAAAGTTAAAACAATGACTTCTTCCATTTTTTATTGTCAGATTTCAAGGTAAAGTTGAGCCCAGTTATCTGTGTTAAAAACATAAATCCATGTATTGTCAGCAGTACAATAAATTCCCATTACTGAATTATAGTAATATATTCTAGTTTTGTATTTCACTATTTGCACTTTCTCAAATCAGAAGATGCTCAGTTTCAGACAGCTAATTTTAATCTTTCTGTTGCTCTTCAGCATCAAAAGTAATTAGAGTACTGTAAAAGCTGACGCTATTTATCAGCAACCTACTAAGATACAGAAAATGAAATACCCCTCTAAACTTACATAATCTCTAAAAAGCAGAGGTATTTTCCAATATTTTGTTACTGTGACTCCACGTGGAATGTAATCCTCTGTGTTGAGATGTATATTGTTGGAGTTCTGTAAAAACAAGGAAAATACTGACTCTTGAAAACACTCTAATTATATGTATTAACATTTAAAATTGTATTTATGTCCATGACAACTAGGAGCAACACTTAAAGCTATATCCATGAAAGTTCTCCTGACTGTTTGTCAAGGAAGAAGATTGCAGTGCAGCATACTTGTTTGATGAGTAGAATTGGACTGAGAAGACATTTAGATCCCGAAAATCCTGCTCCGCTACCTAGCATGGGGGCATTGTGAGCTCCCACGGCTGCTGTGCTGCCTGTCAATCCTCCTGCACATCTGCATGGCTGTCTGGGCTCAGCAGGATAGAGACTGCACAGGAGACCAGCTGGGAACTGGAGAAGAGTCATTCTTCTGTCTATATTCCTCCAAAGGGTTTGATCTGCTAAGCCTTTTTATTAAACTCATAGCATGTTCCTACAGGATTTTTGTAAAATGTAGCCATGATTACCATTATTTTTTTTCTATACAAGAAGTAGATATGGTGTTCCTTTATAATTAACTTGCCAGTTATTGGACCATTTTTCAAGAAATGGGATGATTTCTGCCTTTTGAGCTATTTTGCTTAATGTCTGAGAAGGTTGAGACCTGTGTGTCCTATGTCCTAGAAGAAGCTATAGTTATAAGACTAAGCTAAGCCATGGCATCAGCTCTTCACCTACTGGAAACAGGCCACTTTGCTGAAAACCCTCTGTAAGATCCACTGGGTGAACAGAAAGAGGCTCTGTGGCTGGTGTCCAGGATGAATATGAGACTGCATGGATACTTAGTTCCCAGTCTTGGAGAATAGCAAAGAGTCAGGACTTGAATTTGGGGGTATCTGGGCCAGCATGTCTGCTTGCACATTTGGTTGGATTCAGCATAACTGAAACTTTTTTTAGTCTGTTTCCTTGCTAAATTTTTACACGTCAATAAATTTAATACACACCATTTGCACTTTGCAGTATGGAAGGAAATGTCTCAACAGCTGGAGAAGAGAGGACTTTACAGGTGTCTTTGCAAGAGGAAAAAAAGCCCAAAGGAGAAAATGGCAGACCTTGGAGTCTGCGTACCAATAACTGCTGCAGCCAACAACTGTGCAAAGGCATAGGAGTTTATAGAAGTTCTCCTTTTGACTGGTGATGAGAAAAATAATTCTGAAAAGGCACAGATACTTGGTTGACTAATGATCAGAAGTGTTTGGGGAGAGTTCAGGCCTCTAGCTTCAAGGTACTTGGCTATTTCTGTGCTAACAAATTAGATGTGCCTGATGCTGTTCTCTGCATCGAGGCCAACTGGCAAAGCAATACTTGAATTACACTGTTAAGTTACCTTGTTCTCTAAAATAAAGTATTTGAGTTAAGGCTGGGTGATATCAACCTCAAAGACCTTTGAAAGACTGCCGTCATTATTAGCTCAGAAGTCTGCAGACAATTGTACAGACGCTGAACTGTGAGACAGTCAAGATCAGAAGAAAAAGTTGTTCCAATAATCAGTGACATGATAGTCTGCATAGAAATTTTAGCGATGAGGGTACACAGAAAAAGTCATTATGTATAAATGGTCATTTGCAGTGCAGTTTGTGTATGAGAATGAAGTTATTGAGCAAAACGTTAGAGAGGGAGAAAAAGTATGTGGCCAAAGGTTGTGGGATCCTCATAAAAAGACCAAGGGGGAAGAGGAATATCTCCTAAACATGCTGAAAGATGATTGCAAGGGAAGGAAGAAAGAGAGCAGAGAACATGCTATTGGGAAGCAATTGACAGACGATAGTGTAGGCAGCTGAAGTGAGGAGGGAGGATGGAGATGGATCCTAAATCGGTAGGGGAACTGCCAGAGGCACTGGTCATAGTCAGCTCAGCAGAAAGCCACTGCAGGGAGTCAGGCTGGAGAGAGAAGAGGAGCACCAAGATGGTTATTATTAAGTGTACCTCCAATGAATTTAGTGATTAAAGGGAAAAAGGGAAAGAGAATGAGAAAGGGACAAGCCAAGAGCTTAATGGGTGTGTGGTACTGGGACAGGCCAAGAGAGCTGGGGTTGTTCAGCTTGGAAAAGACTCCAGGGAGATCTTATTGTGGCCTTTCAGTACTTAAAAGGGGCCTATAAAAAGATGGGGACACACTTTTTAGCAGGGTCCATTACAAGAAGGCAAGGCATAATGGTTTTAAACTAAAAGAGAGCAGATTCAGTTCAGACATGAGGAAGAATTTTTTACACTGAGGGTGGTGAAACACTGGCATAGGTTGCCCGGAGACGTGGTAGATTCCCCATCCCTGGAAACATTCAAGGCCATGCTGGACAGGGCTCTGAGCAACCTGATCTAGTTGCAGATGTCCCTGCTCATTACAGGGGGATTGGACTAGATGACCTTTGAAGGTCCCTTGCAACCCGAACTATGATTCTATGATATGTTTACACTGTAAGTAGAAGAAACCAGAGATGACTGAGAAATCAGAGAGAATAGTTAGGGGTGAGACAGGGGTGAGTTCAAAGGAGGTCAGATGGGAGAAATTGGGGACCTTGTCTATGCAGAGAGGGAAATGGCAGGAAGAGGATGAAAGGACCTGAGCATCAGTCTAAAGGTAAAGAACTATATCACTGAAAGTGTTGGTCCAGCTTCAACAAAATTAGTGGCATAGATTCCTTTAACTATGAAAGTGGCGGAACTGAATTTGTAGCAGAGGACTGGGATTTATTCAAGATGTAATGTACAAGCAGGTGCTAGAGATATGTTTATAGATTTTGATGGGTAAGGCTTAACAGGGGAGGAATGGGACAAGAAGTCTGAGAATGGAGACTAATGAAGTGTGAAGAGCATCAGACAGAGTATTAATACAAAGAGGGACAAAAAGGGGCAGAGCAAACCAGGGAGCTGGCTCTGCCTGCTGATGAGAAATCATGAGGGAGCAAATGGCTGATGCTGAAGGATCAAGAGAAGAAGTTTAGCCACAGTGAATTCAGAGAAGAAGCAGCATTGCATGGAGGCCAGCTCCAGTGAACCTTTCAGCTGAATCACTGAATCTTGATGAAGTAAAGATCTGGGGAAATATACAAGGGAAGGGAACTACATGGGGGAGTTGGAAATTCTAAGGATTAATATGAGAAATTGGAAAGTGAGCCAGGGCTACAGACTTCCTTTTGGAAGCCTTTGGAAAGGCTTCTTTAATTTTCAGGGCTATAGCAAGCTTTTTTTTTAATCCTTTAGGAACTTTACCCTAGAAGTCTTATTTAACAGTATAATTATATCATTTTGTGCTCAGTTACCTTTATAAGCCTCAGAGGAGGATCATGAGCATCCCTTCCACACAACCTTGTGTTTCTCTTGCTGTTAATTTAATGCTTATGAAGAGCCCATAAATTTGTATTGATCTTTTTATTCTTTCTTCCATGCAGGCTTCAACCACATTAGTATATGGAACAGATGGGAGTCTTTAACTCATTAGAGGGAGCCAGTTTAATACTGACCCCATCAATCTGTTCTATTTTTACCTTGGAGACAGAAGTTTTTTCTGTAAAGGGTGTAGTTACATGAATCTGCTGTTGTGCATGTACCTAAACGTCAAGGTTTGAAGTTACTGAGGCAGAACAAAAGGAAATGGGAATGTTGCAGAGTGGATGAAGACGAGAACTTTTGGCATGCTACCAAGCAGAAAGCATAACTAGAGTGAATTTATGACTGTTCTTCAGTTACTTAAGGAATAATAAGAATATACAAGCACAACGGGGTATGCTTCAGAGTTTGACCTGTTCGTATTTTAAAAAAAATAATTAACTCAACTGATGCATACACCACCTCTTCTAAATTTAATCACTCTGGGACAATTAGAGTAATTCTGTGTTTTCTACTTTAGTGCTCCTCTGAAACTATAGCATCTGGATAGCTTTATGGGCTGATTTGGCTCAGTAAAACAGAAAAGAAAAATGTGTACTTCTGTGATGAACAGCTTCCTTTCATCAGGATTACTTTCTCTTTCTTCATTTGTTTTTCATGTCTGAGTCTGTCTTTCTAAAATATTAGTATAATACCTAACAGGGAAAGCTTCATGTGAAAGATTACCACACATGATGCACAAATAAAACACAAAAGAGCAAGACATGGAAAACAATATGGCATTCATTTATTAAACTAATTTTCTGCAAGGGCAGTAGCTTTTTTTTCCCCCAGTAATTAGCACAGTGTACAATATATCAATATTTGGTTTTGATTAATTTGGTAAACTCTCTTGGAAAGATGGCTGAAATGTGGGGCAACCGCATATACTGAGCAAAAAAAATTATTGGACTTTACAACTTTAATTTAAATCAAGGCCATGGACTTCAGAACACTGAAAACACATCCTATGACTGCTCATATGAGCAGCAAGTAGCACTTGAATTGCCCAGTGTTGTTAGAAATGCACAGGAAAGTGTAATGAAAACAAAAGCATTACTATGGAATACAGTTGGTTTTGTTGTAAGAGCATATATTATCTCATAAAAACAGTACGAAGAAAATGTAGATATTATCCAAGATTGAAACAACTATACTTATAAACTGGACAACAGTTTCATTGTATGGTTTTCTTCTCATATGTCTAGTTTTTAGGAACAGGATCATAAAACTAGATCTTCATTCTCTTAGAGATTTTGCCTTCTCCTATTACTTATCACATAATGTGACACCAACATGATGTCTGTAGCAGCCAATCGTCATATCCCAGCCAGATGTTCCAGTCAGAGAATTGGCTTTTTAGTGACAAGCCATTAATTCCATTCCAGTAACTAATTATGGTGCCTTAAGCTGCATCTCCAAAATAGATTCTTTTGACTTTTGCACTCCCAAAGAACTGTCATACCATTTCCTGAAAGTTCAGTTTCTTTCCTTTAAAGTAAACTTCCAAAGAAGATAAATGAGTGTAATTCCAGATTATAGCCTGAAGTAAAGAATAAACTGCAAGATCAGAGAAATTCCTATTCCAGTTTTCAGAAAGTAAATAAATGATGTAAGAAATTGCCGCAAACATTTTCTAAATAGGTGGTTGACTAAAAAAAACCTCTAAATCAGTGGCTGCAAACTTTCTAATTGCTTAGTACAAAGACCTGACAGAACATAAATAAACATTCTACATAAATTAGTTCCAGCTTCTTTCATATTTGAATTTATTAGTAATACATTTGTTATTTTTATTGTTCTCCTTAAATAAAACAAAGCAACAGGTGAAACATGAAAGTATGAATGATTTTAAAAATGGGTTTTGTAACTGACCATTCCAAATCATATATTTATGTCCTCAGAGGGGAAAAAAACCCCAATATTTAGTCAAGGATTGAAGTAACTTACAGGCAACCTCATTTTTCTTTTTGCATCTGTCAGTAAGCAAATAATGAATAAAACACAGGACTGTCGATGAGTATTGTTTGCAGCACTAAGGTTCCCTGCTCTGATGTTTTTAAAAGGAAAGTGTGATTAACAGTGACACTTGAAAATAATTACAGATTTCTTAAAACCTAGAATAATCAATCCAGATATTGCCACATACAGCTCAGGCCAGAATCACAGAATCACAGAATGTCAGGTATTGGAAGGGACCTTGAAAGATCATCTAGTCCAATCCCCCTGCCGGAGCAGGAACACCCAGATGAGGTTACACAGGAATGTATCCAGGTGTGTTTTGAATGTCTTCAGAGAATGAGACTCCACAGCCTTCCTGGGCAGCCTGTTCCAGTGCTCTGGCACCCTCACTGAGAAGTTTCTTCTCAAATTTAAATGGATCCTTCTGTGTTCCATTTTGTACCCATTGCCCCTTATCCTGTCATTGGCTGTCACTGAGAAGAGCCTGGCTCCATCCTTGTGACACTTACCCTTTATATATCTGTAAACATTAATGAGGTCACCCCTCAGTCTCCTCCAAACTAAAGAGATCCACCTCCCTCAGCCTTTCCTCATAAGGGAGGTGCTCCACTCCCTTGATCATCTTTGTTGCCCTACACTGGACCCTCTCCAGCAGTTCCCTGTCTTTCTTGAACTGAGGGGCCCAGAACTGGACACAATATTCCAGGTGTGGTCTCATCAGGGCAGAGTAGAGGAGGAAGGGAATCTCCCTCGACCTACTGACCATCCCCCTTCTAATACACCCCAGGATGCCATCGGCCTTCCTGGCCACAAGGGCACAGTGCTGGCTCATGGTCATCCTGCTGTCCATCAGGATCCCCAGGTCCCTTCCCCTACACTGCTCTCTGACAGGTTGTTCCCCAACTTACACTGGAACCTGGGGTTGTTCCTGCCCAGATGCAAGACTCTACACTTGCCCTTGTTACATTTTATTACATTTTTCCGCGCCCAACTCTCCAGCCTGTCCAGGTCTCGCTGGATGGCAGCACAGCCTTCTGGCGTGTCAGCCACTCCTCCCAGTCTGGTGTCATCAACGAACTTGCTGACAGTGCACTCTATTCCCTCATCCAAGTCACTGATGAGTAGATTGAATAGTACTAGTAATATGTTGAATAGTACTGGTAAAAAAAAAAAATAAAAGAAACCTGAACCTTAGCTAACTTGCATGCCAATACATAAGTAACACCTGCTGTGGCAGTCCTCGGTTTACAGTGAAATAGCAGAAATTTCTGGGACCTGTTGTAAGATGTGGGCCAGGACCAAAGCCTCTGTCTACAAACACAGCTCAGCCTGGTAGCAAGTGAAAACTGCTTTCCAGAAGTGCCATTTCCACAGCTAGGAGGTTCTTCTGGGTGAGGATGTCCTCCACTTACTCTGTGGAAATGGACCTGCTGTACTTGAATAATCATCTGAGGGCAGAATTAGGTTAGGAGGAACAAATCATTCTGTATCATGGAGACTAGTGGTGCAGGTTGGTAAGAAAATCTAGAGTCCAGTCCTCACTCCAGATGTTGTTTATATTTTTTAGCATATCACTATATAATATGAAATATTGATCTAATACAATAACATCATATCATATATTGATGTAATATCCTGATATCATATCATATCCTAATATAATATAATGTAAAATCTTGATGCATTTGTTGAGGTGTGGCTGGTACTCAGGATTTCCCCTTTCTGAACAAGTGTCCTAGGACAACCCTGACTAGTGCAGAATCAGAGTCTGGCCAAAGCACAGATGCACAACTTCGGCATAACACCCTTGTTGATAGTTGAGGTGATTTTGAACCACTTCAGGTGAGTAAAGGACTAGAATGCAGGTCTTAGGCTTCAGTGAGTAAGCTGTATTAAAAAAATAAAAAAAATAAAACAAGGAGAAATTTGTGGGTTTTAGAGAAACCAGGATCATTCTAGAAGAAAAAGTGGCCTGTTCCATTGACCTTCAGAAAAGTCTGAGCCTGCCAGTGTGTTTTAGACATGGTTTGAACTGGTAGACTGGCAAGACAAAGGTGTGGAATGCTTCAGAGCTGGGCCTTGGTGGAAACCTAGGTCTGATATTTGTATCAATTTACCAAAGCGAAGTTAAGCCTGACCCACCTGTGGTACTTTGGAAACCAGGGACCTCTATGGTATGGGACAAAAGTACCTATGCTATTGTGACTGTTGCACATTTAAGCAGTTTCTATTGCTGTTGAGCAGAGATTTCTAAACTTCATTTCTAGATGCCGGTGACCAAATTCCCCCCGTTCCAGCAGCTCTGAACCAGAACTGTTGGCTGCATTTGACTCTGAGCATACTGACCAAATCATGTAGGACAGAACCAGTGACAGAGTTTAAGGCCTCAGTTAACATTTTAATCTCCAAAAGCAAACAAAATTCAGTCAAATACATGGTGGTTAGAGCAAACATAACTTTCCTTCAGAAACAAAAAAAGAGTGAGACTCTCAGCTGAGAAAAGACTACAGAAGTTGATCTTTGCAGTTAAAATGTACCTGAATAAAAATCAAGGGCAAAGCCCCCCATAACTTTGCCCAAGAGAGGTATTCAGTTAGTTTTCTTTTTCTTTTGTCCCCCTATGTTTACTGTTCTGGCTGGAAGGTTGAATTCTCTTTGAGGTAATTTTGAACTTGTTTGTAGAGGCAGATTGCTTATTTAAAATACAAAGTAGTATTATAAGATTGGTAAACCAACAAATGCCATTTTAAATGTTAATAATGTAAATAATTTCCTGAAAGTATCTTACAAATGAGAAATCCCAGACTTTCCTCCAAGTAATCTTTGAGGCCTTATATCAAAGGATGAATATGTGTGTATGAGACCATATATATTATTCTGTCTTGAGTTACCTTAGAGCAATGATTCTTTTATGATTTTAGATGCATATAGCCTAGCTTAAAGTCTACATAATGCAATTATACTGTGACTATTATAATATCTTAACTAATTACATTTTTTAATTTTTTTTTTTTTTTTTTTAGAAAATGCTGCCTGCTTGTAGCTTTGGAGATTTACTTGATTTAGAAATTAAACTGAGGCCCAGATTCTCACATATTACGATCCAAGTATCCTGATGAATTGCTGCTGTCAGCTACATGCAAATGATGTCTAGAAGCAGAGCTTTTGCCTTCATTTCCCGGACAGAACAAAGTAAATGAGCCAAACACATGAGGTCCTCTTATACAACAAAAATAGAAGGGGAAACTTGGGACTGGCAGTTGCTTGGAAAGCTTGAGACTGCTTGTAAGTGTGACTCAAAAATGAACAAAAGCCAGGGGCTATTAACAAATGAGGATTTGTTATCACTGGTGAGACTTTATGATGGTGGAAAGTTAAGGGTGGCATTTGTGAAAGGTGTGGGGTTTTGATTTAATTTGCCATCTACCTGTTTATGTGACAAAAGTTTCAAGCTGCTTTGAAGGAGGCGCAAGAGAAAATGAGAAGCTGCTGAAATTGGTTTAAGCTGGTTAGAGATCTGCATGTTTCTATGTATATCTGCTCTGTGACTGTGTCCTCTCAGAGGCCCAGGAGCCCTGCCTGGTTTACATTGCGGAATAAGGCTACCATATCTTTCTTATTTTGGCATGTTTGGGAGACACTGCAGGGGGGTGATGGTGTGGATGAGCAGCTTTTTTTCACAGGGGCTGTTTTATGGAACAGAATATCTCTTTACAGGTCTACTGTCACTCTCTGTTTTCCTGATACAGAGCCTCCCAACTAGTTGCTGGGCATGGCCAGGGCTTCTTACAAAGAAGCATGTGAAAAGGTGTATGTGGAACTGTTAAATAGGAAGTAAAAGCCCAAAGCATAAAAACAAACCCCAAGACAATGGTTTCATGAAGAATGTCAAAAAACAGGATATGGGAAGGACAAAAGGTTTCAAGGTCTACTGCAAAGGCAGCTCTAGCGAAGGATACCTTGAAGGTGGGACAGGTATGGGATCTACAAAAAGAAAATGGCTATGACAGGGAAGAAGAGGAATGTAGGTATATCTCCTTATGTCACAGTTCTGTTGGTATTTGTCCCCACCAATTTTGAATTTCCAAAATGCTGGGTCCAAACATATATTGGAGACCTTTAAGGAAAGACTAAGATAACTCAAATCCAGATTTGGACTTCAGTGGCAATGGAGAATGGGTGGAGAGTTTATAATTCTATTTTAGTGAGCCTGATCATGGGTTGATGACTAGTTAGCAAGAAAGGAACATGGAGACAGTGTCACATTGCCTGTTTTCAAATATGATCCTTTCATATTGAGGTCATGGACAGCTCTGCATGAAGTAGGAAATCGTTTATTGCCAGTGGTGTTTTCCATGTTGTCCAAGGTCCAGGGGTAAATAACTCTGTTGTCGAGGATGTCAGTTTGTTACCTGTCACAAACAATAGATTACACTTGCTTGTTTGTTAATTCTATGTAAATCTAGCTTCTGGAGTCGCCCTTCTAAAACATACACACTCTTCCTTCAGGCTCTGTTGTCCTCATAAATGTCCTCAGTTGAAGCTTTAATGTTTTTTTTTTTCATCCTTTTTCTGTAACTTCTAGACATCATGTCTTATTTCTTTTCCTGAGTTTGGCAGTTCCAGTTATTGAATTGAAAACTTTATATAACTATACTACTACCACCACCTCAAAAGAAAAAACAAAAGGCAAAAAAACCAAACTCCCATTTTTGTTAACGTCTTTTAAGATGAGGGCCAATTTAAATCAGCCTGGAGCCCTTCTGCTTCAACATTAATCATGAACTTGAGAAAGCCATGTGTATTAGCACTTTTTGACATTTGAGAGCTTATGTTTTGGTGGTGGTAAAACACAGGTTTTTAGTAATTTCTTATCTGGGAACTAAGCCCTGAGCACTAAAAATAATTGTGTGTCCTTTGCAATTTGTTGTTCTTTACTAAAAAGACTAGAATCTAGTGTACAAATACACATTTTGCAATCTGTAGCCACTGTAGATCAGACTTGTGCTGCTCAGGATTCCTGTGTATCATTATGGTGAGGGGAAGGCAGACATAATTTCATCATTGCAAGGAGATGGCATCTAGGTCTCCTCCCAGAATGGTCTGAAGGCACCCTATCAAATAGGAAAATAACCATCCTGCATACCTGATCTTGGCTAAGGAAAAAAATTGAGACTAAGCACAGTGAGAATTGCCTGTAAGCATCTCTCTATAATGATTTTGGTGGAACTTGTCCAGGACATACCAAGGACAGAATGGCCTTGTATTAATGTGAAACAAAGTTTTGTGATGTGTTTGCAAAGGCCTATTAAAGTGCTTGCACTATGAATGGGATGCACTGTGCCTGACTTCAGGCATAGACAGCATGAGAATCTGCGTCCTCACATAGGTTGTCATCTGAAATCCAAAGGTCAGCTGAATCCC
Organism: Columba livia; assembly: GCF_036013475.1. Lineage (NCBI taxonomy): Eukaryota > Metazoa > Chordata > Aves > Columbiformes > Columbidae > Columba > Columba livia. The sequence continues at coordinate 65,679,534 of NC_088602.1, forward strand.
AGTTAGGAGATCAACACCCCATCTGTAAAGCAGCTGAGGTCACTCTGCTTAGTGGTGAACCTGGCAAAATAGCCCTTTTTAACTCACCAGGCAGCTTGTAGGGAACTTGGCCCACACTCTGGTTTAGCATCCCTTTCCAAGAGCAAAACCACAGCTCCACAGATGTCCCAGTAACATCTGAGTTCCAGCACGCCCCTCTGCTCGTTATTCCTGTCTCATTTCCCTTTCTACTGAATAAAGGCCAAAAAAAGAGGAAAGACCCTGGACCTTCTAAGTTTTCCAGTCCCTGAAGCAACTTCATGATCACTTTTGTTTTGGTTACAACGAATGTTTGTTAGATGACCTTGTCATCAAGATGACCTTCCCTGTCAGCAAAATACGTACTTCAAAGCACGTAGCTTGGTGTCTGGGTCCATTACTTTCAGGATTTCAGCCAAGAGCCTACTATGAGGCAAATTATAATAAGGTACATGGGAAGGTACAGCAGAGAAGGCCATGCTTTCAGTAAAAGCAGTAGAAACTGGGCATCCAAAACACACCTGGTTGTTAGGGAAAAGTCCAAAGAGTTTCTAATTCTCATAGATTTTATAAATCAGAGACAGATTCCCCAGTGGTCTGTACTTTGACATATGTAGTGCCTTTGTTTTCCTGCTATGTATGTGATTTTAGTCTTTTGAGGAAGGAACTGAGAGTATATCTGCAATATAGTATTTTTGTGTGGTCTTCAAGCAGAAGAGAGTGAGTTTTGCATATATGCTGACCCAGCCAGACATGTCACATCCACGTTAGCTCAGCATTAAGGCTAAGTTTATTCACTATTTATCTTAGCTGTGCTGTGACTACTCTCTTACACTAAATATCTTCTTGCTCTACAGATGTTCCAGGACCTCACATGGCTCAAATACTGAGTTCAAACAGTTGTGGAAGCAGAGGATCATGGGAAGGAAAGAAAGAGAACAACAGGTTTTATTTTAAAACAAAACTCTGGGAGATAAATAATTTAAAATAAGACTGTAATAATCTTATTGGTATACCAGTGGTACTAAGCAATACATTATTCTGCTGTGACCATGTTTCTAGAGAGCAACTTTTAGGAGGATGTGTTATTTACTATGCATACCTTGTGTGTTCATAGCAGACATTGAGGGGATTAGGATTTACTGCAATGGTAAGATTAACTCTCATTTGCCCTCCACATTGGTGTGTATGGGACAACCAAGCAATGCTGCCCAAAGTGCCCTGCGTCTGGCTCAAAAGTGAGGAATCACGGAATCACAGAATGTTAGGGATTGGAAGGGACCTCGAAGCTGCTGTGAGTGTGAAGGTCCTGGGTTAGATTCCCATCACGGTACACTCTGAAAGAAAATATTTCAAAATCTGTTTCAAAAGCAAAATGCACTTCCTGGGATCCCTAGAAATATAACTCCCTGACCGTGGAGCTGCCTACTACTGAGGTCTGTTGGATGTTTTATCAACATGTTGCTGAGAACATTTAAGTTCTTTAATGTCTGACATTTTCTGTCAGAAAAATGCCAAGTCTAGAAAAACTTCTGCTGTGTCAGCTGTATTTTTGACTACATGCCTGTTTACATTAAAGCTTTTTCTTTGACACACTGTTGCTTTTCAGTTGGAATTAATTGAGATAATTGAAAAAGCCATTTACAACAAGCAACCCTGAAAGGCACATGTGTTTATGTTAACTGTAAGAGAAAGACTTGGTGTAGTGGTAGGGCAAAGGTGTTATTAAATTGGTACTAGGCGATTACTGCTAGCACTCGTTAGCCCTGATAGCTGGACATCACAAGCGAACAGACTCACAGGAAAAGAGGGGATCAGGAGGGCCACCACCTTGATGGGTCCTTAATGAACCTATCAAGACCTGAGAAGGGTGTGAATGTCTGTGCTGGGACCCTCACCCTGGGCAGAGGGCTGAGATGGTGAGTTGTGCCACCGCAGCGGTTGTACAAAGAGCAAAGTTGCACCGCAGGGATGGCACGTGAGCAGTGCAGTAGCTCACACGTATGGATCATTTAAATTGGTTTACTGCTTTGTGAAATGTTGTGTATGGTGACTGATGTGAAAACAGAAGAGGCAGCTTAGGTATGAGCTATGTTACACGGGATTCTGCAGAGAAAATTGGTTTATCTTCCACTGGTCCATAAATTCAATTTGCCTCTTTGACTTCCTGCATTGATACAGATGGAGTAAATCAGAAGACAGCTTAAGCAGACATGTTGAGGTAAGCGTTTTTCATTCTGTTTTCTCAATTAAATGAGCTGCAATTGCATTACAGGCGACTCTGCTCCTTCGACTCATAAATATTCTTAATGCGTTCTGTCTAGCGAAACCTATGGTGACGCAAACAACTGCCCCCCTGACCCGTCCTCTCAATTTTTTGACATATGTTTGGAGAGCTACATTTTGAATTGAAGCTATTGCTAGCTGGGATATGGAAACATTGAGAGTTCTTTGTATATCCATTTTCTTTCATATGTGGCTATAGACTCTCTAATTGTTAGATGGCCATTAGACATCAACAAATTGTAGCTGGAAGCAGAATTTTATAGTACAGGCTTGCTCTTAAGAGCCATTCTGGTACTGGTTCAAAATTAACTTTCTAAACATTTTATAGGCCTTTTTCTTGCCTTAGAGAAGAATGCAGCTGGAATGAAGAGGAGATTTACAGAGTGCAGATGCTTTTGCAAAGCTAGACAGAAAAAGGTAAACAAGTCTCCTGCATGATACTACTTCACATATGCCCAATATACAGATCAAAAATAAATTATGGTCGCAGAGAAAAGGAAAGTAACAAGCATGTCTATTTTTGTGGGTTTAAATTAATATAAACAATTATTATGAAAAATGCTGCTTTACCAGCCTCTGTAGGGGTGAATTAAAATATGTTCTGCAGCCTACCCATGAACTAGTTGTTCACTGCACTTGCAAACAAAGAGAACATCAGCTCTTTCTGCAGTGTTTTTTTATCTTATTTTTTTATTTTTTTAAGTGCTTTGGCTGGAAGTTTATAAAAAGAGGATTTTCTTTTTTTCAGCAGAGCAATCTTGCTTACTAAAAGAATGCAACAGACATATTCAAGAATTGTCTAGTTTAGTCCAGAGTTTTGGGGCTGCTGTGAAAATAATTTATTGCTTTCTAATTTACAGTTTTCTTACTGGCAGTATAATAAACAGATCTGGTCCAAATATTCATCTTTCTCCTTACATCCAGCAAGGATGAGAGTAATAGAGATATTGTATTTTTCATAATTCAGACAAGTATTTCAATTTTTAAAGGCTATTGCAACACTGCTATGGAGAGTGAATATAGAAGTAGTATTTTTATGCTATCTTAGCGACTCACCACAGTATCTTTACTGTAATGATTGAGTTTACTTTTCCACAGTGAGATCTCATGGAAACGGAAGGTATTTTCAGAGTATCAGATGTGGTTTAGAGTAGCAGGTGACTTTTCTACCAGTGCTGTGAAGATCCACAGAATATTTATTTTTAATTTTCTGTGCCCTACAAGATTACTGTAGTCCAGATAGTATGAGACAACTTGGCAAGACTACAGGGGTTTATTCACCCTGTAAAATGGATTCCAGGCCTTCCATGTTCCAGGTTAGCGTCATAATCAGTAGGTTACAAAGTAAGGTATTTACATTTCTCAGCCTTGAAGTCTCCTGTCTTATGGGCTGCTGAGCTGCAGTGGCTTCATGGATGTTTCTCTCACTCAGAGCATTGTATAGACATATGGTAAGGACCTGCTCCTTGAAAACACGCAATTTTGACATGATTTGGGACCTAAGGCTACCTCTTCCTGAAAGCATCTCAAGGTACTTTCCACTAGGAGAGAGCACCTCACCTAATACCGTGTCTAAACTCTAGGGAGGAGGTGGGAACTTCAATTAGCTATAATTTCTTGGCTTTCTGTGCACTGTATGGGATATTTTTGGACTGTCCTTTGGAACGGTGACTAATACTATCCATTAGTTATGTAGGATGCCAGGATGTCTGACCCTGTTCTTCTGATTTACACCATGAAATTTAGAAATGCTCAAACTTGTATTGCAGATTTTGCCTCTGACTTGTAACCCAAGGTTCATTAAAAGAGCAGAAAGATGATAACTTTTTAAAGCAAACATCAGTGATGCTGAGTTCAAGGAAAGCCCCACAATAAACCTTGTGTGCTATGTACTCACTTCAAAAAATTCTTGTTCGGATTAACATCATGTCAACCACATGGAGAGCTGCTGAAGAGTACAGGAAATGAAATACTGACATTGGAGAGAGTGAAGTCAAACCTGGAGACACACAGTAATCCACCTCCCCAAAGAGGAGGCACTCCTGGAAACTTCTCAGTGCATGGTGCTACTGTGACAAGATTTTTGTTGCCTCCCAGACTTCTGTAACATCTATCCCTGCTGAGGGGAGCTTGGCGCACTGAATTTCCCTGAGATCACTCATCTGTGTTGGGAGACTCCAGTGGGTCGTAGGAGCAGAAAGCTGCTGACGTAACTGCGTGACTTACTAGAGCTGGACCTAGCAGGAGCCTGGCTTTGTAACTGAGCTGAAGGTGTTGCTCCAGGGTAATGGAAAGGAAATGTGGTTCACTCAACATTTTCTTTCCAACTGTCCTGACCAGAGTTCCAGTCAGCAGTGTTTTGTTAAGGAGTTCTTGTGCACCAACAGAAAGAAGGTAGGTGGCTTGGTGCCATCATTCCTATCTAAAGATCACTAAAGAGTTTTTCTTTACCAGTCTATGAATTTGCAGTAGGTACTGCAGATGCTTTTTAATTGCAAATGGGAGATGTAGTGGACAATTCGCATAGTGTGCTGTAGGAAGACTAAGAAGAAATGAATTGTCATCAGATTTTACTAGGAAGATGAGGCCTATACTGTGAAGGAGAACATATGTCCTACTACTGTAAAATACTAGAAATCATCTGCTGAGCTGGATTAAAAAATAATTGCTTTCTTCTAGAGCCTGCATAGAGTGATCCTTGGAATATTTATTCTTAATATATATTTATTCTAATAATTCTTAGATACTTCTAATAATTATTAGGACAATTCTTAGATAATTCTTAGGATACTTCTACTTTTTGCAGCATTGTTTAAAAATTTTAAGAAACCTGCATAGAGGATGTTTAATACATTTAGTGTTGGTCATGACTGTAATAATGAGCACTGTCTTGTTTTCTAAATAAGATTATGTATGAATGCATATATCCATTTCGGCTGAATATTTTCAAAGACAACTATGAACTAGATGATGCCTGACAGATACGTAAGATTGAATAGAAAGTTCTCAGAAAGAAATAAGTAAATCATACTTGAAATTATAGTTAGTCTCAGATTATTCATATCCCCATAATCCATAACCCAGTAACCAGTCCAGAGGTTACTGCAATTTGCTCCTCATGTATCTGAATGGGGGTAGAGAGGGCTTATGTTCCTCATTTTTATCAAAAAAGTGGCAGGAATCTAGTGCCTCTCACATTAATATTTCTGCTTTGTCCTGAAGATTTTCCTATTCTTCTGTCTCTTTGCCAAAACCAATAAAGCACGTAAGCTGATGACATGAGCTGCTTAAGCCCACAGCATGACTTATGCTGCTGTGAAAAGAAGCACAGGCCTGCATGTGGTCTCCTTAGACTCTTTTCTCCCACAGGGCACAAGAAAAGTTTACTGGTTTAAAGCAGTCAAGATAAACAACTGTCTTTTTGTGAATGGGATGGGGTCCTGTGATCTCCTGGCAAGGCACAGGAGTGGCACTGGCAGCCTCTGTGCTGGAAAGCCACGTCCTTCTTGGATTTCAGCATATAGCAAATGCTTGTTACAGCTTAAAGCAAAGTTCATGGTTGTACTGACAGACAACGAGAATGCAAGTGCTCTTCAGAGTGTTTCTAAAAATCATCACAGTGAGGTTTTTTATATAGCTTTAATATGAACACTGTCATTCACTGTCAATGGCAGCTGTCATGCAGTGATGACAAGAGGCTCAGTCTTTTATGGCCTTAACTAGCCAAGAGAAGCTGGCGTTTTTTTTTTTTTTTTTCTCAGACCAAAAGAAAAGCAAGTGGTTACTCAATATGAGCTGATTCTGGAGTCTTTATCCCAACCTATATCCCAAGATATTATCCTTAAGTGTGAGCTGGAATACTTTGCACTGCCCAGGTCTTTAACTTTTTTTCCCTGAACTGTACTCCAGAGTAACTTCCAACACCTATGTTGTATGAGCTTCTATCTACATCCTTCTGATTGTGGGCAGAGCAGGGCTGGAACCACCATGCTTCAATGTCTGAAGAGGCCTCTGAAGAGATCTTTGTATTACCATTTAGATAATGTTGCAACTAGCTTTGTACTGCTAGACAGTTTTAAAGGACCAGACATCAGAAATACAACTTTAACAACTCACTGTGCAATTTAAAGACCTATAGCACAAACCTCTTGAAGACAAAACAGGTAACAGTCTAAATGTATATTGTCATACCTTCTTTAGCTCCCATTAGTCACCAGCTATACTAAGAGAGAGCAATCAAGAAATGTGATCTTCTTTTGAGGCTTTTTATCTCTCCTGTTCCCATCTTCATGGCACAAAGTAACTCCAGATGGCAATGATGTTGTTTAGCTTTCTTGCATCCATGATTGTCAATGGACATGTAGCAAAATGTAATTAAACGCAGAAAACTGTGAGCAGGTCCTGTCTTCCCTCAGAGTCAGAGCACGCCTTTGAAATAGACCAGCACCTAATTCACAATTCATTGGTGGTGTATTCTGGGAAGCATCACTTCTCCTGTACAGTTCTCTCTTTGTCTTTCTGGACAGTTACAGAACCAGTGGCTGGGTGGTCTGACACATGAACTATTGTTAGTGCTATAGTAAGAAGAAATTTGTATAGTAAGAAGAAAGCCAAAGTGTCTCCTTGGTTCCTACTTGAATTCCATCAGTGTGATCAGGGAAACACTCAGGGTTGTGTCTTTCAAATTTTGGGCACTGTTATTGTTTTGTTCATCTGCCTAATCTGTTTATAATGTATCCATTGTCTGTGACATCAATCCATATTCTTATTCATGTCTATGTCTTTTTACAATCAAGGGCATTACATTAATACATTTTAACACAGACAAGTCCTTATGTAGTCCTTTGCTTTAAAAACATGGGCAAATCCAATCCAGCAATAGCCATATACTAGACACTACAGACAGAAAATTAATTATGCACTTAGACAAATATTAGCACTATATTATTGTAGAAAATATTATTTTTCTTGATATTTGTCTGTAAAAACCAGTCATTTGATCACTGCAACTTGTACTTCATAAGACAGAATCATAGAATAATTTTGGTTGGAAGAGTGTGGAGGGGTTTTGATAGATAAAGATATGTTGTTGAATTAGTCAGGCTTAAAGGAATCTCAAGGCTGCTTCGAGAAGCTGAGAACAGAATCTGCTGTGAGAAAGAGGGGCATTCCTCAATCAGCAGGGTCCTGGCGTGGCGTGAATCATCGGACGTATCATCAGTGAGACTCCTGTGCATGGACAGCCCATGATGCTCATTTAGCGAATCCATGCTTGGAGCGTGGACGCGTGATTAGAATATAGTTGCATATATAAGGAGGCTTGTTTCTGCAATAAATGGCTTTAGCGTGATTCACATTGAATCGAATTGTTTGCTGAGTCCTTTATTGCTCCAACAGAAGAGGACCTCAAGATCAACAAGTCCAACCATAACCTAACTTTAGCACTAAACCATGTCCCTCAGAACCTCATCTATGTGTCTTTTGAACACCTCCAGGGATAGTGACTCCACCACTTCCCTGGGCAGCCTGTACCAGTGCCTGACAACCCTTTATGGGAAGAAATTTTTCCTAATATCCAATCTAAACCTCCCCTGGTGCAACTTGAGATCATTTCCTCTCATCCTATCACTTGGTACTTAGGAGAAGAGACCAACCCCCTCCATGCTACAACCTCCTTTCAGGTGGTTGCAGAGAGCAATAAGGTCTCCCCTCAGCCTCCTCTTCTCCAGGCTGAACAGCCCCAGTTCCCTCAGCCGCTCCTCATCAGACTTGTGCTCCAGACCCCTCACCAGCTTCATTGCCCTTCTCTGAACTCGCTCCAGCACCTCAATGTCTTTCCTATAGTGAGGGGCCCAAAACTGAACACAGAATTCGAGGTGCGGCCTCACCATTGCTGAGTACAGGGGGACAATCCCTTCCCTAGTCTTGATGGCCACACTATTCCTGTTACAAGCCAGGATGCTGTTGGCCTTCTTGGCCACCTGGGCACACTGCTGGCTCATGTTCAGCTGACTGTCGACCAACACCCTGAGATCCTTTTCCCCCAGGCATCTTTCCAGCTGCTCTTCCCTGAGCCTGCAGCGCTGCCTGGGATTGTTGTGACCCAAGTGCAGGGCCCGGCACTTGGCCTTGCCAACCTCATACAATTGGCCTCAGTCCATCAATCTAGGCAGTCCAGATCCCTCTGTAGAGCCTTTCTGCCCTCCAGTAGATCCACACTGGCACCCAACTTGGTGTTGTCTGCAAATTTACTGAGGATTCTCTTGGCCTTCATCCAGACCATTGATAAAGATATTAAACAGAACTGGCCCCAATATGGGGCCCTGGGGTATACCACTCATGACTGGCCACCAAATAGATTTAACTCTGCTCACCACAACCCTTTGTGCCTAGCCATCCAGCAAGTTCTTTAGCCAGTGAAAAACACACCTGTCCAAACCATGAGCTGCCAGTTTCTCCAGAAGAATGCTGTGGGAAACAGTATCAAAGGCTTTACTGAAATACATTTGGATCAATTAATTCCTTCTATATCATACAGTATTTGGACATTTCTGGAAACACGATGATGCACTTTACTAAAGGACCACACAGCATTCAACCAAAGACAACAAAAATTTACTTTAGACTTAAGGTGACATGTAGCAGATGCCTTGATTTATATCCCACTCTCTGTTGGCTTATTTATAAGATGAATTATTCATCCTAGTTGCAGCCAATGGCTTTACCCATAATCTCTCTGCATATTTGACTGCAAAAGGCATTAATAAAAAAGCTTAATAAATCATGTTCATTTAGGAACCACACATGTCAGATGTTCTGTGGATTCACTAATTAGTAGTGCTGTATACTCCAGATAGGAACCTCCAGAACCTGTTACAAGCAGCCTGGTGTTCAGGAAGATTAGTCACTGGGCTATAAAGCTCAGATACTGGATGAGAATGTTCAGCAGAGAAATTAAATCCCTCCAGGCAAACCATAACTTGCCTACACTCTTTCCACAGTCATCACTCACCTATTTGTTTATTAAAGACAGCAAATTACCACTCATGCTTCATCATAACTTGCATACTGAAAGATGAAAGAGCCCCATCCAGCTCTACCCACAGGCAGAGCAGGGGCATGTGGGCACTGAGCTTGAGTAATAACAAAATGTGTTCACGAGAGAGCTTTTTTTTTTTCTTTTCCCCACAACGAAGGGAAAAAAAATGTAAAGCACTTGTTAGGTTCGAGAATACTGTAAGAATCCTATCCTTCCAATGGCAATTTTTCAATAGCACAACAGCAGCTTTGCTGTCATGTTAGAGAAAGACCTGGGAGTCCCAGAGGGCAATGAAGCTTACCATGAGCCAGTAACATGCCCTTTTGCAAAGAAAGCAAATAACATCCTGGGTTGCATTAAAAGGACAGCAGGATGAGCGAGGTGATACACATCTGGAGCACTGGATCCAGTATGAAAGAGACAGTAACATACTGGAATGAGTCCAGCAAAGAGTCAAAAGATGATTAAGCGACTGGATCATCATTTCTGTGAGGAGAAGACAAGAGAATGGGAACTGTTTAGCCTGGAGAAAACAAGGCTGAGGCGATCTTATTGCTGTGTATAAATACCTGATTTGGTGGTCAGAAGAGTGGAGTAAAGAAGATAGCACCAGGCTCATCTCTGTGCTGTCCGGTGGCAGAACAGCAGGCAATAGGCACAAACTGAAATGCAGGAAATTACATTTAAACTCTCCTTTTTTAAATAAATAAATAAATAAATAAATAAATAAATGTATATATATTTTTTTTTTAAGAGAAAGGGAGGTCAAACACTAGCACAGGTTTCCCAAAGAGTTTGTAGGGACTCCATCCTTGGATACAGTCAAAGCCCAACTGGACATGGTCTTGGGCAACTTGCTCCAGCTTCCCCCATTTGAGCAGGGGCTTGGCCTATCGACAGTCTTCAGAGCTGCCTTCCAGTCCCAGCAAGTCTGTGATCCTGATCTGCACATAATGCAGCAGCTGACTTCTCCTGGCTAGGGTGGCAGTCCATTTAATATACATATCTTTGCAAATTGTTGTTATGTGCTCTTTGGGAGGCAGAGGGGAAGCAAAAGGGCCACACCAGAAGAAGTAGGCTTTTCTGGTCTTCTGACAAAAGTCACAGATTCAAGGCGTGAGAAAGCCTCTCCTGTTGTGACTGTCACCTTTTGTTATGCAGCAGAAAATAAGTATATTTTATAATTTTGTTTGGCAACTGTATAACTGATTTTTTTCCCTTTTCCAGAAAGAAATACATCAGTGACTAATGACTTAGGTCACATTATATGGCAAAATTAAACACACAATAGTATTAGTAGAAGCCATTTTTCTTTGTCTAATGTTTATGAAAAATGCTTCTATGTCTAACTGTAAATAATTAATGACTAATGCACTGAATTAACAGTAGTAATTTAAGATGGCTTATAGCAACATCAATCAAGCAGCAGATATGCTCGTAAAAAAAAATATAATGCGTTCATTCCTCCTCTATATTTTAAGGTTTTACATAGGATGATACATAGGAGATTTTGTTTAACAGCCTCATATCCTTAAGTTCCTATATAAGCAAGAGTTATTGTGGCAAAGGCAGGGCATCTGGACTCTGTCTGGCATAATGTAATTTTCTTTTTCTTCTAAGGTCAGCTGAGTTCATTGCAGAACAGCAGCCCAGCTATTAGCCATTGGGAAGATTATTCTGTGACTCCCATTCTTTCAGGAAAGCATAAAACCAGATGTCAGCTTCTGGAAATGTAATGGGTTAATGGTTAGTAACAGCCTTTTCTTCCTCTCACTTTTTAAAAAATATCAGAGCTTATAAGTAAAGAATATATCTACATTCTCAGAGAGTTCAGCAACAGTCTTATTTAGCATGTCAGTTTTCTCTGAGACGTGTGGCTTCCCATAAATTTAATGTGCTGTCAATGTGGAGGATACTGTGACCTTGAAAAAGCAGGTATTGTAGAACTGAAGAGCTTCTCCTCCAAGAAGGATAAAAATCATGCTGAGTTTGAGATAATGTTAAGCTGTGTTTTCAAATGTACAAGTTCTCTTGAGTGAATTATTAAGTAGAAAAGGAAAAATGCCTTTGGTGTTATTTTTTAAGTTACAAAATGTATTGAAATAAATAATTTCTTAGGCATAGAAGGTTCAGGATGGTGGCTTTGCCAAACTCAGTTTTAGAAGTAACTCTGAAGAGGCATTAAGGAGAGAGCTAGCAAAGATCACTACCTTCAGTTTCCCTTTAAGACTTTAGATACATTTTTAAACACTGAATCGCATTACCTGGAAGTGGAAAATAATTACTCCCATTACTCCAAAAGGGAGCACAAAAAAAAAAAAAATAAATCAGAATGTTCTTGTTCTTTTTAGAATGAAAAAAAGCCCCGAAACATTTCCCAAACCAAACCAAACCAAAGGATCTCTTTTTGCAGGAGGGGAAGGGACCAAGATTAATCTTGATGAGGTGGGAGTTGATAAGACTCTGTACATTTGATCAGGAACCTCCTCAGCTCATCTTAAAAAGTAAGAAAAGCTGACAAGACTTAGTCACCTCCTAATTCCTGCCTGCCCCAAGTTAAGATGTTGATTCATGCTCCCACATGTAAACATGCCTTACCTTCGAATAATGTCTTATGGGTTTTTTTCTAGTCCTGTTGGTATGTGTCAGACCTCTGTGTATGTGCTTATATCACAAATAATTATTTGAATCAGTGACAAATTCTTTATTCATATCTTTGAAGGCCACAAGTTAATGCTTATTGTCAGTCAGTGTGCAACATGACTAGAGCTATAATAGTAAAAAGCTCTACGTGTTTCCACACATGGAAATTTATATGCAAGCAAGCTAGCAAATGTAGACAATGTATGAACTTTCAACATTAAATCTAATTTCCCTTCGGTTGTAAATAAAACCTACAGATACAGCCCAACATAAGTAGTCCAGTGCAATTTTCATAAAGATCAGTTTGCCTTCTAATTAAAGGAGATTGAGAAGCACTGTACTAGGTGATACTTTAGCAATCAGAAGGAGTAAATCTGTTCTCTCAATGTGATTTATATTCTCAGTTAATGTGATTGCCTGTCAACTGACATAGTGTGTTTCTAAGATATTGCTGTAGAAAGATACCCAGCCATGGCATCTGTGAGTGGAAGCTGAAGCAGTGGAAATGTGCCATGTGGCAGGACGAGAAGACCGGAACTTTGAGATATTTGGAGATTCTAGCTTCAGAAGATTTGCTGTATTTGGATTATTATGCAAAATTTAATAAAATGGAAAATAAGACAGTAGCTTCCTGTACTGTGAGTGAACAGTGCCTATGGAGAGGTCTGAGGAGCTTGAGTTTTCAGCATGCAGTGGTTTGGTCCAGGTATTTTTATTTTTGTGGTCAGTATGAATGACCTTGCCCTGAATTATCAGTTTCCAGGCCAACAGGTCATTAGAAACCCTCCAAGACACTTGTGACTGGAGAGCTGACAAATTAGTATGTTATGCTGCTCAGTATATATTATGGACTATCTATTATCCTCTGACCACGGTTTAGCCACCACTACTCATCACTTTAAGTTGGACACTTGAGGAGGTTTTAGGTGAAATGGATGTTTTGGACATTTCCACACACCCAAGGGCTTAAGGATATGTGATATCAACAGGTGTAGGTATTTGCTCTGCAATTTGCAAACTTGAATACAAACTTGAATGCAAACTTGAGTACCTGAACTGTGTTTATGGGCTCTAACTACCTGATGGTAGTAATGAAACTGGTTGAGTTACTGAGGTGCTCAGTGCATTCAGAGAGGGTGATTGCTCTTCCCTTTATATGTTTCTAATTTTAAGAAAACAGATATTTATTTCACTAAGATTAACGTCAGAAGTTTTTGATCCTTAGAAAAAAGCACAATAATTAAAAAGTTAATAAAAGATTTTCTTATAGGAAGCTTAGCAATCAAAAAATAACATTCCAGATACAGAACACTTGCTCACATCATCAGCCACGTAATTCTCTCCCAAAAGTCTGAACTGGAGTAGATATAAATAATGGGTTGCTGCAGATACCTTGATGAACAATCAATAGCAATCTTTTGCAGGAAACAAAATCTTAAGGGCACAAAAAAATCACCACATTCAATTCTGCTGTTGTTATCATCATTATCATCACAAGCCCTGTTTCAGCTGAAGAAGTGGAAAGCAAAATGAGGAATAAAGAGAAGACAGGAAAACAAAGAACACCCCAGAAATCATCCCCAAAGAATGAGAAAAGAGAAATGGAGGAAAACAGACAGTTCTGTTATTATTTAGGATAATAGATTCTTGGAATTCCGCTTCAACTATGAGCCAGAACCGGATAAGCACTAGGCATTGCAGTTCTCAGGGACACAAGAAAACATTAAAGAAAATTAAGGCACTCAAAGTCAGGCACATATGTATGTTTCAGAATTTATGTGTATGCAGACCAAAGATGCCTGTGAAAACTGGCTCCAATGCACATGAAGCCAAATCAGTAAACTACTGATTCATATACACAAACCATATAACATGTATGTACACATACACGTATATGTGTTTACATACTCATGACAACACAAAGATTTACTTGCTTAATCTGGACCCATGTAACCCCAAGTTAGGCATGAAATAACCTATGAGGGAAAACATGCAGTTTCCCCTGAAAATCAGCCCAGTGTATGCTTACTAAAACACACCTGGAAACAGGCAATGATTGATCCATAATATGTACAGATCAAATACTGTGAGAATCATCTTGCTGCCAGTACAAATATGACTGTACTGTGAAAATGAGCAACTTATTTGCAAGCTTTAAATAGGCATAGTGTGCCAACCATGCTCCCTAGTATTACAGAAATGAGAATGGTATTAAGATAGGGTACAGTACTAGGATAAAAGAAGAAAGTATTATGGATGACTCAGGTAAGACTTGGGAAGATTGTTTATTTGTGGTCTCTCTGCCTTTGTTATAATCTGTTAAACAATAAAATAATACCTGTTTTGTTTTACTTGCCTATTTAGATTATTGTTAGCTTTTTGTTACTGTGGGTGTGTACAACAGGGTCTGCTGTTATCTGTGCTGGCATCCAGTGCTCTGTGCCTGGTGGCAGCAGAGATTTCCCTGTGACACAACCCCACTTTTCCCTCCCCGGTGCTGCACCTTGCACAACTCTGTGCTGCTCCATGCAGCTGAATCCCGAGCCTGTGCAGTGGCCTTTAATTAACCCAGTTTTAAATTAATCCTGAACTTCATTTACCGTGTGACTCCTTATCATGTCACTTCTGAACTTTGGCTGTCATACACAGCAGATGACTTCCTGTGCTGAAGTTTTTAAAGTCCAGTGAGAGCCTGAAATGTCAAAAGTAGAAAACACCCAGCTAAATGAAAAAACGTTTCTACTTTTTGCTGTCTAGGCCTCAGCCCATCTGCTGACAGAGACTGGCTTCCTTGTCTCACAGGACAGTGCCTTCACCATCTGAGAGTGATGGATTTTGTTCCTCATGTGCACTGGAGTCACACTGTAATACAAAGCTCTGTGATGTGCATATATGATATTATACGAGCAAGGGACAACAGCTATAATCACAGACATGAATCCAGAACTTAAGTACAGAATAAGGCCTTGTAAAAGTGTAGGGCTTCTGTTCGAGACCATTAACTCTGATGAAAATGCACATTTTTCATTAGGCTCTAATAGCCTGCTGCAAAGTAGGGCAACTGCTGTGCAGTGTTTGTAGAAACAAATTGCTAATCAGTCAATAAGGACCTTTACTGTGCACTCTGCTACAGCCAGCTTTTAAGCATTTTCAGCTACATTGAATGATTTTAACTCATTGAATTGTTACTTAGTGAAAAAGAAAATAAGTTTTATTTATAGACTATTCAACGTGGCAATGCAGAGTGAATTTTGCATCTTGAGTCCATTTTCCTAGCATTTTTACAGGAGATTTATTATCACCTGGATTTGCCTCATGACTTTTTCTATAAGCTTTGGGAAGTTTTTATTTTGTACTGAAAGCTGGTAATGAATTGAATCAATCATTCTTTTAGTAATAGATTTTATAATTCCATTATAAATGCCTCATGTACCCTTTATCTTAATGACAGGAGCCGTTGTTACTGGAGCACAAAAACCTGCTGATCAGTGTTGAGTGAATTATTCACACGGAAGAAAATTGCAGGACTAGGATTACTACATATATATATTTATATGTGTGCATACATATATATATGTATGCACATATATGTACCTATATATGAAACTACACGATTGTTTATTGATAAGAAATAAACTTTAATAGTTTACTTTCTACATCTGATCAAATTCACTCACGTTAATTATACTAGACACAAAAACCAAAACTGATTTGTATGTTTTCAAGCTAGAATATGCAATACATTTCTTTTAGAAATACATTTCTTTTAGAAGGAAAATAGAAAAACTATACCAGCCTTTGTTGGTTATCAGTCAATGAAGCCCCACCATTTTATGACAAGTAAGAATACGATATGTCTGTTTTGTTTATGAATGGAATATGAAGAAAATCCCTATTGCTATAATTAGTGATAATGTTAACATCCGCAGTGCTATTTTGAATCAAAATACATGGAGTAATATTTTAAAGGTATTGAAGTTTCTAGTTGGAGACAGGAAGTACTGTATTTGAGGGAAAGCCAGAGAGTTAAATATCTGTAACTTGGAAAATAATGTTGGGAGCTGAAGAAATAGGATGATTGTCTACAAATATGTAAGTGTTATAATTATGAAGGTTTAATTTTATTTTTAATGCTTGACCTTCAGATCAGCTTACTAGAGAGAAAAATTGCTAGAAGGAAATGGGACAAATCACTAAATATGAAAAATACCCCTGTAAGATGAATGCATGAAATCTTAGACATCTTTATTTTCAAGGAACACTCCCAGCTGGATCTCTCAGATATGTTTGATTCTAAGGAAGAAGAATAGCCTCATTAATATTTGAGAGACATATTTGTTGATGAAATAATTTCACTTTTATGAGTGCATAGGCACCTGAATTTTACCATGATAAGCTTGAGAAATATTTGATTCTGCACATTATGATGTTGAATGTTGATACCATATATTGGATTAGACTATTTATTACAAAGGTATGTTGTACATAGCTCTCTATAAAAGAGGGTATAAACCTTTGTGTAAACCAAATGGAAACTAGACTGCAAAAGCTAAAGGTAAAAAGCTTTATACATTTTTTTCCTTGTGAGTTGTGACTGTGTATTCTGAAGTAATTGGGGAGCTTTGTATTACAGCATGATGAATGGCATTATTATATTGGCTGGATGGATACTATCAAATCAGTGTATCTAATATGTTCTACTCAGTCCAGCAGAGCTACAGGATACATATAAGACCCATTTCAATAAAGGTGGTTTATATGACAGGCTTTTGGAAAAAGCATTTGACTTTTGAACACTGATAATGAAGTTAATTCTAGTATTTTAAGAAGCACACATGCTTAGAGGAATTGTGAAAATATTGCCTTGTTTTGAAGTGAATGGCACAAGCATGCTACTTGATGCTTCAGAGGTTTAAGACTGGGGGTATAACAAGATAAGATGAAGTGAAAGTTTGGTAGTAGGCACCTCATTATATTAAAGGGTATGGAAAACAACTGCTAACACATGGCCTTTATAAACTAACCCCACCTTTTTTTTTTCCCCCACCCCTTTCCTTTGTCCTTCCATACATATTCAAAAGTGATTCCAGCAAATGGAAATAAGTCCAAGGAGCAACAAATCAAAGATTACTTTGACTCTTTCTATGCCCTATTTAATGTGTTTAAGAAGAGTATCTGCTGGAAACACTCATTAGACCTTCTCAGATCCATGATCCTTTCATTCAGCCATGTGTGTCCATGGCAATAGCATTGCCCATTAGGTCTGTAACAGAATTTAGTGTGATGAACTGCAGATACCACATGTGAGAGTGGTAGTAGCCACAGTCCATTAAACTAATAAGAACACTTGTTCCAGTATAAATATTACCACTGACTGATCAACCTCACTTGAACCTTTCTATTTTTTTAAAATATGTTTTATATACTTTAAACACTCACTTTTACCATAATGTTCACTTTGTAAGGATAGATTTGTCACTTCAACTGTATGATCTTCCAGGGGTGTTACTCGGAGTTTATGATCCTGAGAAGTTTGCACTGTACCTATGTAACGAGTAATGCATTGTGTCCAACAGAATGAATCAGACAGAGAATAACATTTGGAGTTCCAGTCGTTGGGAGATGAGCTTTTGTGAGTTCAGGTTAACCCTCAGCTTATCTGAACAGATGCTTCCTTAAGTGGATTTGAGAGAGATGTGAGAGACTTGACTGATATAACTACATCTCATGTCTTGGAGCTCTGATGAGATTTTTTTTGTTTTGCCTGCTGGACATGTACAAAGTCTACTGTTCCACTCAACCATCTGTGTCACTCCACCTCACTATTTCTACCATGGGTCCTTGCCTCCTGCCTAACCACAGGCTTGCTTCTTGGGTAACAGCTCTTGCTTTAGCTCTGGGGATAACAGAGGGAGATTTAATGTAGAGGTAGCATGACTGCTGAGAGCACACTTACCCCAGCAACAGGTTACATTACCTTGGGCAGGTGCATCTAGATTGCTTCTTCTAACATATCCATTTGTTCAGGCTATCTGAAGTATTTCTACATATCATCACACTGTTCAAAATAGGCTTATTCAAAGCAACAAGTGTTGGTGAAGCTTTGCTAAAACTCTGAATGCTTGAAGATGATCTCATGTTCCCAACAGCAAAGTACAAACGAAGAGTTATTGCCAGACCTATGTCTAGACTTCCCCTTGGGACAAATGCCAACAGTTTGGAAGGTAGATGAACGGAAAAATTCTGCCCAGGAATATCAGTCTGTTTGTTCATTTGAGGCAGATATAAAATTGCTTTAAGACTTTCTTAGCTTGTGACGACTTGACAAAAATAAATCCAGTAATAGAAATGAAAATAAAAGAGACAGCAGCACTTCTGTACCTCATTTTTTTCAGGTATCTCACCTAATGGAATTGCACTGAGGGATGCCTGATTTCCTCAGAGCTAATTGTGTTACTTCTTGAGAGCAGAGGCAAAACATGTGCCTGATGTAATGACACTGCTGTTCTTTTCAAACCCATTGTGGTCAGTGCAACATCCATCACTTTTTCTGGTTGTCTAGGGTGAATTATTGGGATGCTCTTCTCTGCTGGTGCTGCTTCTGCTTCCACATGATCTCACTCTCACCCTAAGACTCCCAGGACAGCATTTAGATCATAAGAGTACAGAAGTTACACTGGTTTCTTTCACATTGAAAAAGTCTCTGGCTCACTGTTTTAACTGTTTCCTCTTCACAATGGAAAATAGCAGTTTTTCTAAGCAGTTCTCTTCGTGCATACACTCTCTGTGTACCACAGAGACACAAAATTCTGACCAGTCAAGAGACATTGCCTGTGGGACAGGCAATGTGGGCAACAGCCTCATGTCCTTTGAAGAGCCATGTATACTTCTAAATTGGACTTGTGCCTATTTATTTGCAAAAATTATATGCAACAGCCCTTAGACAAACTGTCAGCTTCTCCTGACAGTTCGTGTACTATGGTAAAATGCTGTCCCTGTCAGGTTTGATGTGTTTAACAGAAATCAGAGCCCCTTAGCATCACTAGGCTCAAACCACACCTGCAAATTTCCTTGAAAATACTTGCAAATGGGCACAGTTTCAGATATCTAGAAGGATATTTGCTCCAAAAGACATGTAAGTGTTTATATATTTCTGTGTGCAATGCACAGGTAAACTGTGTAAGAACATGCAGTAGAATGCATTAGACTCTCCTTTTTTTGATATAAAACAGACTTTGTATTGATAACTTTGGATTCCAGCTGCCGGGCAGCTGTATTCCACTGAACATTTTGCACAGCAATATTCCAGTGCTTTGCTGCTCACCACACTGCCTGTCTAGTTAAAGGCTGAGGACTAGGTCTGGTATGGAGTGAGACTCATGGCTATGATGATCACGGAACTGTGGTGGCAGGGGGACAAGTCAATCAAGTGCCATGTCAGCTTATCCTTTAGATTGCTGAGAAGGGTTTTGCTAAGACCTAAGAGACTAAGAGTTACTGGACATAACTGGCACTTTCAGTTCAGTAAGAAGAAATGATTCAAAGAAAATGGAAGGCCTGGCAGATCACCAGCTGGCTCTCCAAAATCTTTGGGTAGCTGTAAAATGGCTACAGATTCTTACAGAAACCAAATTCTCCAGCCATTAAAGGACATATCATTTGAAGACATAGTATTTGGGTTAAAGGCAATGAGCACATCCTCTTTCTCACCATGACTGAGGGGTGGGTATGCACTGAAGTACATCCCAGGGTGCAGGGTCCTCAGCTGTCTAGAATGGGACTTGGACAAGAGTACGCCATAGCACCTGCCTCTCCTGAGTATTTTTTTTTTCTCCTTGTGTAAAATGTGTGTGGTGGAGGGGAAGACAGCTGCATGCCTGGATCTTGCTTTTATAGATTCACAAGAGTCAATAAGGGCAAAAGCAGCAGAGCACAGATAGTTGGAAATGTTCCCAAGCCCATTGGAGAGACACAACCAACAGGACCAGAAACTGAACTAATAACAATAATATGCTTTAATGGCTTATTAAACTATTAGTTATACAAAGTAAAACATGAAACAACAGGGCAGATGTAAATGAAAGATGGTGGATACTATTTACAGAAGGAAAAAAAAAATGAAAAAGAGGTATGAACACAGTGGCATAATGCCATACAGATGCTGTCTCCCTAAGTGCAGCAGTGAGCTCAGTGCTGGATTTTTATTGATGCATGCACACTTTCATCCCAAGGGAACCTCCAAACCAATGAAAATACAGATTCTTGTTTCTCTCCTCTCCCAGTTTCTAGTGCTTTGAGCAATAAAAAATTCTAATAAAGCCACTGCAGTTACTTTGGCTCTTTTTGTCTGACCTTGGCTTTGAGAGCCAGTAAAATTTTAGGTGCTAGTTATTGCATTTTTACTTCAAGTAAGCAAGTCATCAAAACTACTGTCTCCTATGCATTTTACTGCTGAAATAATGTTTTTGCTGTTGGGAAAAAAGAAAATCCAGGCCATACAGCATATTATCAGAAGTCCTTTGTTTAATTCAGTAGCACAAGGAAGAACTCAGGCGATACGCTGCCACAAAACACTGTGCCTGCAAAGATCAGAGAGGTGTCTGAAGTCTTGCAGGTCCAGTTTATCTGTGGTATAGGGACTTCCTGAAATGGAGGCTACATTCAGATTTCTTTTTTCTTATTTTCCCTTCATCCCCTCACTAGGATTAATGAATTTCTACCTTACCATCAGCCTGAGCAGGGATTGTTTGAGCTATATGCACTGATGACTTACTGTGGTAAGCAACGCTGTCATTCATCTGCTTCAGTGTTTGCCCCAGGTCCATTTTAGAAACTCATTTGAGATATGCTGACTTGAACAGTTAATTAAATTTGGAAGGCCATGCGATTTGCCCAGCAATATTTTAGGAAGGTCTGTTAGCACTGGTTGTTGAGGGAACAGACATCTTTATAGAACATAAAGCAGAGATGAAGTCAGAAGTAATCCAAGGCCCCTGGGGTATTATAACACAGTATATTGGATCAACAAATAGATATCAGTAACTCATTCTGCAAAAGATAGCTGGGATTGCAAATGTAATGCATTTTTCTCAAAAACGGGAGAGGCATGTGCACCTTTGTCTAGGTGATTGAACTGTTGTCTCTCTATCAGAAATGCTAAGCACGAGGGAAGCTGGACAACCCTAAGGTTCATTTCATGGACCCAGTTTGAGAGCTGGGATTTCTCTCCCACTATAATCCTGAGAATTTCTTTATTTCAGTGGTAACTGTAATATCCTTCTACAGAAAGGCAGAAGAAGAGAGAGAGAAACTAAGAGATAACTCTCAGAGAGTTATCTGCTGCTTATGCTTCCTACA
The DNA here is from genome assembly GCF_036013475.1 of Columba livia. NCBI lineage: Eukaryota > Metazoa > Chordata > Aves > Columbiformes > Columbidae > Columba > Columba livia. The sequence continues at coordinate 65,700,877 of NC_088602.1, forward strand.
TAAATTACCTGAAACCTGTAGATTGACACAAAATGTCAGCAGTCGCAGAGGGCTGTTTGCACAGAGTGGTGATGCTTTCTTGACAGCTGTGATACCCCTGTCTCTGCAATCAGGACTTCTGTCTTTAAAGGGGCAATTTGGCAAAAACCCGGGGAAGATCTTTAGGTGCACCCTTGCTGTCCAGAACTTTCAAAACTGTTGAAAGAGTGGGTTTCTCTTCTGATGTATGGACAGACTTCCTTATAACAGCGAGCTGATGCATTAGATAGATATTTTCAAATCAGAAAACTTCAGTAAAAGAAATCTAAGCTAATATTGCACTCCCAGCTACACTTTTTCCTTAGTACTTGTGAGACACGGCCTTCATACATAGCATACTTTAAGACTGCACTAACACTCTTCCACTGTGATGTTAGAAGAATGATTTAAAAAAAACCCCTTGAATAAATACTATACAAATTGCCAAAAGTACTTTAAATCAGGTACTGTTAGCCAAGTCAACTAAACCAAGAGAAATACAAAAAGTAAAACTCTCTGTTTTGATAAGAATAAAAAAAATATTTTTGCACAACTGAACAGGGAAATGTTTTATTGGATGGAGATGAAAGAAAATACATCGCCAGTTTGCAGCATGCAGAAAGTTGAAACATCCTAGCTGAACTACTTGAGAGAATCTCACATGTTCAACATAATGGCTCAGCAAGATATGTTGCTAGTTCTATCTTGAAAGTAATAGGTTTATAAAGCCAAGAGTTGCTTAATCTCCTTTCCCAGAAGTCCATCATATTACATGGTTCCAAGAAGACTTCCCCTACTGCATGCTAAATCAGTCTTCATTCTGCTTATGCTATTTTGCTTAATTTTTCCATTACTGGAAGGTCTTCCAGGCTGTTTCAACCAGCATAGGTGTGCTTGGCATCTGCACAGTGGGATTTTCGGCTCTGGGTACAGACAAGCGAGGAAAAGGAGAACATGAAGTACCCTCTAGCATTCTTAGGCCTAACTTGTGAGAATATGTAAACAGAAGAAAGTACATTTTCAAATGAAATATAGAGGTTTGACACTTGGATGTTGCTATGTCGCAGCCCTGATAACGTGGCAGGAATATTGATGTTTCTTTAGGTTCTGATTTTATGTGCAGGATTTTAGAGACTTGGATGCTTTCACTGCGGAAGTTACCCGTGTATTTGCACCATATCTTCTGTGAAATACCTTATTTAAGCATTTTGCACAGGAAGTGCTATTATGGAGGAACATAGTCAGAGTAGCCTTGTCTTTCATTTGGACTGTAATATTTAACAAAACCGATGACATGTACATAACTCAGTTAGTCCCATTCCATCACCAAAAAAAGCAAAGCAGGCATTCATACTTAGGAAAATCTGACCACTTGAATGTCCAAGTACGAATACTGATAGCTCTGTATCTGCAGTGCTCTTCTGTATTTCTCATTTATCTTTATAGATACTGGTGTTAAATGGGTGGTTTGAGGATATTGAAACTGCAGAACTGATTCCTTGCAGCGACTTCCTACCTTAGGCAGCAGCAGCCTGAATTTAAAGCCAATCTCCCCTCCTCAAAAGCAGAATGCACACATGCCCACAGATCAATGTCCACCTCTCCCATTTGCAATGATTCATTTAGCTACATTAATAAAAGCTATCTATTAGATTTGTCAAATTGCATTACAGAGCCTACTGGAGCTGATAGGAATTATCTTGTCTCCTGCCCTAGTGCCTGGCTGCATAATCAGGGGGGTGGAGGTTAAGATCAGTTTTGTCATGGCTCATTGACTCCTGCTGTGCTGGTTTATTCCATTTAGCTCTAAGTAGGATGAAGGGAGATAAGCTGCAGCTGATTTGCCCTGTACTAGAGTAACAGCCTTCAGCCCTATCATGACTATAGAGCTATAGGTACAGGTAGCAGAGCCACAGTGGTCATGAACTCCAGCAGAACTACTACTTCTAATTCTCATGCTGGACTTTTGCCTAGTTTATGTGAAATCAGCTCCTGCCGCTGTTAGTCATTGATAGCTCAGGTCTCCAGCTGCAGTGAATAATTGAAATGGTCATAAAAGGAGTCTGAAAGCTAAGAGAGTAGGAAAGACAGCTTATAAAAAAAAGAAAAAAAAGCAAAAAAAAAAAACAAACCCCAAACACCTACATGCAATTCTGCTGGAAATCCAAGAAGTCACAAAGAAATCAGCTGGTGAAACAGAGACAATGGCACTACTGCAAAACAGCACTTCTGTTCTCTTGTTCTTATTTATTTATTTATTTAAACATCTGACTTGTCTCTCTCTGTAGACAGAGCCTCGTTTGACATTCTACCATACAACCTACAGCAATATTGTGAAAACCACGGTATGTTTTAACTCTCTGTAGGACATTTGACCATATCTGTGAATTGTAACTTAGACATCTACAGTGCTCCTGCATCATTTAGCATGAAGCCTGTGGGATGCTGACTGTATGGCGATTTAGGAAGGAGAGGAGACGCCTTCTTTTTTGGCTGCTGTCAGTCCCCAAGAAAGGTAGGTATCATACAGTGAGGCTGAGCAGTGTGGTGAGATGCCTGACTGGGGCTTTGCTATGATAAGAGGCCAGTAGACAGCAGGAGAATCTATAGCATCAAAATAAAAAGGAAAAGGATTCTGTCTCTGAATCCTGAGCTGTGGGTGTGTTCTGGCTTTGCTGTGTTATCCACAAATAAGTGATGCTGAAGAAGAAGAAGAGATAGATGTGCAATTAGGCTACAATTTTACCATGCTGCTGGCCAGAAGAGGTGTTTTTGAAGATATGCTCAAGTGCAGTCACAGCTCTTTCTTTAATGCATAGCAGCTTGGGCAAGGATGAACTCACTTTCTTGCCCTGGTCTAAAGGCTACACACAGCTGGGATTTTGCATTGAAGCCCGAAGCCATCCACTGTTTTCTGTAGAAGACACTCTTCCCTTTCCCAAGTCCCGTTACTCGAATAAAAAGATTCCTTCCCCCACACCTCAATTTAACTATTACCCAGGTTTAATGAACCATCCTGAACATCACATGGAGCAAGTGACTCATCGAGTCCCTGGATTGCTGAGCAGAAATTAAAAAGAAAACAAAACCAATTCACGTCATACAGGCTAAATTGGCCCTTGGAAGAACTTATTTCCAGGTCCTTGAAAGGTGTTTAGAAAGGATGCTCACAGAACAAGCTTTAAAACATCCCGTTTGTGAGGATAACTGGATTTCACAGAATCACAGAATGTTAGGGTTTGGAAGGGACCTCAAAAGATCATCTAGTCCACTCCTCCAATTTGTAAGGAGAACTTGAGGATGCCTGAAATATTTCAGATTAAAATAGTTTTTGTCACAGACATTTAGTGAGTTACTTAAGAGGGAAACACTCATGCAGATTTTTAGTTTTATATATTTAAGGGCATGTAAATGCTTCCCAGAAGTCGTTAAGAAAATAAATCTGTGTTTGATGTTTTCTTCCATAGGAAGAATCAATCTCCAAAATGATAATGTTGTGCATTTATAGGGTTTGAGAGGTGATAAAAGCCAGTGGTTTAGTGGATGTTGTATTTTTGACCAGGCATGATTAAATTTTACAAAACGGAACACTACCCGCTTGCTTCAGTCCTGCAGAAGCACCAAGATTTCTAAAAGCCATATTTGTTGTTGAAGACTAAACAGGATAAACAACTGTAAAAGAAGCAGAAAACCTACATTGTTTGAAGAGTTTGCATTCTCATCCTTTACAGGAATGACTAGAAAACAAAATGTCACTTTGGGTTAATGTAATCTCTGTCTTGCTCAGTCTTGCTTTGGTGCACGTTGCATTGTGTGACAGCAAACATCAGATGAGCTTAGATGGATGCTAAGCTTGAGGAGAAACGTAACCGCGTGATTCTTCTACCATTCACATTGTCTGTCCCCAGGCAGGTATTCAGGTTTTATAAGTGATGTGCTCATTATGATTTCTGCTTCTTAAAAGCCCCTCAGGGAGACATTTGTCTGTTTGCCATTCTGTATTTAAAGTCTGTAACTGCAAAAATTGTTGCAATGTCCTCACTCAGCTATCAGCATAGTATCAATAACTTGGGTTTATAATACACACATCTTCCAATGGATGGTTAATGAAACAGCTTTGAAAAGCAAACAAATAATTACAGATCTTTTAACAATATAAACACTTCTAGTTGCATGACAGTTTATTTGCTTTAACAAAACTCCTCTTTTAGTTTTCCACTTTTGAAATTTGCTTGCAAGCCAAGAGCATGCTGAATGCAGTGTTTGCATGTGCAGATCACCCATGAACAGCAGTTGTAAAGAGGGATGGAGAGTTCCTTAGGAAATTGGAACTATGAGAACAAAATAACCAAAATCAGAAACCGTATCAGAAAATGTCTGCAATACAAGTGTTTGGCAAGAAACTTTTTAGGAGAAAAGCAAGGTAGTTTTTGGCTGCAACAGAAGTTCTGGACACAATTCTGCCACCATTTTAAACCAGTGCACAAGACATATAAGTGCTAAATATATTTGTTTCATGGTATTGCTTTTTGATAATTAAGCTGCCTGATTAATGCAGCCTCCTGTATCAGATGATATTTTCATCTAGAAAATATATATTTTCCTAAGAAACACAGACAGAGAGCTAATTTACATAAAAAGTCAACTTTATACAAGAAGCATTGCATCGTCCTATTATTAATAGCACAGTACGTGTCCTGGACTTTTACATGAGAGGATCTGAAAGCACAAAGAAGAGATTTGAAATCATCTCTTTATAGACTTGGAACAGAGCAGCTGTTTAACGTGAGCAATATATCCAGGCTTGGAGAGCACAAGAAAACGCAGATACAGGGATCTGTGATAAATAAGTTTGTGAGAGTGTAACTTTCCCCTGGGTGTGAATGAAGCCCTTAGCTAGCAACAAAATGACCATCTTGAAGTTTTAGACTGCTTGCTTTTGCTTCCTACAGGAAATGTGTAGTAAGGTACATCTAGTGACATCCACTGATGGGGAAATATAAGGTGCAGGATTACTCCCGCAGAAAACAAAGGCCTCAAGTGCGTGCCACAAATAATAACTTCTTTATGCAACATGACAATCCAGATCTTAGAACTAAATTCCCAATACCACATGCCCTCAATACCATGTTTTGCAGTTCTGCAGCTGTGCTTCAGAGCATCTCCTTCATCAAGCTTTCTAACAGCTTGGTTTTGCAGCTCTGCCTATAGTGATTTGATGAAATCATTCCTTCCTAGTTCACATGACAAGTAGGTTTTTTGAAACTGAGCTGTACTCTTCTTACTGAGCTCTGTCTAATTTTAGAACCTGTTTTCAGATCTGGGGTTAAACTCTGTGCAAGCTACCTAAATGGCAGAGTATGTGAAGTAGGATGGACCTATAAGTTGCCTTATTTCTTCTGTGTACAGATATCTGAGCATTGTCTCAGCAACTCTTAGGGTCTTTCTAAATATCCTTCCAACATGAGCTAACAATCCATTTGTGGTGTCTGCTGAGAAGCTGTCATAGCTCAATATATCTTGGAAAAACAAGCTTAGCAAATAGAAAAATTGTAGCAGCATTGAATGGTTTTTCTTTTGATAAAACAAGAAAAAGTACTTTAAAATATACTGGAAGTTGTAGGCTGGGAAAAGCTCAAATGGATATGCCACTTCTGTTTTTTTCTCTCACGATTTATTAATACTTTGTTATATGAATGTGATCTGATCTGATCTTACATCTCTTTTGTTGTCCTACATAAATACTGACATTACAGTACTTTTATAATTGAGGATTTAATAATGATACAGAGTGATATGATACCTATGTCATGCCAGGCCTTAACCCTGAAAGCCTCCATCCTCATGACCCATTCACTGCAGGGCAGCTCCAGAGCAGTAACACAGCTTCACTTTCCTCAGTCCTTTATCCAAATAGACATTCCCATTTTCATTAAAATAATATCGCTGAATTGTTTTTATTTCCTTCTGGCCTATTTGAAGCACCACTGATTTGCTCAGAATTATTTTGGAATTGTTTTGCAGAAACAAGCTTTACTTAGACCTGCCTGACATGTTAGGGTTTGGCAGAGCTGGTTAATATTAGTGTGGTCAGACAAAAGCCCTGCAGAAACTAGACTAACCCTCCTCAAAACCCTTCATGGTGGCCACAATGTAATATGCCAATCATATCAAGTAATAGTGGAAAGGGACGAATACGCATCTGGGAATTTTATTTATTGGCAGTAGGACCATCAGCATCTAAAGATTTTCATTTCCTCTTGCGTTGACCTTGTTTTGCAGATTTTGACTGCAAGAAGGTCAGAATTGATAGTGGTGATATACACTTCACTCTCCCTCTTGATTTCACTTTGATTTCCACATGAAATGATTGACTTGCAAAGTATTTCTTCTTCAGTTGGGTTTTGGAGAGTAAAGACAAATAAACCCTCTCTGGGAACTTTTGCTCTAAGCTTTTGCTCTAAGAAGAATATCTGCATATCATCCATATCATTTTGAATGAAGGGGATATTGCAACAATGAAATAAAATGTTTTAATTGTATGTATATTTACACACAGTGTATTTACTGTTGAATTACTGATAATTGTTATGAATGTTCTGATATTTCACATACTTGCACTTATTGCTCTTTAGATAATTTAAAAAATCTACAAGACTCGGAGCTGTGGTGTAAGAAGGCTAGAAATGAAATTATTTTGTTCTGTTATGATAAGTCAATATATTTAAAAGATTCCATGTTTCAAGTATTTTAAAATCATCTTAAAATATATATATATATACAATTACTAATTGTTCTAATTAAGTTCTTACCCCATATATGTACTTATATGTTTACAAGTACGTATAAAATTCACTTACTGTTCTCTCTGCACTGCTCTTAGAACTGCTTCAGTGTTCTAGACATAATATTGCCATCCATCTGCAAAACTCAAGCCAAGGTCTACAAAGAGAAGGCATTTAAACTTAGCGAGTTGGTTAAATATTCTAGGAACCATGTGATTTATTTTTCAATACTTGGCCAAGAACAGGAGACAAGTATAAACATAAGTCCTGGTTTAAAGAGCTTACAGTATAAAGCCCTTCCGAAAATTACTCACGTATATATGAAAAATCCAATTAACATTAAAGTTATGCACTATGAAATCCAAGGAATTGTTGTTTTCTAACACAGGATTAGTATTAAGGTGTGATACTGGCAGTATATGTTTGACAGGCTGTCTAGGACATACGATGTTACTCCAGGGTTTCTTTAATAATTGGCTTCAAAGAGACATTTCAGTATTTGAAAGACAGGACTCTTTTTATTCTGAAAGTGCAAGCAATTGAACTCAAATATCTGCCAGATCAGGTGTACACAGTAAAACCCTAAGTCTTAGATAATGATAGCACAGATAAATTACAAAAACAATAACAAAGACCTTAAAAACTGACCGGAGAAAGAAACAACTACAAAGTTCATTTCCTGCTAACCCAGCAGGATACACACTCATTAAAGAGGGAATAATTTCAGGCATTGACACAGAGAACTGAATTTATAAGCCTTTAAGATGTTCTAATTTCCCTATCAAATACAGGAATATTGGAAAAGGGTAGGCAGTTCATATGAAGTTAAATGCCTCTTTAAACAAAAATATTATCATAACCAATTAGCTATTGCTAATTTAGTGGTAAATACTGTGCCAAATACAGCATTTGACTGGAAAAGGGTGTCTTTGCACAGCAACATGACAGTTTTATAAATCCGCTACTACAGGAAATTCTTTTGCATGTTGAATTGTTAACAGTGCATTGCATTCACAGCGTTATATAAAAACCTGCCAGACATTACTCAGAACAAATGAGAGCCAAAGAACAGCAGCTTTTGAATTAATATTTCTAATAGTATTGTACTGGGGAGATGGCTGTTGAAGAAGGTGGCTAGGGATGTATTTATTATTTATTTTACAACAGTTTATCAGTATTCTGGTTAAATTTAGGCCTCCTTAGGCACATTGCAGACACATAGGAAGAGATTTTGTCTTAGACAGCGTAATTCAAAACAATACAGACAAGATGAGGAAGAGTGAAAGCAAAGAGAGATGTGGTGACTTACTTCTGGCCAGGCAACAAGCGACCAACAGCTTGAAGGGTCGGTCCATTTCTTTGTGTGCCCACACCTTCACCAGCTCCTGCTCCGGCTGCTTGTACAGCTGCCCTGAACTAGAACAGTAGCATCAAACATCCATTTTGTAAAAACATCAAAGGTGGCCTAAGACACCCAAGTAGACAATTTTGGACGGGTCTGCCAGCTGTTGTGTTCTGTGGTACTGCAGACAATGACATTCCCTTCTGGGTCCCACAGCTCCTGGTAGGTATAGAAGACAGGACACTTGAGATGCATGTAGGCTAAATGGGTGTTTATAATTTTATTTTGAAAAGCAAAAGCATAAGCTGAAGATCAGGAGTTGTGTGCTTAGCTAGTTTGTATGAATGTTTGCCCTTGTCCAGTCATTTTATCCCTTACGTACATTCTGTTCTTTGGGTATATGTGAATTACTCGGAAAAACAGTGACTATGACTGCCTACATATTTGTGTTGTTCTTCAGCAAAGAGAAACTGCAGCCATTTGACCTTTGTAATAATTGTAAAAATCAACATAAAAGTTACATAAACTGTAGAAATGAGAAAAAAACCCCACTAGAACAATAGCCTAGTGCAAGTCTTCACTGTGGCAGAACAAACAAATATATGTGATTCATACCCTTTTGTTGTCTTCTGTCCTTAGTGACAGCTTAGGAGGACAAAGGTGGGACAGAAGCAGTATGAAGGGCTGAAAGAAGTTGTATGCATCCAAGGCCTGCTGCAGCCTGCTCTAATGCATCTTCTAGTGCATCAGATGTGACATCAGCTGAGTCCTATTCTTCTCTTCCTTGTCACACGCCCTCAGTTCCAGCTACATATATGTGACCCAGTGGACCTGCATTTAAGAAAAGCCATTTCTTGATGCCTTAATGACCATCAATTATGAAGACTTCACTGCCTATCTAGAAGTTGAGTACCTGTCAATACAAAATATTTATATATAGGCCACTGCTGGCTACTGCATAGGGGAGATGGAGTGTAGGACAAGCATATGAAATGTAACAACTGCTGTCTTCGTTTGTCGGAAATGCCTTGATTTAGAAATCAAAGTTATCTTAGTATTAGTGGCTATCACTATTACCTCTTCACTCAAGATGTACAAATATATATTGTTAATTAAGGCACCGTACTTTTTGTTTGCTCTTGGTGCAGGCGTTATTTACCCTACAGTGTTCTGCATGACTGTAAGCCATCCCAGACCATGCATTTCAAATAGGTTGGGAAATCAGATATTCTGCATTTATGACATCTGCCGCAATGGCTTACTGAGTGATTAACAAGAATCTATTACTAATGTGACTTTTATTTTTGAATATTCAGCTACAGTTTGTGCCTATTTAATTGCATACCCTCTATTTGTTTCCAGGACTACTCCGGCATTCAGTGACAGCAGAGACAGGACCATTAGCCTTCATTGCTGAACTGAGTAATGGAAACACACAACATTGTCCTGATATTGCCATTCAGTGTCATATTGCCAAATGCCCATTTTCTCTGACATTTTCACTCATGACTGCAGCGACTGAAATTGCTATGAGACCTCTGCATTTTTTGTGTGCCTATTTTTAAATGACAATGTTGTGAAATAAATCAGTTTACTCACCGTTTCTCTAGTCTCATTAAAAACCTTTTTGGTATTCCTTCGGTTGTTGGAAAGCAACATAAATCTACAGGAGATGTTGAGAAGAAAATGGGTGAGAGATGCAACTGTAAATGCTTTACTAAGTTAAGTAAAAGGGAATAACATAAGAAATCCCTCAGACAAAGCCTTTCTTTCTGAACATATGAGCTACAAGACTTATCTCATTTTTGTTTTTGCCTTGCCAGTGATGCATGTATTTTTCTCTTAGTGTATCTGAATAGAAGCTGCTTATGAATGAAAATTATAAAAAACCGGTGCCGAGTATCCCCAGTTTTGATGCAAGCATTCATGCAAGATGAGTTAAGCATACATTGTAGTCAGTTCACTGGGCATAAGACTGAACTGTTTGTACAGCCCAGATTTTCTTAAGTTTGTATTTTTGCTTTGAAGTAGCTTAAGCAGATTTAGTATTCAAGGAGCTAACATTCAACTCCTTTTAAAAATGAGATCCCCTTAAAATGTGAGCATTGAAATCCTGTGAGAGGTCCTGTTCAGGAACGAGGGCTCCATCTTTCCTTTTTAGCAGGCAAATAAGCTCCTTATGAAAATGTATCTTATTTATTTTCTTATTCAAGTATTATGTTATGCTGCTAAAAAGATATTTCCATTATGTTATAAAGAATTTTGATCATTTGAAATCCTTCAGGACACTTCACCAGAAGTAGAAAAATGGAATTTAGGCTGATGGAAAATGAAAAGTTCTTTTTCAAACCTAATATTGTGTACCTGTGCTTGCTCCTCAACATGGACTCATTACATGGATAGCTGCTGTAGTGAGTGCATGAACAAATATCAGACATTGTGCAAATTTCATAGTAATTTATGCAGTAGAGGAATATCAGTCAGCCTTCAGCATTAATCACTACAACATCTCTGGATGACTAGAGTTTTAACTCCTTGGGTTCAACTCTTTCTTTCCTTGTCTCCTGAGATAAGTGTTTCTACAATTTCTGCCTCCACATGGACAGCTGATCCTGCTCAACAGCATGTTTCGCATGCATATTACCAGGAAGGATGTTCATGGTCTCATGGCTATAATTCAGAGGCTGTATAAGATGACTTTCCAGACATTTGCATTTGTATTGGCAGTTGTCTTGACAATATTTGGTGTAAAACAATCACCCATTTGAATGATGATCCATTGTTATTTTCTGTCCTTTTACCGTAAAGCAGAACTCCATGTTCTGTGTAGCTTTACACGGATGGAATAATTCTTTTTAATAGCCTACCTTAAAGATTGAGGAATAGAAGCTGTCCTTTTCAGATTGGCTGTTTTACATCTAGTTACTGAAGTTTATCACTAATCCACAATTAGTAGACGGCTTTGAGAGTGTATTTAAAGTGTACATTTAACAACATCCTGCAGAATAGATAACATCATATATTCAATTATTACTTTCCTGATGAGCAGGAAAGAAGAATGAAGCAGAAGAACTTATTAGTTCACTGCTTTGCTGTGAAATATTTTTTCACAGTCACATAGAATAATGAAGTTCACATAACTCTCAGGTTTACTAGCCCTGAAAAATTATATTACCTCTGGTATTCAGTCTACTTCTCTGTTATATTTCTGTCATCTCATCTTTGTGTGTTGGGAACAAACTATAGAAGCTAGAAATCTTTTTTTATTACTAATTACATATATTGTTCTACATGCTTAGAAACTAGTCTTGTACTTCGTGCCATGACAACAGTAGCTGTTGATCATCACTAGAGTAGGAAAACCTTACTGTGGAGGAAGGCAAATAAGATACTCTGTATGTCAAAGGTGATGGTATATAGGACAGAAAAAAAAGGTTACTTTAAAATTTGTTAAAAGGATAGCTTGTGAGACTGCTCAGTATAGCATAAAATTGAATGAAGCAAAACTTCACTGGTGTTTTTTTGTGATTTTGTGAGATTATATGATCTTTTAAAGATGTCTTTCTCTCATTATGCACCAACTGTTGATATGTAGGCTATATGCAAGTTCATAGTGAGACAACCCACTGCAGTGCTGAGGACAGACTTAATCACTGTGCTTGACCATAGATCAGAACAACACAGGTACTAAAGGAGGGAGAGAGAGAGGCAAAGACCCAGTGGCTGGTGGGTCACAGGTACCTTTTAATTCCTCTCACCATGGCCATGCTCCTGCCCAACCTCAAAGGAGTGGTTATTGGCATAGCTAACGTAAAGTGGATATCTCTGTTGTCCAAATGTCACTAGTCAAAGATAATATCTGTCTTATCATGCTGAATTCACAAGAAGCCTGAGAAGTGAAACTGCCCCATTCTGTGAATGACATGGTCTCAGTGACCCATTAGTTTTGGGAGCATCTTTCCCTTTAAACCCTTCCGAAAATTGTGTCCAGTGCTTTATGGATATGAACTGCTGAGTAACATAGTGCAGTGCAACACTCTAATCTCTCTTATTAATAGATAGATAATAATTATATTCCATTAGTAAATTGGCAGGATATAGTCAATTCCTTTTGCTTGCAGTAAAATTCATTAGTTGCTTGGCAAAAAAATGGCCTTGTTCCATTTCCAAATAAGTAAATTAATTTTAGTGCTTCAGTCATAACCACAGAAAACACTTACTTGGAAGAATTAACAAGTGGTAAGAAGTGATTTACTAATGCAACTCTACATTGAAAGATGACGCTGAAACTTACTTCAAGTAAGCTTGGACTCCTAGGGTGATGTATATTAGTATCAGGAGCAATATGGGATGTAGGACTATGACACACCCAGGACTTGACCATCGTTGCTGTTTGATTCACAGGATCTATCTTAGCACTACTTCTGCTTTTTGTTTACAATATTTCAACTATTTCAGAAATCAAATCATGTGATGAGAATTTTGCCTCTAATTCCCATTCCAAACTATTCTACAGTGTTGTATACTTGCTTGTCTTTTAATTAATATCTTTTCAGCTTAAATATCTTCTCTTGTTGCTCTTTGTATATAAGGACAATATAGTCACTCTCAGCTTTCAATACAAGGTTATTTTCTATCACCAGATATTTTGTAATGCTATATTTATGCACTAAGCTCAAAGGTGAAATAGCATCCCTTCTTTTCTGTGTGTTGACTGTTTGAAGAAGAAATCTATTACCTATAGGACTAATTTTCTGCCAATGCAACATACTATTTTTCCCAAATTTCTGCCAAATTTCAAATGTTTACATGATCATGCAGTTTGAAGTAGTATTTCTTTCACTAAGACTATTAAAATTGTGTCTGTCCACATTGAAGTTAAATTATTTAGGTCTATATGACCAAGTATACAACCTCAGCAAATGATCTTTTCAAATCCTTTTCCATCCTGAGAGCTATTCTATCATCTTTTGTCTACTCTATATGAGAGGTTTTCACATCTTGCTTTGATAGTTCTAGCTCTTCCACCTCATTACCCAGACTTCCTGTGTTAGTCTCCAACTTCATCTTTTCCTTCTGACTTCCCAATGTTTCCTAAACCAATTAAATATACCTAACCCGACCAATTCTTTTATCCGCAGAAGTACTTTCTTTTTTCCCTCTCACTGTCCACTACCTTATTCTCTAGCATGCTGACTACAGCCTCATTTACATTGTTTTTCACCTGCTATTTATTAACACAAATTATGGAGATAACGTATGTCTCTCCCAGACACAACACATTTCTTGCAACCTAGACTGATGTTTTCCTTTATCTATTTTCGTAGTCTCTGTCACAGAAGGTCAATGCTCCAGCAGTCAGGTGCAAACCCTTTGCTGAGAACTATGTGAATGTTTCCTAAAGGTTAAATGCCCTGAAGTCCCCCTCCTAGGACTAATTACTCAGCTATTTGTCTGATGTGATCATATTCATGGCTCCAACCTCCAACCTGGAAAATAACTCTGTGTGCCTTGTTTTCCCTATCCATGAATGGTCAGTACTGTCCACATATTTTTTGCAAAACCTCTGGGAGGATAAATACACTGTTTATTTGGCATGTGTCGTGATGGTAGTATTTAGATAGTCACTCATTTGTCTTTCCTTTGACTTCAATGGACATTAGGTCAAGCTCTTAATAGGAGGATAAAAACACAGATTTAGTTCTAAGTTAGATAAAATTTTGATTTCTAAATAATTGTATTTATAACACATGCAATGCCCAGAGTGACTTTATGTCCCAGTGCAAAGGGAAAGACCTTCAAAGGGAAAGACCTTGCTCCAGTCTGCTCACATGAAAGGTGGAACCCAGCTGCAATCTCTAGCAATGTGCATTCCTGCTTCTGTAGCACTTTTTGCACTCCTTGCCAACTCCGCAGCCCAAACCACAGCCCCTGTCCCTCTATGAGACCTCCAAGAGAAAGGTCCCTGGCAAGGGGTCTGCAGGAAGGAGTCCCACTGCATGTAGCTTGACCTGGAGCTCAGGGGCTTCTGCTCTTCTTTGTGGCTGTGAGGACAAGGAGGAGATGACTGAAATGAGAGCTCTGTTTCCAACCTGGGAGCCAGGTTTTGGGGCAGGGCTGTAGCCATGGTGGCCCTGCTGATCCCCTGCATGAGGGCCAGCTCCCGCTTTGTCAGGGCCACCTCAATCCTGCAGGGCTGTGCCCATGACGCAAAACTTCAGATGATGCTGAGTGATAATAAAATAAACGTCTTTATTTTTAATAGATGGACAAACCAGATCATATTTTCCTGAATTGCATGGGCAATATCGAATACAATACAAATGAAGTTAAAACATAGATATCTATATTATGCTTCCTATCTGCTTCGCTAGGTATAGTCTTAATATAACATTTCTGACACAGACAAAAATATACCTTTATTTTTTCTTAAACAACAGCCACAAATACTGCCCTTATTAACAGTAGACTTACAATAACTTACTGTCTAATTGCACATGGTACTTGACCAAATACACTTGAAGGGCAGAACGAAAAATGAATAACAGTTTTTTTCCTACAGTATTTGTATCTCAAATCCTAAGTTGTTGTACTATATGAAAATAAAAGGCTAAATCTTTTACTTTATTTGATTCACTTCATGTTTACATTCAGTTCAGGTTCACAAAAGTATGTTTTATTTATAATACATATAACATCCCATATGGACGAATATAGATGGAATCGTAACTTTTTTTGACATCTCAGCTATGTTATCAACATTGATTTTATGAACATATCTCATGCAAAGGAGGTAAAAAGCCCTGTCAAATAAGTGTTATTCACAAATGCTAAGAATATGAATATGAAAATAAAATGTATGATTGTGATATGAATATTTTATCTAGAAATTTTAGGCTCAGAAACAATATCCTCAGTGTCTGAAAACGAGCTGTTTGCTTCACTGATTATAGATCAAATTTACTGCAAAGAAAGTACTACTCTCTGCAAATTGCAAAAGTAGGGAAGGAGCATCTGATGATTGCCATGAAAGTCTCCTTGAAGAATCACATCCTCTTGGCATTTTGCTTGTGGAAGTCAATTGTTTGCATATATACATTTTACTTATTTATTTATTTTCCCCATCTATCAATCATGGATATGGCTTTTGGCTATATGAACAACTTCGTAGAAATTTAGTGGTAGGATGGCTGAACTAAGGCAAGAAAACTTGTGAGCAGACTTTGTATGGGGCTGTTTAGTTTTGCTTTTGGAGCTGTCCTGTCCACTAGGCAGCCCACCACTGCAACCACTTTTGTTGGACTCACACAAAGACGCACAGAGACTTGGTACGTGGGAAGGCAGAGTTACAGCCAGGTGATGACCAGTATCCAGTGACACTTCTCTCCTTTGCATGATAAAGCTTCCACGGTGTGCTAGTTCTGAAAGTGCAATAACCTTTCAGTCTCTGCAGAGAAGACTGGAAAACTTTGCTGGAACCATTTTCCATTAGAGAAGGCATAGTTCCATCTAAACAGTATCACTTTGTGAAATCACAGTGATTTCACAAAAACTATTTGATAGGGTAAACAATATAAAATATTCTGAGAATTTTAATAATTATGAAAGTGTTTGGCTTGAAATTTTTTGACTAAGGCATTTGAATTTTTCACTCAACTTTTAAATTTTGACCATTTAAAAGCCTTTATATTTTTATGGCAACAAGCGAATACAAGGGAAAAGGAAATATTTATATTTTCGAATCAAAATTTTTAAAATTATTCCAGCTGAATCCCCTTCTGTTTTCCTTCTCCTCCCACTATTGGGAATTTTGAAATAACACAGAAATGCTGCTGTATTCAAAGTATCTGGCAACTACGCAGCTTCTTGTAGTGAAATCCTACCAATTCCTGGACAAAACTAAAGTAAGAGAAAATTTTCAGGAAGATCTACAGGTGGCTGTGAAATAGGATCCATTAGCTTTGGAATGGCAGCGTAACGCATTGGCTATATAAGAGGGCAAAATTGTGGCTTGATATTTCTTCATAAGAAGGGATTCAGGCTAGTGTATTTGGGCCAGAAATGGATAATTATTCAGTAGTGGCTCTGTTCTCCCTTCACTTTCTTCCACACAATCTCTTTCCTCTTGTCTTTTCGATAGTTCATGAGGGAATAAATACTGCTGCATTTGTGAGATCCTCAGCACCCTGAATTTCATCAGTGGCTCATTCACTCACCCTGCAGGAATTCTTAATTTCTTTGCTATATTGGCTGGGTTTTTAGTGCAGATGGTGATTTTGATTCCTTCCACCCAGAGCACACTCAATATTTGTTAGCACAGTAGTACCACAGTTCACAATACATATTCAGAACTGAGATGCAGTATTATTTTTAACTGCAGTTTATGGAGAAAAAAAATCAACATCTCTAAAATTAACATTCTCTATGTATAAAATATATATATGCTGTTAAAACTCCACAAAAGGAGCAAAAACATATCTAAGGATTCAACCTTGTGAGAGTTTATGTCATCATTGAATGTACAAGTTGATGGCTTCTTCCTTTAGCAGCAAAACCCACTCTTACATCTCCTCCAGTATAGCTCCCTGTGCTATGAACATTAAATAAGAAGTTTCACCAGTGATCAGCAAAAGGATATCTGGATTTCAGTTGAATATTTAGTGTCATGCGTACATACTAAAAAGAATTATCAGAGCATTACTCTTAAAGTTGTACAGAAATCTAGCTATTAGATCTCCCACAGTGAAAGGCACGTACCAATGGGGACAGACACAATCATCTTGGCTGTGGGCAAATGGAAATGATATTGCGTATTCCCTGCTGGCCAGGGCAAAGTCAGAAGAGGCCTCATCTCCCTGCTTTGCTGCTTCTGGCCAGTGTTGTCAGTCATGAGTGAAGTCTGGTCTGCGCCTGGTCGCTGCTCGTGCTCCACAGAGTCACCGTGACAGCCCAGGAGGACAGCTGTTAATGAAGGAATCACAGAATCATAGAATAGTTTAGGTTGGAAGGGCCATAGTTTAAGTTCAAAGGCCATCTAGTCCAAACCCCTGCAAAGAGCAGGGACATCTGCAACTTGATCAGGTTGCTCAGACCCCCGTCCAGCCTGGCCTGGAATGTCTCCAGGAGTTCAAGCTGTTTAAGGAGTCCAGCATTTAGTGGAAGACACTGCTGTGCCTTTCACTACTCTTGTGGACTCGACTTTCTTTTCAGTTCCCCCTCCAAGCTGCTGCTGCTTTTGGAGGTAGACAATTATGGATGTGGGAGGTTGTCTGGAACATCTGTTTTTCCCACAGGAAATCAAATTTTTGAGAAGATGTGATTTTCCATGGAAAAACTACACTTTCCAAAGTAATCCCAGCAAGTCCAACCCAAAAGACTTTTTGATGTCTTTGAGAATACTTTTTCGATTAAGTGAAAAGTGTCAATTCTCCCGATGGAAAACCCTCTGTTTTTTCAAGCCTTCTTGACTCTCCTTACTTTTTAATATTCATTCCATTGCTACAGTTGCTTGGTGTCAGACTGCTTTCCTCACTATCCATTTTGATGATAAGTCAAGATAAGGCTGCTTTTCTCAACATTGAAAAGTTCTATTTAGTTTTTAAGAGTTCTGTCATTTTTCACAAGATAAGTTTAAACTCCAATTATTGCTTTAAAAATGTTGTCATCCTCCATTGGTGACAGCTGCTAACCACAGAAAAAAAGAACAGAACACCTATAGAAACATAATTTGCTTAAGGTTGTCTTGCATTAGATATAACATCACTCTATACTGGTAACTTCATTTAAACTTTTTAAAATTAATATATGATGTTTAGCACTCCTATAAGGAATTTATTACTATTTGTGCATTTTACTGTCTTACACAAATAGTAAAATACTATATTTGTATTCTTTTAATTTCTTTATGAGGAAAAATATTACCAGAACCCCAGGGAAGTTATCTGTCTTGGCTCAAGCAACTAACTCTTTAGCAATAAATCACTTATAGCCGTGACAATATATTTTCACTTAGTGTCAATAAAATGTTCACTCACAGTATTTCAGAGTGACTGCATTATAATCTCATCATATGATGTCCTAGCTAAATAACTGTTGAATTTTTTTTTGCTACCTATATTTTCAGTTATAATTTTTTTTTTTTTTTTTTTTTTTAATTAGACAGGATATCGTTCTGGGTGGAAAGAGTGGGATCTGAGTGTACCTTTTGGTAAACACTCTATGATTTAATCCAACATGTTAGATAATAACAGAAAAGAGTTTCTCCCATGAGATGTTCCCGTTCCGAGACACAATTTAAGGAATTGTGCAGTGGCATTTTATTCCCAGTTCTTGCTTTTCTTCTGATAAAATGCCTCTTATTATTCTTTGTAGAATATGCCGCTTCTCACTGCTTTGCTGTAGGCTACCGGATTTTTTAATTATCATCTTCAGTGTTGGACAGCTCAGGACTTGAATCGACATAATTGAAGGCTTCCTTATTTGTGAAAGTTGAACTCAAAGTTAGACTGTGCCGTGGATTCACAGGTGCAAGTTCGTTTAACACAATATTGTCACTTTTTACAAGAGTTGCTTTGTCCATGTGTTCTCTACTGTACCTGGCAACAACAGCATCAAGGAAGTCCAGCTTTGGTGGCAAGGTCCCACTCTCAAATAAGTATTTGGCTAAGTAGGAGACTATAATGTTGGTAAAGAAAGAGGTAAGCATAGCAAGTGTTTTGAATGGGAATCGCTGGACATAGATGTTATTTTCATCTGGATAGCAGCCAGGATAGTAGATCAAGGGCTGAAGGTAGAGGTACGGTTCTCCTCCAGTTATTCTGAGAACAAGGCCAAATAAATATCCTGCAATGGCACCGTAGGTGTTGGTCCCTTTAATGAACAACACACACAGAAGCTGGGGGAATATGATGATATAAACAAGATCAGAGCTGAGGTACCACAGGCCGTACACGGACGAAGCCAGCAGTGCCATTGCTGTTGCTGATGCTCCAAACAGAAAAACAGTGATCCTCATTACCCAAACAATTTCCCTGTCTGAAGCCTGCAAAAAATAAGGGCAGTGTTAGGTGGTATTTTTTTTCATGGCAATATATGTATGCCTACATGTATGAACATGGCGTATATAAGATATTACATTGTAAAAGGAGATTTTCCATGATATTTAATAATATTTACAAACAAATATCTCTGTCTCCATCTCAAGAGCAGAGAAAAAAAACCTAAAGAGTTATGGTTACCATTCCCACAGTCCTTAATCTTTGAGCAGGCAGAAAATTTTGATGTGTCAAAGAAAAAAAAGTGGCAGAGTGTTAGAAATAACTTTTAAATATAAGCACAATAAGAATTAACCAGAAAGAAACTGTCGGTGTCTGAATTTCTTCTCCATTTCCTAAGAAAACCTCCAACTCACTAGCCCATTCTGCTGTCAAATGATTAGCTAATAAATGAATAATTCAGAAAGATGTCTTATTTTATTAAGGATTTAAGCAAAACTTATGGTTGCAGCAGTAATTAGGAGCTATTTGGATAAACTGCATAGCCATGAGAGCTGCCTTTCCTGAGCTAGCGTTTTCACCTCTGTTGTCAGTCACAATCACAAATGTTTTTATGAAGTTCAGTTTATTCAACATACTGTTAGGAAGAAAATGCTATACTTTCTCTAGTCATAGGCAGGAAGGTGAAAGAGGTGTTTCATTATGAAATTACAGTCTATGCATTACCTAGTTAAGGTCTCACCTAAAATTTTCTCCAAAAGTAAAAATGAAAATATAATCTCACATTTTGCCGGAAGGAAAGCTGGTAAATGTTCCGAGCAAACATAGAACTTGCTGATAAAATTGAAGAATCAGCTGATGACATCACAGCAGCAGATACAGCGCCGAGGCCAAAGAACGAGATATAGACTGGGCAAAGGTACTGGAGCACGATCGGTAAAATCATATCTGCTTCTTTTTTAGTCATGGGGTCAGGGACACCATACTCAGTCTGGTTCCAGGCTGCAATACAGACACCGGTATGATATTAGTAACACTAGTAGTCATCAGGTTCAGTATCTCTTGACTTCACGTGCAGTGAGCTATTCACATTGCCACATTTTCATTCACATTCAATGACCAAACTGTTGCTGGGGCTGGACCAAAGGCATTCCAGAGGGGCATTGTCCCACTGGTCTCTCTTAGACAGACTTAATTCTGCTTAGCATTTTTCTTATCTCTAGGATAAATCTAATCACAGCCTATGGTTATCCAGTAGGAAGTTTTCATATTAAACTTTGCATTGCTCATAAATGTTGTTTTCCTCAATAAAACAAGTCTTGGTTCCACATTTGTTCGTGATGTGTTTAACTGTTCTCTTGGGTTGCAGACACAGAACTCAAAGCTGTGTGTCAAACTTTCCTAGCAGTACATTTCTAACAGTCTAGGTACCTGGTCACTGTGATGGGGATCACCCTCACTAAGACAAAGAACTTGACAAGGACATTTTGGTCAAGATAAGAAATTTGTGATAAATGACTACCATACATACAGAGTTGTTTTGTAGTTATTACTTTTAGGATCAAATAAAAGTACCAGAATCTAACTCAAACACTAAATAGAAATATTATATCTGTAGATACCCTGAACATGCAAAAGGAGTTAGTTTCAGCTGTTGGTGTAGGACCAATTTCCCTGGGAGAAACATACTATAATATTATTTTTCAGTGTAGTCTCCTCTTGAAGAAGGCATGAGGTGATTAATTACACCACCTGAATAGATTATATCTAACTTAAGCTTTGTAGGTTTTTCATGCTTTTTATTGTACTATTCATTTTACATTTATTGTACTTCAAATTTTTAACCATTTACCTGTAGATGCTCCAATTGCACCAATAAGTATTGCAGGAAGAGCCATCACAAGACAGCCAAAAGAAGCCAGAAATGACAGAACCTGGGCGTATGTGGCAGAAGATGAGGAAAGAACTCGCTGGAAATACGCTTGCCACGGGATTCCTCCTAATGTCTGTAAACACAACGGGCAGCATCCTGTCACTGGGGGATAACTATGGATTTTTTTGCTATCACCTATAGAGAGCGTGTAGAAAGATCACTTGAATGCCTTGCTCTTTCATTTATTTATTGAATATCAGTGAGTCAGTAATAACTTTAGCTTTCATTCTCACAAGTGATGTTAAACCTTGGTAATTCCACTTAATCCCATTCTTTTAGCCAAGTTATTTCGTTGTACAATTAGCAACAGCATTTTGCACTTACATAGTCTCTGTAATCCTTAAGTATTATGTGCTACATAAATAGCCTTAAAATGGTTATGTGCTACATAAAGCCTTAAAAAGGTTATAAAACACTATTGTCATGTTTCATATTTGGAGTACCCTCCCCCTGCCAAAATTAGATTAGACTCTGACCGGATTTGAAAGTAAGATTTTATCTTCCTTTATGAATGCGTGTGGCCATCAAAACAAGGCAACATATTTTGTATACATTAAACTCAAGAATCTGAAAAGTTATTCTCCCACTGTCTCAAGCAAACATGATGCCAATAGAAATTAAAGACAAACTAGTAAAAGAAAGCTTTCTGTTGGCAAGCCTTCTCCATTTTTTTTTTCTTTTTTTTTTTTTTCTTTTGGGTGTATAACAGTGAAGATCCTGGTTAGACTTAAAATTATGTTTGCAAAATACGGCATGGAAGAGTATTATCAACAGTTGAAAAACCAAGTACTAATAATTCTGTCTTGAGAGCAGGATTTGAATAGTCTCCACTTAGTAAATAAGTGTCTATGACTAAACAGTATGGAAACAAAACAAAGACAATTGCTCACTTAATGTGCACAGTTCAGTTCTAAACTCTAAATGAAGCTGGAGAAACTGGGACCAAATAGCATGTATACAGGTGTTTCATACTTGTTTCATGTGCACACAGAGATCAAATGAATATTTCACAGGCAACTCTGATTTTGACTTGCTATTTATGACTGCTTTCCTTTGCAGCCTTAAGAAAGTTCCTTTAACAAAACTTTCCAAGCATGTGTAAATTCCTTGAGTTATAATGAAACAAACAAGACGAAAAGGAAGTGTGTCATGATTTGGCAACATCAGAGGTTTCCTTTGGTCATCAACAGAGATGAAACCTTCAGGCTTATCAGACAGAATACAGCCACTTGAACTAATGCCATACTTTGGCTCTCTGAGAATCTCTAAAAAAATTTAAGCTGGATAAAAAAAATATATTTTAGT
The DNA here is from genome assembly GCF_036013475.1 of Columba livia. NCBI lineage: Eukaryota > Metazoa > Chordata > Aves > Columbiformes > Columbidae > Columba > Columba livia. Next base: position 65,723,254 of record NC_088602.1, read on the forward strand.
ACCCTAATTATCAGAATACTCTGAAGATTTTTGGTTGAGATTTAAAAACAAACAAATGAACAAAAACCAGAAAATAATCTCTAAGTGCAACATGGTAGTAAAAAAAGTGTAGAGTTGCTCAGGGACACTGAGAAGGAAAAATGTTAGCATGTGTTGCTCGATCTTCTAATGGAAAGTACTTAATAACCACCAATCCCATGTGTAATACATGGATATTAAATAACAAAAGCCCTCAGTTCATTCTGGCATGTATGCATGTATGAATTCATTCATCCATCCATCTCTGCAAACCTTTTTCTACATCATCTATACCTAAGGCATATTTAATGATTTGTGTAACATATTTATTGCCTTCTGCAACATATAAATTCTTCTGCCAAGAATGACATCAGTTATGTACTAACTGCATACTTTTACTTAATTTTAGCATGAGTCAACTCTTTCAGCTTGATGATATTTAAATTGCATTCCTGGCAATGTGACTTTGACAGCTACACTACAATATTCTACTGATATTTCACTGAAATCATTCAAATATGCAGAATTATTGAGCAGCAGTCAAGACCGTAAAAATTTTCAGTTTTCTGGAAACTCTTAACTAGACCCTCTATTATTTTCAGCTGTCACAGTAATACAGTATGAGTGCTTAAATGCTTCATTCGTTCATACAAGCCATCACTTACCAGTAAAAGGAAATTGTCCAGCCACGTGTAAATGTCAAGTGAGCTGATAGACCCAAGCCAAGGTGCTTGGTACACCTGGTGCACAGCTGTGAGCCCAATGTCTGTCACTGCAGGATGGGACATTGCAAAGGGTACACTGACCCACTGTAACCGAAGAATAACACTTTGTTCAGGTCTAAAGAAGGCATTCTAAACCTGTGAATTTTCAATATTAACATTGATCTGTTTGTCTTCTTGTATGCTACCTATCAAAAGCCAAGTTGCTGAGCTGACTTGCGGAAAAGTCAGGTTCTATACCGGTGGAACATATCCAAAATCCAGAGGGACTGGTAGTGGATAGCTTACGTTGGTTCTGGAGAGTGTATGAGCAGAGGATTAATCAGTGTAAACTGTAAAATCAGCAGGAAAGACACATGTATGCATCTTCATTTTATTTTTCCTAAACTCCATATGTATTCTTTACACCCCTTCCTGGACCACACTGTAAAGAAACATCTACATATTAACTAGTTTGCAATAGCACCAGAATTTGACAGTATATAGGCACAAGACATCACAAACACACCTAAAAGTTCAGGAATTTGTTTTTAATCCAACACAAAAATATACCATGACAAAAGAGGGGTGCTGTTGTTGAACCTGCGTCTCTCTTGCTCCAGAACACCCAGTATTCCAGTGTTACAGCACTTTTCTACTTTGAGGTCAGTTTCACTCTGGGCTCTTGACTACTTTCAGTCTCTCAGTTTTTGATCTAGGCCAAAACAATTGTTTAGACAGTTTCGGACAGAAGGTTTGTTTCTTTAATCAACTGACTTTTTGTGCATTTACTTGCCCACTCATTTTGCAATGGTGTAATGCACCAAGTCTCTATGAGGAGAACCTTGGTAGCTCCTACTGAGATGAAAACCAGCTTTTGTGCTATATGGAATAGACCATCACAAGCACGGCAACTTTAAGGCTCCAATGACATACAAAACATGCACATCACTACAACCCAACTAAACACTTTTCAGTGTATGGGGTACCCGGAGCAAGGAGGGGAGAAATCAAACACCTTCCTCTACTTTGTTGCATAATTATTGCAATAATGTATGAGGAATATATGAATTATTGCTATGTTTTGCTGCACTGCCTATTATTGAGGCTGTTAACCATATTATTCTGTTCTCAGTTACATATTGAACTTTGCCAATTTAAACACTTAGGCACAAAGATTCCCTTCTTACTGTTTGCTTGGGATTTTCTGGGAAAGATCACCAAAATATTTCAGCTGTTTGCAAGATATTTTGAAGCAAAACCAAACATTCTGTCAAAACTAATGCATGTTAATATTCTTCTTGTTGAGAAATTCATGGGGAACAAGGATGTCAAATGGATATTTTTATTCTTGTTTATGAATCTCAAATCTCAAACATGTCTAAGTGATGAGCTTCTGAAGAGCTGTAGTTTGCACATACTCAGCTGAGATTTTCAGTAGAGCAAATTTCTAAAGGTCCACCTGCAGCATGAAAGTCACAGCCCAGAATTTAATAGGCACTGTATTGCAAATGCATTATGAGCTTTTGTAATCCAGACTAGTTCCTTAATGTAACCTAGTTCTTTGTGGTCTCAAGGACTACTTCTACATTAGTAAATAAGACAAGTCAAAACACTTTCTCTGGCACTGCAGTTCACTGACATGTCATGATTTGCCTCCATACATCTAGACTATTTTCCTTGTCAAAAAATACAGCCCTCAACTGTTCCTAAGAATTATCTGAGAAAATGCATGTTGGTATGTGCCAAAACCGTGCTGGGACTGTGTTAACAATTATGCACTACAGATGATCCTGATTTTTACCTTGGCACTATTTAACTTGATAATATAGACATAGATCCAAATTTTCTCCTCTCACTCAATTTCTCTGTTGAGCCCTTTCTCACAGGAGTAGGAAATTCACTGTTTTGAATTGAGAGTGAATAAAACCAAAGCTTGTGGAAGTGAAGCAGAAACCAGAACTTTATGTTGGAACTTGAAGCTTAGGGGTGGAGTTAGCAGTAGCAGTAGCTAGAAGGATCTGGACCTCATTTGGAAACCAGATTGGATTAGAAGCCAGAAAAAGGAAAAAAAGGGCTTCTACATGGTGGCAAAGAATTTAGAATGGGGAATTAATAATACAGCTGAGATGAACAGCCAGTGGGAATACAGTGCAGGATCAGGAAGAGACTCAGGGGGCAAGACAAAGACCTGAGAACTGCACATGGGGGTACAGGAGAGTGAGGAGGGAAGGAGAGAGACTACATGGGATTGTAACGAGAAAACCAGGGAAGCATGTGGAATGGCTGGGGTAGAGATTTCGGAAGCCTGAGGAAGAATCTGTGGCTGAATCGAGCAGCCAGGGTAGGTAACAGAAGTGATTAGAACAAGCATCTCCTCTTGGGTAAGCAGCAGGAGAGGAATGGACATTAGAGGAGTGAGCAGTAAAGCTCTTTGTCAGTGGGAATACAAACTGCTCCAGAGTCTGCAGAGGAAGCTGGGATACCTGAGCCTGCGACATCTGCTCTGACATGCACAGTGAAAGCATCCCATATAATCTAAAACTGCCTCACCTAGAGCATGACCATTTAGATGCTGCCTGAGACTTCCGATCCTGCTGATAACTCTCGAGGTTATTAATATGGTTTCATCTACCTGACATTAATGATGTTTACTTTAAATCTAAAATTATATAAAGAGCCCAACTTGAATGAAAAGAACACTATTAAAGCTGTGGATCCAAACATTTAGAAGACTGATATACAACTTTCATTTTCTTTCCCCTCCCTGGCAGGTTCATGCTGCTTTCAATACAGGATGACATGTTGTTAGTCCCGTGGGATCAGGGTCTTTAGCAGTGCATGAGTTGTTCTCATTGAAAAAGCATTTCTGTATTTTGATTTATGTACAGTTTTGGGAATTCCTGTAATGCACACCATCTGTAGAAACTGAATGGTTCACAAATATTAACATTCATGTTAGGGAAGGAGACAGTATTGTTCCCACTATGCAGGTGAAGAACAAAAGTATGAGAGAAGAATATCTGGAAAAAACTTCTCATTTGGGGTGGCCAGCTGGAACTTGGATTTGTTTTTCAAGGTATTTAGCACCATTCCCATAAAGTCAGTTACATCAGGGAATGCTTAGCACTTCTGCAAATAAGGCCATAGGCCTCACGGTAGGATGCCACACAGTGACGGTTCGTTAGTGACCACCTGTGTGGGCTCTGGCTGAAGCAATTTCCCGAGAGCTGCACACAAACTCTGGTGAAAGTAGAGAAACAACGCTGAGTCCCCAAGGTGCCATTCAGTTCCTTCATCTTGAGTCATCCCATTTATTTCAGCCTGTCTCAGATCTCTGCACACCTGTGGCCATCTATTACTGCCACTGGCAAACAAAGACAGCAGCTTCTTTGATTGTACCCCTGTCATCTGAACCCTGTTGCATTGATGTTTTTCAGAGCAGAGCTTAAAGAACAGAAGTAAATAAGAGAAGAGGCTGCCCACTAGCATATAATTGATGGCTGATGAAGGGATATTCATACGACCATATTCAAACAGAAAGGTCACCTGGTGAGACTTCCTCAGCTATGGTCTCCAAGGATGGTGGAGGGAAATGAGGGAAAAACCAAGAAGGTGATTTAAAGCAGGAGGTGACAGTTACAGAAAAGAGAAGCAGGAGAGTGTCAGCTCTGCAAGTCCAATGCCAGCGTTTCTGGACTGCTTTACTGACAGCTTCCAACATCTGATGCCTCCTTCCAGTGCCTGTGCCAGGAAAATTGCAATAGTGTCTGCACTATCAGACTGGTTGGAAAAAAGCCAAAGAATCAGGCCTCTAGATCAGCATTGTTGTCTATATGAGCTATACATTGATGTAAATGCAGACTCTTTAAAGTCAGTGGTCTGTGAGTAGAAACATTCTTTCTGTGCACTTTCAGTGAAGACACAGGTTCAAAACTGAAGCTGGTCAATAGGTCTCAGTAATCACCATAATGTTCAGGGAAAAAACATCAACAAATAAGGGAGAAAAAGCCAAACTTACCAGTCCCAGAAAGATGCAGAAGAGCTGAACTACATCGGTGTAGGCCACAGAATAAAGCCCACCCACAAGCGTGTACATAGTTGCAATCAGGGCAGAAATGATGACTGAAATATTGACATTAATGTCAATGATCACACTTATAGTGGCACCTATGGAGAAAAACAAAGCCCTGTGTGTTAGTGTATGTCACAGTATGTCTGATGAGAAGGCTCACCTTTGTTAAGTTGTATATATGGGTGCTGGTCTGACAGCAGCAACATGAAGGTATTCCACCCTCTATCTTCTGCAGACCCCTTCTCCACCTTTGAAGGAAGTGGGAAAAGGAAAGTTCCTGTTTGTCTAGGTTTAGCATCTGTCATTTTGCAGCTTCTTACAAAATGGAGGAGGGAAGGGTCCCAACAGCCTTTCCTTACATTTCTGAAGCTCTGGAAGCACTATGGTCTCTTGTTCTGTCTGGAGAAAAGCAGCCACAAACAGACAGCTGAAGCATCCCTGGGTGAGTTGTAGCCACAAAGGAACAACTGTATAATAGCAGTAAATTCTGTGCCTAGGGAAGGTCTGCTGAAGCATATCAAACTCTTTTGCATCTCACTTATGTTCTAAGCTAATCCCTTTTGACCAACGAAGGAATTGTAGAGGTAGAGAAGGCATCACCTATAGGGACAATTGTCCACTGATCTTTCTAAAATGCCCTTGAATTGTTTACGTGGGACAAAGGTGGGTTTCTTCGCAAACCAGGGAATCTATCCTTCATTATCAACCTAAAAACCAAGAACTTTTCCAAGCACCATCAAGCAGATTTCATTTGTAGAAAACAAAATACAATGTTGAGCTGACCAGTCAGTCTCCACAAAACAGGTCACAGAATCAAAGAGTTGTTGTGACTGAAAGACACCTCTAGAGATTTCTAGTCCAAGTCCCCACTCAAGCAGTCTGAGATGGAGTGGATTGCTCAGGATTATGTTCAGCTGGGTCTTGAATATTTGCAAGGGTGGAGACTCCACAACTTCTTTGGGCACCTTGTGCCAGTGTTTGACCTCTCTCACTGTAAAGAAAAAGGCTTTTTCTTAATTTACATGGAATTTCCTGTAGTTCTGTTTGTGGCTATTGCCTCTTGTCCTGTCACTGGGCAGCACAGAGGTAAGTCTGGCTCCATCTTATTTATTCCACTTCCCTCACTGCCAAATCAGGTATTTATACACATGGATAAGAACCCCTGGGCCTTCTCTTCTTCATACTGAACAGTCCTAGCTCTCTCACCTGGCTGTTATAAGCCAGATATCCTAGTCCCTTAATAGTCTTCGTGGCTCTTCACTGGACTCTCTGCAGTATGTCCATGTCTCTTGTATTGGGGAGCACTGGATCCAGCACTTCAAATGTGTCTCACCAGTGCAAAGTATAGGGGAAGGATCCATTCTCTCAACCTGCTGGCCATGGTCCTTCTAATGCAACCCAGTACGCTATTTGCTTTCTGTCAAAAGGGCACATTGCTGAGTCATGGTCAACTTCATTGCCTTCTAAGATTTCCAGGTCTTTTTCTGCAAACGTGCTTTCCAGCTGCTGAGCCACCAGTCTGTACTGGTACAACAGGTTGTACCTGCCTAGGTGCAAGACTTTGTATTCCCGTTTGTTGAACTTCATGAAGTTCCTGTTGTTCCATTTCTGCAGCTTGTTGATGTCCTTCTGAATGGCAATGCAACCATCTGGTCTATCAGCAACTCCTCACAGTATTATTTTCTGCAAATTAGCTGAAGGTGCAATTGGTCCCATCAGTCAGGTCATTAATGAAGATGTTACACAATACAGACTCAGTATTGACCACTGGGGTACACAGCTGGTTACTGGACACCTGGTGGATTCCATGCTGCTTGTCACAGCCCTTTGACCCCAACAGTTCAGACAGTTTTCCATCCTCCTCACTGTTAACTTACCTAGTCTATATGTCATCTGTTTGTCTGTGAGGGTATTACGGAGCACAGTGTAAAAAGCCCTTTCTAAAATCCACAACATGCCTTGCTCTCTCTTCATGAACCAAGTCAGTCAGATAATCATGGAAGATGTCAGGCTGGTCAGGAATTATTTCCTTGCCATAAATCTGTGCTGACTACTCCTAATCCCCTTCTTGACCTTCACTTGTTTGGAAGTAGTTTCCAGAAGCATTTGCTCCATTGCCTTCCCAGGAATTGAGGTGAGGTTGACCAGCCTTTTGTTCCTTCTTCCCCTTTCTTGAAGATGGGAGTGATTTATTTTTTCTTTGAGTCTTCAGGAACATCACCATAGTCTTCAGAAGATTACTGAGAGCGTCCTTGGAATGCTTTCAGCCAGCTCTCAAGGCACTTGTGGGATGCATCCCATGAAATTGTATCTGTCCAATCTATATAAATATTTTTTAACCTGATCCTCCTCCAGCAAGCTTTCCTTGCCCTGGACTTTCCTGGGGTTCTCAGAGGTCCTGGGTTTCCTGAAGGCTGGTCTTACCAGCAAAGAATGAAGCAGAGAAGGCACTGAGTACCTCAGTCTTTCCCATATCCTTTACCACCAGGTCACCTGTCTGATTCAACAGTAGTCCACATTTTTCCAAGTTTATGTACTTGTAGAAGCCTTTCTTGTTTCCCTTTATGGCCAGATTCAAATCCTTGGCTTTTCTAAATCCATCTCAACATGCTTGGACAGTGTCTCTGTATTCCTTTCAGGTCACCTGTTCCTGCTTCTGCCCCTGACATTCACAGCCCTTAACTAGTTCTTCCTTGTTTGTAAATAACAGGTTCAACACAACCTCTCTTCATCAGCTCTCTGATCATTTTTTTCAGGAAGTTGCTGTCTGTGCACTCAAGAAACCTCCTGAATTGCTTGTGCCCTCCTGCACTGCCCTTCCAGCAGCTATCAAGATGGCTATACTTCTCCCTTAGATGTATTAGCTATTTCATCAATGCCAATGTTTCAAAACCATGTTTAAAGAAATCCCCTCTTTCTAATCAGGATAATTTAAATGCAACATGTTGCAATAACTTTTAGTCCTCGCAGGTATTGTAGATGTGGATTTTCTTGACCGCATAGGTTAAAAAGTTCTGGCAGCAGATGACAACATGATGTGTGGTATATAAGAGCTCCTGGGAACTGTCAGGTATCTTTCTGTTGTATAGTGAGCCTTCAAAGTTCACGTGCTTAAGGATTACAAGCTCAGACTCCTGTCACAAGCTGGAAGCCCTGTCTTTCCCTTCTATAACCCTGCCAAGCAAGAAATCATGAGGAATCAAGAAGTGAAGAGTACTGAGATTAAATATTCATCAGTGAGCACAGGTGTGTAAATTAGGAATTATAATACAACTGATTTATTCACAGAACAGTTAAAATCAAAATCCTTAATGACTTTTATGGTCATTCGCAGTCTTTAACAGCTGCTAATATAAACCTACCAGAAAGGTATTCATACCACTTGCTTTGAAATATCATAGATTAGCTTGTCCTCAATTGAAAAGAAAGTATATTCCAAATACTCAGAGTGTTCTTCAAGTTATTCAACTCCCATCACCTCAGCATGAAGTTTGTTCTTAGTCCTTTAAGGGTTTTGTGATGAAATTGCAGTAAACAAGCTCCCCATTGCTTTGCAGTTCATCAGAGCACAGTTGGAGAGTACCTTCAAAGTTTATTTTCTGTTTAAAATAGCTCGTGCTAGAAAGCATTACCACATGCGTGTGCACTATGAGTATGATTAGCTGGTAAAAGTCAACCACTGGTGCTTCAACTCAAGGGCTTTCTCCATTCTTCAAGGAATTGCTAAATTCAGGCCTGAAATACAATTAAAAACCCTGGAAACCATTTTTTTTTCCAAACTGGATGAGTAGTTGGGGTGATTTTCTATTGAGTCACAGTTCCACTAATTCTCTGAATCCTTTTTTGAATCCTAAGTATTTTCTTCATTTTGTTGAGTAGAAAGCCATTTAGAATTGAATAATACTTCCATTTATTGATCAGCATCTGTTTTACTTCTATTACAAGTTCTATTAAAAGTTCTGTATATCTAGGTCTCCTATATGCAAAGGATTATTTTGTTTAGATGCACTGGCAATAATATTTCTTATCTTTAAGGAAAATCTTGACTGGCTTCTGTGATCTCAATAGTGGAAAAGAGAAGCTGGGTCAGCCTCAACATAAAAGGGACACTTGCAATTACTCTTTTTACCCTCACAATTAATGAATTTTTTTTTGCTAGATCTTTTAATGCCCTTTGAAAAGGGACAGCTTAAAGGTACCTGAAAATGAATAGATACCTTGTGTGTCTTTCTATTACCCAAATAATTAATGGGGTACATTTACCAGGTTTAATTTCTAGTTAGCATGTGTCTGAGAACTGTCACAGTCTGAATCACTTGGCTAGAATACTTAGCATTTGAGCTAGAATTGTAATGCCTTTCTGATTTTCTCAAAACTTTCACCTGTGATAAATTAATGTTTATACTTCTTATTCCTTACCTAAGGCAGAGAAGATGGCAGCAGCCCAAAACATTTCTCCCATTAAAGCTGGAATAAACAGTAGCCCTCCCATTCTTTTTCCATAAAGCTGCTGAAAAGGGTCTAGCATTGTCACATAGCCTTTGGATCGCATGGGTTTTGCAAAAAAAAGGCCACCTGCAAGGAAAAGTAGCATGAGACACCAGCTGCAGTGGAGAAATGCATTGCCATTGAGGGGTAAAACATTAATTGTTAGTTAAAGGTACAAAAATACAATTATTGCTGCTTGATTTCTTTAAAAACATAAATACAGTTAAAATATTTTCTAAGAACTCTTACCATATGTCTGTCTACAGAGTTACATAAACACATCCACATTAATGTCTATGTTCTGATAATGAAAAATAAGTTGGTCTTATTTTGTCTGGTTGAGTTTACTTAATCTACTATTACAGATGCTGTCAAAGGTTTGTCTAATTTTGGATCAGGCTAAGGGAGTGGCTTTTCTATCTAATCCTGTTCATTCTTAGAGCAGAATCCAGTGTGTATTTTCACATGGTCCTGCTATAAAAGTAAAACTGTCTGGAATTCCTGGATCAAAAATACGAGTTCACACATGGTGTGGTGCACACACAGCAAATCTGTTTCTTTCAGAACAATTCAAATTTATTATGTATACTTAAATCAACCTTACTGCACATGCAGGGTGGGTCAGATGCCTTCTGGGCTTTGCAGGTGCCAGGCTCCTAGAACATCTGTCATACACTTATTTCACTTATGCACGTTCAGGAATTTTGATATATCACAATTCTGCTCTGCCTGTCTGGCATATGGGCTGGATATGTACATAAATGTGCAAAGGCCTCACCTTTCTAATATAGAGTCCTCAAATAATTTCTGGCTGTGGAAAAACAAGGGCATATCTCAGGAAAGCCGAAAGAGCCCTGGTACAGAAACCTGTGTCATTGAGACTCGTACATGACTATAACTACATAGATTTCTATGACAGCAAAACTGCTGAAATGCAATGTATAAGGTGTGACCAAAAAATCGTGGAAAACCAGTCAGTTCCCAATGAAATCTCCTGTGCAGTATTCAGCAACACTAAATTAGGTTCTTCATCCCAAGATATGTAATATATTAATTGTATTTTACAGAAGATTTTCCACACTTCTACATATTGCTCTATATCACTCATATTTCTTTATTTCATTAAGTTCCCTGAACAGAAGCCCCCAGTTTATCAATCACAATTGATTTATTTTGCTTATGTTAACACTGTCTCTAGGCAGGTTGGTTGGATGCAGAAACTCTCCAGCATTTTTTTTACTATTCTTGGATTTGTCATGGATCCTGCTTCTATTCTACTAGTTATATCATCATTACAAAAGACAGCTAAAAGAAGAAAAAAAGAGTCACTTGTAGTATAATATTTTAGGACTTTAAAGCATGTGTCAAAGGAAATAGGAGATGTTCTAACCTGTAAAACTAAATTAATTGAAAAATCGGGAAAAATGGTGTGCATCACAATGTTGACCTAACAGGGCAATTATATAAATCTTATAATCTTCCGATTCGAAGCAGTAATGTTTCTACCAGCCTTGTTTTTAAAATTTTGATTTTTTTTTTTTAAAGAAGGATCAACAACTTCTCCCCCCAAAGCTTCACATACACATAATTCCTACAGAAATGCTTTCCCCTCTGTGCTCTGCAGAGAGATATATGGTCACATGATACAGGCTTCTTTTCTCTGCATTGGCCATGATCATTTCCAGGAAAAAAAGTCTGAATATCTAAAAACAGCTGGAAATGAGGGGAGAGGCTAACTGAACCTCTTCCGGGCTATTATTAATTTGTGTCAATTCTACAGAGGCTGAGAGTCAGGAAGATGATTGTGGCTAGGATCCTAATGACTGCTTAATGACATCAATGGACGATGACCCTCATGACTTCATAATGACATCAACTGATCTCTGGGCAGACATCTACTGTTATTGTTTTCCTTAAGAGAAATAGAGCTGCATTCATGGGTGGGAACTATGACTGGAACTGGAGCTGGCTTGCACATGCCAGGCATATCTACAATTGGGAATGTTTCTACCTGTGAAGACAGGGAACCACGACAGGCCATATGAAAGCATTTCTGAGGGGAAAAAAAGAGTCAGAAAGGCAATTGAGTTGTATAGGGTAAAAATGAAAGGGGCAAGAAGACCTGGATAAGCAACCAGAGGAAACAAAGAACAGACTAGGAGGGAGGAGCACAAGAAATACTCAAATTAGACTGAGAAGTCAACTATCATTAGAAAGGCTAATACACCAGTCACATTAATGAAAGATGAAAAACATGTACCTTTTTGGTAACAACATCCTCTTTAAACAGTTGCATCAGCAGTTGCCTTAGGGACAAGATGGGTTCACAAACTTGTAGCTGACAACTTTGTGGTGTATACATCATGGCTCACAAGGCAATACTTTTGTTGCAAGCTGCTCCATCTTGTTGAGACACAGTGAGTATTTTTTTGTTGCTATTATTTTTAAGAAAAGTAATGAAGTTCTGAGACCACATTTCAGGAATGAGAGGCCACAGCATTAAAAATTAGAATGCTGTCTGTATTTTACACTCTGGCCCTGAATATAGCAAGATTTTGTGTTTGCACTTTGACATGCGATTTGGAGTTTTGTATCATGTTTAAGAGGATGTTTGGTCCAATTTTAAGAAAATAGACTGGTTCTGTTACAGACATTCTACACAAAATTAGACAAGTTACTTAGACTCTTGGTGAAGATCTGTAAGGTGTAAGCACTTTCTTAACTTGAAAAGATATTTGCCACTCTTGAATTACAAGATTTATAGGCCTCCTGATACTATAACGTTGCAGATCATATAGGTAATTATAGCAAAGCTGAATATATAATTACAAAAGAAATCCCACAACAAAACCTTTCTTATTGTTACCTCCATACGTTGTAATAACCAAATAGGTCTTGCCAAAGCATTTAGGAGACTTAAGATATGACATTATTTTTTTTTTTTTTAATAGCCAAACCTATCAGCGGAAAGGATCCAGTTTACCTCAGTATCCTTTTATCAGACCCTAGTTGTTTCATTTAAAATGGCGGACTTGTCATCAGAACTGTTTAAAATGAAAGGCTATTAGCTTTAGTTCTTTGCTTACCTAAAGCCAGACTAAGGGAATATCCAATAGGTGCCTGAGCCCAAGCTAGACCATAGCCTGGGACATACACAGCTTCTGCTGTCCCATTGATGTAACCTCCTCCAACCCACGTGGCTGAAAAAGAAGAGATGGAAAAGTCTTTAATGTGCACAAAGAAAACCTCCCTCATTGTAGAATGAAATTGTAATCACTTGTAATATTGCTATTTTTTATTATGTGTACTATACAAGTGCCAGACACAGCATCTTTCTATAAAAGATAGTCCTAAATTGAAAATTTTTCAAGCTGAGCATATGAAAAAAGAAGTCAGATGGACTGAGACAGTCATCAAAGTGTCTAAGTGCCTGTATAGTCAGTGAAGATGTGAGGGCTGAGTCCCTGACTACTTGTTTACAATGAATGAAGCACATCAACTCATTAACCATGATAATTTTCCTTGTGTTAGTCCAAACGGAGAGGTGTAAGGGGGGATTTGAAGAAGAACAATAAACATACAGTGATCAAGTCATCCCAGCCAGGAGAACTGAAAGCATTTAAATTAGACAAGAGTCTAAAGAACACATCATTTCCTAGGGCCATCAGGAAAAAAAAAATATCTGTTAAAACCTTGTTAAATTTTAAATTGTGGCTACACTAAACACATTTAGTAAACTCTGTCTTCCCTAAATGCCGTCTTTTCATATAGGACTGTGCATGTTTTGTGTTGCTCTTTAAGTTCTAAACTTTGACTCATTGATTTTTGTGCTTCCTGAAGACATATTCCAGAAGTGAATTGTGCTACCTATATTATTTCTGATTTTATCTCTCTAAAAACCAGCAGTATTTTTAACATATCAACCTCAGATCCTCAATGAAATGATTCTCTGCCTTGAAGGGAAGTCCCTACTTTTGAGAATTGGGGCCCTATGGTACGTATGAAAGGAAATTTCCAACACAGATATGCATTGTGATTAAATCGGCAAAAATTTTTCATAACAAATTATGTAAAGAAGATTATATGTTCCTGTTTGCAGATTCCATGCAAAAAGTTCTTGATTTTCTCTACTGTATAATGAGTAAATTTTGTGAATCTGAATCTGTAGTTTGAATGAGGACAGGCAGATAATTACAATTACTAGATTTTCGTAATGTAATTTTTATTTGCCTCAGAATCCTTTGCCTTCTCATATAAGAGTATTTCAGGCTTTCTGTGTAAAAATTCACAGTTGTAAGAAATTTATTTTACTCAAGCATTCTTCGGGATTTTCTCAGTATCCACCATCATACAAGCAAACTTTGTGTTTAAGACAAACAATTAGATAAATGAATAAAATTTAATTAAAATTCCTAAAGAAATTTCATGAAAATCTAAATGACCAGTCTTTTCCACTAAACTGTGACATCTCTCAAATGCTGCCAGAAGGTACTTTTTTAACTTGATGCTAAATTACACCATGTCTTTAGACTCAAAGATCTTTGGCAACCAGGGCATTACAATTGTCCCACTTTCAGCATTTTGAAGCACAGAAATGGACCATTCTGTTGCTGGAAATAATATAATGGGCTTGTATGAGGGATGTGCATACAAAGAAAGTCTGCAACAAAAGAAGTGACACAAAGAATCCTGTTATTGGTAGGCTTTTGTGTACCAAGATCTATTGTGCGCTACAGAGACAAGAAGAGAGGTGAGTGAGGCCCATATGGGACCACATGGAGAAGATGGGTGAACACTGATCCATGGTGAGAAGAGCAGGGATACAGAATCTACATTAAAAATAGTCAGATATTCGGGTTGTCGTGCCTCTTGACAGTGTGAATTAAGGTAGGTAGGAATATGATACTTTGGTTACCAGAGACCTAGAATCATAAAATGATAGAATGGTTTGGGTTGGAAGGGACCTTAAAGATCATCTAGTTCTAACCCCCCTCCCATGGGCATGGGCATCTTCCACTACACCAGGTTGCTCAAAATCCCATCCAATCTGGTATTGAACACTTCCATGGATGGGGCATCCACAACTTTTCTGGGCAACCTCGTTCAGTACCTCACCACTCTCATGGTGCAGAATTTCTTTATATCTAATATAAATATACCCTCTTTCAGTTTAAAAGTGTCACCCCTTGTCCTATCACCACACTCTCTGATAAAGAGTTCTTCCCCATCTTTCCTGTAGGTCCCCTTTAAGTACTGGAAGGTTGCCATAAGGTTTGCCCAGAGCCTTGTCTTGTCTAGGCCGAAGAACCCCAACTCTCTTGGCTTGTCTTCATACAAGTGGTGCTCCAGCCCCCTCATGATATTCATGGCCCTCCTCCATATCCTTCTTATGTTGGGGACTCCAGAGCTGCACACAATACTCCAGGTGGAGTCTCACCGGAGCAGAGCAGAGGGGCAGAACCACCTCTGTTCACTTGCTGGCCACGATCCTTTTGATGCAGCCCATGATATGGATGGCTTTCTGGGCTGCAAGTGCACATTACCAGCTCATATATAGCTTTTCATCCACCAGTACCCCCAAGACCTTCTCTGCAGGGATGCTCTCAATCCACTCATTGCCCAGCCCGTATCCATGTTTGGGATTGCCTTGATCCAGGTGCAGGACCTTACAGTTGGCCTTGTTGAACTTCATGACCTTCACAGTTGAACTTCATGAGTTTTGCACAGGCCCACTTCTCCAGCCTGTCAAGGCCCCTCTGAATGGCCTTTTCCTCTAGAGCAGGGATGCCAAACTCACTTTCACCGGGGGGTGAGGTGGGGCACGTCAGCCTCATAGTTGCCTTCAAAGGGCCAAATGTAATTTTAGGACTGTATAAATATAGGAGTAGTTACACAAATAGGCCCTTCTCTAGAGTATCAACCACACCACTGATCTTGGTGTAACCTACAAACTTGCTGAGGGTGCACTCAACCCTACTGTCCATTTTCCCAATTAAGATGTTAAGTAATACTGGACCAAATACGGAGCCCTGAAGGACACCACTCGCCTCTGTTCTCCACCTGGACATTGAGCCATTGACTGTTGAGTCCATGACTACCTGGGATGTGAGCTGCCTATTGTTTCTCAAGCAGCATAGACTTAGGGAATAAGTTGTAAGCACCCGTATGCAGTAACAAAAGTAAATATTTATAAATGGAATTATGTTTGTCTGCTTCCCTGGAAAAAGCATGACCATGAGTACTGCATGAATGACATCCACTTCCAGATGGGGAATAATATTGCATAGTCAAGGACAGATGTGCAACATTGCTGCACCCATGATGCAAGGAAGCTCAACGTCCAGCATCAGTTTGCCTGGTGTTACTACTGAGGTGGCAGCTGTTCTCCAAGGGGCACTTGGATGCTGTACCTAACTCTTTATGTTTTCTGAAGGGGGCAAGCTCACTTCACTTCTGTGTGAGATCGCAGGGATCATTTCCTTGCCTTGGCTGAAGGGGAGCAATGCCTTATGGACTAGTATTGCTGGGTAAGTTGGTATGAAGGATTTAACACTTATTTTCAACTAAATTTCTTGATTTCTGGATCGGGGGTTGAAAAATAACTGCTGAAGAATCTTTGTGTGCTCATGACTGTTCTGGAACATCTGCCAAGGACTCCAGATCTCTATGGAAATGTTATATGGCTTTTTCTGAGTGGGTAAATTGATAGTCAGCACGTACACTGACATGAGCAAATACGTTAGAAAATAAATAATGGGATACGATAGGATGGGATTTCAACCTTAGGTATCAATTTTCTGATCCTCAGTTTGCTAAGCCACAATTTAAAGTTAGTTTAATACCTCTTTTGGTGAAATTATTATTATTTTTTTTTTCTAAATCAGTCAAAAGGAATATAAAATTTAATATTCTATGGAAACACTCATGTGGTAATCTATTTTAATCCTCTCTTTGCCTGCCATCTGAAGGACCAAAAAAAATGCAGCAAATACCAACTTCCATTTAAAACATGCACCCTAAAACATGATCAGACAAATACTGAGGATACAGAAAGCAATTCTGCTCCTAGTTCATATGAGAAACACAGAAATTAATATCAGATTTCTTTTTATATATTGATATATATTGGAAAATCAGAGTTTTTGACATTTCTTTGTGAATGATGCCTCATCTGACCAACGTAATTTATTGATTCAACTCATCAAGTTCTGTAAAATGAAAATCCTGACCTAAGGATTAAAAAAAATAGAATTTTGTAATATTTCAGTGTATTTATTTATTTATTTAGGTGTTTATTTATTTATTTATTTCTAGGTAGTTTTTGTTTGTTTGTTTGTTTTTTGGTTTTGTCTTCTTGTGGAAGGATATGTCGCTCCATTCAATTAAAATGAAAAAAGATACCAATAGATAATTACCGTTTTGGTTGTGTTTGTAAGCATTTGATTATGACATCTCAAATATTTCGTTTGGGGCTTAAACCCAGTCACCAAAGTCCGAATAACCTTAGGTTTGTTGCAGAGACTACTTCTTAAGAATTTCACCCCAAAATAAAGGAATAATAATATTTAATTGCAACATTTTAACTATAATGACGTTAAAATGATACAGAGATTAAAAGCTTGTCTAATACGGTACTATGTTAGCTCATTTTAATACAAACTGTTACGATCCATCCACAATTCAAGCTTCTCACTCTTTCTATTTTGATAACTGCAGACACACTCAGCTTTCAACAGGCTTTGTGTTTAGGTGCTTCAGCAGCTTGTTAATAGAGCTGCTTCTTCAGGATATATCCAAACATGTCCATAGCCATTATTCATAGATAGTGCATTTGCTTTGAGGTTTTTCAATGGCATTTAGAAAATCAGCTATAATTACTCTGGAATCTTTTGTCCATATGAAATCATGATGCTTATACTCTGAATTTTCTTTTAATGTATAGGCTGAATTCTTTCATCCTCCTCACCAAGCAGCCCTAGAAACTGCTACCATTTTCACAGCCAATAGCCATGGAACATGGTTCTGTTTGTCTCAGGCAAGGCAGGCAGGATTAAGCCTTATCTCATAACCCAAAGTACCTCATGTCCATAGGAACAATATCCTTTCTGGAGATTTAAAAATACTTATTGTTTTCATTTTGTGGGGTAGGCTTTGCTCTTTAGTTTGTATTTAGACAATTAAAGCTGTAAAATATAAAGATGATGATGAAATAACCATATATCTCTGGAGGCATGATTAGGAGGTGCAAAATCTACATCTATAATTTTTAACGAAGCAAATATGCCCCTGAGTAATGTGACCATTTAGTAAAAATTATTACTGATTTTGATCAGTTTACATTCACAATTATTTTTTATGGCTTTACAAAGTATCCCCATCACCCTCACCAAGACACAACTTGGATCAGTACCTTGACTCAGTCGACTTGTGCCCACATTTAAATGCTGTGTGCCAGGTGCAGTGCTCGGAAACAAAAATGTAATTTGCTTTCCAGCTCAAGCTTTAATTGCCATATTTATGGAAGGCAGAAGTGAGAAAGTATGTGAATCCTAATAGTATAAAATCTATGAGTGTTTGAGCTGCACGAAGGCTTTAGGATCAGTCTGATATTCTACCGCAGAGATGATACACTACACCATCTCTAGAAGTTGTGTGAAACGGGAGGAGCGTTTGTGGGTGAGAATTGTGGTGGCTATAGAAATTGCCTGTGATATAGGAAGCCTTAGTGCAAGTCTCATCTCTGCTTCAGCTGTTATGAAAAATATTCCTGTAAAATAGGATTAATAAGACCAGAATTTATGTCTTCTTCCACCGGCAAAGCTGTTTGTCATAACCACTTGTGCAGGGAATGTCTTTTTTCGTCTCCGCTCCTCCAATTTAATGATTACTACTTTCTGGCAAGCAACATCTCTGCAAAAGATTCTGGTTTCAGTGCTTTTGAAAACATTTCATTCAGCAAAAAGCAGTCAAACCAGCTCTTGCTATGAGCAGAATCTCATAATAACTGATGCTTCAGTAGCCAATGGATACGTTCTACAGTACAGCAAAGTGCTAAACGTAGAACATCTGCCTTTATTCAAACTTTATTGACTTTTACAAATATTCTTTACTCAATATTCAAAGATTCAGTCTTTGAATGAGCAAAATGCCCCTGTAAGGGGATAGAATTTTCTCTTGGTTGAAGAACAAAGCATTTTGGCCCAAGTTTTTATGTGTCTCTTCCTTATTAGATACCTGTGAAACCAGAACAGGGCAAAATGGCAAAACATAAACATAACCTGAAAAATACAATTTCTCAATTGAAAGGACTTTGCCTTAATAGCATTTAGAATACAAAACAAAACAAAACAAACAAAAAAAACCCACAACAAACCAAACCAATCAAAAACAAAACAAAACAAAACCCCAAAACCAAACCTACAACAAGCCACCAAACAAAAAATCTCCTCTCCCCCTCCAAAAAAAAACTCCCAAACCAAAAAAACACCAACAAGCAAAAACCCCACCAAACCCCGCCTAAAACAACAAAGCATACTTAAAAATTGAACGGCTTAAATAGAAATGGTGGGCCAATTTACTTTTCTTACAATTTATTTTTGTTCTGATCCCATATCAGAGCTGTAAGACTTGAGGTTTTGGACCATATTGTGAATGTTTTGTTTACCCAGGTAAGACACCTGGTTTTACTGGCTCTGGGAGTCAAACAGCACTGCTTACAAAATTAGTGAAGAACTCTTCCTTCACTCAGGCTTTTCCTATTGATACTACTATTCACAGTAATGTATTATTTTCTCAAACTGTTGCAAAAGAAGCTATAAGAATCTACAAGGTAAGTTTGCTAATATTAGTGGCATTACAAGTTTGGATTTACGTCACTTTTCTTTTAGAAATTTGTTCTTAATTGATGCTGCACCCCCTCCATCTTTTTGCATATAAAGTTTTTCTTACTCAGATTAAACAAAAATAACTCACCAATTTGGATGGCATTAACAACAATAACTTATTTTTAAACCGGATTTTTTTATTCATTTACATAAATTCTATACTTCTATCCCAAACGTGTCTGATCAACAGATGAATAGGAAAGCAATGAATAAGAAACCTAATGTATTCTGCATGATTTTAAAATATTTGTTGTTTTTATATAGAAGCTACAGTTGGCTGTTCACTAAAAAGTGGTAGCAGCAATTGGGAAAAAGAGTATATATATTTTCTTCATTTTGCACTATTCAAATGCAGATTACACTTTTTCATTCAGGTGAAAAACTGAGAAGTTATATATTGGTTAGAAGAAAAAAAAAAAAAAAGAAAAGAATAGTGTTTTTTACATACCGGTCATTGTGAATGCACCAACTAGCAAGCCAATGTCTCTTCCACCGACTATAATAGCTTCGCTGCGATCCCCTTCGCTGCCAGTGTTCTTGGTTTTCCAAGCAGCCCATATCCCAACTGCCAGGATAGCCAGGTAGAACACAATTATGGCCACCAGCCCCTCCACATGGAAAGCCATGATGGTGAAGTCCCAATTGTTTCTTTGATTGCTATTTCA